>NC_073691.1:71336991-72558241 GCF_029784155.1 Uranotaenia lowii
CTGGAAAAAGTGTGCGCCAGCCGATGGGAGATACCCAGAATAAAGTGGACATTTTTCTCACAAAAAACGATAAATAATTTTTTTCAAAAAAATTCATGAATAATTATAAGATTATCCTCATTATCTTCATAGAAAGTGTTTTGATCAAACGAATGGTTTTTGAAATACACGCATTCGTAACTGTCCCATTTCTAAAAGAACTAAGCTTTATCATTGGTTAGCTTAACATTTCTGATACATTTTTGTTGTAATATGAGGCAATATTTACATCGAAATAAAATCTGCCTATATTTTCTGTAAATTTTTTCTTCAGTTTTTTCTACTTAAGTTACATAAAGTCTTAAGTCTTAAGAACTCACACAACGAAAAAATCAAATTTTTTAGGTGTCCAAAAGAAAAAAAATCAAAAAATAAATATGGCGTATTAATTGAGTTTATTGTCAATGAACAATAATAATTAATAGGGGAGATGGGGGCATAATGGCCACCTTAAGGAAAACGGTTATTTAACCAGAGAAAATAGCTATAATATGGAGGTTACATTATTGTTTCGTGTTCAGACACTTGAAAAGCCTATTCCCTAACGGGCTGAAACGTGAAAAACTAGATGAAAACGTTGAAAAATGCATTTTAAAAAATTTTGCCAAAAGCTGAAAACCAGCCACTGTGGAGGCATAATGAGAACCCCCCCTGAGGCAGTATGAGCACCATTAATCAGAGCAAGATGTGCGTTTTTGCCGGGGAATCTAGCAGCGAATTCAATTCGATGAAGTCAGGTGAGTCGTAGATTCATCAAACAAAGCAATAACAAAATAATCTAGGTCTGTTTGTAGAATACAAACAATTCACGCACGCTCATACATTAAGTGCTTTATTCAGAGGATGATGCTACTAGCCGTATAATGTAGCAATAAAAAAAATCGATCATGAATTGTGAATGGAAAAAATCACCTCGAACAGAAATCTAACTCTAGTCTTTTGATTACCTCTCCGACACCTTACCAATAGGCTAAATTGTCGGATGAAAACTAGTCAAGGTGTGGCGCTATAAATCAATTTTAATTCGCTGCTAGATTCTACGGCAGAAAATGCTCATTATGCCTCGATAATATGGTGCTCTATATACCCCTAGTCAACAAATTTAAGTAAAAACGTGTTTTAAAATTGATAAAAGTGAAAAATCAAAAATTTTATGATGGTAAAAATTGAGAAACAATGTGTACATCATGTTGCAGTGCGTACATTCTAGATCAAGGTTATTTTAAGATCATAAGAGCTTATTTCGTGGTGCTCAAAAATTATAATATTTTCGTCACTTGAGAACCAAGCTAGTTTTTTTTTTAAATATCTCTGTAAAGATGATAAGGAGATTCCTTTTTTTGTGAAAAATTAATACTATAGGAAGTACGAAACAAATCCTCATGAAAATTTATTTAAGAAAATACGCACTTTCGTAGAAAAGCGTAGTTCTCATTATGCCTCGGGTGCTCGTTATGCCCTCATCTCCCCTAGATATGCATGTTATGCCCTTAGAACTATTTTTTCTAAGACTATTTCAAATCTTCACATTTTTATTTTTATTGAACTATTTTCACCTGAAAGCATCCCAATATCAATCTTGATCCAATAAACTAAATAAAAATCTAATGTTAAAAATAAAATATACATTCACGTTATTTCGAATGGACGATTGAACTTTAACCGCGATCGATATCCGTTCCAACCTCCGGAGAAACCGCTTTTTTGAGAGACACCCAAGGCCCAAGGTTCATAATTCTTCAATCTCGTTTGCAGGAGCGCAAATTCATTGCCCCTAAATATCGTTGTGAATATCATTGATGGTGTGGTTTATGTTCCAATTGGATTGTTTACGACGACGAGCCAGGCTCGTGGTGCTTGGTGGTTTGTCCATATCGGTGAAGTCGGAACAGGGGAAGAGCAGAGAAAAAAGTAGCACACCAAAGGTTACTCTAAATTTGCGAGCGGGACTTGTGTATTTTTTTTTCGCTTTACATTCAATTCCATTCATAGTTTATTATTATTGGTTTCACGTCTCGTTGTGTCGTTGTTCGTCGGCCGCTTGCTCGCTCAGCTGAGATTGTTGATTAATACCTGTTGTTGGGACGAACGCGCTGCTGTTCCAAGCTATCTAATGTCGTCGTTGTCGTCATCTGAGACCTGGGCGTGACCGACCACCAGGCGGCGCTGCTTCACATTCAGTGGGGAAATACTCGTTCGTAAGAAACATATCTTAAAGTATGGTGACCTTTTTCCAGTGGGGTTTCGGCTCGCTTGTTATCCTCTTGCAAGTTGGATCTGTAAAGTTCCAATAGCTGTTTGTTGCATGCAGAATATTTAAGTTGGTCCACACTGCACTGGTATGGTAGAATCTGGTTCAAGTTTATCGATGCAGCAGTTTGGTTTGGGAAGGGAAAATGTCAACTGCTCCGCCGCTTTCGGTTTGGTATGAAGGATTTAGTGGCGCTAGAATTTCCAGCTACACGTAGCTCGTTGTCTTTGTCGTCTTAAAGTGATCTATGAACCTGAATTACTATTTCCTTCGGTTTGCTGGTTGGTGTTGAAAGGTTAAATGGCTCCAAAGCGGGTGTCGAAATGTGACTAAATAACGGTTTGGATATGGCGTCAGCACGATTTAAGAACTAGTCTCGATGGGAACGAGAACGGATACAAATCGATTCATAATTACATGACAGCTGCTATAAAAGCCAAAGAAATCATCCAGCAAATGAGGTGTAATATTGTCCAGCTGTTTGTAAATGGTTGGCTGCCAAGGTTCTTTGCTGCTGGAGACAACTGCTGAATCGGCATTATTTTGTCTATCGTTCTGTTACCGTGGAATAGGACCATCAGTGAAAGGCACTTGTTGCGAACAAATCGGAAACAATTCCACTGGCAGGATGAACTTCCGGTTGAAGAAGTTGACTTCAACCATCCATCTCCATAGAGTCGTACCAAATTTGCCAGATCAGTTTCGGTTTGGTTTTGGGAACGTCCAATCCAATCGTAGAGCCAAATTTCACCCACGGCTACCGCCGGATACGGTGGACAATATTTGAAATATAACAGTTGACCGTAGTTAAACTCCAGATAGTTCCCCGAAGGTTGATTTGCTAAACATAGTGGTATCGATTCTTGAGACAAATTAATTGTATAAAATAGAAACCACACGTTGGACTTTAGCCGGGATTCAACCGATATTTTAACTTCCGTATTGGAACACACTTGTACCCAGGAAAATTTCTCCACTTTTTCTTCGGGAATTGCACTTCTAGAGTCAAAGTTGCAATGAGGACTTCGATCCAGTTTGATATTCTGCTTCACTGCCAGTAGCTGCAAGTTGTGAACCGTAGAGTTTTCTTCGTCGAAAATAATATTCACCTCCGAGGGGAACATAGGGATACATGACGAAGAAAAGGTTGGGATTGCACTGACGGTCCAGAGAAATAAAAGGAACCGTGTCATACTTTCGGAAGTGATAACGTAACTGAATTTTCGTTTGATTGAATCTATTATTAATGCTACGAGAATGAGTTGAAGAAATTGACAAAAGTCGCCGGGTCTGATGAATGGAAATGAATCAACCTGATTGCATTCAGCAATTATTGATTCTTGAGCATTGTGGCTCAACACTTATTTGATATCAATTTTTATTTCAAATTTCCTTGGGAAGATCCTTCTGTCCATCCATGTGCGTAGATTTTAATCAATGAATGAATTTGGCAAAATGAAAACTTGGTGTTATTAGGGTTTAGATACGTTTTTCTTTGATAACAAGGCATTGTGCATTATGAGCCTTCACTCACTTGAGAATATTATCTGTTAAACTAGGCTTGCCAGATACTTTCAGAAAAAAGCGGGACATTTGTCGAAATACAGCGGGACACAGTCGAAAAAAGCGGGACACTTAAGAAACTCTTAAAAAATAAGCTTAATTGTATAACCAAACTTGTTCGTTTACCATCAGCCAAAGTTATTACTAGGAAGTACACTAAGGTTTTTTTTACGCGCATTTATTTTGCTGTGTTTTTCAAACACGGCGTCTATTTACACGGTTTTTTGCCATAAGCACGGCTCACGACAATTAAAACTTTATTTTAGAGAAAGAAAATTCAAGTCTTATGTATATGTGAACGGCATATGTAAAAACACTTTGAGTAATAACAAATTTATTTCAAACTTCTTTTAAAAATTTGAAAACTCGAGGAAACATCCATCATTGTATACTTTGAACAATTGAGTCGAAAAAGGTGGTGTATGATAAATAGCAATTTAACTAAGATATGCAATAAGTTTTTTTTCTCTAAGAGCTCTTGTTTTCGAGATAACTTTGGAAAATAGATAAAAACTCATTTTATCAATTTGTGCACTTTTTTGGTAAAACTGTAGAACATTATAAAGGTTTGGAAATTGAAAGTTTTAATTCAATGATCAGCTTTCCCGAAGACTGTTAGTCATTTTTACTTCTGAGAAAAAAGTTAAAGTAGTTTTCATATTGTTTATTTTTCTCAATACTGAAAAATGGAATTTAGACAACATTTTTAGGAAATTTCAATTCAAAATGGATCTTGAATATTTGTTAAACCATAAGTCCAATCGTTTTGCAGTCTTCAACTAAGTTCTTAAATAAGTTAAAATTTTTAATATCAAATACTCAAAGACTTTTTTCAGCAGTGTCAGAAATGTTATCGTTTTAAATTTCTAAAATTGTATAATTTAATTTTTTTTTCAAGCGATGTATCTCTGAATCTAGAATATCTAGACAAAATCTGAATCCTTGATAAGGTAGAGAATGTTTAAAGGATTCAAAATCAGTTTTTGTCCTTCAAGTAGATTTGTTAGTTCATCAGTTATCCATGATCGATTTTACCCGAAATTGCCCAATTTCAAAATTTCCACTCGCCATATAACTAAAACAAGAGCTTATAGACAAAATTGGACAAATGATTCGAACTCAGGACACCAAAATCATCCAAAAACAATTATTTAAACATAAGCACCAAAAAATGCTGTTCCCTAGTGTAATCATTTGGAAGCAACTTGAACAATATATTATTTGGAAGCAATTTTAAGTTATTTACATTGAATTGGTTGAACGTGGTCCAAGAACGCTTAACTGAATAAGACTTACTGTAATTTTAGAGTTATTCAGTATAGTAGTCTTATATGAACTATGAAAAATTCTGCTTATTTTGAGAAAAAAGACGTTTTTAAAAGATTTTCCCTATTGTACTAATTAATTGAAATGCATGCTAAATTTTGATTTTTCCTGTTTAAGTCAGAGAACTTTGTAAATTTTTTCAACAAAAAAAGCGGGACATTTTGAGGAAAAAGCGGGATGGCGGGACATTCAACAAAAAAGCGGGACATGTCCCGCTTTTGCGGGACGGATGGCAACCCTATGTTAAACGCAGTTTGTTCCAATTTATTCCCTCGGGTATGCCTAGATTTAAGCTGAAGCTGTTCCGAGAGTTCTTTAAACGGGGTCGCTGTCATTCTCATGTTTGGTTTTAAGCTTGCTTCATTTAGAATTTAAACAAACTTTTGTTCATATTGTGATACTCCTGGTGAACAGATTTGGCGCCCACGTATTGGGAATTTTGTCACCTTCACGTATGTATGTATTTTTGACATCCCGCAAATCGACTGTATTATGTAAACAATCCAATGATTTGTCCAGAAAAATTTCAGTGCTGCCCATAGTACTGTGAGGTGAGGAGAACTCGTCTCCGGGAAGCAATCAAGTCGTATCGAGCTAGAAAACAGACAAATCGGACCATAAAACAGAATAGTGTAGCCAAAATCCGTGCTTGGAAGCTATACAACCAGATGCTATCCAAGTTCAACGGGCGTCTTCAACGGGGACGATGAAACCTATTTCAAATCCTAGGTAAAAAATTTTACTTGGCAACGGCTCGGGGGGATGTTCTAGCCAAATTAAAATTTGTTTTTTCCGACAAATTTGCACAAAAATTTATGATTTGGCTTGGCATTTGCAGCTGGGCCAAAAAAAACGAAAGTTTTCGTTACAAATAAGATAATGACGTCGGAACTATACCAAAAAGAGTGTCTCCAAAAACGAATTTTGCCGTTTATTCGATCCCACGACTATCCCGTAATGTTTTTTGCCAGATTTGGCAAGCTGTCATTACAGAAAATTCGTTCAAGAATGGTATGCATAGAAAGAGGTCCAGTTTGTTCTGAAAAACCTTAACCCACGCAACTGTCTCCAGTTTCATTCTATTGAGAAATACTGGGCAATCATGAAAAGGAGACTCAAGGCAAAGGGAAAGGTTGTCAAAGACATCAATCAGAGGAAGACCTGGTGGAATAAGATAGCTAAAACCTTGGACGAAGAAGGTGTGCGCCGCCTAATGAGCCGTGTTACAGGAAAAATTCTAGAATCCCTTCCTAGACTTCCCCTCTTAAAAGTATGAAGAAGAAGATACATTTGTATAAAAAAGATCTTGGATTCAATAATATATAAGTGAAATACAGGCAATTATTTTTGTTCCAATTCTATCTGAAGCAAGCTTTAGCACACCGTTATTTCAAAACTTTAGTGCTGCGAATGATGGAAAATGCGTTGGTCCTTTACAAACATAGCTTACACTTTTTCACTGCCGAAAGTGCTCTCAACAGCTTTTATGGACCTAACAGTATTTAGTGGAAACAAGGAAAAGTGGAATCACCGTAGGAATATCTTCTTCATTTTTAAAGAGTAATGTGGGGGGAAGGATGCTCCTTTTCCTCTGAACTAAATTGGAGGTTTTTAAAAAAATTAAAAATTAAAAGATGAAATTTAAACCTTTTAACCCCTTTTCTATTTGAACTCGATGTTCTTTGATACAACTTCTATCCGCGAATCTATATTTTTTCATGCGAGAAAATATTGATAAAAAGGTGATTTTCGTATTTTGTATACCAGGAAGTTAAAAAAATGACCTCATTAAGGAATCGCTCGTTATAAATATTATTTTATAAAAAAGTTACACTTTTTGTTGAATACAAGAAAAATTTTATAAACTTTTCAAGTATCTATGTTCTCTGAGCTTCTTCATACAAGTGGAAGGTAATCACAAAGAAATTTTAATGATTTTATTTTTGCAACTATAGGTTTGAAAAACACATACAGACCTCGTTCGATTTTGGCAACACGTCCGTAAGTTTTGTGTTACCAAAATCGTGAACACATAGGGTGATTTGCCAATCTTTGCACAGCTAAGCACATGATTTTGGTTTTAAGGCTGTATCGTAGTCATTTTAACCGAATTCACTCGATTTTTTTTGACGATTGCACTCATACAAAACTGGTCAACAAGATTCAAGTGTTCGAAAAAAGTGACACAATTTTTTTTTAATCATTTAAAACAGCTTGTCTGTGCCCAATAGTTGCACAGGCAAATTTAATGTCGTGCCTAATATTGTCCAATTTTTTCAATGGTTGCACATTTTAAAAACCTTCTTAAGGCTCTGCCACCATGTGGTCAAAGAGGCTGATATTTGTAAAGGAAGCTTATTATGAGAACTTCTAGTTCAAATGAAATCCAATTTGCAGACGCCTCCTTTTGAGGGGGATCATCCATATAAACCAATGCACAATCCAATGCACAATGGGGAAATTCAGACCCAAAATCTAAAAAAAACACGCTGATTTGAAAGTGTGGAATAGAATTTATTACACGTGAAATTCTCATAGAAACTCGTATCAACCGCTGAATTTTACCGGAGCCATCTAAGTGAAGTGTTATTTAACCTTATTTGCCCAGTACTGAGCTTTTCTTTCTTCATATGTTCTAACAACATAAAATTCTATGCCATTGCAATTCCAAAGCTGTAAGGTATTTTATACTTTTTAAGTGCCAAATTTAAGATTTGTAGATAGAAACAATATATTCATGAAAATATGAAGCGTCTTTGAACCAAGGTTGAATTTTAAAAAAACTACATGGAGTGCATAAAATATGAAAATTCTTAGTGGGAAACAGATAATTAGACCAAAGAAATTGCTAAAATCTAGTCGAACGTAAATATCCGCTTATTCAGCAAAAAAAAATATTTATATTAAAAGATAATCTGAGTTTTTCCAGTTGTATGTAATCAATGAACGTGTTCAATTTTGTATGGAAATTTGAATGGAAAAAAAAATCATATGAAATCATCCAGAAAATTCAAATAAGCTTTAAATGAAGTTTGTCTTTGATTAATGATTTTAACTATTCTTAAGTTTCATGTTTTGCCAATATGAGAAGAAGCAAAGAATTTCATGGAAAAAGTTATAACCATTTCAAAATTTAAAAAAAAAATGGAATCCATTGAAAAGTATTGTAACATACTAGCAGGCTATATGCTGGAGCTTTCAATAATTTCATGACATGTTTTTGCGAAGGTTTTATAACTCAACTAATTCATTGGCTATGCAAAGCAGATAATTGCGATTTTTTAATTTTCATCACACGGTTAAAGAGCTTTCAAAAAAGCAATCAAAAACCCTAAAACTTAAAAATATTTAATTTGGTTTTTTTGTGTGACATCGAATATCATTTCTGGGGTGCAAGTAAGGTTTGGTTCTAGTTCACATGAAAAGTTTAAACATAATTAAAAAAAATATTTTAAAAAAAAGTTTTCAAAACTTTCAGTACATTTCTGGTGATTTTTGAATGAAAATTGCATACAAATCTTGCAGCGGACTTATGTACAACAATGGGGCAGGAGGAGGTTGAGCGGACCAATTGTAGCACGATCCGATATGCTGGTTATACTTAGATCGTAATTTTAATTCAAAATTATGGTCTTAAAATTGTCCAACAACCGTTTTTCAGAGAAAAGCGGTACGAAAAATGTTTTGTTCTGATGTAAAACCTTATTTGTCGTAAAGAAATCTCAAGGTTCACAATTAGCACAAATACCGCGCGAAAAAAACATCGAATATTAAAAATGTCGTTAGATGAATATTTTACAACAGAAAATATCGCAAAAAGCCTAATTTCATCAGTAAACATTCCAAAAAACATGAAAACCAGCTGAAATATTGACAATTTAAGTCATTCTGTGCAACATTGGGTAAGTGGACATCGATTGGCAAATCACCCTATTTATGATACTTGTTAAACTTATATTGGTCTTTGTATGGCTAAAACTATAACGACTAAGTGACGATCAGATTCGAACAGTGCTATCAATTTTGAGTTAATAACACTAAACGATTATCCATATCTTTATTTTCAGAATTTAAAACTTTCTGACAAAAATATGGAGAATTAGAATGGTCTACACGAAAACTTTGATGCACGTTTTCTCAAAAACAGTCTTGATGCACTTTTACCGCTTTGGATTTGAGGGCTTTAATACAAGTACAAAGTAAACATTTTACGGGTAGGTATCAAAACTCCCTCTGTGCTACCTTTCACAAAATTTATCGCTGCTGCTGCTGACCTAATACGATACGGTGATGGTGATGCAACCGATTTTAGGATGAGCCAAGTGTAAATAATAAATATTTCATAACCTATCAGAGCTGACCTCGATTCCCCGATCGCCCGTAACTAATCCCTTTCGGATATCGAGAACGCCGTCCATGCAGTATGTAGTATAGTGTAGACACTTAGTCCCGCGGCTTGAAAATTGCAAACCCCTGGCGAGGCGCAAGCAAACCTTAATCTTATTATCTACCGCGCACCACACACTGCACTATAGCCTATACTAAGATGGATGGGATGATGAAACATTCACGCACGCGATCGATTAGCTATGGAAGACATTTGTCGTTGTCATGAAACTGCTGCCGCGCGTCGCGCAACTAAATCTTGCGCCGCGCGCGTTACTAAACACTTCACCTCGTACGTAAACGCCTGAAGAGTGAGGCGGCGTTTAAGGAATATGCGTGAAATATGTGAGTAGCATAACAGCGTAATATCAGCACTTTCTGGGCGCCGAACCGGCAACCTTCCAATAGGTTAGGAGGCCTTTCGATTCGTGTGGGATACCTACTTTTTTTTATCTTTCCACCGCATTCGAGTCGGTCGAAAGGGCAAACTGAGTTGAGCACCCTCCGAATCGGTTAATTAATCAGATTTACGCGAAACCGTTTGGCGGGAGACGCAATTCTTCGAGGCACACGTGTTTAAGCGCTTTCAGGTAGGATACAGTGCTAGGTGCTAGGCAATCGCAACTTACGCTTAGCGCCCGAAATGGAGAAAGGAAGACTAATTGCTGTGCGAGTTGGTGTTTGCAGAATTTAATAAATAACCAATTAATCACGGCTGTTGCGGCGCCACAGTTTAGCTTTAGCAGATATAAAAAAAAGTGGGTCTCCTGAGTGCGATCGGCATGAGGAATTCCTGCAATGCTTGATTCCTATAATTATTATTCGAGCGTTCACTGAGCTTAGTTAAGTTGAAAGTATGACACCTTTACTTAGTGGAATGTTAAAGGTATTTACCTAAAACATTTTACGTCAAATTTGACGATTGTTCTACCTTACCAATGATTGCATTCATCGAAACCAGTAACTAGAAATCGACGATTTCGGTCAGTCACTTTGCCAAGAAAAGGTTCTATAGTTTCTTAATTTCGATTCTCGAAGACAATTCTATGCGGATTCAACAATTCTATGTGAATAAATTACAAAAGTTGACTGATATAAGCTCACGGTTATGACGCACGCAATCCAATTTTAGCCTCTTTTTTTAAGAGCTGCCGGTTAATAAACGAGATTAAAATTTGCTCTTTAATTTGACATGGGCTCTACAAAAAAAAGTTTAAGAATATAATTTGAGGTTATTTTTCTTGAAACTTCCGCAGTAGAAACAAAATATAAATGTGTTTGTTTGAAAATATATAGGTATTGAAAAAAAAGACAAGATTTTAAGAATCTTAAGTTGTTGGTTATAGAACATATCGTTGTTGTTGGTTTTTCGTATTGGTTTCGGAAACTCAAGTAGCCTTTGTTGAACGATGATCCTCAAAGATTTATATTTCTAATGAAAAATACAAAATTTACTCACTTTCATACAGTTTTTGAACACATTCAAAAGATTTTTATGGTTGCAATTTGAAATCTTCTGATCAGGACAGCGCTGACGAAATTTATTTATTTATTAGCTGACCCAGTGTGCTTTGCTATAGTTTTGAAAATAACTGAACATTTTTGAAAATTAAATGTTCGTTATTTTTTTTTTTAATTTGGACATAGATGATTCTAAATTAATTCTCAACATCATTCAGATGAAACTTGAGGAAGATTCCGAACTACTTTAGAATCATTTTTCGTAAACTAAAAACGTTATGTTACCACACATGGCGATTTCCATGATAAGTTTTAGAGTTATGCCAAAAAACTTGTATGGGAGTCCTCCTTCCTCTTCCCATCTCACTACTGGAAGAACGAAGGGGAGCTGAATAATCATAGAAATATTACAAACAAAGAAAGTAATACAAACAACTGTATGGAGCCACACACCCTCCCCCCCTTCAATTCTTCCCCAAATAACTCTCATATCCAAAAACCATCCCTTTCCAAATTTGATGTCGATTCCGAAAGGTTTTAAATAAGCGTAGAATGATTTTCGATTAATTACTCAATCTTCTTCCCATACCAAATTACTAGTTAAGTTTTTGAGCTGTGAAAAAAAAGATGGAAGTTCCTGTCCTCCGCTCTATTTTCCCACTAAAGTAATCATGGAAACATTTCTCGTACCCAAATATCCTCCCCTACCAAATTTGAATCGATTTGCTTAATAATTTCTCGAGATATGTAACAAAAATTGTATGAAAATCCTCCTTCTACCTACCCATCACCAAGGTTGCTAAAAAATGTGTTTTTGACAAAAAAAATCTCGAATTCTGTGATTTGAACTTAGAATTCTGTGACGCTATTTCTATGAAGTTTACTGGGAAATCATGTGAAACATTAACAAATTGGAAACTGCTGCCAGTTTTAATAGAAAAAAAACTATTTGCATTCCCTTGGTTTCAAATTTTCATGAATTGGAGTCAGAAATAAAAAGCGGAAAGTGATCTAAAAATGTATAATTTTGGAACTCTGTATAAAATTTAGAAAATCTATGAATTCTGTGAAAATTTTAAAAACTCTGTGATCTGTGAGGAAATTTTGTTCAAAATTCTGTGATAATAGCGATTTTTCTGTAATCTCGGCAACCTTGTCCATCACCTCATTGGATGGAAGGGAGAGCCTCAAACTTTCTCATATACAAACATCCTAAAATACTCAGATTCTCGAGATAAGCAAAATTGTATGAAAGTACCCTCCCCCCTTTCTATCTTTTCACAGGGAAGGCGAGAAGGGTATCAAAAAAAATAATCGTGGAAATATTCTCGTTTCCAAATAATCTACCATGTCAGATTCTATTCCCTTAGCTACATGAGTTCTCTAGTAACGCAAAAATGTATTTGAACTCCCCTCTATTCTTCCTATCCTCGCACTGGAGAGAAATAGGGGTCAATCTTTCATAGAAACATTTCTCATATCTAAATCTAGCCCTTTTCGCCCCTTCCCATCTCCCCATTAAAAAGGGAGGGATACCAAACCATTTTAAAAACAATCCTCGTACCCAAATACCCTCCACGTCAAATTTGGTTCCATTTGCTCTATTATTTCTCGAGATAAGCAAAACATTGTATGAAAGGTATCTCCGGCCTTTCTATCGTATCACTTGGAAGGCGTAAAGATTACCAAATAATCATAGAAACATTCCTCCATGACAAATTTGGTTTCTTTGCTTGATCAATTCGCAAAAAAATGTATTAAAATTTTCCTTATTTCTACATTTTGACGCACTTGAAAGAGAGAGGGGTCTCGAACTATCATAGAAACATTTCTCATATCCAAATATCTTCACATGCCAAATTTGGTTCCATGTCCTCGATGAATTGTCGAGTTATGCAAAAAATTGTGCGGGAACCCTCCTCCCTCTTATCCCGTCATTGAAAAGAGAGAGAGGTACCAAACCTTCAAAGAAACATAAATTGTATCCAAATACACGTTCATGCCAAATTTGGATCCATTTTCATGATCAGTTGTCGAGTTATGCAAATACATGTTTTTATTTTTGGTTGGAGGCCCCCTTCCAGAGAGAAGGAGGGGTCGTAAACCATAAGAGCAAATTCACTGGTGGTGGGAAAAAGTGGTAGAAATTTTGACATTTTGAAAATTTTACCATTCAAAAATGGTTTCAAGATCTTTGGGCGTTGTATTTTTTTAACAGCACTGTTTCTATTTCAGCCGTATGTGATAGAAAAATTGCTATTTTTGCATCACAGCATGCGAAACTATAACACGTGTTGTTAAAAACTTGAAGGCCACAGATCTTGAAAATGTTTTTGCATGGCAAAATTTTCAAAATGTGTAAAAAGTGACAAAATTTCTACCACTTTTTCCCAACACCTCTAATAAGAACATTTTATGAACTCTAAAGCATTCGCCTGCCAAGTTTCACGCAAATCGGTTCAGTACACAGACAGACAGAAATTAATATTTGTATATCTATATAGAATAATTAGATTTTGAATGTACAGAAAACTTACTCGATTTTTACTAAGGCACTAAGGCGATTTTCGTTTAATGAACTGCTTTTCTGAGAGCTTTATTTTTTAAAAGAGTCTAACAACTTTTTTTCAACTTGATATAAAAAATTGTGACGAAAAGTGAGATATGCAGAAAAGTGATAATATTTTAATCAGAAGCACTTCGGGGCCGTTCAGATATTACGTAACGCAGTTTTCGATCGCTTGCCAACCCCCCCATCCCCCCTCCCTACACATTTTTATTTTAGATTTTAAATCCACAAAGCATAACGAGCTCACACACCCTCTCTTATTAAACGCGTTACGTAATATTTGAACGGTCCCTCCGGGGAAGCCTTTTCTTTTTGCGTTCAGTGCATTTTTAATATTTTTTGAGAATGTTTTTAAATTTGTTCGTGACAGGAACTGGATCCTGACCTAAAGAAGCGATAAAATGGGAACAATCGAGCGAAGTTACCCGAAGCTGATCAACGAATTTCGAGAATACATGAACTGTTGAAAAGTTATAAGATTTTCTTATGAAAAGCATTCTGTTAAATGAGTGTTCATTAAGGTGGTAGCCAAATGGGGCATGTTGAATTTCAATGGGACATGTCGAACTGCAACGAATGAGTAGCAAAATTTCAAAAAACCGATCATATACATTTTGTAGAATGTTCCAAAAACTGCCTTTTGCAAAAGTTTAGTTCAATCGGACTTGATTTAGTGGTACCTCAAAGCGCTTGAAGTTTCGATTTTTTACCCAAGAAAATCACCAACGCGGGTCCAAAGGATATTGGAAAAATTTCGCATCAAAATTGCAATTTCGAGTTTCCTGATTTCCTTAAGTAATTTTTGAGGGTAAAAAATCGAAACTTTGAGCGCTTGATGCACCTTTGAATCTAGTCCGATTGAGCTGATATTTTGCACAGGACAATTTTTTTGGGGCCAATTTACAAAATGTAGGTGTATGTTCGATTTTTGAAATTCGATCATTATTTTTTTTCTACACATCCATTGGCACCGTTAAGTTCATCTCAAGAAGTTTTCTTTGTTTTAGAGTTCTTTAGGTGAAAAAAATGTATGATACTTTTTTGAATAATTTTGAAAAATTTGTTTATACAATTTTAAGAATATCTATACAGTAACCTAAAATACTTCATCAGGTTGCGGAAGTTTTTTTATTTTAATGTAATCTTTTTCAATTTAAAAGTCACTTTTTTGCTGTTATGGTTTCTAATTTTGCGAATCAAAAATCGCATCAATAAAAGCGAATGAAGAAATTTTATAAAAAAAAAAATAACGAAATGATTTATGCATTTGTAAAATAACATTTCTCAATCTAATCTTCTTCTATATTCATAAAAAGCAATTTCTGTGGGTTTGTTTGTTTGTCCTCTATAGGCTCTGCCGTCTTGAGACCTAGAGAATTGAAATTTGGCAAGTATGCTCATTAGGATCAGGAATGATGAAAAATGTTATTCCGATTTTTGGATGACCCCTTCAATCCGGCCCTGATGGGCGACCCCCTTGCCCATCAGGGCCGGATTAAGCCATCGGAAGGCCCAGGCAATTTTTACGGGAAGGGGGGGGGGGGCTTATGAATCAATTTTTTTTCATATGCTGTCCCAGAGAACACATAATATTTTAAACATACTGAGAAACTGTAAAGAGTTCGTTATATTACCTTCAAATAACCATTATGTCTGATATCTTTGAACAACATTTGCTAATCCATTACCTGCAAACATTGTGGAAGAATTAATCAACTTATCGAAAATTAAAAAGCTGACTGGAGCTGTTAAATGCAAAATTCAATTCACAATTCATTTATTAACTATACCACCACCCAAAACTCTCTGGATTAGAAAAACAATTACAGATAGTCATTAAAACTTTTTTCATCTAATTACCAATAACTTGGTATGAGCTTCATCGAAAGCAGAATAAATATTTCCCTTGTGACTACTGAGAAGTAAAATTAAGACTTTAGACAAAGAATCTAAAATACAACAAATTCAACAGAAGTAAATTCGAATTCCATGAGGATTCAGACAGTTCAACAGTGAAATTCGAAACCTAAAATCAGATCAAATTTAATTCGTATTAGCAAATAACAAATGAAATTCAAATACAAAATTGAGAATCAAAGTTACAACAGAGGAAAGTGGAATTTGCAAAATTTTTAATTCAATGCCAAATATTTATTTCACTTTAAGGCCGAAACAAATTTGAAATCCTTCTTTTGTCACTTGCAGTTAAAACATCACGAGGGGGGATGATAAAAAATAATCAAAATTTTGAATATATTGGAACAAATTGGACAAAAACTTGCATGCTATTAACTTGCATACAAGCTACTCCGCACAAGATTGAAAAATCGAGTTATTTCAGATCAAAAATTTGGAAAGTACCAAAGGTAATACAATTTCAAATCTCTACAATTCGATTTTCGCTCTTCCAATTCTTTGAATTTTCGAAAAAAATCAAATTTTTTGATAAAAACTTTGAATTTTATTAATTTCTCCTTCTGGATTTTCGAAAAAATCGCAGAGGGACGGGGATGACAAAAAAAGGAATACAAATTTGTTCCTGCCTAATTCATATCTACAAAACCCAAAAAAAATCGTGTTTAATTATGTAATGTGTTGAAATTTTTAAAATGTAATTCGGATTAAAACTTTGAAAAACTCTTTATTTTTGTATTTATTAATAATTAATTTATTATTCTGTCAAAAGTTCTTTTAAATGTGACAAAAGTTACCTTCGAAACAATAATTCAGAACGGAAATTAAATTTTCAAGACCTAGAATCATAAATCTGGAATAAGGTGAGATTGAAAATATAGAAATGTTCATGTTTAGAGAACTGTTCAATAAAATTTGCAATTGAACTATGAGAGAGTTTTTTATAGTAACAATATGAGAACGGTCATTAAGAGAATGATTTGTTGAATTCAGGGTATTTTCTTTATAAGAGGAAAATAAAAAAAAAAAAAAAAAAAAAGAATCATAAGTATGAAATTTTGGATTAATCAGTTGGAAAAGTTTCAATTCAAATTTCAAATCCTAGATTCAAATTGGAATAACAATTCAATATCGGAACTCAGTTTTGCCGGTTGATTTGATCAACGCTAATTTCAATAATCATTAAAAAAACTAACATTAATTTTGCATTATTCATACTCATTATTTTGCTTAGGAAGTGAGCACCAGATCGTCTGGTTTTATTAATTTTTTTTTTCACAACGAAGCCCGAGAAAAATTACAATTTAAAAGGATTTGAAATGTATTTTTTCACTTTCCTCACTTTTTGAAAATCACTTTTTGAATTATCACCAAATTCGACTTATATTTTATGTTGATTTTGGATGTTTGGATTTTATGTTGAAAAACTCGAGATCAAATACCCAGATATTGAAAAGTATTGTAGAAATTTGTACTAATTTGTTCAGCCAAAAAAACGCGGAAAAAATCTTTGGATACTTCAGATTGACATGAAAATTTGCACATTAGTGTTTTGAGTAACGGGTTTTTGTTTTCAGGTGTCAAATTTTTGGTCAGGGATCCGCAAAAGGGGTCCTTCCTATTATCTGTTCACTGTTTTTGGGATACGCATTGGATTGAGATGAAAATTTGTAAATGGGAGTTTTATAGCACAGGCAATTGATTTCAGATGTCAAAAGGGATCGTCCGTAGTAATTTTCCAACGTTTTACCATTAATTACGTTACCACGCCTAAGCGTAAAATCGAGGCAAAAGGCAAACACGATCGACGAGAAATCTATTCCTGATTTGAAACTTCCTATTAAATGATTCAAAAGGGGGTCGTCCACCTTAACTGTTTTATGTTATTGCAAAAATTGCTTCATTATGCATGAGATTCGGACGAAAATTCATTCACGGGTCTTTAAAAAAACGGACCATTGATTCCTGGATTCAAATTGTTAATCAAACGACAGAAAAAAGGGTCGTTTATATTACCTTTTTAATGTTGGTACTACGCATTGAATCGAAACCAAAATCCATACATGGGAGTTTGGCAGGACAAAGGATCTATTCCTGCTTTTTAATTTTGTGTTGGACAACAGAAAAAGGAGTCCTTCATATTGAGTTTTTTCGTCCCAATCACCATTCAAATACAAACTCCTCAGCTTTGTAGCTAAAAGCGAAACGAAGTTCGTACGGGATGAGCTAGTTTCTTATAAATTCAAGACAACAACCCCTTAAAAGAAGCGTGACCATGAGCTGTTCCTTGAACTCGCCACCGATTCGCTGTTCGAGAAGTTTTTCTGCGTAAATCATAATCCCTTTTTGATTTATGATAACCCGACAACCTCCGGCCCGTGTATCAATTGTGCAATTAGAGCGATAAACTGTAAATCGTAATTACTATTATTACAATTTTTTCTACAACCGACGACGACGAAACCCGGTAGCCCCCAAGAAGTAACTTGAGACTCGGGAAGCTGCCTTCAGGCGTTTATTTATCCCCGCTTATCCCATAAAGATCCACTGTTGCTGCTGCCCTGTGACAGAGCTAAATTAATTTCCATCTTGCCGCCCCGATCGAAACCTTATGGAGGTATGAATAATTACACACCCGTGTCCCATGACGAACGAGTGCACTTAGTATTGAACCTCCTCTCCTGGGGGAATCGACTGACTGAAGTGGATACCATTCTTCATAGACACTTCTGGCATGTGTCGCGCGAGATTGATTACAATCAGTCGTGAGTTAGTGAGTAAGTATAATACAAACCAGATCCAGATCGCAAACCCCTTCAGCGATCTATCTCTCGGGATGATCTTCAAGCGCGCTTGGCGCGTAATTGTTACCTTTTGCTACTGAACGACCTTTGGACGCAACCCTATTTACATTTTTCAATGTTTTCCTTTCATGGAGCTTTGTGAGGTATGATCGGTCAGCGCTAGTTTTCCAATATATCTACAGGTTACTCGAAAAGTACCGTTCCCAGACCGCGCGTTCGACGAAGATCCTTTTTTGGGGCCGATCACACCGCTCACGTGGCCAGTCTCTCGCTTATTTTTCTTATGACTAATCGGCTTTGTTCAGTTATTTGCTTTCCGCGCTAACTTGTCAGGTTAAACGTTGCGGTCATCTAAGCGGCGCAACGCGAAGCGGTGTTTGCATGATTCGACACAGTTTGATTACCATCAACAACAAAGTTGCGCACTTAGTGGCGACGCTTCTCAAATTTCAACCAGATTTTAACCTCCCTCAACAATAAGACCGTTAAAGCGTTAAACCTCTTGCTAAGGCACCAAAGCGAGGGCAGCAAAACTTGGGGTGTTCCGATATGGAACATAAATTACCAATCGGAAAGCTCAGCGAGCCTTGAGGAGAGGCGCCATCATGGCCCCGGGGTCTTGTTTTTCTCCCTATAACGGAACTAATATGTATTGGCAACATTGTTGTAACGCGTTTGGCATTGGCTTTGGTACAGCTTTCGGTAAATAATACCTTCCCGGCACTCTGTACGGGTAAATGTTTGCTGCCATATTCCCGAGGGCAACTGAAAAGGTCCATGGCTCATGGTATCCAAAGGGATCATTTTTAAAGTACGCTTCTTCTAACTACTCCAATAAAAATCGTATCTCTGTTAATATTTTACTACAGGGAGAAGAATGGTTCCCATGTAAATGAATACGTTTAATGGGTTGAAGTCTCCTAAATAGTTTTGATTGAAAGTTTACTGTAAAAGCTTACTAGGAGCTTACAGTTGTATTGTCGGTCGTTGCAACGACGAGGTCGCGGTTGGGAAAATTGCTATTGTTATGACCGTGAATATGTTGAGAAGATTTTTTTCCAAATTTATCATAATCGAGTTTTGTTACTATTTTCTTTTCTCTACTACTAGATTGTCCCATGGGGAAAAACATGCAAACGAGAAAAACGCGATTGAAATTTTAGCTATATTTCCAATTTTTCTCTCAAATTAAAAATTCACCGACAGTTTTTTTCGTAGTGAACAGTTCAAGTTAATCATTTTACAATGTTTTCTGCTACAAAAAATACATTTCCTACAAAAAACCGCAAATTTCAGTCAAAAAGGCTCCGTGTGACACTTTTGCTTAAAATCAGAACGCATACCGATGCTAGTTGTGTACGAAAAACTGTTACACGGCTACAATTTTTCTATCATTTTAAAAACGCGTATAGTTTCTTTTTTCCCAAAAAGTCAAGCGAAACCGAAATTTGAGAAATACATTTCTCTTTTTTCATAAAAATGTAGGGGAGAGTGGGGTATCGTGGGCCACGGGGAAACGTGGGCCACTTTTAATATCTCAGATGTGTGTTGAGATAAAAATCTCAAACCAATTGTCATCGTCGTCGCTTTGCGTGAGCATATGTTCCTATATGTTGTTGACTGAAATACGTATCATATGCTTCTTTTATTTATCAAGCTAAAAAAAGTTAGAAAAATTTGCTTACATAATTAAAAAAACACCCGCTAATTTCATCGATGGGGAACCTAAAGTGCATAACAAAAATATGCTCATACGCTTATGATCTTAGTTTTGTCATGATCTTTCACATGGAAAAGGAATTTTTGATGAAACTTCAATAAGTCACACAAACGCGACCAATTTGCAAATCATACCTTGTGGGGAATCGTGGGCCACTTATCTTGATTCACCTATATTTTTATGATTTTATACACATTCAGAACTGAAAATACGTTTTACCTATCTGTAAAGTTTTCTTATGCCAAATGAAGAGTTATGAAAAATATTTTGTCCATCCCATATAAGAAATTTTGCCAAAACGTTCGCGAGCCAGATTTTGGAATCTATGCGATCATACACAGCTCTCTTTTTTATTTCATCATCTGAAATTGCTTTAAAATAACGAAATGAATTAGGAAATCACAGTTTTGGGTCAACTCATAAACTTTGCATGTTATTTGGTCAATTTGGATTTGGTGGCCCACGATCCCCCACCATTTTTCAAAATTCAAAAAATATTGCTTTTTTTCAAAAAGTCAGAATTTGGGCAAAATAACTTTTTAAAATTTTTTAAAAAATACCTTATGATACCTTGAAGATATAGAAAACCATACCATTTTTTATAATCATTTTATCTTTTATAATAAAGAAGTTATGGAACATCGTAAAAAAGTGGCCCATGATTCCCCACTCTCCCATATAGTTGAGTATGGATCCTGTAAGTAGGAGATTGGCGAGTAGGCCTTGGTCGAGTGCGGTCGCGTTTATTTCTCTGCGTTCAATTTTTCGATTTTCTGTCCTTTTCGAGGGTTTTGATTTTACAAACCAAATCATCAACTTACAAATGTTTTTAAAGGATACAACACTGAAATCACTGTTGATGACAGAAAAAAAAACCAAGTGCTAAATCAGAAATCCTTTTTTCACTTGATATCGTTGTTGTTGTTTTAATAGTGCTCAGTGCGGTTCCTCCGGGAATTTTTTTTTTGCACAGTTTGATTGGCGAGGAAAGTTTAATTTTGATGGTGCAGAAATGTTGAAAATGGAAAGAGAAGTTTGGTGGGATAGGGTTTTTTTTTTCAAAACGTGAGAAAGTGGTCTTTTTAGTGCTACATTGGGAATGATTAAGTTAATAAAGCTATTGAGAAATGTGCGCATAAAAGTGACAAAGTTTTTTATACCAAATAAAGTCAGCAGCAAGTGCGGAAACTAGCAGAAAACGGGTGAGGACGTTCCTTATTATTTTTTCTTTCATTTCAGCTATCTTTTGTTGGATTTCTAAATGAACTGGCATGTATAAAGTTGAGAATAAAAACGTAAAGAAGTATCGACTTTTACCTCGAATGAATGATTTAATTTATATATTTTCGATTACAAAAGTACCTAAATTTGCGTTTAATCGCAGCACTCACTGACTTTTCAAAATTCACCAACGGCTGGCTTGATTTAACACTTAGTTTGAGCTGTTTGTGGTTGGATTCACTGCTAGAGGTAGGTGGTTTCTTAATTTTATCACTTGCGAATCTTACTGTAGGAATTAAATTGTTTTTACTTTGAATAACATAATAGAATATGTATATTAATTTTTCTAATATTTGGGTAATGCTGTGTTAATATTTCGAAAGAGTTTGTTAAAAAAGTTTTCATAACATTTTCAATAAATCAATATGTAAGATTAGCACAACAGATCTAAAAGCATATTTATGATGGAACTTCTACAAATATTTTTGAATTCTTTGGAACATTATTTGAATTTATACTTTTACAATTTTTGTTAACAGTAATAATCACTTGGAAATTGATTCAATGATATGAATCGCATAACATTGCTTTTTTTTCAAATGTATAATTTTGTATTAACAAATTATTAGTATTTTATTCGATAACTAGATTCATCTTTGAATGTTTTCGATCTACTATTGAGGTTAATTTTTGATTTTATGAGAACTTTCAAAGGTAATTTTGATATATTATTTTCAATACGGTTAAATTTTTTGGAAAAACTTTTCGAGCTCTAACCAGACCTCGGAGGGTTTTATGTACTACTTATGTTTTTCGTTTCTCTTTTTTATTTTCAAGAACGAGTAAAGGCGCTTTAACCTTGGTCGGTGATCAGAAATGATTGTACACTGAAATCCGAAACAGTTCAAGTAATAAAAAATTAAGCTACAAATTTTAAAGTTGCTTTACTTATTTTGTCAAATTTTTAAACATATGTGCTGAGATTTTGAGATTTCCGTGTACAAAATAAATCATTTCCAACCCCTTAGAATGACCTTAGCGATTGGCGAAGTTCCTTTTCATTACGCATGGTTTCTTCATCAAGGAGCATTTTTCTTAGCATGCTTCCAACGATATTCCCCATTTGAAACGTATGGTACTGGTGGTCCACGTTTCTTCCTGTTCCTGTGTTCCGGATGTCTCTGCGTTCTCTGCTCCATGGTAGGCCCAACCAATTCATGTTTTTGATCATTTTAATGTTCATATGTTAAAATAATTAAATACATGAACAAAGACAAGAAGAATGATAAAATACTTTTATTATTCTTTGGGACTCAGACATAAGTTCTGGCTGTGGAAGTATGGATCCTGTAAGAAGTGCCTACCGAAAAGTGTTTTGTGAAAATTTCTCTGAACAAAATACTCAAGACTTCTCGCTCCTCCTCCGCCCTCTATTTTAGTACTCTTTTCAGTGAATAACATTATATTCAACAGTTTTAACTCATCTTAAGAGAATTTTTTGATAAAATTTAGTGTGACATTCTTGCGTAGAAACATCAACATAGAGACAACCACCTTGTTTGTGTTTTTATTCGAAAGTTAACACTAAAAGAGAGTGTTTCCAACAAAAAAGTGAAAATGACCCAAAAGTCACATGGGACAGTCTTGCTTGGGGAACGGCAGTATATTCAAGCGAAACAAGAAAAACATTTTATGACTGATAATCGCACAAAACCCCCACAATACGGGTACTAGCTCAACGAGTAGAAGTCGAATTTGGCTATCTGACGCCATCTTTAAATCGAAAATAAACTAAGAGAACCCGAATTTCGCTATTTGAAGTCATCTTGAAATCCAATATGGCAACTTCCGCTTAGCTTTAAATGCTGTCTATCACTAGAAATCGCATGGAACGCCCACAATATTATTTTTGGGCTTAAGGGCAAAACCAGAAGAAGTTGAATCCCTCTTTCCGACTCCATCTTGAAATCCAAGATGGCGGCTTCCCCTGAACTTTACAATTTTGTAAACGAATAAAAATCGCACGAAAAATTTACAATATTGATATTGGGTAAAAGAGCTAAACTAGAAGAATCAGACCCTGTTTGTTTTTGACAGCACACCCGAACATTTTGTGTTGCCAAAATCTAATGTTGCCAAAATCGACCGGTTTTTTTCTCAACTTTTTTTCACTAAGTACTTCATTAAAACTGCAATTAGCTTAGCTTAGCTTGATTAAAACTGCAATTTTATATTAAGTCAATTTACGATCATGATAGGTCATTTTTTTATTATTTTTACCAAGTTTCTGAAGCATTTAGCACTTTTCTTGTTTTGTTTATAGCTTTTTTGCCACATTGTTATTTTTAGCGTCCGAGCCCCAGCCGAAGTTTGTAGCCCGCCGTTTTCGATCCCGAGCTGCAGTCTGGGTCAATTATCCGAAGATAACATCGTGTTCGTGCATCCCGTAGTTTAAGTTAAAAACCGCATAAGGTGCACAAGTGGAGAAATTTTGCGTAGTACAGATTGAACCGGTCATTGACCCGCGCCCGCAAGTTTGGTAAATGTTAATTTGAATTACGATCCCGGACCTGCGCCTTTCCTGAACCTCCCAACAATGTCTATAATGCTATTATGTCTAAATTTTATTGGTCCTATATAGCGGAAACTATAAGGGCTGTATTGTGGTTGTTTTATGCGATTTTCAATCATTTACATTATTTTAGAGTTAAGCGAAAGCCGCCATCTTGGATTTCATGATGGCGTCGGAAAGGAAAAATTCGACTTCTTCTAGTTTAGCCCTTTCACCCAATACCTATATAGTGGCGGTTTAATGTGATTTTTTTTTTAAATTTACAGCATTAAAAGTTAAGCAAAAGCTGCCATTTTGAATTTCAAGATGGCGTCAGATAGTGAAATTCGATTTCTGCTCGTTTAGCCCTTTCACCCAATACCAATATGTTTCATGCGATGTGTTTCATGCGATTAGGTCATTTACAACATTTTAAAGTTCAGCGGAAGCCGCCATTTTGGATTTAAAGATGGCGTCAGATAACGAAATTCGAGTTCTACTCGTTGATCTCTTTCAATCAATACCCATATTTTAAGAGCTTTATGCGATTTTAGTCATTCACAGTCACAGTATTTTCAAGTTGAGTGGTAGCCGCCATCTTTGATTTCAAAATGGCGACGGACAACGGAATTTGACTTCTACTCGTTTAGCCCTTTTATCAGTAGTTTACGGCTTTGAAAATAAAAGCGGAAGCCGCCATCTTGGATTAATGATGGAGTCAAGCAACGAATTTTTTTTCCTACTATTTGGGCCTTTACATTCATACCATTTCCGGTGATTTTAAGTTTTCAAGGATTTTTAAATATTTTTTTTCTAATTTTAACTCAAAACGTGTGTTCATAACTAATTAAAAAATTGAAAAATTCAAATATGTGCAATCTAATCTGAGCGGGTCCTGTATTGACTTCTTGATCGAGAACTGTCACTAAGTTTTATGGCGGTTTAATAATCAAGCACTGAGTGCTATTATAAAACATGCAAAAAAAAAGTTTGGAGCAAACCTTTAAGTTTATGTTTTATTGTATCTTTAACATAGCATTCATAACTCTTTCAAAACAGTTTGTTTAAAAAGAGCTTTTTAGCGTTTTCAAAACAACCTGAAAACAAATGGTCGAAACAAGAATATAAGCTTTTTGCATGACCATAATAAAACCGCCATAAAACGAGCTGCACAAAAAATGCTACAATGAAACCATAATAAAACTTCCGAATGCTAGTAGGCTAAATCTGTGTTACTTGGGGAAGCAACCGACTTGCCAACTGAGCTATATCACAAGCCCCGGAGTTATGTTGAGAAAAAGCATGAAATGTGTGCTAACTCAGCCTCAATTTTATGAACTTTCGGCAACTCGCACTAAATGCAACTTGATTATCAAGGTTTCGTCTATAAAATACTGTAGAAATCATTTGTATCCACTTTCAGAGGCGAATCTACCCAGCAAGCCTCTCTAATAAAATAAACTAAATTAAATTGTATCCACTGTCTGCCCAAAATTGCCAAAGGTGGCGAAAATTCAGTCAATTGAGGCCAAAAAATAGCTAATTTTATGCATTTTCTCAACAAACTTACAATTTTTATGCTTATAATGTTGAACAAAAATATGTATTTTGTTTATTTTAACAACTTTGTTGAATTTTTTGAAAATTTAACAATTACCAGAAAAAAGATACGATAAATAAATCTGATTTAAAGGTAATTCTCATACACACACTGTAACTCGGAAAATGAATGTTTTAGAAACTCGACGTCGAAGACAAAGTTTCATCAAATTGCATTCTGAACAAGTTTTTCGAGGACTGCAAAGAGGGTCCAATCCAGTTTAGAAGTTAGATTTTTTATCTCACGTGAAGGGGAATTAATAAAAAAAATCATTTCAATTTCTTATACAGCTCAGGCTACAGGAAAACTTCTTCGAAGACACCTAAAAGATAAAATGTAAAACAAAAAAGTTTTAAGCAACGATCAAATTGTTTACATTTTTGATCACTGTGCATCGCGGCGATTACCCAAAATTCATCCGTCAATTATTGACAATCCCAATTTTATTTTCCATTGAACATTTTCTCTCTTATAGCCTGTTAATTATGAAAAACTGCGCGGAAAAACCATTCTTATTCCGAAAAACCGCGTAAAAATCATGCTTGAAACCACGTAAAAACCCCAGTGTACCCTCTATTACGGTTAGTATTTCTCGTACTTATTAGTATTTTAGTATTCTCTACACTCCATCAACACTATCTTCTACTATAGTCTCAAAATTTGGCTCTGCTAGTTTTGACTGTCTACTTTCTACTCTTTGAAATCTCCCCTCTACACAGCAAAAAAGTATTGCGATATTACATCAAAAACCTGCACATAACTTGAATCGCTAATCGTACTGAATATACAACGCGCCAGCATTAAATTTCATTAACGCACCAGCACTAAATTTTACTTCGGAGGTCCGGACTTCCGATTTCCGACAGACTTCCAACAAAGAAAAGAGAAGTACTAGATTGTCGGAGGTCTGTGTTTTGTTGCCAGTTGACCAGCGACGATTCTAAAAATTTTATTAATATTCACATTTTTACTTAATTTTACTAACAAGCCAAACAAATACAACTGAGGTTCGTAGTCCATTTCTTACTTCTTGAAATTAATAAAATTTCAATGTCAATCGAATAAAACATTGTCCACCTGATGCGATATTACAAGGATTTTTTTTTCTGTGTTCTCTTTAGTCTCAGAGCGCGGATCTCTAGCCTTTACTCTCCACTTATCTCTAATCTCTACTCTCTACTCTCTACTCTTCACTTATATTTTCTACTCTCTACTCTGTACTTTTTACTTTCCCTATACTCCATCACTAATATTCTCCACTATCTACGCTTTACTTTTACTAAAATTCTCTACTCTCTACTACTACTCTATACTCTCAACCACTGCTCTATATTGTCTACTCTCTCAAACTAATCTCTACTTTAAACTCTAAAAAAACTTTGACTAACTTAGCACTAACGGTTTACGGCTCAATAACTTATTTTTCAATTTTCCAAGCGCTGCGATCAGGAGTTTGCTAGAAGTAAGAAAAAAAATGCCGATGCATAGTGAGGATCGAACTCATCTTTGACATCGCATCGGTAGTTTGTTTTGCCAACTACTCTATCAGAACCTGTCTATTTTGTTTTTAGTTTTTGATTTTTACGTTTTATATTTTGACTTATTTTGACATTAGACAGGGTTGCTAGCGATTTTTCGTTTGAAAATTCCAAAGTTTTTCCCGGTTTCCCCCCGGTTTTTTCCCGGTTAAAAATGACGATTTTCTCGGTACTTATTATACTCGTTTTTAATATAGAATCAAGGTGAATACAAAATTCAATATAAAGGCCTAAAATGTCTAACTTTTTTTTTTTAAACTTGTTAACCCGTATGAAATCATGTCAAATACTTCAACGTCTTTCAACACTTTGTCTTTTCGCATCAAATTGACAGGTTTTCATTAATTTTTAGACAAATCCAACGAAATTGGAATATTCATTGTTTTACTCCACAATTTGAACAATTTGTTTAGAAAGATCAGCTGTCAGCTGACTCGATCTTCAAATTTTCATAAAATTTGTACAGAGTTGAAAAAAATTGTACAGTTTATGTAGAAATCTGTAGAAAATATATCGAAATATAATATTAAATCATCGTGTCAACTTTAATATGAATTTGTCTTACAAAACTTAAAATCATCAGATTGCAGGAAAATGTTTAGTTATTTTCTTACTGCAGTTTTTTGTTTATAGAAATCCAAAGACAGGTTAGAGACAAAATACTTTTCTTCATACAAAACAATAAACAAATTTAGTAGTGCCATAGTCATTTGAACTTTTGATTCGTGAAAATAATGAAAATTGTGAATGAAATGAAATAAGACAGGGCTGAACTAGAGACCCCAGATATCAACAGAATTTTATTTTTACAATAAAACATATATTCCAGCACAGGAAACTTTAGGCAAAAATTTAACGTTGGAGAATTAAACAAAAAAAAACGTTATATAGGCTTCGCTCCTCAGGTCAATTAAACAAAAAACAGAACAACAAAAACAACAACGTTGAAAAAATTTCTTTTTCTGGCAAAAAAGATATTTCTTTCGTAAGAAAAATGTAACTCTGCTTAAAAAATCTAACGGTACCAAAATATTTGGTTTCTGCATGAAATAATTTATTGAAACGTGTTTATCGAGTATTGAACCATTTGACGCCGAAAACTAAAACTGGTAGTAAATTAGAGAACATTAAAAGTTTTAGGTACCATAATAAGAACCGCAAAAAAATCTACGCAAGGAAACACTGAATGTCGACACTATATATCTATCAGAAACCACTGGACCAATTTTTACAAACTTAGTATCATTTAGTTACAAACGTTTTGTGTTTAGTTTTGTCGATTATATTTTTATTTTAAAATTAAGAACATTTAAAATATGCTTGTTAGTGTAGCAAACTTGCTGAGAGCAAAAAAAATCTCGTATTTGGTCCGCAATGAGTTAGGAAAACTATTTAAACTTTGTTTGTTACTAATGAACGAAAAAGTGTTACTTCATATAAATGTATACCGGGATTGTCGAAAACTGCTCTTAAATTCAAAAATCAATTTAAAAATAATTTTGAAACTCCGTGAAAAATTTCCTATCATGACAATTTTCCCGGTGATGTGCCGAAATTCCCGGTTTTTTCCCGGTTTCCGGGTGATGAGATGAAATTCCAAAGTTTTTCCCGGTATTCCCGGTTTTCCCGGTTCGCTAGCAACCCTGATTAGACCAACTTGAACAAGTCAATGTAATTAGAGTCAGGGTAATTTGTTTTGAAATTAGTTCAGATTTCAATTGTATGATGAAAGTAGTTAGGGCTGAAGCCTTCAAAAAATAATAATTGGTAAGTAATTGAATGTTAAGAATCAAAACCGAAGTACGTTTGGGTGGATCAAACAGTTCCGCACTCGATCATCTAACCCGAAAAGCGCTAATGTTACCATTTTCTCGATGTTCTGGAACGTTTATCATGTCAGGCTGTCTTAAAGCTTCGAATTCAACCAGTTTTGGCACAGAACCGTGAAAAAGTAGGTCACGATTCGCATATTTTTCCCATCTATTTCATTTTTTGCACTGCAACATCCACCACCTCGATCGCTGGACATCAATTTAATCGGTCCAGCTAATCCTCAATCAGATCGTAAAAGAGGGTGATAGAACTTAATTAATATTGATGCGAATCCGGTGCTGAAAGGATCGCGCGAGAAGATAACTTTCGAGAGCTGCACCATCATCTCAAGCCTAAAGGAATTAATTTCCATTAGCTTCGGTTTGAAATATATGCCCCCATATAACGCACTACCGAACATGGGGCTGCGATAAAAAATTAAATCAAATGAAGTTTCGCCATAACTTCTCGGTCTTCGGTGTATCGCGGATCCGATGATTGGTGGTTGATTGGACCTGGACAGCGAATTTCGGAGGAGACGAATGAGAGGCGCGGCAAAAGAGACACCTCGGAACGAGATTGCAGTTCCGAAAATGGGGTTCCATCACCGATCGATGCCTGTAAGCTCAAGTTCTCTCCGGAGGACTTCCAGTTCACGAACCGTTGACTCATCAACCGGCTGATTTGATCTCACGTGTAAGACTGCCCACGTTCCAGATTGGAGGAATAAAAATATCGAATTTCAAATTAATTAAAAAACATCGTTCAAACCAACGCAAAGAAAGTGGACAGAGAAGTGTCGAGACGTTTATCAATTCAACCACGCCAACCTGGGATCAGTGAGATTGATCATCAATCATAACCGCACCTAGTAGAATCTTCAAAAATTGATTTGTAAATTCGTATTTCAGTTTGCCAACCAGCCTCCAGTTGCAAACTTTCCATGTAAAAAACTCACTGGAAATGACAACAGGCCTTCGGCTTTGTTGACTCACCTAAAAGCTTTCGGCAACAACCAATTAATTCTAGTTTGACTCCCCCTAAGTCTCAAGTCCAGGCACCCATAAGTAACGATAGACCCAGTTCAATTACTGGTCCTCCAGGCAGGGGTTCCACCATCTTGGACTGAGCCAGATCCGATCCGATTCCTTCCTTTGTCGCCCGATGGAGTAGACGCTACCCATTAGTGGCATTAGATTAATTTGAAAATTATCCCTATCAAATAGTAAAGCGCAGTTTGTTGTGTTGTTTGATGCGAGCGGCGCATTGCGAATCTATTTGTTGTGCTATACGTTGCGCTACTTTGCTGTGGACCCCCAATCAATCAAAAACAATTATTTGCGCGTTGAAGGTGCACCACATGCGTCCCAATACTCCCATAATAATAACATGGCTAAGTGGTTAGCTTAATGTGTTTCCTTAAATGAATGCCCCCACTGCGCCGCTGCGGAATTGGTTTGGTTCTTGTAATCTGCCCCCAATATGTAATCGAGGCTTATTTATTATAAACTCGCTCGAATTGGATCGTCTGGCGTTTAGGGGTAGGGGCGAATCGATGCTAGTTTGTGATTTTTCGGCGCCACGTTTTTTAATTGATGCTTCGGGGTGCAACGATTACTTTCCGAAACCACTAGTCATGGAACGAGGATGGATTTAGTGTAATCTGTGTTTTGTTGTACTTCAAATCGTCCAAGTCAAGCAATGGTGCCATATTTTTTTTTTTTTTTGAAAGTCCCTAAAATGGCCTTTGGCAGGACGGCTGCCGAAAGATAATCGGAAATTCACATTTGTCTTTTCCAAGAAGATCCTTTCTCTAATCTCTACAATTTTTCTCATTTCTATGCTCAATTGGAACTTTTTATGTATCGACTTTTGCTTTTTTCTCTTTAAAACAGAATTTTATTTACCAAATATTCTTTATTTTTATTCCATATTCAACATCTTTTCCCCATCATACAAATTTTAATAAATTTCTGCATATCCTTCATCACATTCCTGCTCACATCAATTTTCAATAGAATCTATTATTTCCTTTTTTTTTTCTCAAAAACAAGATTTTATTTTTTAAATATCTTTCATCACAATCTTTCATTCCATTACCAGCAAAAGCCTTAAAAATCTGCGCTTCCTAAGCCAATCCACTTTTTTTTCCACTGGAAGGCCAAATTAAAATAAACAATCATCATCACCAGCCTTAAAAATCTGCGCTTCCTAAGCCAATCCGTCCTTTTCCATCGGAAGCCTAAATCAAAACAAACATATAGCAGCAACAGTCTTAAAAATCTGCGCTTCCTAAGCCAATTCTGTATTTTTCCATCGGAAAGCCAAACTAAAACAAACAATCAGCAGAGGCTGCCTTAAAATCTTCGTTTCCCAAGCCATTCCGCCTTTTTCCACCGGAAGGCCTAGTCAAAATAAAAACCAGTAGAAGCTGTCTTAAACATTTACGCTTCCTAAGCCAATTCCGTCGCATTCCACCGGAAGGCCAAATCATTACAAACAATCAGTAACAGCCTTAAAAATCTGCGCTTCCTAAGCCATTGTGTCTTTTTTAACCGGGAGGCCAAATCAAAACAAACAATCAGCAGCAGTAGCAGCCTTAAAAATCTGCGCTTCCTAAGCCAATTCCGTATTTGTCCACCGGATGGCTAAATCAAAGCAAACAATCAGCAGCAGCAGCAGCCTTAAAAATCTTCGCTTCCTAAGCCAATTCCGTCCTTTTCCATCAGAAGGTCAACACAAAACAAACAATCAGCAGCAGCAGCCTTAAAAATCTGCACTTCCTAAGCCAATTTCGTTTTTTTTGCACCGGAAGGCCAAATCAAAACAAACAATCAGCAGCAGGGTTAAAAATCTAAGCTTCCTAAGCCAATTACGTTTTTACGTCACATTCCACCGAAAGGCCAAATCAAAGTAAACAATCAGCAGCAACAGTCTAAAAAATTTGCACTTTTTAAGCCAATTCCGTTTTTTTTCCACCGGAAGGCCAAATCGAAACAAACAATCAGCAACAACAGTCTTAAGAATCTGCGCTTTCCCTGCTTCTCTGTCTCATTTACCGGAGGAAAATGGAATTTCGTCCAGTGGTTTCTGAGATATAAAATGCTTCGGCTTAGATTTATCCGCAGTCCCTAATGTGTAGTAATTTAATGTGCAGTGTGTTTCGGCTACAGCCTTGACTAGCAATTCTATCTAATAACTTTAACTTCTCTTTCAATTGTTTTGTTTACTCACTTGCTTTCCAAATTCAATTTTCAAATATGTACATTTCACGGTCGTCCAATGTGTAAATTGAATTAACTCTTAGGGCCATCCTTCATGCTACTCGAGTACATCCTACTCCGGAAAGCTCTTCTGCCTTGAGCTTAGTAACAGTTTCACTTTAGGGATGTACGTTTTACGCTTTTAATTTAAAATTTGGCGAATATTTGGATACTCCTACCAGCAAACTTTCGTTTCCCTTTATTTGGTACATAGAGTAGCTATAAACTTTTTCTCAAATTGAGGAAACTTTGAAAATTAAAAAAAAATAATAAAAGGGGCTTTTGGCCTGTCCCTATTTTCAGGCAAATTTTCGCAAAAAAATTAATAAGATAGTTCGTATGAACCACTTTCAGGAATGCAAACTGTTATTAATGAACATATTTTTAAATTCAAATACGAACAGAAAAATGTGAAAAATTCTGTGTACTTACTATCTTGAGCTAGAAAAAAATATTTTGGTGAATCTTGAAATGATGATAGACAGCAGGTTTCAACAATTTGTGATAGTTGACTGATTCGATTCAACCTATTTTGCTGAATAGTTACTGTTTTTATGTTTACAGTAACATAGTAAGTTTCCTAAGTATATTTCTAAACCTTTGGATCATCGCCGCAAAGCAAACTGCATCTTTTCATTCGATTCCGAACCCATGTGGCTGCCTGCCCATCGATATTCTCGATCACCACTAATTGAGATTGACATAATAAGTAACCGCGACGACAAACGGGGGAGGGGCAAGACACCGCCGACAACAACGAATGTCGCGGAGCAGTATCGAATTCAATTTTTTTTTTAGTTCAGTTTACTCGTCTCTTTAAGCCCGCGGGCAATTTAGGTAGGTACCAGGGAGTTGGAAGAATCTAGGAAGGCGGCAGTCATCGTTCGGATTCAAGAACTAGTGACGAACGCCCCCACCCGACCCGGCAAAGAATCCGAGCGAATGGTGCCCTAGGATTTATCCGGTAACAAAATGCGGACCGCTTGATCTATTCTAGTTACTTAAATCAACATGGCCCGATTGTGTGCATACAACAGTTATAGCGGTTCCAGAACCCCTTAGAGACGTTTGCCGTCGATGGAAATGGCCCAAGTTATTCATAGTAGGTACCGGTGCATGGTGCATTGTGCATAGGCGGACAGCTCTTGCAATTTGTCAACGCAACTTGAATCCAACTATAGCGTCGACAGCTCAGTCAAGTTTGAGTTCGAGTTTCCCGACTGACAAAAGATTTCACGTGAATGAAAGATTGAGCAGCTGTACCTACATAGATGAAGTGGAGTTGCTTGAAGATTTGATGGACCTTGGAAAGTGTGCATTTGATGCTGCATCGTTGTGGTTTTCTAGCGGATTACGAAAATAGATTCGGGATTGGAATGCAGCTAATCCGGGATGTATCGCTGCGACGTTGATACGCTGCTGCATGCTATCGTTTCGATTTGAAAAAATCAATCGATTAAAACATTGGACACCTCAGTTGGGGAATTATAGAATTCCTCGGTTTGAAAATTCCGTTAGCTGAACGATCTGGTACGATCACTTACCTGAAAGAAAACAGAGAAGAAAAAAAACAAATGTAAGTAATGAATTAAAAAAATCATGAAAATTCGTTAGATTAAAAAAAATCTGAATAATCAACTGTAATATTAAGGATTAACACAAAAAACATGTATGAGGAAAACACTCTTTTTCCGAATCAAGAGAATCACTTTTTATCCCCTATTTAAGACGAGAAGTTTTCGGCAAAACCGAAGGTGAAGGAGAAGAGAAGTGACTAAAGGAGTATTCGATATTTGATCTGGCCTTATAGCAGAGCTGATCGTTGTTAAAATATCCAATTGAATTTACGTACTACAAAATACTTATCAGATCGACAAATCTTTAAGAACGCAAGAAGTGAAAATACACGGAGAAAAAAGACGACTGTTGTTCCAATTGTTTCAGCTATTTATATGAATCATCAAAGTGTAGCTGATTTTTTCGCATTCAACTATAAATACAATAGATTCAACCATAAACTGCTGGTAGACCTTATGCAATAAACTATAAATATTATAGATTCCACTATAATGGTATGATTGATGCAACTATAATTATGATAGATTCAACTACAATTGTATAGTTCAGGCATTCGAGTATAAATATAATAGATTCAACTATAAACGGACTACAATCAACTATAAATATAATAGATTCAATAGACTTAAGATTGTATGTTTGATTCTAGGCATTCAACTATAAATATAATAGATTCAACAAGTGTTTTATGTTTTCATTTTTCTAGAATTTAACCCTTCAACATCCGATTCGCAAAATGTTTTATTGCCGTTTCGGACCTACTGGGTTTACTAATATTTAAAAAGTTCATTTAAATTTAAAATCACCTTAAATCACAATCACATTCAATTTGAAATGTTAACGATGAAAAAGATGACTGGTGGAATGAATGTGTCCAATATTTTTTCACTATGCCGTTTCTTCTATTTTTCATTAGAACATCGTATGAATTCTTTCTATATCTGCACCTGGGATATTTCTAACATTGATTCTAAACACAACTAAGGATGAGAAAATTCTTCATAAAATTACAAGTATTTTTAGTTTTTATTTTACTTTAAAAGTGCATTTTAAACGTTGTTGTCATACGTTGCCCCAAGATTGATATTCCACAGCAATTGAAGGATGTTAGCTTGATTTAACCAATTAAAGTTCCATCGATCAACACATCTCCGTTAGAAGATTCTACCATTCATCACGTCATCATCACCAGATGTCAGCGATGTCACAATCGTTCAACCTTCTGACAGCGCCAGACAAGTGTGACACCTTTCATCACATTCTCATCGTTATTATCTTCATCTGCGCTCCGCGCAGCGTAGGCCACAACAACTCAATGTAACAGACAACATACACAACATTCATGGATCTGTCAGTGTCAGTGCTGCTCAATCTTATGCAACTGTCACACAACGGCAGGAACGAATTGATTACAACCGACTCGGGCTCGGCTCATTATCACTTAGCCACTAATATACAAGAGTTCTGTGGCATAACAGCCCATTGAAGACTTCCCAGCATATTTGACAACGATTAGCCCCGCGCACGCAGATAGTCTCTATGGGTGAGCGAATGAACGGACAAACCAGAGAGGAGACGCCATCATTAATATCGAGCTGCCGCCAGTAGCTTAAGTTGATAATCATGGACGATCATTCGCTACGCACCATAACAAAGGGCGTGAAGGGCGTTTGAAAGCAAAGAAGGAAACCCCCAAAACACGTTCCGCGTGATTCACCTGAACCCTGATTCTCGTTATTTCCCACAGAAGAAAATTTAAAAGAAGAAATGCAACAGTGCTGCGTGCGTGGTCCATGACGAGCCCTGACTCCTAAACACCGATAGGGAAAACTTTCGGAACGTCAAGATGTTGAATGGGCATCCCATGACTGCCGGCCGTCCATTAACAGACCTCCTCTCGAGTGGCTCGTTAAGAACGCATCCCTAGAACGTAGGCCTCATGCCGATGGGAAGAATTATCTAATAAATAATTCATATAATATAATTTACGGAGGAGCTCGATTCCGATTGTGCTGTTGCTACTGAATGACTGGTTAGGGATATGCTACTTGATCCGCTGCTGCAACAATGTAAGATGTTGACGCTTTCAAGAAAAAAAAATCAGATCCCAACAATCAAAAGATGTTGGATGAAACCCAGTTGTTAAGCGAGGGACTGGCAATCAGAGCATTCTTAAAGATGGCTAAGGTCCTGTCGTGCTTCATAGGTCATCACGCCTGAGTGTGTTTTTGTTAAAGATTATTGTTCTGAAGTTTTGAAGATAAGTAGAGATTTTTACACCCACAAATCAGGCTCTACTCCTGTACAGATCTAACTTAGAGGTGGAATCATTGGCATAATATTCTATGCCGGATCGGCATTAACAAGCATTGTCCTCCAGCGGAACCGCATTGCATATGTCTGAAAGAAACCAAATAAAACATATCCCATATCCTAACACAAGACGAAGCAGGATGAAAATAATTAGCCAGCAAGGATATTGTCGAATGATGTACCGAGCTCTGAATGAGCATGTAACCGGCATTAGCATGAAAAACATTCATTTTCCCAACCCCCGGCAAACAACCACCGTTTAATACCGTATTCGTTTTCCTACTCGATAGTGTTGCATTGCATTGTCCCGGCCAAAAACGAACATAAATCGAGTTTTACCCTCACCTATAGATTGGTTTGCGTGAAATCAATAGTACCAACAATAAACATCATGCTAAGAAAATCCATCACCAGCTGATAAATAATTGTTTTCGCTTCCATATAATTTGATTACATCGGGAACAACCTGTCCAAATTCACGATAGTATTGATGAGGGCACAAGCATCACTGATATTCAGAGGTTGCCACCAGCGCGCTCAGTTCACTAACGGTGCAAAACTGAGCGCATAAACGAACACAAGACAACGAAAAGTGCACCACTGATAGTGCACCGCTGCAAAACTGAACGAATACAGTATAAGATGTCCGGCAGTTGGCAGTAGTTTCCCATTCCCATTCCATTCCCATTCCATTCCCATCCCATTCCCATCCCATTCCCATTCCATTCCCATTCCATTCCCATTCCATTCCTATCTCATTCCCATCCCATCCTCATCGCATTCCTATCTCAATTCCATCCCATTCACATCACATTCCATCACATTCCCATCTCATTCCCATCCCTTTCCCATACCATTCCCATCCCATTCCCATTCCATTCCAATCCCATTCCCATTCCAATTCCATCCCATTCCCATCCCATTTCCATCCCATTCCCATCTCATTCCCATCCCATTCCCATCCCATTCCCATCCCATTCCCATCCCATTCCCATCCCATTCCCATCCCATTCCCATCTCATTCCCATCCCATTCCCATCCCATTCCCATCCCATTCTCATCCCATTTCCATCCCCTTCCCATCCCATTCCCATTCCATTCCCATCCCATTCCGATCCCATTCCCATCCCATTCCAATCCCATTCCTATTCCATTCCTATTCCATTCCCATCTCATTCCATTCCCATTCCATTCCCATCTCATTTCCATCCCATTCCCATCCCATTCCCATCCCATTCCCATCCCATTCCCATCCCATTCCCATCCCATTCCCATCCCATTTCCATCCCATTCCCATCCCATTCCAATTCCATTCTCATCCCATTCCCATCACATTCCCATCTCATTTCCATCCCATTCCCATCCCATTCCCATCCCATTCCCATCCCATTTCCATCCCATTCCCATCCCATTCCCATCCCATACCCATCCCATTCCCATCCCATTCCAATCCCATTCCTATTCCATTCCTATTCCATTCCCATCTCATTCCTATAACATTCCCATCTCATTTCCATCCCATTCCCATCCCATTCCCATCCCATTCCTATCCCATTCTCATCCCATTCCCTTCCCATTCCCATCCTATTCCCATCCCATTCCCATCCCTTTCCCATCCCATTCCCATCCCATTCCCATCCCATTCCCATCCCATTCCCATCCCATTCCCATCCCATTCCCATCCCATTCCCATCCCATTCCCATCCCATTCCCATCCCATTCCCATCCCATTCCCATCCCATTCCCATCCCATTCCCATCCCATTCCCATCCCATTCCCATCCCATTCCCATCCCATTCCCATCCCATTCCCATCCCATTCCCATCCCATTCCCATCCCATTCCCATCCCATTCCCATCCCATTCCCATCCCATTCCCATCCCATTCCCATCTCATTCCCATCCCATTCCCATCCCATTCCCATCCCATTTCCATCCCATTCCCATCCCATTTCCATCCCATTCCCATACAATTCCCATCTCATTCCCATCCCATTCCAATCCCATTCTCAATCCATTCCCATCTCATTCCTATCCCAATCCCATCTCATCCTCATCCTATTCCCATCTCATTTCCATCCCATTTCATTCCCATTCCATTCCCATTCCATTCTCATTCCATTCCCATTCCATTCCCATTACATTCCCATTCCATTCCCATTACATTCCCATTCCATTCCCATCTCATTCCCATCTCATTCCCATCTCATTCCCATCCCATTCCCATCCCATTCCTATTCCATTCCCATTCCATTCCCATCTCATTCCCATCCCATTCCTATCACATTCCCATCCCATTCCCATCCCATTCCCATCCCATCTTCATCCCATCCTCATCACATTTCCATCTCATTTCCATCCCATTCCCATCCCATTCCCATCACATTCCATCCCATTCTCATCCCATTCCCATCCCATTCCCATCCCATTTCCATCCCATTTCCATCCCATTCCCATCCCATTCCCATCACATCCATTCCCATTTCCATCACATCCCATCCCATTCCCATCTCATTCCCATCCCATTCCCATCCCATTCCCTTCACATTCCCATACCAATCCCATCTCATCCTCATCCTATTCCCATTTCTTTTCCATCCCATTCCATTCCCATCCTATTTCCATCCCATTCCCATCCCATTTCAATCCCATTCCTATTCCATTTCCATCCCATTCCCATCCCATTTCCATCTCATTTCCATCTCATTTCCATCCCATTCCCGTCCCATTTCCATCCCAAGAGGGTCGTCCATACATGACAAATAAATTTTTAGCGATATTGGCGTTATTATATATCGGATTGTGATGAAAATCGATTCTAATTGTGATTCATTCTGCAGATAGAGGTTATGAGCTATGAGTAATTTCTATGAGATTTCATTTCTAATATCTCATATCTGATCTCAAATGTCTCATATCTCATATCTCGTATCTCACATCTTATATCTCATATCTCATATTTCCCATCTTCTATCTCACATCTCATAGAATGTGATAGGTAGGAAATGTGAAATATGAGATACAAGGTGTGAGATATGAGATATGAGACATGAGGAATTTGAGATCAGATATGAGATATGAAATATGAGATATGAAATATGAGATATAAAATATGATAAAAGAGATCTAAGACATGATATATGAGTTGCGAGATATGAGATATGAGATTTTAGATATGAGATATGAGACATACCTCATGTCTCATATCATAAATATGAGATATGAAATATGAGATATCCGAGATGAGATATATGAGATATGATAAAAGAGATCTGAGATATGATATATGAGATACGAGATGTGAAATATGAGATATAAGATATGAGACATGAGGCAAATGAGATCAGATAAGGGATATGAAATATGAGATATCAAATATGATATAAGAGATTTGAGACATGATGAGGTATGAGATATAAAATATGAGATATGAGGTATGAGAGATAAGATTTGAAAATTGAGATATGAGTTATGACTTATGAGATATGGGATATGAGATATGAGTTATGATTTATGAGATATGAGATATGGAATATAGCATTTGAGATATGATATAAAATGATTGGGGAGTAAGATAAGTAAAAAACGTTGCACTTTTCGTGAAGTATAGTTTCTATGAAGCGCGACTCAAGCTCAGATTTTAAGAGAAAAACCTACACAGCAAAAAAAAATGTAACGCTGGCCGATGTAATTTATGAAGATTTAAGCCAACCGATGTATTTTTTTAGATGATCGTTATAATATTACATCTTTTCAATGTGCACCATGCAAGTAAGTTCTTTTGAGTAATACTATAACCAGCAGTGTAATATCGCATCGAGTAGTCATTGTTCATCCAAATTGACATTTGATTTATTGTACACATTAAAAAGTTGATGGAGGATTGCGAGGGTCAGAAAGATTTGTTTTTCTGGTGAGTATTATCAATCTTCTCAGAAAAAATAAGCAAAACCTTCGAACAAGGTCTCATTTTCTATTTTTCTTTCTAGAACAATTTAGGTCAAGGACACTGGCGTGAATGAAAATATAAATAGATTTGAAACCATCCGGGTGAAAAGGTGAGTATTTTCCGCCGACCTGTTTATCCTGCGCTCATTTCCAATACATTCTTTCAGGAAGTAACTGTTACGGATGGAAAACACACACTGGCTGTTTTTTCCTAAGGATTGGGATCCTCGAAGTGGCTCAAATCTTACTGCTACGGTGCCTTGGCGATTTTGCTCCGTTTTCGATGAAAAATTCCCAGAAAGGGAAGGAAGTTTAAACTGATATCAGAAATTCAAGTGCAATATATTGACAGAATTTTCATAATTCCGGCTAAGGTTCTGCTGGATTTGTGTGACACGGGAGCCTTTCTTCTAAAAGGTTTAGTGAAACCGCTCAGAGAGTATCAGGATAACCCAGGACAGCAGTTCTCTCTAAAAATAAGGATATAATGGATGTTGATGTTTTCAAATAAATTACCTGCCAACATTTTAAATATAATTGATCAGTTTATATCTCATTCAATTTCCTGATCCTCATATTTTTGCAGATCCATATCTAAGATCGGAGTCTTGAATTTGACTTCCAAGTAAAAAAACGGGAACAATTACCAAGTTTATATAGAATTAAGAAATTATCAAAACATTCAGGTACATTAGAAGCTCTAAACTATCATCGTGCTCGAATTTGTCTACTGTCTTTTGATGTAATTTGTTTTACATCGTTTAGATGTAGTTCACAACCTACATCAAAATAATTTAATATTAGAGTCCTTTTGCGACTCAAGTTATGTGCACGTTTTTGATGTAATATCGCAAAACTTTTTTTGCTGTGTATGCTTGCGTCAATTTTTTGTGTCTATCCAATCTAGACACAATAATGAGCTGTCCGGCCCGTAAAGACGCTCATAACGTTCGGTTTCCTCAATTGAGTCAACGAGGGAGCTTCTCCTCAATCATGATTTTTACTGCTGATTCTAACGGTCAAAGTCAGTCATCGAGCCAGACACCCCGGTAAGAGCAGTTATGTCAGATGACGCATTGTTCTGTTGGTGTCGACATATCTAATGCAAATGTCTTCTACCGGGATCCGATCCAGCGAGCGCAGGAAGAGAATAATGCAACGAAACCGCAATCTCCGTTCGTTCGACGACCACCGCAGAAGCGATTGGTACCTCTAAGTATACACAATGTGCAGTTGCAGTACAAATTATAAAGCTGAAGCAGTTGCCCACACACCAAGGCACATACACACTTGTTGCTCCAGCCAGCCGGGCAAAGGGAGTTCGAACTTCCCCGAGACGGGCTAAGCTAAGACGTCCCAAAACAAGCTGCAGCCACGAGGTGCGAGGGCAGATAATTTGCATAATGCAACATTATTATTATTTCCTCCGCCGATGACGTTTGTGGTTTAATTCAAGTCTCCGCACCGACCGGTCCCCGGTAGGAGATTTGAAGTCTGCTTTCATCGGTGCCACCGCTCAGCTTGTTGTTGGCCGCTTGAATCCCCCGGGATAGGTGTTTGGATACAAAGTGTCAAGAGTAAAAGTGTTGTGCTACTGGGCTGGCTGGAACTTCGGTATCATGGGAAACTTCTAGTGCCCGCACAAGAGTTGATTCGTCGAGGCGCAGGCGTTCGTTGCTTTCTCGTTACAAGTGTTTCCCGGGTTGCGTTGGTTGAAACTCATGCGTCATTGCTAGGATTTTAGTTTCGTGTCAGTGTTATTTAAAATTTAAATAAGTATAATCAGGAAGAGCTGTGCCTGACAGTCAAATAAAAATCAAATTTTAAAATAGATTTTTTGAGTAATAACTCAAAAATTCATTGCCAAAACGGGGTTCAACCAACCGGTACCATTTCGATTCACACCTCACCGTTTCAACAACAACAGGTGAAACTAACCGTGAAAAAATACTCTTCCGGACCGACAGAGACCTGTCACTGTGGAACATTTTGTTTAACTCCCGGTCAATTACAGCTGAGGGAAATATGTACCGACAACATAAATACACCCGAGAAAGTTTAAGAACAAGACCAACCCGCGCTTTTGAGCTACTGACTACAGCAAGTCAGGTGCGCTCAAGAAAGAATTTCATCAGGGAACGAAACAAAGTAAACGACACGGTCGATAGGAGGTGTGAATTTTCTGTTAATTTATTCACGTCGTCGAGGGTTCCATTCGATGATGAGTAGTTTACGATGAGTGAGTGAGTTGCCACCGAATGCGGAGATGACCGATGCGCGGTCTACGGTCATGGCCATTTCGATGTGCGGTCGAGGGTCGTTGTTTGGGGGGGCTGATGGCGTGAACTTCGTTTGTTTACTTATGCATGAATCATGAAGAGAAATTCATGATTTATCCGTCTCGTTAAGCATCTGTTTCTTGACTTTCAACGGAAGGTATTATGAAATTACAAAATATGTTACTCATTTTTTCGGGGTTTCACTTTCGTCTGTAACTAGAAATATTTTACTTGTTTTTTTCCTAGAAGAGGTGCTTAAAATAAACCCGAAAATCAAAAGTGACTCAAATTTCTATGAAAATAACAAAAAAAAATAGCTGCTGGCTAAAATTGGTTATTAGTTGCAACGAACCTTCAAATCTGTATGTGATCTTGAAACGTGTTACCTAATGTCGTGTTATTTTTTCACAAAGGAACAAATTGAGCCTCCGAGGTTTTAATAATTCTATTTTATTTTATTTTATTATTTTTCTTATGTAACATAAGATTGAAGATCTTTAAAACAAGGATGCGACATCTCGTGAGCTTGAGATTATTTTGAATGGGATTTTCCCTTTTTGAATCTCAGTGTGATGTTAGGTAATCTCATCGTAAGCATCTCAAAGGGTTCTTATCTTGAATGTCGAAACCTTCTCAACCTGAGAGTCACAAGCAGAAAAACTACTTTTTTGAGGGCAGAGATGCCATGGAATAATATTTGAACAAACTCTTGAACAATAAAACAATGTAACAAGTTTTCCAGTTCAGAAAAAGCTGAACATACCACAACTTTTTAAAACACTGTCAGTTATACCTGATGAATGTTAAAGGCCAATTATACATTTTTAAAATATGTTTATAGAGAACATACTGTTAAAAGTTCAGTTTAATCAGGTTAATGATATGAATTTGTTTATTTTATTTCTGTCTTAAGCAAGGTAGCGAAACTCATTATTTAGATTGAGGTTTTATCGAGTGAGGGTTTTCCTTTTTGAATCTCAGTGTGAAACGTTAACGTTGATTGTGAATGAAAGTTTTCAATTTAAAACATCTTTCTGAAGAATGTATTATCATGACTTGTACGAATTTGATTATAATATTTCTATCTTAGATTAATGCAAGTTTTACAGGATGAGCAAAAGGTATTTATGACCACACTTAGCACTGAAATATGTTGATAAGTCTCGCTCGTATTCAGAAGATTAGAGACACGCAAGTTATGAAATTGTATTTCCCACAGTAATGTACTTTTAAATCTGTTAAAAACGTTGTTGCAAAGTTTTTGCAATCAAGAACAAAGAATCGCAAACATTGAAATGCCCGAGCTAAAAATTCTTCAAAAAATCTCAATGACTAAATAAGCTTGCCAGAAAAAACATCTCAAATCTCCTGGACATTACAAGAAACTAGAAACAAAGTTATCAAAATCTGAATAGTCACATATTTGATTATCTAATATATAAAGATGAGTTGGACTATATATGTTTGTTTGTTTGTATGCACCTTATACAAATCCACACCGCTGAACCGATCAGCCTGAAATTTGGTACAGAGATGTAGTTGAACCAGGGTAAGGTTTTAGTAATAGTTATGAGCTCCTCCCACCTAAGAGAAGGGACCCTCCCATACAACTTTCGGTTTTATTCACACAAACCAAAAGTCATGGCACCCATTTGGTCGGCCGATTTTCGTTTCCTTTGGCGGTGTTGTTTTCACCATCACCATGGGCTGGGCATTAGAAACGACCATCCAGAGTTCACGTGTACTGGATAGCAAATCAAAGCTTGCTGAGCGTTAAAGATTGGAAAGGTAAAATTTTGGCGGGTGTTTTTTCCTTCTACTGTTCAAAACACGTGGTACCGGTACGAGATATTTGGATGCAATAATGAGCCTACATTTTGTATTGAAAGATACAACTATCCTTTAAAGAATATATTGACTAAAATTGTAGTGATTTTCAATGTGCTGCCTACCGCCCCGCTGGGGGGCTTTGAGAGTTTACAAGGATATACAGTGAACTGAACAGTCAACAGTGAATTGGCTTCTTCAGCTGAATAACTATTTGGACTGAATGCTGAAAAACTAATGAACCGATTTTCATAAACTCCAGCTTTTAACCAACCATTTTAAAATTTTTAGGATTACTTATAGAGAAAGAAAAAATCATAAGATTCAGAGTTATATGTTGATGGCTGCAATTTCAATGCTTTGATAGCCGCCGGGGAATCTAAATGGGGGATTAGAAAATTGATTAGATAATACAATCTGAGGTTTTAAGTTTTATACAATTCTATTTCATTGGCCAATTTACTTATACTTTTTACTTATACATTTCCATAACATTTAAAAGGTTATTTCGGTTCAGAGATGATTTCTTTTCGATAACTCCAAGAAACATTTAGTGCAACTTTCAACATTTAAGAAAAACAGTGTTGAATTAAAAAAGCGAAAAAAGCACACATACAATTTAAAACATGCCAAAAGAGTCTTAAACATGGTTCAACAAGGTTCGGAAATGTTTTTAGAAATATTTAATCAAATAAAACTTAAATACACCATTGTACAGGGAGATCATCCATCTTGAAAAGTGGGATAGTCTCCAAAAGAGATTAAAGTTTTTTGTGAAGTTTTTTGTGATCGATAGAGAAGAAGGAAATTATTTTGAAATTCAATTCATAATCCTTAAAACTATAAGCTTCTTCTAAAAAAACGAAATCGATAAACACAGTGGATAATCTCAATAAAAACTTTTAAAACACTTACAAAACTTACGTGGCCAAACATGGGCCCAATTTCTTAAAATGATGAATATAAAGCTTCCAACATTTCTAAAAATCAAACGACTCATTTCGATTAATATCTTTTGTGAACCCGAGCAAGGCCGGGTAAAATCAGCTAGTTATAAATATTAACACATTTAGTTCCGCAAGGACTGCAAGCTGGGAAACACCTAAATTCAGCATTAAAATTTTCAGGATCCACTTTGCCAAATTTAACAAATTTAATATCTTTGAATTACCGAAAGTGTTTTGTCATTTTTGCAGAAAAAAGGTTCATGATTTTATTTATAGCATTCGAGCTATGCTTTCATTCTACTTGTAGCGACAACCTAAAAAACGTAGTTCAAATTCTTAGGTAGCTATGTAGAGTTTTAATATAAATGAAGAAAATATGTAGTTTCCTAATCTTCCAAACAAATTATTGAGTTAGGGAACAGATTTATAGCATTTAAAAATAAAAATAAAGATTATAACCAACAAAAAAACTATTCCAATTAAAAAGCATGGCATCCCAGCTTATGCAACCGGCTGGAATCGACCACATGTGATAAAAAATCAGCGATTCGCTTAGGTGGGGCATAATAATCTTTAGAGCATGTTCCCCAACAAAATTCTCTACAAAGCTGACCTAATGTAGATAATGTTTACGGTAAGGGGATAGTTCAAATAACGCCCCATGTGGCAAATACGCGCCACTCGTGTTGTCAAGAAACTGTAACATTTTAAGGCTTCTAAATACTACCAATATATTTTAAATGCTGTGCTTTGCCTTGGCAAGTATGATTTTTTTTTTCATTAAATGCCCCTGATTTGTGAAAACTTTACAATTTAGTTTTTTTTAAATTTCGATATATCTTTTAAAACACTTTCAATAAGGTGTCACTTATTGAAGAAAAATGAATGAGCCAATATTTTATGATACATCGATAGAAAAGAATCTAAAGTTTAGATTCTAAAGTATCATGTTATGTTAAAAAAAATCATACTGAATTCACAAAAATATACTTTTTAAGTTTTATCACGGCACTTGCGGTGAAAATAGCATTACTTTTCAAAACGACCAATTTTCGTTGGAAGCGAACAAAAAGTGTGAAAACCACTTCTCAGGAATAATTCAGTCCAAATAAATCAACATTGATTTTTATTTAAATTTTGTTTTCAAAATGCAATTTTTCTTTCCAGTTCAAAAGTCTTTTAGTATAACTGTGTTTTCAGTCTTCGGCTGTTTTCTCGTGTGTTTGGCTCATGTTGAATACACAACGGCGCGAATTCGCAACACAGTTTTGTAAAGGTTTTGATGGCTTTTGACAACTAAGCTTTTCAAGCAGTTGAGTGAATTTAAGAAATGATTTTTTTTTTTTTGCTTTTGAAGAAAGCTCTTTTCTTCAATGACTTCACTACTTTTTTGCTCGAAATGTTCATGGAAAACATTGAAAATTGGCAATTCGCTTAGATGGGGGCATAATAGCGCATGCTCCCTACACTGTAGACTGAGTCGATTTTGGACATTTTTAAATTTCTCAAACCCTGAGGTCTAAAAAGCTTCGTTTTGGTTCAAAACTCATCGATGATTTTTTGCAAGTTATTCCTGACTACTTTTCAAGCAATAATTCGCGAGGCGCCAACAACAGTGATGTCAGTTGAATTGATTGTCAGTTGAATTTGATTGTTGATCTTTCAGAACAAAACATTAACTTTTCCATGCAATCATAAAAGTTCAAATTTACTCATGTAAACGTAACTTTAAAAATTTACAAAAAAAAACAGTAATGAGTTATGTACCAAAACGAAGCATTTAAGGGCCTAGGGTTTGAGAAATTCAAAAACATTCCAAAATCGACTCAGTCTACTGTACAGTAGAGTGGCAGCGAAAAGGGTCATGTCCGGCTTCGAAAACGAACCATATACATTTTGAAGATTGATCCAAAATTTGACCTAATTGAGCAATTCCTTAAAGGGCTTGTATTTTCAATTTTTTCACCCTAAAAAATTACCTTAGAGGAAAGGAAATTGAAAAATTTGAATTTTAAATTTTGATGACCGATATGAGTTTTTACTGCATAAAATTTCGAGATTAAGTACACCCCAAAAAGAGTTTGCAAAATTACAATGCCGTTCGGCGCAAACTCAGTGCCAAAAATGCGCTGAAACATTCGTTAAACAGGGTGGCCAGCGAGTTTTCATTTTCAAATTCCCGATTTTCCCGGTTGGGATTTTATTATTTTTCGGATTAAAAATATACAAATAATAATGTTTATCGGGCTTTTTTACCAAAAAGCAAGGCCGGATTAAAGGGGGGGCAAAAGGGGCAATTGCCCCGGGCCCCCCGGCTCAGAGCCCCCCCCGAGGGAAAAAAGATTTAACATTAATCATACTAGTAGTATAATCAAAATCATACTACTACAAATTCATGAAAAGAAACCAAAACTAGAATATCTGAATGAAAACTTGATAGGGTGATTTGCCAATCGTTGTCCCCTTACCCATTGTTGCACAGCATGACTTAAATGGTCGATATTTCAGCTGTTTTTAAACTTTTTCCCGAAAATAATACTGAATCATGTTAATTGGGATGTTTACTGATGAATTGAGGCGTTTTACGATATTTTTTGCTGTAAATATGCATATAACCACTGTTTTAATTTGTCATGTTTTTTTCGCACGATTTTCGTGCTAATTGTTAAACAAAACCTTAAGGTTCCTTCTACGGCAAATAAGGTTTTGCGTCAGAACAAAGCATTTTTCGTATCGGGGTTCTTTACGAAACGTTTGTTGGACAATTTCAACACCATGATTTTGGAAAAAAAAATACGATCCATACATTACTAGAGAAAATATCGGATCGTGCAACAATTGGTCCGCTCAATCCCCTTCTGTCCTATTGTTGTACATAAGTCCACTGCAAGATTTGTATGGAAATTTCAAATTTATTAAATTGTATACCTCCAAAAACTTTGTTTGCTTGTTTTAACTGCCAAAAAAAGCAATATTTTTGTTTTGAAAAATTAGTCCTGATTTAGCGCAACGTGTTTCGAATTGTACGGGAAATGAAAATTTTCATTCAAAAACCACCAGAGATGTACTATAAATTCAAAAACTTTGTTTTTTTTATTTTTGAAATATTTTTTGATACTTGCATACATTTCATTTGAACAAAATCATATCCTTACTTGTATTTCAGTAATGATTTTCGCTGTCATACAAAAAATTCAAAATAAAAATTTTAATTTCAGTGATTTTGTTTGCTAATTTGTAAGCTGTTCAACTGTAGGATGGAAATGAAAATCGCAATTAACTGCTTTTCATAGCCAATGAGTTTGTTGGTTTTAAAACCTTCGTAAAACCATGTCATGAAATTATTGAAAGCTCCAGCAAGCAAAACCTGCAATTTTACAAAACTTTTAATTTTTATTTTGAAATGGTTATAACTGTTTTTCGTGAAATACTCTGCTCATGTTGGCAAAAAATGAACCTGAAGAATAAGTAAAATCAATATTTTATCAAAGACAAACTTCCTTCCAAGCTTATTTGAATTTTCTGAAAGATTTTATTTGCAAATATTTTTTGCAAAAATTTTGCATACAGAATTCCATACGAAATTTAACACGTTTATTGATCATGCAAGTGAAAAAACTCGAATTGTCTTTTAATATGACTTTTTTTTGCTAAATAAGTGGATATTTACGTTTAACTATTAATTTTAGTAATTTTTGTTCTCAAATTAACTGTTTCCACTCAGAATTTTCATATTTTGTGCACTGAATGTTGATTTTCAATAATTCAACATTTGTTCAAAAACACTTCATATTTCCATGAAATTATTTTTCTATTTTCAAATATTAAAATTTAAATTTTGAAATAATTAATTTCGTTGAAAAACATATGTATGTATTAAAAAGTCGAACTACTTGCTATGTCCCAAAAGTGTTGAAGTCACTTAAACTGCTTTGGCTTTGAGGGAGTACTTTTTTATCAGATTTATTTTGAAATCTTTTATCCTGACCATTCACTCAACAAAGTATCTAAAGTTTGTTCTTAAAATCCTGTTTCTCAAGTTTTGAGACGAGAAATTCAAAAAAACTGTATTTCATGTCAACAGAAAAATAAAGAGTCAATACTTCTTGAAACTTAATTTGATCAAAACAGTTTTTCAGCCAGAAAATTGTTTGGAAGGGTTGCAATGTGAAATAATTGTTTCTTAACATTTATTACAAGTTATTAAAAATATTCAAAATAAATTTACTTTTTGAAAAAAAAAATCAATAAATCAGACGAACGATCTGAAATTTTGGGCGTGATTGAGTCCATTTTTAAGCTTTAAATTGATATTCATTATGTAAAAATCGATCGACTTCCAAGTGAGTCCTAAAGCATTTATTTCATAAAATCCCACTTTCTTTATAGGGGTAAAGGGGGGCAAAATAGAATGGGTCTGTTTATCCTTTCACCTGTAAATCGGCACGTCAAAAAAGTTTTATATTCCTTTCAGTTACTTCTATGGGATTTCAATGTAATAAAATTTTATGTTGGTAGGACATATATAGAAAAAGCTCAGTACTGGGCAAATAAGGTCAAATAACACTCAGATGACTCCGGTTAAATTAAGCGGCAGATTAAAGTTTCTGAGGAAATTTCACGTGTGATAAATGATATTCCAGACTTTCAAACCGGCAGCTTTGTGATTTTTTTCGATTTAAGGTCCGAATTTTCCCATTGTGCATTGAATTGTTTATATGAAAGACCCCCCCTCAAAAGGGGCCGCCTTCAAATTGGATTTCATATGAATTAAAAGTTATCATAATAGCTTCCTTAACAAATATCAGCCACTTTGAATATATAATGGCTGAGCCTTAAGAAGTTTTTTAAATGTTCAACCATTGGAAAAAATCGGACAACATTAGGCACGATATAAATTTTGCCTGTGCAACTATTAGGCACAAACAAGCTGTTTTAAATGATTTTTAAAATTTTTATGTCACTTTTTTCGATGACTTGAACTTTTGGATCTTGTTGACCAATCCTGTATGAGCGCAATCGACAAAAAAAATCAAGTGAATTCGATTGAAATGACTAAAATACAGCATAAAAACCAAAATCATGTGCTTAGCTGTTCAACAATTGGCAAATCACCCTATATAAAAACTAAAGGGCCCCCGTGAAATAAAATCTAGATAAGTTTTTGTCTTAAAAAAGTTAAGGGGCCCCCTAGAGTAAGCAGTGAAGGAGCTCTCCCACATTTTGCGAGCTGAGAATGCTTCTGAACAAAGCCGAATTCGAAAAAAAAATAAGAAGAATATGAGGCAAAACACCTCAAATTTTATTTTTTTATCGAAACATATCAAATAAGATATTCTGTACAGAACAGGTAAAATAAAGGAAAAACATCTCCTCATTTTCATTACATTCAAACGTCATGCACAACAATAATGATTGTTGAAACGTTAAGTTTCCAAGTTATGGTTTACTACACTAAAATAGCAGCCAATTTCGCTTTATGATAAACATTTCAAAATTTTACCCGGGCAGTATCCGGGATAATACTGCGTATTATAATAACTTTTTACCTTTCAATCATAATTATTGGAATTTTCATTGGTTTATAAATAACCCTTTTCCCTCCCTATTTTTGAAAGTAAAATCTTTAAAAAAAACTGTAGTTGCTTAAATTGAACCAATCGACAGTACAGGGTTTTTTTTATTGAGTTTCCATCCCAATTTCTGTCTTAGACTTGAAATTGGTATTGGAACATTTTTAACTGATTTAACCAAAATTTTATCATCTACTGAAGTGAATATCCTGATTTCAGCATATCATTTTCCAAATGATCATTCTCAAATTATCATAAAAACGATCTGATAGTTGAGTTGCTACTATCATTGAGTGATTTTTTTAATATGAAGATCTCTATGATCTTAATCTTATCTTTTTCCAGATTCATTGGAATTTTCAAGTCTTGTGTTATTTCTTCAGTTACTGGAGTTCAGTTTAATAATTTTTCTGAATTTGAAACTTCAGGATCTTTTTTTAAGGTACTAAACTCGTTTAGATTCCTTATCTGATTTTTTCAATGAAAACTGATTCTGTGTTTTAAAAACTTAATCTTTATTCTCAATTTTTTTTTCAACCGATCATTTTTGCACTAATACCGATGGCTTTTAGGGCATCGATTGAAACTTTCGTCACATTTAGAATAACAATTTGATAAAAAAAATTTATCTGATGTAAATCATATTCAAAAACATCTCATGAAAAGATTTTTTTGGTGTTTAAAGACATAGAATTGAAATTCACATTTGGTGCAATTTCTGTTTTTGCTCTGATTGTAACTTTGTATCTCTTTTTTTAAATTTAATTCATACTTTATTTCTCAAAACTTGATTTGAAATTATGATTTAGATTTGAGACACTGAATTTTGATTCTGAATATGACGTGATTTTAAGTTTTGAATTCTTAAACTCTTATATCTTTATCACTATGGAATGTGGATTCAATTATTTTGTTAATTTTTTTTTAAATTTTGTTTTCTATGTTTCAAATCTTTATGATCCTTCTTAATTGTCACTAGGTAAATATTTATCAAATAAGCACAAACCAAACGATCAATGATGATATGAAAATCATGTAGAATATCCATCCGTTCATAATTTTAGTTAAGGGTGATAATGGTTTAAAAAAAATGAGAATTAAATTTTACATTTTGCAGCATTCATCAGAGTTTTTATTTCTAAATAATTTCTATACTCTTCCGCAATGCTTTTACGTAATTGATTAACAGTTTTTATTTGAAGATTCCAGTAACTTTTTTCTCTATTTGAAGATAGTATACTGAACTCATCTCCAGTTTTTTACACGTTCAAAAGGTTTTGTATTTTCCGTGTAGCGTTTGAAAAAAAATCAAATTATAGGGCCCCCCGAGAAAAATTGCCCCGGGCCCCCCGATGGCTTAATCCGGCCCTGCCAAAAAGAAAATATATATATTTTTTTTAATTTAACGTAAAAGTGCGAGAAGACTCTCAGATTACGGTGATATTCGTGACATTTCACGAGGCAAAATTTAGAATTGTGATACTTTGAAAATTTCAGGTTTAAGTTCCGATTGAAAATGAGTTTATTTTTCCTGTACTCATGTTGAATAAGACTATTGCGTTCTGTTTTATGGAATTTGACATAATAATCATGAACGATAAATTTGGAATAGAATTAATGATCCATAGATCAGAAATTAATTTTGAATTTGATTTGAGGATTCGAATTTTAATTTTAGTTTCTTATGCTTACCTCAAATTACTGATTGCGTTTAATCTTATACTTAGTAAGCATTCTGATTTTGTTTTTAGGATACTTGTCTATAATACTGATGTGTTTTTAGAGCCTAAGTTCTGGATGCTAAATTGTAAATTGTAAGACCAAGCCCACCAATGGTTGCTAAACCTCGAATCGAGTACATTCAGCAACATATCTATCAAGTCATCATCGCACCAACAGTCGCTAACTTGATTCGAGAATTAGCATTCGAGCAGTGGGTTGTTACAAGATGCGTTTACATAGCAACCCGGTAGCAACGCAGCCGGTCGTCGCCTTCAGAAAATAAACAAACACAAATACCAACCTGGATGGCAACAATGGGTGCGAAAATCAGTAAATAGATAAAAACGCAACCAATCAAACCATCAAAAATACCGACCGAAATAGCAACGCCCGGTGGGCTTGGTCTAAATAGATAAAAACGCAACCAATTAAACCATCTAAAATACCGACCGAAATAGCAACTCCCGGTGGGCTTGGTCTTACTGATTTTCGCACCCATTGTTACCATCCAGGTTGGTATTTATGTTTGTTTATTTTCTGATGGCGACGACCGGCTGCGTTGCTACCGGGTTGCTACATAAACGCATCCTGTAACAACTTACTGCTCGAATGCTATTTCTCGAATCAAGTCAGCGACTGCTGGTGCGATGATGGGTTGATAGATATGTTGCTGAATGTACTCGATTTGTGGTTTAGCAACCATTGGGTGGGCTTGGTCTAAGGTTTCAAATTCATTGCACATTAACCGTGAACTAAGAAAAAGGTTATGTTCGAGAAATTTTTCCAAGACGTTTAATTATTACATACATGATAAGCATAAAATATTCTAGACATGCAACTAGAACACTCCAGAGCACCAAAATTATGCGCTATGCGCACAAACCCGACTTTTTTTTTAGAAATTCCCGAGTTTTCACGAATTTTTCCATGAAATTAAAACTGAGAAATTTCCCCGCTTTTGAGAAATATATAAGTCATGATGAAACGAATGAAATTAGGAATTCAATAAATTCATATATGGAAAATTCGTCGTACGGTATCATGAAAACTGAAGATTTTCTGTATTGGCACTTCGAGAATTCAGTTGTCTTGTCATTTTCCCTTGTTGATAAAATTTTAATATGACTAGTTCTTCCCTGTTGCATATGCATACTTGATTCGATCTTAAATTTCTTTGAAAAAGCTTCGACATCTAAGATAAATCAACCAGAATCTTGGGATTAGTTCTCAGCTGTTTTCAAAAAAAGACCGTAACCTGGTTGAGTTGGCTTTATCAGCGAGGTAGGGGAGATAAGGGCATAACGAGCACACAGGGCATAATAAGCACTCCTTTTTTCTACAAAAGTACGTATTTTCTTAAACAAATTTTCATAAGGATGTGTTTGGTACTACCTATAGTATTAATTTTTCACCAAAAAAAGAAACATCATTTTCATCTTTACAGAAATATTAAATAAAAATCAGCTAGGTTCTCAAGTGACGAAAATATTATAATTTTTGAGCACCACCAAATAAGCTGTTATGACCTTTAAATCATCTTGATCTGAAATGTACGCACTGCAACATGATTTACACATTGTTTCTCAATTTTCACCATCATAAAATTTTTGATTTTTCACTTTAATCAATATTAAAACGCGTTTTTACTTAAATTTGTTGACCTGGGGCGAATAGAGCTCTTTTGATCAGGGCAAGATGAGCGTTTTCTGCCGTATAACAGCCGTATAGCAGCCAATTCAACTCGATGAAGTCAACTGAATAATAGAGCTACAGCTTGACTTGGTTCATCTGTCAATTTGGCCTATTGGTAAGGTGTCATAGAGGTAATCAGTTGACTCGGGTTCGATTTCTGTTCGAGGGGTTTTTTTTTAAATACCATTCATGATTGATTTTTTGATTGTTTCATTATAAGCAAATATAGTATAAAACTAATATACCTCACTCTTTAAAAAAAACAAGGCGACACATCAAGCACGACATCATGTGGAGAAAGTTCCAACTATCACGTATAAACTTCGACGATCTGAACTACTTCTGGCGGATATCTGACTTGTAGGTGGTGCTGTTGTCGCTTAGGGCAGTGATGGTGGTACTGTCAGTGACTTTAGTAGGAACTTTCGTCAGTAGGTGGTGCTGACATACGTGTCCTTGATGAGATGTATGGAGAAGGCTGACAGTGAGGTATATTGGTTTTAATATATTTGTTATAAGGCTAGTAGCATCATCCGTCAAACAAAACACCAGAAACATAATGTATGAGCATGTGTTAATTATTTGAATTTCACAAAAAGACCTAGATTATTTTGTTACTGCTTTGTTTGATGAATTTTTGTCTCACCGTTTAGTGCAAAATGCATCGAGAATGAATGATAAATGAAAAAAAAAATCACCTTAACCCGGAATCGAACTCAAGTCTACTGATTACCTCTCCGACACCTTACCAATAGGCCAAATCGTCAGATGAAACAAGTCGAGCTGTAGCTCTTTTATTGAGTTGACTTCATCGAGTCGAATTCGCTGCTAGATTCCCCGGCAGAGAACGCTCATCTTGCTCCGAAAAATGGTGCTTATACTGCCCCAGGGAGATTCTCATTATGCCCCTACAGTGACTGGTTTTCAGCTTTCGCCAAAAAATTTTAAAATGCATTTTTGAACGTTTTATCTACTTTTTCAAGTTTCACCCAATAAGGCAATTGTCTATTTGAGTGTCTGAACACGAAACAATGATGTAATTCATATATTATAGCTGTTCTCTATGGTTAAATAAGCGTTTCCTTAAGGTGGCCATTATGCCCTTATCTCCCCTAATTATTATTCACATTGTTGATCTATTTATGTCTCTAATGAAATTCGACCTCACATTTGGTTCGATAAGCAACAATATTTAAGACGAATTGGCCATCCTTTTAGGTTTATGCAACACACTCGGGATTCTCAACTACTGATTGCTAAAGAAGACAGAGGGTTGAATCGAATGAGGAAGCCATCTACCAGTTATATGCCGCAACATTTGAAGCAGATATGTTTGTTTTTTTTGTTTAATTGAATTCTCGCAAGAGGATATCCAAGCAATCAAAAGTCCCATATATACTTTAATGAAGACGTTGGAAGTAACATTTTGGCTGAAAAAGTAAGGGACTTAAGTCACATAAAATGCACAAAAGTACTGAAAAGTTCTCGAAACGGGATTTAAAAGATATAAAAAGTGCATTGAAAAGTGGTACTTTCTTCCTGGCTGGCTGGATGGTTGCGTGGGTGAGCCTGCAGGTATGCTGCAAAAACTTATCACCACTTCAAGTTTAAGTTTCAGATAAAACATCATCTACGCATGGCCCTGTGGTGACGTGTTTGATCGCCACCATGAAGGTAGGAGCTCGATTCCGAAGCCGGACATGTTCTTTTTTTTTAAATGCGTTATAGAAGAAAGTTGCAATCGAGCAACAAATTGAACAAATCTTGGCAAACCGTAATTTTGGGATCCAGCGCGCCGCATCGTGTACTGAACAGAGTAAAGAATCAAGTGAAAGTGATTTATGTAAGATTGGGTGAGCAGGCTTCGGACGGCTCCTGAGGTGTCTATTCTGTTATTAAATAGTCCTCAGTCGAATTTTTAATCTAAACTCTCTAATTCGATTCTAAATCAGTCTCATGTAATCCTCAGAAGAATTCAAAGCTTGGTTGGAACAGTCTAACGAAGAACTAAAAATGGATCAAAATGCAACGAACAATCAACACTCCCTTTTTTTTTTTGCTTCAAACATCGCCTCATGTCTAATTCAATCAAATTCATGGGTCAAGACTAGATAATCATATTTAAGCTAGATAATCATATATCTGGCTATATTGGTATCAAAGTGGAAACTCCAACCTTCTAATGAATTTTTAGTACTTATATGAATTTATTTCACCACGTGCAGAAACGACTTAAAAATAGGTTTTAACGAGTTGTATTTTGTTCCATTCCTATCCATTACACGGTATAATCTATTTAACAGTATTGTACAGCTTGCTACATTCCATCGACGAACTGTGTTCTTTTCACACATTCTTGTGTACAGTTGATGCTTGTATTTCCAGCGACCCTAATAACGAAAAAGCTTCAAAAGTCACTGTTTCCCTATTTTTGTCAGTCGATACATCAAGTTAACGAAATGGAATGGGTTTGTAGTAAGTAGGACATGAACTTTAAATGTCTCAAAATTATACATTTGTCACTCAAAGTATCGAGGACAAATTTAGAATGTGTCAAAAGTACGTCATTGCTGACACTTTTAGCGACTCATCGTAACAAATTTGGCTTTCATCGGTAATTTGGCTCCAAGTGACCCATGTAAGTAGTTAACCGCAAATTTTCCAGGCTACTTCCAACGAGCTTGTGATTGTAGTAAGCAAACTCAGTCCGACTTCTCGCTGGTCGAATAATGCTTCTCGAAACAAACCGCTATACAAATGGACTCGGAGAAACCTGGAAGTGGAGTCACTGTTCCATGCCCCGGGTGAGAAATTCCCCAAGTTACTGTCGTCGCTGCCTTTCCTTTCAAGATGGATAGCGAGCGACCGGGCGGCGAGTTTTCTAATGTTTTCAAACGAAGTGGATAAACTGATGCTAGGTAAACAACAGGCAGCAAAACAAAGTGAAGCGCGCATTAATCGAGGTAATCAGACCATTCTTACGTGACAACCTCGGCTGGCTGAAACGGGTCTCGGCTTCGCTTCTCTTCCTCCGAATAGAAACCATACGTCACCGCTGCCAAGTGAGTCAAATATAGCTGGAGTGGAGCACCCCTCACCGTCTCACACTCGTTCGGCACCCGAAGAGAACAAAAGTCGTGAGCTTCAAACCTTCTCCACCAGGAGGAGTAATTGAAACGTAACGGACGGTTTTGTTTAGGTTGCTGCTGCGGCTGCTCCCTTTGATCCATTGAAGTACCCCTCGGAGGCTTGTTTCGCAGAAAGCTACTTATCCAGTGCTCCGAGTTTATGCTACATGTTTACCTAAAGGGCCGCGCCGCCATTTTTAGTTTTTTTTAATCTGGCCGATGGGAAAGTATTCTTTGTACATTTGTTTCTATTTAACAGTTCACACTCGCGAGGTCGGTCTGTCGGCTGTTTTGTTTGGGGGTAGATATTACTTTCTCAGGGCACCTCTCCACGAATTGTAACACACAACAAGCGATCGCAATCGTGCTGACATTGTCAAAACAAACGCTCGCTCGGTGCAGCCGCTTATTGTGCGAAAGTATCAGACGCCAAACTCTCGAGGGCACTTAGATCAATGGGACGCAGCAGCTATTCTAGGTGCCGTATCTGTCTTCAAAATAGCTCCAGTTACAGGTTGAGGTTGTAAAATTCCCAACGGTTCGCTGTTTTATTTAATTTTTTTCGGGTGACCTGAGAAAGACCCTTCGAGGCCGCCAGAGGGCGCGGTTTTTATACCAAGCAAGCACCAATTCAAGTGATCTATGTGCCCCATACAAATTGGTTATTGTCTCGCGTTCGGGTCGTACTCGTACACGTTCTGTCATGTTCTGTGAGCATATCTGTTTACTGGTCGTTAGTTGATTGTTATTATGTTCGGAATCACGAAGCGTGCCCAATCCGAACTGGCGTTTTGTGTGTGCTAATCCAATTAGTACTAACTGCCACTAGTTCACTCTGCTCTAAGTAGATGGACCTAAGCCGATAAGAGCCGACGACTTTGCATTGAAATAAAGTGGCGCCCGCATTCAAATGTCGCCCTTTTATCAAAAGGAACAACTGTTGTGCAATTTTCTCAGCAACCAATTTGAAACATATTCGGTAACCTTAGTTGGACAGATTACCTGCTGCAGCCCTTCTGGCTTCACATGCCACTCTAATGACTCGAGGCTGTGGAACGTTCGTTTAACGGGAAATTGGTGTAGAATGGTTCAATTTCCGATGGAGTTAATTGATCAAAGGTTTCTTACAATTTGAATTTAGAATATGCGGGTTTCCACCGGTTTCAAACACTTGACCAATTTCGTTGATTGTATCTTGCAAACTGTTGGACCTACGAATACGAAGCTTGAACATTTAGAGCGTTTTTAGATTATGTCGAACACTATTGTTGTCTAGCTATTAACAACTGAAAGACCATAAAGAACGATAAATGTGAAGCTCAGCCGCGGTCCTAGAGCTGGGCTTTTGGGGGGGGGGGGGGGTTTAAGGTGGAAAGATGGCGGGGGATCGGATTGGTGAAAAGATAATTTTTGTAATTCATAAATGTGGCGAATTAATAAATTTCTCGTTATGAAAAACAATATACAAATGAAAATAATACACGAATTTTTGGAGAAAAAATGTAGAAAAAAAATATGAAGTTATCCACAATATTTATCGCAAGATTCTATATATCAGTGCTAGGCTCTTAGCAAAATGTTAATGATTTTTATAATGCATCTACACATTTAAAAACCCAAACATTTAAGAAATGTGTTTGGTAATAATTTCTATGAATGCAAAACTAATTGTCTAATTCTGATATTTTATTTTTTCTGAAACTTTTTGAATAAAATGCTGAAGCTGAATAATAAAATTTAAATAAATCGTATAATTATTTAATATTTTGAATTCTGGTTTCGATTTTTCAATTTCTAGCTTAGCTTAGCTTATTTGACTTCTCACATCAAATCGTTGAACCCGTTGAAAACTGTTCATAATGACGATTTTTTAAAATAATATATTCCCCCTTATTCAGCGCCGCGCGTGAGATGACGATAGTCGAGTTGAGTCGGAGTCACGTGAGTCTTGTCGCCTTATTCCCGAAGCCGATGTGACAGAGGTTCATACCCAGCTGACTACTAGATTAGGATAATAACTCAAAAAGTCCATTCTTAAAGACGTTTCTCACCTAAAGCGACTACTGGAATCGGGTGACAAGGGTGACTCGACTATCGTCACCACAAGCGCGGCGCAGTATTGGTGACGTGAAACTTGTTCTACTGAACCACACCAACGATCGTGGAGTTCGAAATATTTTCTTTTGTTTTCACTACAAATTAATAAGAAATTAATGAATGGGATTTATTAATTTGTAATGAAAACAAAAGAAAATATTTCGAACTCTACGATCGTTGGTGTGGTTCAGTAGAACAAGTTTCACGTCACCAATACTAGCTACTCCGTGATTGACCGAGGCCATCAATTTTGCACAGAGGTCAAAAGAAAGGCGCTTCAGCATGGGATTAGGAGCACTCTCTCAGTGTACAAAACTGATGCTCTCTCTTTAATCATTAATAACGGCGCCGGCCACGTCCTAGTAGTCAATAGGTAGATAGAAAAAAGGGAAAGGGTCGACAAAAATGAATTTGTGCTTTAAGAACGAGGTTACCTCGGCATCCTAGCAAATTACCTGGGTTGGGAGGTCAGGTTAAAGGATAAGGTTTGGAGACACTTTTGACAAGTGTTTTAACTGTTTATTATGAATCCTGTTCTTTTTCTACTGTGTTTCATCAAGTTCTTATTAAAAACAGCTCAGTTACCGTAATTAAATCTTGCGAATTATTAAATAAGACTCTTTTATCAGGCCCAAAAATCAAAACTTACCAACAATTTATTTGAGTTCATGGTTTTTTTTCGCAAAAAGTGTCAATAAACCTGGGCAATATTTAGGAGGTAGTATTCCGATTGCGAACCAGGCATCCGGGCCGGACTGAACTTGTTTTAAAATTTTCACAAAATATCCGGGCAAGTCCGGAGCAATCGGAAGTGCTCAAACATCATACACTTCAAAAGTGTTTAGGAAGGCCCTATTTTTTTGGAAACACTACGCGTCAAAAAACAGTGAGCGGAAAAAATAGTAACACTTCGCGTTTTGTTTTTAAAATATGAATGATTGTAAATCGTCAAAATTATCTGTAACAATTTGTTATAAATTGTTCAATTGTTCAAAACAATTGGCGTTGAGGACCAAAAATATGAAAAAGGGTAATATTAAATATTGAGGTTCATTTCTTCAATTCACTCAACAAAAATAACTCATTTCCAAATTCCTAAGAATCAAAGACCATTTAAAAAAATCAGAAATCAAGTTTAATACTGGCAATTATTTAAAGATTCCTTTTTGTAAAGAATTATACTCTTATAAGACTCAGAATATTCTCCAAATCGAAAATTCAGAAATCAAACATGAAACGATACATTAATTCAAAAAGATTATTTATGAGGTGATGTTAAGGGGGGGGTAGGGTCTAACGGGTATAAAAAAAACACCATTTTCATGATTTTTTTCTAGAGCTATCGTTCAAACAAATGTATTCAAATTTTTTGCATTATACAAAGCATTGTTAAAAGAACATTTAATAATTTTTTCGAAGAAAAATATTGAAAAATGAGCCGGTGACGGAGCATTTTCGAGGATGCCTTTTAGAAAACAGGATTTGCGGTGGACACTGTATCTCAGCACAGAATCATCTGAATTCAAAAAATCTGAGCAAAATATTTTTAATAGATGTTTTTCTGGACCCCAACGTTTTTATTTAACTTAAAAATATTTTTATGAAATTTTTGTGGCTGTTTGAAGTAAAAACTACGATTTTTCACTTAAAAATCCGCCATTTTTCACCTCTAAAATCTCCCCAAAGTAAAAAAATCAAAAAAGAAAAACGTTGGGGTCTGGTATTTTATATGTAGAAAATATGTTCCAAATTTGAAAAGAATCGGATAAGTAGTTTTCAAATGGCGATGTCCACGGACTTTAAAAATGTGCTTTCGAGAAAAACGCGTTTGAAGTTTCTGCTCTTGCTTTCTTGCAGTATTAGATAGGAGGAGATAAAGGCCTATAACTTCTACAGTTTTGCTTCAATTGACTTGAAAATTTGACACAACATTCTTGAAATGTTTTACAATAAGAAAATAAAAAAATAAAAAAAATCGATTTTTTGAAAGTGTTTGATCCTACCCCCCCCTTAAGCACTCCTGGTCAGCTAGTTGAAACTAAAAAAAATATGTTAGTTAGCTTAGCTTTAGTCCTTGAAATTTGGATCTTCATGCCGGCTCGGATTCGAAACATTTCTAGAGTTCTGAAAATCATCAGCATTTTTTCCTTTTTGGCTCTTCCTTGCCTCTCTCCTTTTAATTATGTTGCCATATCACCACAAATCTCGGTTTGTCACTCAACACTTCCCGGAAGATTAATCGCTCCGTATCGCATCGTCCAATAATGAAAGTTCTTCCCAAAGTTTTATTTTGCTTCGGGAATCTTCCAGACGAACAAAAAGTTTGTGAAATCTTTAAACTTAAATTACTTTGGAAACCTCGTTGAAAATTTCTCTGGTCTCGATTTTTCAATTTCAAAATAAAAATTTAATTCTTAAATAAGATTATCAAAATGTGATTCTGAGGTATAAAGCTTTGAATCTTTATTTTCATTAATTTTATCTTGAATTTCAAACTATCATTCAAGATTTTTAATTCTTTTTGAATTGAAGCGAATTAGAAAGCAACAAATTTGTAAATTTTAAATGTTTCAAAAACTGATTTTTGCGTTCTGATTTTTGATTTTTTGTTTTGTCAGACTATGTTCACCACCTATAAATTTAGGGGTATGGCGCTCAGAAGTTTTGGAATTAATCAGTTTAGACTGAAATCAATCATTGCTAACTCTACTTCCTATATGAAAACCAAAAAAAGGAGTTTGAATCTATTTATTGGGTGAAATATTTTCTGCACACAGGTGAAAAATTAGCTTCGCAGGTGAAAATATTCGCTGAGAAATTAGAAACAAAACTAAAATAACCATCAAAAAGCTTTTTCACCTGAATGATCATTGTTGAACACCTAATGAACTAACATTATTTTTTTTACTTTTAAGATGGCCAAGCCTTTAGTTATGTATTATTTTTGAGGTTACAAAACGGGTTGCATACATGATTCATTTTGGATAGAAATGATTTCTCAATTCCCGTAACAGGGAGAAATAATAAAATGAATATCTACTTCTTTAATTTTCATCCAGTAGTCAAATCAACTCAAGGTTTCGGGAGAATTGATCATTAAAGTAAAGCCTTTATTTCCTAAATCTTTGTTATATTTTATACTTTTACTAAAAAAAAGTGCACAATTTTTTTAGATCAATTTATACCTTTTTTCAAAAGGTAAAATTTACCTTTTTGCTAAGTGAATGAAAAATAGCTAAAATTTACAAATAAAGATGGGTTTAAAGAAAATTACCTCTGCTTCTAAATTTAACCTTTTTTTTATTTTCCGTGCAGTTTTGAATTCAGCGAATAAGTAAGTAAGAAAATAAGTAAAAATCAGTTCTCACATTCTTTGCATCTAGGAAATTGTGAATAAATTTACTCGGTTTTATCCGTGAATATGGATTTTGAGTTCTGGAGATGTATTTAAATGTATATCGCCAAAGCACTAGTTACTTCATGTTAAAACAGCATCATATTAAAAAAGCATCATTAAAAACTACTATCCCGTCTTGGTTCTAAAATCTCCCGTTCCCCGAAAATACATTAAAAAAAAGAATACCAAAACGACGTTAACATTTGCTGTATACGATGTTTCAAGCTTTATTTTCAGTTTTATTATAAAAAAATATTTTTACAATTATTCAAATTACAAAATACGATTCACGTATTCTTGTCTCAGAATAACTTTCGCATTTCGCAAACGGTGCTCCATTTCTTGTAAAACTTACTCAAATAAATATCTAAACAAGAAAAATCGTTTTTTGTGCGAGAGAAAAATGAAACTGTTATTAGCTTTTGAAAGCCATACTCGTTCGATTTGAGCTAATTCTCAATTCCATAGATTCGATTTTTTGAATAAATTTTATTTTGTGAAACTCTGTAATTTGAATGTACCTTCCTCATTAAATCTATAGGTAAGTTTCGCTCTCTTAACCCTTCATTTCATGATTTTTTATTTTTCCTTAAAAATTACTTTTTACAGTTGGAAATGATGAGTACATCAAGAAAAAAAATTAAAATAAAATACGATTTTTCACTTTTTCCATACATTAATTGTTGCAAATTTGTTACTTTATGAAACGAAGGGTTAAACAAGTGAACCTGCATACGAGAGAAGCGACATCTGACTCCTCTTAAAATAAAATATCTGGCCACATCGCCGAAAACTTGGGACGAAAAAATCCCCCAGCACTGTTTTGTGACTCAATGTTCAAGCTCTAAAGTGAACGCTCAGTAAATCCAACAAAACAATATTGAATTTGATGCTCGGTGGATCGCGAAAAACGGTATGAATTGCTAGAAATTTTGTTAACAAACACCTAGTTTTCTAACTACGAACACGAACCACCAGAGCAGTGAAAAAATTGCTCCTATTATCATAAATTCATTGAAGAGCTTTGAAATTATTAGCTTGAACTACAACAGCAGGAAAGTATTGTTCCTCGGTTGAGTTTTCAATTAGAAAGCAAAAAGCTCCACGACAAAAGCTCGGATCGACTGGAATCAGTTCTGAAAGTTTTTTTTTTTGTTTTAATTGGAATTTTGTGTTTCAGACGTCGTTTCTCGAACATAGAGAAAAATGGGGGTTTTCGGATGCATTCTGTAGAAGAGGATTATTTTAAAGTTATAATCTTATCTTATAATTAAAGTTATAATTTATTTAAAGTTATAATCTTGGATTTTCATGTGGCAAATACCTGATTTTTCATAGAATAAAATAAATTTTTTATTGGCTATAATAAAAATTGAAGCAACAACTCTCTCAACTTCCTGTAATCATTTCTTTTTCTAATCGCTAGAACTCATATCTAATACTAAAAGCTGAATTGGCCAGATTGGCGAAAATCCATCAATAAAATGAAGAACATAAACTTGGGCCCATATTTACCTCGAATATCAAAAAGCCATTGGATTTGTAAGTGCTTACTAAATTAAAATTTCCTTTAGGATGACCTGGTTCTATTATTGCCTTATCGAATTTATCGAATTTATCAAATTTACATCCCACTTTAGCCAAACATCCAAGTCTAAAGTTTTTACTTAATTTATATGCCTAACCAACGTGTAACCTGAAGGTGCTCGCCATGCCCCTATTTTTCTTATCAAACGGTAACTTTTAAAATAAATTTCCATTCAGTTATGAGTACCTACTGAAAAGAATCACTTATTTCTGATTTTCTGCTGAATTTTCATTTGTGATTTTTGCTTTCGTCAGCAAAAACAGGTAGTTTTAACATTAAAAAATAAACAAACATAAAGTTCTGTTAAAATTTCAAAACCGTCATTTTGTGTAAATTAGTGTTACTTGGAACCAAGTTACTGAGAAAATGCAATAATACATGCTAAGACACATTTAGTCAGCTAGTTTTGAACTAAAAATGAACAGTCATAAGAATTCTTAGACTTGTTGTTTATTGCAAGCTTCTATTTAAAGAAAAACACGTTAAGAAGTTGAAAATGAAAGCATTTTTGAATATCCACCTCGAATACCGATTTTCATACCGATTTTTAGGATTTACATACCGATAAAAGATTTTTTTGGGTTTCAAAATACCGATAGAAATGTAGCGTCATTGAAGAACACTATACTAGCGCTTGTCAATTTCAACTTTGCTCTCGATAAGTGGTGCATTCCGATTCAAATTTATCGTCTCTTGCAACGTTAAGGATAAGTTCTCGCTCCCAGAAGAGAGAAAACTGTTTTGCATGAAGTTAAGGCGCGGAGAGTCAGAATTGACGCAAATATATAACTAGAAATGCACTCTCTGAGCGTTTGTCTTCTCGCTTCCAGTTTTGTCGGAGAATATTCTCAAAACTAGAACTGACAGAAAGAAAATCATTGAGAAGTCATCGCGTTCTCATATGTATTGCGTTACACAAGTGATAAACCAGTTACCATTATCAGTTCTGCTCGATTTGCTTCCCTGATCCGGGCCGGGCAAATCCGAGAAATTTTATATAAACCTCTGGCAAAATCCAGACATTTGATTTGAAAATTTACGATCATAAATCCGGGATATTCGGGCAAAATTAGTCAAAACCCAGAAATTACTCAACAAAAATCAAAAAAAAAATTGAAAACAAAATTTTTCATCAAAACTTATTGACAGATTTGAAATCGTTTTAAGCAAAAACCTTTCATGATTATTAATACAAATTCAAGTCTCTGGATAACTCAGCAAAAATTATTTGCTGAAATTCGGTCCAGGATTCGTTAGTTACGGCTGTTTAAATTTGGAGGACCGATTTTTTTTTTCAACCTAGGCCTCTTTTGGAAAAAAATATTTTTGAATCTCCAAAGTACATCAACAAGGAAAATGTCTAAGTTTTTAGAGAAATTCGAGTGTTTTCGTGTATTTTGTAACGGGTTTTTTACGACCACAGGCAAACATTTCAGTAACCCAAATAAGCATTTGACCAGCATGAGTAAGCCCTGTAAGCCAGTTAGTAAATAAACAACCTCGCCATGTAGCCCTTCTGCCACAGGTGTGCCTCCTGGTTCGAAACCTTTCAAAACCTATCAGGTTACTTTCCTGGAGCATTCTTGGGGTCATCATCGGCGCGATCGTTGTTTCTTTCTCAGCTCTTGCAGCAGAAAAAAAACCTAACCATCGGATGAGTAAGCAATTGCTCACAGAACGATCACAGCGAAAAAGGCGGATGATGAGGCCGGACCACCATAATGCACGTGATAAATTGCCCGCGTGATTATCTCATCTGGTTTTAGAAGCGACCGAGACGTTTAGGACGACGATCACGGGTTAAAGATGGTCGCAAGATGTTTTGAATCGCTTTGTACCAGGCAGAGGTAACTTGACTTCACTTCATCGTTGCCGGATTGCGATTTGCTGACGGGAGGTCAAATGGTCCCCGATCGTTTTGCGATCTTTAGCAACGTCTCGCTAAGCGACATCAGAGACGGCCTAACTAGCGACTCGCTAGTCATGACAAAGAGTTGTTATCGGATTAGATAGCTAGGAACATTGATGACGGTTCGAGAATGTTCCGTTGGAAATTGTCCAATCAGAAATCTATTTTTCAGACTCTGACTTTTCCCTCGAGAGTTTTTAGATTTTTTTTTATGACAGAATAATAATTGTCTGTCAGGAAGTTTTGCGTGACTCCATTCCACCAACTGATGACAGTTGATTCCATTAGGGCTTCTCCGAATTATCATACGATACAATCGTCGTAACCCATTAAAACCAGCGTGTCATAAAAATGGGGAATAACTGATGCTGCATCTTGATTCTACTCAAAATTCCCAACTGCAAACATCATTCCATTCAATTAGTTCTTCCAACAATCGGACTCAAATCGGGACTCACTGGCGAAAACTGTTGTTGTTCCACTTAATTTCCTCCCTACACCCCATCCTCTCAGAAATGATTTTTGTTTTCATGTTTACACAAATGCTTTCCCGCTGTACTGTAACCTCAAACATTTTTCGGCAATCACCCTTTGAGTTTTGTTTTTGTTTTCCCCTCTGTGGTGTTTGTGTTTGATCATTTCGGTGGAGCGTCTCCCTTCTCCTAAACTTTCTCTCAACCTCTAAGACAGCACCAGAAATATATGGTTTAAAATTACCGCGCGATGACTTGAATCATAATCGTAAATGGAGCCTTCAATTGATGTTGTGTACACACACAATTTCTCCTCGGTCCCGCAGCGAAACGACTTAAGACGACGACGGCGGGAAATAATCCAAAAAAAAAAAATCCGGATGAGAAGTTGATGAAACGATGATGATTATTTGCATTCAAATTTCATTTCCAGAATGGCGCGCAAGTAACGGGAAACTGTGGTCTCAGCAAGATTGTTGGTGTTTGATAACTTTCGGGTCGGAATCCGAAAACGCGGTTGCAACCCAGTTGCTGCTGCGCGGGTTAAAATCGGATTGCATGCTTTGAAAAATGGTTTGAGACTTCCAGGAGAAAAATTATTGTAATCGAATAGGTAAGTGCATTTAGAAAACTCAAATAAAAATAATCATTGTAAATCGAACTCGAGTCTCCTGATTAACTCTTCAAAACCTTACCAATATGCCAAATCGTTAGATGCAATCTAGTGAAGCTGTAGCTCTGTAATTCAGTTGACTTCATCGATTTGAATGCACTGCAAGATTCTACGGCAAAAGATGCTCATCGTGCCCCGATCAATGGTGCTCTGTTCGCCCCAAGTTCATGTTAAAACGCCATTTTAAACTGATTATGGTGAAAAATCAATAAGTTTATGATGGTGAAAATTGAGGAACATTTTGTGCATCAAGTAGCAGTGCACACATTATAGATCAAGATGATTTAACGATCTTAACAGCTTATTTTTGGGTGCTCAAAAATTATAATATTTTCGTCACTTGAGAACCAAGTTCTTAGAAAAGAGGGGTACTCTTTATGCCTTTATCTCCTCTAGTAGCTAAAAAAATCTGCACAGAGAGATGATAGAAATCTGCTAGAAATTAACTGTGACTTCTTATTAAGTAATTTCCAGCTACACTCGAGATTCATTTATAGTTTTTGTTGTAGAATCCCGAGATCAGATTATATCAACACATGTTCTCCCAACCCACGGTTTTTTAAGCTATTTTTAATTTTTTTTTCTACAATTTCAAGCGGTCGTCCTTTTTTGCTATTTTAAGCTGTGCTCTCAACTTACATGAAATGTTCTTAATTCGATACCAGCTGTACTTCTAATTCGATATTTTCTGTGCCGTCCTCTAACTCTCTCTTTTTTTTGCATAAGTGTCATCCCACTAGTAATTTTCTCAAATGTTTACCAGCCATCATCTCAACTGTTTTTTCTAAAGTTGCCCTCTCACCAAATTGAAATGCTCTCGAATTTCTACCAGCTTTCCTGTCAACTCACCGTTTTCGCGTTTCTGAAGCTTTTAAGTCACTTTAAGTCGTTCTCTTAACCCCTTTGAAATGCTTTCAAATTTCTACAAGCTGTTCTTTTAACTGACTGTTTTTTTTTTACTTGTTTTTTGCTCACATTCTCGAAATGTCCTGTCAAATAATTTCCAGTAATGTTGCTTAGCCGCTGCTGAAATCGGAAATAAGTCCAAAGGGGAATGTGCTTTATTTTCATCGGATACCCATTATTCTTCCAAATGTGCACTTTGTATGCTTTTGTTTATGTAGAATGTGATTGAGAACAACCAATTTCGACTTATCTCCGAAAAGTTTGAAAGGCATCAACCTTAATGGGCTTGTGATATAGCTCAGTTGGCAAGTCAGTTTCCAGCATACAGGAAATCGTATAAGAAATGATAGCTTAATTCGTTTACAATGGTGTTGCGAATGGCAATTCCATCTGCATAGTGAAAAGATCGTATAAAATGTCGTCTGAAGTCAGTTTAAATCGGATATGATGGAGGAATGTCGCCATGTTTGTAAATATTTTAACGATTTTGCACCCGCGTGGGCTTCAAGTTAGAAAATCATGGACAAGTTCTCTCTGCAACCAGCAGTGCATCCAGATCCAGTGCTAAAATTCAGATGAGAATTGCGTAAAACTTGTGTGAACAGAATAAACTAACTGTTCTGAAACGAACCACCCTAACATGAGACGAAATGACCCAGTAGCAACATGGCGATGCTGCGCGCATTAACGGCAGTAATGCGCGCCAAAATCATCGGCTTTTCCTCGGCAAAGAAGAGGGTTTCCCGAAGGGTCCTGCCAAAATCAGCCCAAGGCTCGGCCTCTTTTCCAACCAACCACCATTGGAGACGGTAACAAGTCAGCGGCCCTTGGGGCCAGTGTCAGAGGCCTTTATAGCCATTGTCAGAGGTCTAAAGAGACCAAAGTATTTTGTCGGAAGTCATAATTGTAAATTAGTTTAAGTCGTTATACAGTCCACTAAAGGTTTGTAATGTTTGTTTGAATGAGTGCGGTTTTATTTATTTAAACAAGAAATATCTGATGCTATCGATCCTAGCCATCAGGGGCGATCCTGAACACTAACCTTTGGTGATCCCACATGAGCGTGCACACCGAGCAGTCAGTCAGTCGGTGATAACGAGCGCCCGAGTTAATCCTGTGAAGCAGCACGATAGTTCCCCCGGCTATGTGCGGTCTGGAGATTCGCGGATGGTACTTCTTAACGTCGGATCAGTCTGCACATTTGGCGACCGTGACAGGTGTTTCTCTTTGACTTACTAGAGCAGTTTGTAGAAGTCGAAATTGGAGAAACGAAAAGTGAACCGAAAAGAAAAAAAACACGCTATCGAACATTCACGTAGAAATAATTTTAATCAAACTAGCTTTAAAATCAAACGGATTACAAATTACCCATTGTGAAACAAATTGAGTAGTATAAATACCAATATCGCCAAAACTGGTATTGATGAACATGAGATATTAAGCGAGTTGTGAGAATAGCTTGATCATGTCGTTCACAATTTCAAGCGAGTTGAGAGGACAGCTTGAGATTGAAAGGCGAGTTGAGAGGACAGCCTGAACATATCGATAAGAATTCAAGCGTGTTGAGAGGACATCTTAGAGTTCAAGGCGAATTTAGAGGACAGCCTGAACATATCGATAAGAATTCAAGGCGAGTTGAGAGGACAGCCTAAACTTTAAGATATGATTTCAAACGAGTTGAGAGGACAGCTTCTAATTCAAGGCGAGTTGAGAGGACAGCCTGAACGTATCGATAAGAATTCAAGCGAGTCGAGAAGACAGCTTGGAATTCAAAGGCGAGTAGAGAGGACAGCCTGTATATATCCATAAAAATGCAAGCGAGTTGAGAGGACAACTTGGAATTCAAAGGCGAGTTGAGAAGACAGTCTGAACTCTTAGATATGAATTCACACGAGTCGAGAGGACAGCTTGGAATTCAAAGGCGAGTTGGGAGGACAGCTTGGACATATCGATGAGAGTTTCAAGCGAGTTAAGAGGACAGCTTGTTATTCAAAGGCGAGTTGAGAGGACAGCCTGAAAATATCGATGAGAAATTCCAGCGAATTGAGAGGACAGCTTGAAAGTATCGATAAAAAATTTCGAGTGAGTAAAATTAGTGACCAAGCGGGTTACTAGAACAATAATGGCAAGTCGAGAAAACGATTTGAAAGAAGTATTTACACTCTGAACTAACCCTTGGTGATCCCACATGAGCGTGCACACCGAGCAGTCAGTCAGTGATAACGAGCGCGCGAGTGAAACCTGTGAAGCAGCGCAATAGTTCCCCTGGTTATGTGCGGTCTGGAGACCCGCGGATGGTACTTCCAAACGTCGGACCAGTCTGCACAATACTGACCCATGAAAGAACTGGAAAAATATTGTCGCTGGCAACAATTTGAAGGCTATGAGAGCAAAATCTTGCGCTCTCTTGTATTCTTCCGATAGGTACAAATAAGGTGTCGGATAACGCCTAATTGGGTAGTTTTCATCGCTTTAGATTGAAATTAAATTTATGTATGTATATTGTATCCTTTTTGGTAGGCAAATGCTGTTTTTTCAACTTTCATACGATTATTCTATAATGAATATAGAACGTATATCAGGTCCAGTGAAGGACTGTGCAATTTTTCTCGTCTGCTCACTAGAGTGAGATTGTTAACATATAAAAGTGAGCGTGAGCATTCATATCCGCTGATGAAGGCAATTCTCTCCTGTGGAAAAATCTATTGCGCTTTGAGTTGAGGAGAAATCTGAGAGCTAACACAGTTTTTATGGTCAGTTAACAAAAAAAGACACACAAGTACAGATTTATCTAAAATAGTATAGATTTTTTCAAAACATTTTTGGTATAAATTCTGTCAGCACAGAAGACAGATTTTTAGGATTTGGTTCATGGTGTTTTCCTCTCAAAATAATACAGATTTGAAAAAATCAAAATTATAACCAATGAGGAAACAGAATGATTATTGTGTTAGAAATTCTCTAGGATTTGACATTAAGTTCGGGTCCTTGAAAGTCAAAAGTCAGGTTTGTTTGGGGCCCAAAAGTCACGAGACGTGACTTGCAATATTTTACATCGTTATGTGGACTCAAATAACCATTCTAGGGTAAAAATTGGGACGCATCTCGGGGACATCTCGGATTAGGGGCGGTTGGTCTTCAGAACTCATCCGCATTTCCTTCAGTCAGGTCGAAGAAGTGAACTCGAACCGCATAATAAGCTCCAATACCACAGTTGAAAGTTAGCTTTCGGATTTTAAAACACCTTCAATAACAATAATTAATAAATTTTGATAAGAAATGTGTAAGGTATTGAGGACACAGAAATGGTATGTATGTGGTATGTGGTTGTATGTGAGTCAAAATAATTGTTATCTCCATTAAAAATTAGAGGTATATGACGGAAATACAAAGGCGCTCTTGGCTGGAAATCTCTTTCTCTCACTCAAATACGAGAGCTCTCACGCTTGCTGTCCGAGTCGCTTACAGCCAGGGTTGCCAATGTGCCTGATTCTTCAGGATTTGCCTGATTTTTGGAGGTCCAACCTGGTAACATGATAACATGATTTTCAGAGATTTTTGTGAATATGATGAAAAATGAATAGTACGGAACTACATCAGAGACATTAGTGGAAAATATGGATTTATCACAAAAAAAGGTCGACATTGCGACCGAAATTTTTGATAAACCATGTATCCTGATTTTTATTTCTCATGTCCCTGAATTTTGAAAAAAAAAAATGTTGGCAACCCTGCTTACAGCTCGTGTTAACTCGGATAACAAGTGCAGCATGATCGATCAGCGGAAGAGGGATGCACTCGGAAGCTGAACTGAAAAGAGTGCAGTTTTCTTCCCGGATCTTTGTTGCTTGGGAGGAGCCGGCCAACTATGATTGTGAGTGTAATTTAATCTAGTTTCTTAATATTTCAAAGTTTAGTAGATTTGTTTTACCAGATTATATGGAATTGGATTCGAATGTAAAACATCTCAAAATAAAAATTTCATCTTTGAAATGCTTATAATTTCCGACAGCTTTGCAGTACTGAAGTGTTTCTTTGATTTTTGGTTTTTTCAATAATAAATCCATCCGAAAATGTATAAATAAGTAGGTATCCGATGAAAACTTTAACCTCCATATCGGAGTTCTTGTTTGAAAAAAATCTTACTTAAAAAATGAAATCGAATTTTGGCTTTGCTTCGCTGTATCTCATTTCTCTATGAAACGATTTTCTGAACTCAAGTTTTTTTTTTCCGATAATTTGATCATTATTTTCACAAAATATTCATGGTTTCCAAGTGAATCTCAGTTCTCCAGTATTGAAGTATGGAAATGATGATAAAGATGCTTTGAATCTGCCAAAAGCAGAAAAATGATATAAAAACGGCTGAAACTTAATTCGAAGATTTTAAAAAGATTTTGATATTTTTGTAGAAATCTTTAATTTTAAGGACATTTTTTTATCAAATTTGCGGTAAAGCTATTAAAGTTTTAACCCAAGAACATCCATTAAGAATTCCGTTGAACTTTGATCAAACCCTCCTGGAATTCTTTATATTGTTTTTCCAATGCTTCTGGAAACCAAAATCGCAATAAACAAGCCAGCAATTTTCCCTCTTCTTCTTAAAACCTTGAAATTCTTATACATTTCTATAAGAAACTTGGAAAATCAAATATAATACACCCATAGAATAGGTTACAAAAATCCAATGCCTGTTTAGAAAATCTCTGTACCAAAAATGCGCTGAAAAGTGCACTGTACCAAAGATGATATGATTGAAAATGCACTACTGGCATTAAGACTCGAGCTCCCAAGCAAAATGATGCATGACCACTACATTCAAGCGAATATTGGATAATTCCATCCCAAAAAAAATATAGTGAGAATCGAACTCACTGCAACATCCCATCTCGGCATACCAGTCCGATATTTTACCCAGTACACCATCTGAGACGGTTATCAAAAGAAAGTTTATTGTCATAGTCCTTCTGCCACCGCCGATTACAAAAAAAAAACGCAATGCATCCGCATTCTACCGTTTGACCGGTGTTTTTTATCATCCTCCTTTGTGGTTGCGCTGGGAAGACAATGTCAGTTATTACAAAGCTTGTTGATGCCGGTCCGGCATAGAATCTTATACCGATAATTCCACCTCCTAGGAAGTTTTTATTGGAGTAGAGTCTCACTTGTGGATGTAGAAAACCGAATAAGATGGTAGGCGAGCTACTTTAAAAAAAATAGTTATTGGATTGGAAGAAAACGTATTATGTTCAACCTATTATAAATTAAGAAAGTTTTATGAAGTTTAGGGGTTTATCAACTAATGCTAATTTCTGTGAATATTATTCAAGCCAATGGCAAAGCGAACAAGATATAACAAAATGTGCATCAAATGATTTGTTTACAGTTTGAGATTGTCAAGCAAGGTTTACCAATGACAAGAATATTCATCGAATCTGTATTATCAACTTTTAATTTTTTATCTCACAAATCAAAATCCAGTGACGAAAAGTGACATTACTATCTGATATCTTTGTCTCCAATGTGTTGCCCATAAAATTTCTCGAAAGTTACTCCACTCAATCGAAATTTAAGATCGATTCAAACCAATCAGAATGCTCTTAACGTTAAAGGAATTTCTCGATGGGATCGCATGCAAATGCAATCTCCCTCGATAAGTGATCGTAAAAGTATTTCAGCCAAATTAATTCAATTATCGGCCCTGGTTCCCGGTTCGATGGCTTGCGAGCGATCGTGGGACTTTTCAAAATTGAATGGGTATGTGTTTGTGTGTGTTTATAACAGCTCATTAATGATTATTTGTTTGAAACATTCCCGCTCTCTGTCACTTGACCCGGGTCCTGAGTCCAACAATGTTTGAAGCAGGTTCAAGTTGATGTAAATATATTCACTTACATCGTCACGCGGTGTTGACCGTTACTGAATGTGTTCATGTACTTATTGCATTAAGTCTGAAGAGGCCTTTGGCCAGTCCCCTGGTCGTGGTCATCAAGAACCGCACATATTTGTCAACCTGGCGGGGCACGCGGGACAACAAACGATCATCAGTCAACAGGAAGAGGAGGTTTTATTGCCATTTGGCGCACGGTCAAATCGCGTGGTCGCAGGGAACCGTTACTGCAATCGCACTTGCATCGGGAATGACTGACAATGACCTGGCCCAGCAGCCCGACTCAGTCCTAGGACACCCAACGACGACGACGGGGCTCATTACAATCTAGGAACACCCGATGGTAAAGTAGGAGGTGGTCGTCCTTCAGGGCTTTTGCGGCCAACCGAATGGATGCTTAGTTTGGTTCTATGAATAAAAATCAGCTGACCGGCCGAAAACGATTATTCAGCAGGGAATGATGCAACTCGGTGCCGATTGTGCAACGCAGCAAGACAAAATTACCTAAAGCAGAATTGCAAAATTACCGCATCCCACACATTGTGTTCTGATGTATAATTGCTGTACAATTGGTTGGGGCATTTGAATTATGACGAGTTTGTCGCTATTTATGTGCGGCTATTTAGTACAGGCAGCCGGGGCAGACGCTCTTCCCTGGTTTGTTTATTTACATTTTACATTCTAGCTTTGTTCTAAGAATTTGAACTTCGGAAGCCGGTGTTGCCAGTCTTGAGGAATGATAAAGAGTGAATATTAATGTTCAAATAACGGCAAATCAGTCAAATTTTGTATTTAAATATAAACGACGTTCAATTTATTCCGACGTTTCGGAATTTATTGACACCATCATTAGGGATCCTACAATGTTTTTTAATAATATTAAGAATAAACTAAAGTGTATTGTTTGTGTTGATTGTCCTATTTTCTAAGCCTACTTACAAAACATTCATTTATTACTGGTTACTTGTTGTTACTTTGTTTATTGAAAATTCACACTTATGATTCTGATTTTTTTATGGATATTAATCTCGATTCTTTGCAATACAACGCAATAATTGCAAAATAATTGAGCTGTTAATATGGACGCCCTCTCTCGTCGGCCTTTTTCATAAAATATGATACCTGAAATCGATTGTGCGTTCCTCAAAACACCTGGGCGCAAATTTTCAAACCAACCCATTGAAAATGAACATCAAAATCGCAAAAAGAATCGCGAATAGGATTCATAATTTCATCCAAGATCTTGACATTTTATGCATTTCTAAATCATTTGGCATCAAAATTAAAATTTCTATTTTTCCAATTTCCCTCTTTTGGTGACTTTCAAGGGTCAAAAAACCAAATTATCTAAATTAGATCCGATTGAGCTGAAATTTTGAGCAGATCAGTTTTTTGGGTCAACCTACAAAGTGTCGGTCGGTTTTCAAAATTCGATCATGAATTTTTTCCCATACATCCAATGCCACCCTAACCTGGATAAATACGTTTAAACATCTATTATATACTGAATAAAGGCATATGAGGCCTTGGAGCCAAAGGAGTACCCCCAGCAAACATTTTTGTAGGTATATTTCTCAACAACTTTGTTATACGTTTCATATACATTATAGAATGATCTTATGAAACTTGAAAAAAAAAACAGCATTTACCTACCAAAGTGTACGCGATATATGTACATACATATTTTCAGCTTCTGGCTAAAGCGATTAGAATAAGGTTGCCAGAATTTTTTACACTCCCATCCGGGCCTAGCAATTCCGGGCATTTTTTCAAAAAAAACCTGGCAAAATCCGGGCATGGATTTCAATTTTTCAAATCCAACAACCGTGCAAAAACCGGGCAAAATTTAGTTGTTATTATATATAAAAGCAAAGAAAAAATGAAAAAAAAATAATATTTTATTAATGTAATTGCAGACTTCCAAAAACTTTTTGGAACACTTAAATATTTAATGGTTTATAAAAGTAAATCAGCGAAATTATTTGAAACAACCGTTGAAAATTTGCATACCGTTAATCGATTTTGCTGAAACTTACTCCAAAACTTTGATTTTTTTTTTTGGTTCTTTGTGAAAATTGTGAAAAAATCCTGGCAATATCCGGACTTTTTTCACGATATCCGGGCAACCGGGCCGGACCGGACTTTCTCGAAATTTCGCATCAAATATCCGGGCAATCTGGCAAGCTTAGATTAGAATATACGATTTGGACGATATTCGATACCATATTCATACATACTGAAAGAATGCAAGAGAGCACAAGTTTTTTTTCTCTAAACGCATGCGAACTGTTGCCAGCGACAATATTTGCTACCTCTGTCATTGGGCAATTCTTGCAAATACACCATCTGATTTCGAGCAATCTGGTTGCACTGATGGTCGCAGAGAGAACAACAACGCTGTTCACTTGACCCAAACGGGAGAAAAAAAGGAACGAAATCGTCTTCAAACCTACCAACATGGCGGAATTTTTATCATATCTGATTTAAACCATTCAATTCGACCTCGAGACCTTTAACTTGCGTTAGTAGGAATTACGTAACGTTTTTAATGACTTGAGTTATCATTTCTAATGCGATTTTAAGTTTGCTGGGCCTATAAGTGACAAAATTGGAAAAACTGAGATAAGCATCTCTAGAACAAATCCTTGACCGCCAAACATCATATGCTCTTTGAATCATAATTTTATTCAACTAGATCCTTATGTTTTGGTCTCTGTGAAAAAAACCCTACTAACTGAAAGCCACATTTCGTTTGAAGGCAAAGAAGAATAAATGCAGCACTTATACCCCTTTGCCTCCAAAGAATCTCTAAGTGATGTACTTACACCCCTTTGCCACCGATACTTACGTGATTTCCAGAAAGTAGTGTTTTTTCACCGGGACCAAACAATGTAAAAAAGAGTAATTTACTTTACTTTTGAATAGCTGATGATGTTTGAAAATTTCACTATCATCTGATTGCAGTGATAATTATACCGTGGAACTCAAAATGCAGCTCTTTCACACTGCACAAAACCGATATTCTCTCTTTGAACGTCGATAACGGCGCCAGCCACGTCCTAGTAGTCAATGGATGGATTGGAAAAAAGAGAAAGGTATGAAAGATCTATTTTGTGCTTTAGAACCGAGGTTTGCTCTGCATCCTAGTAAAATAATTTTGGTTAAAAGTGGGGTTAAAGGGATTAGTTGAAAGACACTTTTGACTAGTGTTGCGGTGAATCGTGAAGATAATTTTCCTCTTTTTTAACTCTTTAGTTATTGAAAGATTTCAGTTGATATAAGCGTAAGTTTTTATGATAAGTTTAACAGAGGCAAAATGGGTATTACAAAAGAACTTAAAAGCAACTTTTATAAAATTTGGATTCGTAGTCAAAATTGTTCAAGTTTTCCATTTTATTAGTCGACAATGATAAAATAAACAAATATTTTAACTTCTATAGTTTTTGTGTTTTCGTCAGTTTACACAGAAACATATCGAACAAGGGCTACATGTTTTTTTGGAGATCTGTCGACTAAATGCTTTTTAACACTATAAAAAGATTTTTTTTAACAAAAACTAACTTTCGTGTTCACTAGCATATAATGAATTTCATTTTTATTAGATTGACATATTTATTCTAGGATTGAGACGATTTGTTATAAAGATCAATAGGAAAAAAGCGAAACAGAATGGTTATTTCTTCAAGTTTCACAATATTAAAGTTTATTTTATTTTTAATAAGATGAAGTTTTTTAGCTTGGTTAAAAAAGTAGAAAATTTATAACAATTGTAATTGAAATGAGAATTTTGAATGTTTGCCTTGTTTTACATTATTTTTGCAATATTTAATTGCTAATCATCAATAGTATTAGAAAAGAATGATTGCATGCAAGTATAAAATATACAGAGGAAAGATCTCACTAAGTTCCTCAGCCGTTACCTTGCATAAAATATCGTACAATAGTCGCTCTAGATCAGTGATTTTCAAAGTGGTCCCTTCCGCCCCCTTGAGGGCGTTGAAGGCTTCTAGGGGGGCGGTGAGCTGAACTTTTAAATTTGGGGGTCGGTGGAAGGGCTCAGGGGGGCGGTGAGTTCAATTCACATTTTGAAGTAACAGAACAACTTAGAATTGAAATGGCAACGAATACGTCCTTTGCGCAGCAATTAAACTATTTTAAAGAATTCTGAAAACCAAATTATAACCAGGTTAGGGACGATATCCGTGAACTTACAGAGTTGAGAAGCAAGTTTTGTCTCTGCAACTTTCAATCACGAACAGATTTTTTTTTAAATTGTGACAGATTTCTGTATATTGATCAGGTTTTATAAGATTATTTTAGGTTGTACTAAAAAGCAAACATTTTGGATGACAATGTCTGAAAATATTTAAAATGTATTGTCTTTAATAATTAACAAAAAAAAATCTTTCGAATAGGATCTGTGTTAAAAGGCGTCACAGATTTGATCATAGATTTTGGGAATGATAAAGAACATTGCTAACAAGCCGAAGAAACTTTTATTTATAGTTCTGATTTGTTGGTTTTTAAGTCAATCGATAATAAAATGAAATTCGGCAATTTTTCATGATTAAACATCAAAAGTAATTCAATTATCACTAAATTGTCGGAATAAAGTTTTGGAACCTATATATATATCGTGAAAGAAACAGTATTCAAGTTAAGTCTAAAATTTTCATAAATAAAAGTTTCGAATAAACTATACATAAAATACTATGTATTTTTATGCTTTTTCACCGAATTGACAGTAACTATTTTGTGCATAGCAAAAATGCCAATTTAAGTAGTAAATAATCCTGTCAACCAAAATTAAGATTGGCGGTTTGTTATTAGATTTGTTTTTAATTGTTTTCAATGCTTATTAGGTATTTGTTTTGGAAAATTTATTATTTTTAAATTTTAAAAGACATACACCGTCTTAGCCGATTTAGGCTTTACGAATGAATAAATGACGTGGACAACTTAAGATTAACATTTAACACCCAGTACCGAGATGGGAATCGAACTCATGCCATCAGTGGACCAGCGATTACCGTCTTACCAAATTTATTTTGAAAGAGCAATTTTATTTTGAAAGAGTTTTGAGCTATGTATTGTTACATCTGATGGTTATGCATTGGATTTTCGGTCTTCTCATGACAATTATGAAAAATTATAAATATGCTTTATTGAACGTTTCAAATTATACTACAATAAAATTTCAAAAGCTTATGGTTTTGCAACGATGCCGATTAGCATTCTTCATTAGATTTTTCAAAAATTCACTCAAGGGGGCGTTGAGCTAGAAAATTTATCAAAAGGGGGCGGTGAAGGAAAAAAGTTTGAAAACCACTGCTCTAGATCAAATCCAATGTCCAGACATTTCAGCTGAAATAGTAACTTATTTGGTCTGATAGCGGCATGCAGCTTATTGGGGAATGTCTGATTTTGTTCTTAAAATAATGTTATTTTCATAAACAAAAACTAGCACATGCTTCATAAAATTCGGATTGCATTGAGTGATAATTATGGTGGACAAAATATTATTAAATTCAATTATTTTTTTCTATTTCTACCACCAATGATTAGATCACAAATTTCTGATTTCTGGATATATGGGATATGTCACGGATTTAAGACTTCTACAAGGGCTTGAAAAGTACAAAAAATGTATTTGTACGAGATAATTGGGTTAATATTGAAGTGCCTTTTGTTAATTCACTGTTAAAAATCAAATCATAGTGACTGCAAGTCCCTTTCCAATGCCCCATTGATGAGGCAAAGGCGCACAAAACATGAAGTGATTTAACACGAAATGAAGAAAAAACGTTGTTTAGAGACATTGACTAGAAGTTGACAAGACAAGGTCGATCTTCAGACATAAATTCTCTTAACTTACTGTACCAGAGTATATTTCCCATGAAAACAGCAAAAAATAAATTCATACAAAAATTAATTGACTCTTGTAGAGATAAATATTTATGTTTTCGTACTCATATCAACAAGATCAAAGACCACCTGAATGTGAACATTTGTTGGTGGCAAAGGGTTATAAGTGAATTAATTTGGAGTCAAAGGGGTATAAGTTTAACTTCAAATAAACATTGTTTTTTGAGAAAATGTTGTAAAATGCTTTGTTTTCATTTAAGAAGATCGCTCTAATGAAAAAAAAAATCATAAAAAATATCTATGCAATTTACTGGAACACTACGCAGTTCAAGTGCTTTTTTCTCGAAATCTGCTTTTATGCACTTATACCCCTTCGGCTTAAAGGGTCTCATATTGATTTTTGAGGTAATGATGGTCACAAAATACCTGATAACTCTTATTTTTTAGTGGAACAATCTTAGGGTTTGAAGATTTTGCAAATCTGGCTAAGACTTGGGAGTTTTTATTCATATTGTGAAGTATGAATTTTGTCAGAGGGTCCGGCCGAGTTAACGTGCGTAGTAAATGTACTTTTACTACTCACCGGGATGCTGACAAGATCTGGCTGTATCATAGGCATAAGCATAAATAAGAATATTGTGAAGTATGAATTTAAATTATGATCCATGATCTTAACACTTTTAGGATTGTGAAGAAATCTAAGCCGAGAAACACCGAAATTCGACATTTTTTAATTTCGTTACTTTTGTTCAAATTCAAATATTTAAAAAAAAATGTGTGCTTTCGTTGTTCTTGGTTTTGGTAAATATATTCATAACTTGGAGCGCTTTTTCTACCATTTAACGAATTAAAGAAAGTAAGAATTAAAGAAAGTAGTCGATATGCTTTGATGAGATAAAACTGCAGAAGCTGAATTAAATATGTAAAATCGTGAATTGTGAATCGTGTGTGAGACAAAGCAAAATTTTAATCGGTTGAATAAACTTTTCGTTAAATATAGAAGAGAAATATTTCAGAGATTTCAAAACATGTTTTCAAAATATGACAATTCATATGCTGAAATTCTTGGCTTGATGGCTTTAAAAGTTACATATCGGCTGACAAAGAGAAACAACTGCCCATTTCCCATGACTGAACTCTATGTACTTAGTAAAGAACTTGAAAGTTGCAAAATTGCTTTAAATGTTCGTTGTAAGGGACTAGAGCCACAAAAAGGGCACAAAAGTACTCTAAACGGAATTTACTAAGTCACAAAAAGTGGATTGAGGTACATTCTTGCTTGCTGGATGGCTTTAGTTTAGTTTTGAAACTTAAAGCATCAATAAGAACTTAAATGACGGGGCTGAGTAAGCTTTTTCGTACCTGTTTTATGGGACTTTTGGTTGCTTGGGATGATACTGCACTAACACAACAAGACCACTAACATTGGATTAAAGAATACAAATGTTGTACATTATCTAAAAATTGTCAAACGGCGAATAACTCAAATGTCCTGAAAATCGAACAAACGAGCTCGATATTTTCGCAAACAATTCCGAAGCTTCGGCAAAAAACTACAATCCGGCAACAGTTCTATTGCACAAAACATCAACACACGCCGCGAACCAGGCAGGCAGCGCCCCAAACAAAAAATCACCGGTGTCCCCCAGATTTATGTCTTATTGCCATGTTTGACAACTCAATAAGTTAATGATTATTGCCGATGGTTTCAGAACCGGTACCTTGGAGGAAGGGAGCTCAGCCGTCATCCGACCATTCCCATCAGCCGTTCCCTGGCGCAAAAGTAGGAGACCGAGAAAACCAGAATAATTCATCAAATCTGGCCCGGCCGTTAGAACTCCCGGCACACGGTTGTTTGAAGTGGGACGACCGATGCGTACTCGCAACAAAGCTATTTAGTAGAGGTAGGCACATCTCTAATAAGAAGTAAAACGAAAAATATGTATTTTGAGAAAAAAAAATCAACGCGCCCCATGCTAATGGAGTGGAATTCATTTTCGGATCGATGGTGTTTACGTTTCTATTCCGTAGAAATTCTTGAAGATGCATTTTCCAATTGTCGGGATACTCTCCTCGCCTCGAAATGTGATCATTGATATAAGTGGGGGGCCTGAGACGAGGGAAAAAATTTCTTCAGAAAAATGTGATTTGACCCGGGATCACGATTGGAATTTATGAATTGTTGTCATTTCGTTCTTCTTTGAAGCCGAGTGTTAAAATTGTAATTGTAGTGATGGAACAGCTGTTGGAACTGTTTGATAAATTTAGAAATCTGGAATTTTGATTTCAAGATCATAACAAGACAGAACCTCATCGTGAACCTCAGACTTAGTAATATCGAAACAAAATAATAACGAATTAAAACATTACTTATTTTAGTCATCGATGATTTTTTAAATCAAAATAAAATTGACCTTTTTAAAAATACTTCTCAATCTTAATCAGTATCAGCATGAGCAAGCAAACAGACGAGGAGGTGTTTAAGCATGGTCATTACATGCACCTTTCTTCCTTCGCAAAAATTCTCGTCCCGCGAAACCAGACGTCGCGGTGCAACTTTCTCCCAAGATCACTGTCTCTAAGTAGAGGAATTGATCGAATGCCTTTCCCAGAATATAGCACATTCCACCGCCATGCGGCGGCGGCGTCGACGATCGAATTACGTAACGTGAGAGAATGTTCTGGCTTGCGCAGCCAAAGCCAATGTGTTCTGAGGGAACGAACATTCGAGAAAAGCTAACTGGCTCCACAATTATGCAGGCAATTTGTCCCGGCGAAATCGCATCTCGTTAGTGAGTATTTAAATACAGCATTTCCCCCATTCATCCGTTAGAATTGGCTGCATCGGGAAGACGCTTGAGTGTAACAATAAGTGTGTGTGAACTGTCGACACTCTAGATTAGCGTTCTGAGAATTTCAGATAATCTACTACATTCGCAAATAATTTCCGATCACCACCAGGTTGGTTTTTGCTTTCCACTAATTTTCAAAAAAAAAATCATTAATCGGTTCAAATTGAGTTATTGTATTCATACCTGAAACTTGGAAATTTCTTATACCATAAGCCGCTCGGTCATTGAACTTACCTGAAAAGAAAGAGAGAAAGCAAACAAGAAAAAACAATCAATAAATGAAGCACATTTTAACACGATTCAATTGATCGCACAACAGATAAAAGATCTACACAAGCGCGAAACAAACATGTCAGTGGCCACTTCTACCTCACCAAAAATCGCTACATTCACCTTCGAAAGTAACCCATTCATCAAAATCGTCGGTTCGGGTTGTTGAGGCGAGGGGATTGTATCGGGCACGACACGACACAACATTATGACGGTCGCCATGTCTCCAACCAACAGCACCCGAGAGAGCATAAATCAAAATTTTGCACAAATCTTGGATTTAAGAGTTTCACCGAATTCGGTCACTAAGTCGTCGCCGATCTAGAAAAAGAAAGACCCTAAGCTTATTATTTATCATCTTTGCGGGATCGATGTTTTGTCATCGAGCGGCTTCGCCGCTGAATGTTTGAAACTCAAAGAGTAAAAAAGTCAAAACATCCCAACCGGAGCGCTGAGTTCGGAATTCTGGTTCCGGTGCTAAAGCACCGGTTTCTGATGATTTATTTTAATTAATTAATGCTACATGCGCGGATCAAAAACGTTCCGCTGTGCTCCGCGTCGCGGCAGCCGGAGAAATGTCCAGGGAGATTCTCTTTTTCTTTGTTTTTTTTTTTTTTATTTTGTGAGAAAAAAGAACGCCGGGAAAGAAGTTGCTCTGCAGCCATTTAATTAGATCCGTGGGAATCCGGCTGCTACCTTAAGCAAACTTTGTTGGATTGGAGCCGGTCGGCCAGTCTCGAGCTAACGTGTGCCATCGCTGCCGGGCAGTTGATTTTATGGCCACATAATTCTAGAGCTGAGATTCCACTCGACCGTCATAGACCGCGGATATTTACTACGTGGCTCCCATGGAGAAAGCGCTTCGCCACGAGAAGGAATCGAAGATAATTACCACGAGCCGTCAGTCTATTATCGTCAGTTCAACGAATCGTGAGCGGTGCCAAGTGAGGTGAGGGAGGAAGGCCGTCGATCTTCTAAGAAAACAGAGAATGTAACCAAAGCGTTTTGTTCCAAATCGAAGTATCTCTTGGAAGCTTCTCGAAACAAGGTGCTGATTGATTTTGGGAGCTACCTTTACAAGAAAAAACGCCCTATGTTGCGCTTTGATAAAGCTGTCAACTCTTTTTAAGGTTTACGACCACCTAATCCGAATGAAAGTTATAGCAACAATGTTGCCTCGATTGTTTAGGGTTACTAAATCCTGATATTTGTTTGTGTGGCACGTTTTTCAAGAATGAGATTTCAGAAATATTGAAGATCAAAGTTATCAAACATCAGACGTTAGAAATAAGACGCCAGAAGTCACACAAAAACATCAAGATATGAGACTAAAACATCCGACGGATATCAGACATCGGACGTTAGAAACCAGACATCAGATATAAGGCATCGGACATCAGTTATCAAATATTAGTCAGTAAAAATCGGCCATTAGACTTGAGATAGCAAACATCAGACATCACACAAAAGAATCAGACATCAGCTATCGGAAATCATAGATATCGAACATCAGACGTCAGATATCAGACATTAGAAATCTTATCCGAACGTCATGATTTTTTTACGTCTGATGTATGACGTCTGAATTTTGTCGTCTGATTTCTGTCGTCTGATTTCTGACGTCTGATGTCTGACGTCTGATGTTTGATAACTATGATATTCAGTATTTCTAATGATTTTGATTTTGTTGGTCGTTGTCTGATGTTTGCAAACTTTATTGTAGTACTTGAAGTCTGCTCATTAATCTGCGATAACTGATGTCCGATTCCTATGCCTGATGTCTGATTTCTAATATCCAATGTCGGATATTTTGTTTTTAATAAAAGAAATACATTTAGTATTTCCAATGATTTTGATTTTGTTGACCATTGTCTAATGTTTTCAAACTAAATTCTAGTAGCTGAAGCCTGCTGATTAATGTTTGATAACTGATGTCCGATTCCTTATACCTGATGTCTGATTACTTATATCCGATGTCTGATGTTTTGTTTTTATAACTTGATGTTTTTTGACCGATGACTGACGTCTGATATCTTACATCAGAAATTAAAAATCAGGCATCATACATCGAATAGAAGATATCGGACATTAGATATCAGAAATCAGACATCATTTTAGGCATCAGACGTCATCAAACATCATATATTGTCAATAAGACTTCAGATATCAAACAACAAAAATCAGACATTAGTCTTAAGACATCAGAATTCAGTCATATCAGAAATCAGATATCAGCCATCAGGCACTAGATATCATCAGACATAAGACATTAGATGTTAGGGATCAGGCTTTAGAATCAGCCATCGGACGTAAAATATCAGAACACAGACGCCAAACAGCTAATACCAAATATCTGGTGTCTGACATCTGATATCTGATATTTAATGTCAGGCATCAAACATCAAACATGGAACAGCTGAAATCGGACAAAATACATTAGACATCAGACACTAATCATCGGTAATCAAGGATCAGAATCCAGATATCAGGCATCAAGCATCAGATTAAAGACATATAACACTCGATATTAGATAGAAGACGATAGAAATCGGACATCAGGCATTAGACGCTAGACAAAAATATCACATATCAAACATCAGACATTAGGCACTAGATACCATGAGATATCAAACATAAGACATAAGACGTCAGTCATCAGGCTTTAGATTCAGATATGGGGCATCAGATGTTAAACATCAGACCTCAAGCGTCAAACTGGATGATGTCTGATGTCTTATATCTGATGTCTGATATATGATGTCTGATACTGATGTCTGATGTCTGATGTCTGATATCTGATATCTGATATCAAATGTCTGATACCTGATGTCTGGTATCTGATGTCTGATATCTGATATCTGATGTTTTATACCTACTTAAAGTCAGTCATCAAACATCAAACTTGGAACATGATGAATCGGACAAAATACAAAAGATACAGACACTAATCATCAGTCATCAGAGATCAGAAGTCTGGTATAAGGCATCAGGTCAGATATAAGACATCAACATCAAATATAGAAACTAGAAATCGGATAACAGACCTAAGACGTCAGGCATCAAACGTTAAATATCAGACCACAGGCATCAAACAGGTAATACCAAATATCTTAAACCTGATATATAAAATCATATGATATATAATATAGGACAACAAACATAAATCAACAGACAAAATACTTAAGACATCATACACTGATCATCAGTTATCAGAGATCAGAAGCCAGATATCAAACATCAGATTTAAGACATCTAACATGCGATATTAGATAGAAGACATTAGAAATCGGACATCAGGCATTAGACGTCAGGCACAAAATATCACACATCAAACATCAGACATTAGGCACTAGATACCATCAGATATCAAACGTAAGACATAAGACGTCAGTCATCAGGCTTTACATTCAGACATCGGGCGTCAGATGTTAAACATCAGACCTCAAGCGTCGAACAGACTGATGTCTGATGTCTGATATCTGATGTCTGATATATGATATCTGATGTCTTATATCTAATGTCTGATATCTGATGTCTGATATCTGATTTCTGATATCTACTCAAAGTCAGTCATCAAACATCAAACATAGAACATCAGGAATCGGACAAAAAACATTTCTTTGATCATCCAACCCCACTAATAATCATCAGTCATCAGAGATCAGAAGTATCAGGCATCAGATATTAGACATCAACATCAGATATAGACATCAAAAATCGGATATCAGACATAAGACGTCAGACAACAGACGTTAAATATCAGACCTTAGGCATCAAACAGCTATCTTATATCAAATATCTGAAATCTGATATCTGGTGTCTGGTATATTATATAGGACATCAAACATGAAACAACAGAAATCGGACAAAATACTTTAGACATAAGACACTCATCATCACTTATCAGAGATCGGAAGCCAGATATCAAACATCAGGCTTCAGATATAAGACATGTAACCTCAGATATCGGATATTAGACATTAGAAATCGGCATTAGACGTCAGGCACAAAACATCAGACATCAAACATCAGACATTAGGCACTAGATATCGTCAGATATCAAACAGTCAGTCATCAGACTTAAGCATCAGATATCGGACATCAGACGTTAGATTTCAGAACTCAGGCGTCAAACAGCCTGACGTCTGATGTCTGATATCTACATAAGGTCAGTCATCAAACATCAAACATGGAACATTGAGAATTGGACAAAATATAAAAGATATTAGAAACCAATAATCAGTCATCAGAGTGTGAGATATCAGGCATCAGATATGAGACATCAACATCAGATATAGACATCAGAAGTCGGATAAGACGTCTGGCATCAGATATCAGACAATAGGCATCAGATTTAAGATTAGATAGAAGATATTAGAAATCGGACATCAGGCATTAGTCCTCAGACACAAAATATCAGATATCAAACATCGGACATCAGGCACAAGACATCATCAGACATCAGATATCAGACATAAGACGTCAGGCATCAGACGTTAAATATCAGACCTCAGGCATCAAACAGTCAGTACCAAATATCTGAAATCTGATGTCTGATATCTGATATTTAATACAAGAAATCAAACATCAAACTTGGAACAACAGGAATCGGACAAAATACATACACTGAACCCAAAATCACACTTAAAATACACTTGACGATTCACTTAAAAGTAAGAATTCAGTGAATTTCTTCATTTCAAGTGAATGATGTACATTTCACTTGCCCTTCACTTAAATTTAAATTGGGCGAGTCAATATTCACTTACTCATCACTTGAGTTTTAAGGGATTGGCACTTGAATCTACGAATAGCGAATGCCAACAATGTTAGGCTCGAATATGTTTATTGTGGTTGGAAAGAGAAACGTTAACGAGTTTTGTTTGTGCTAGAAGACTCAAAAAGAAGTTATGTATTAGTACTAAAACAATTGTATACTTCCAGAGCACGATGAAAATACACAGCAAAAATTATTTCCTGTAAAATTGCGCAAATGTCCTGTAACAAAAAGGAGCAGGACATTTACCGGAATTCTACAGGTCGAAAACATGATTACGTGACATTTAATTTTTAGTGTACAACTTTTTTACAGGACATTTGCTGTAATAATAAATGAATCTTCGTTAACTTTCAAGCAGAACAATTTAAAATTACAGTTTTTTTTTTATTACAGGTGATTTATTTTAAAGGTTCCAGTTTTCAGTGACACGTAATAGTCAAAAAATTTTTCTGTGTACTTCCAGAGCACGATGAAAATATCGTTAAGCATTGCCATGATGCCGGTTGTTTGTTATAGAAGGTAAATTGTTATGAATAAACCGTAACGATAATATTAAGTTAAATTTTTCTTTTATTTTTTACTTTTTCAAGCCATCAAGTCCTGAAGACACTTTCCAATAACGTTTTTTTGGGAATTTTCAAACTCAGAAAAAATAAAAGTAAGAATTAAAACAAGTAAATATTCGAAAAATATTAATTTTTTTATTATTATTTGCAGCAAACAGCAAAAGAGCCCTGTTTGAGTGGGAAATGTATGGTTTTTTTCAAGTCGAAACATTTATTTAGACACAACAAATTAGTTGAAAAAAAACTTTTTTCCATTTTTTTTAATAAAAATTAGGTTTGAATGACAAAGTTAATTGATAATAATGATGATTTTATTTACCAAAAGTGAATTCAAAAATTCACTTTGCTGCTAACATAAAATTCACTTCGCCGCTCACTTGAAATTCACTTAACGGTCACTTAAAATTCACATGAATTGTCAAATGTCGAATATTCACTCCAATCTTTACTTACATTTTAAGTGAAAATTATTTTCAGTGTATGGCATCAGACACCAGACTGAGTCGATTTGGTTTTTTTTTCTTATTTCGCAAAACCTGGGGTCTTGAAAACTTCGTCTTCCTTCAAAACACAGCCATGATTTTTTGCTGAATTTTTAAAGTTACGTTTACATGTAAAAATTTTAACTTTTATGCTTGTATGGGAAAATTGAATAATTTGTTTTGAATAACCAACATCATTTTTATTTCGTTCGTTTTGTGGAATCGAACCTGCTGATTGTTTGAGTACAAATTTAAAAATTCTTTAAAGAATTTTTTTCGCTGAACATCTTTGTCGAATGCCGTTACTTCGTATCTCATCAGGCAAAAATAGGGGTTATGTCATTTGGCATTGAAAAACCATCAATTCAACTGACATCACTGCTGATGCTTAAAGAGGTATTGGTTGCAAATTTGTTATGAAATATTCAGAAAAGCACCAGCAGAAATGTCAGTTGAACGAGAAATTTCCTTTTAAGAGTTTATAAATCGGCATAAAAACTATTAGCAAGCTCGATTCCACAGAAGTAACAAAAATGATGTTGAATTTTGGGGACAAAATATTTGATTTTCCATAAAAAATCATAGTTGTGTTTTGAACTAAAACGAAGTTTTTTAGACCCTATGGTTTGGAAAATTCATAAATGACCCCAAATCGACTCAGTTTAATCGTCAGTGATCAGAATTCAAACAAAAGGTTTCAGACATCATACATCTCATATCTGATTTCTGATATCATACATCTCATATCTGATTTCTGACATCGAACATCAGAAATCAGTGATCAAATATCAGATTAAAATCAGACGTCAGACGACTGGCATCAGAAGTCAGACATCAGACGTCAGACATCAGACGTCAGACATCAGACGTCAGACATCAGACGTCAGACATCAGACGTCAGAGTGAGACAACAAACAGTGGACATCAGATATTAGGCAAAAAACAGTGGTCGGACACCCGGTTTGTAATATCTGAAGTCTGATTTATGATATCTGACATTTAATGTTTGATATCAGACATTTATCAGGCATCAGACTTCAGGCAGACATATAAAAATCGGAAGTAAGACATCTGAGATCTGATACCCGACTATTTCATGTCTGATATCTGATGAGACATCAGACGTCAGGCATATATCAGACATTAGGCATCAGATTTTACACATCGTACGTCAGACGTCAGATGTCTGATGTCAATATCAGACATTGGACATCAGACATAAGACAACATACGTTTGACATGAGACTTTTGGTAATCCATATCTGATATCTGATCAGACCTCAGCAACAGATATGGGATCAGATATCAAACCTTAATTCAAACATTTTGGTCACCCTAGATTTGCCTCACCTGAGACCCCAAACATATTTGATTGCCCAGAGTTTTATGAACCTGGATAGGGTCGTAAAATTCATTGATGCATCCAATTCTAAGCCGTATTGTTTTCTGGACCTGCCGCAGCTTCCCCACGTCGTCGTTGCTTTCGCGGTCTCGTTCTGGGATAAAAATTGACTAGCTAATTGAATTCAAGCCGAAAAAAATTAGGTCACCTCCACGAGGCGCTCTGGTAGATGATACAAACTAATTTAGCGGCAGTTGGAAGAAGTTTTTTTTTTTCGTTTAAAAGTGGGAGACCCCAGGGAGAAAGTTCACATTAAAATTCTGTATTTATGAACCGTAAACCTTAGGTTAAGCTATTAGCTGAGTCCAGCATTCTTTCCATTCCATTTGCTTGGGTTTGTTCGAAAACCACAGTTTGAAGATTTTAGCATTTTTATTGACTTTCGCTGTTTACAGCGAGGAAGTTTATTAAATAAAAAAAACCCCCGGAGAACAGAACGATTTCCGCCGCCGGCCGCCGGCCGCCCGGCATAAGAATGTTTGAATGATACATCTTTCGCAAAAAAAAACGAACAACGAAACAACAAAAGCTATTAAAAGAAGCCGGTTAACACTTGAGTAAACAAACATTTTTTTTTTCGAAGCGTTTCTTCAAACACTCACAAGTTGCAATTGCACTTCGGTTCCATTCAATCGAATGCAACAGAAACTGTAAAAGTATGCAAAAAAAAACCGATGGAGGTAAACTGCAAACAAAATCGCTGCTGCACCCGATAAAAAGCCGGTTCAGTGGACCCGGAAAGTGTTGTTCCAAGACGAAAACGACTACGAAGACGACGAATGCAAAACATAAACAAATGCCCGGCTCCGGCTCCGGTTGAGATGCGTATATTTATGCGGACGACTGTGACTGACTAACTGACTGACTGTTTGGTTTGGTTTGGTTAGGTTTGGATACTTCCTCCCGCTGGGATTGTGTTGACAGGCAAGAATGTGACCAAGAATCTCCGGGAAGCGGGATGATTTGTGTTTTCCGCGATTGGAACGATATGTTCGGGATTTGATTTTTTTTTTGCGCGCTAAATTTCGATTTGAATTAGCGAGAAATTTGGGTCAACAAGGGGAGAAAGTTCAAATAGATTAATGAAACAGAAAATTTAATGAACGAATGGAATATTAAATTAAGGTCAAATATAACAGAACTGGAACCACTTTCAAGTTTTTTTTTTTTCAAGATTGACAAACATGTCTTGAAACAATTTGATTTCAACTAGATTTTCGAATAAGAACCCTCTTGTTCACGTTATAAAAATTTCCAAAACTCCAAGAATTTGTTTTACATTTATTTTTGGCCGAACTGAACTTAAAAACAATAAAGTAATGAATACTGATACTTGATTGGACATTTGGTTGAATCTGCCATCATTCGAGGTTGATTCAACAATATAAATGGGATTTCTAACTTGTCGACTGAATCTGGAGAAATAGACCAACTGTCTGGTCGATAGTTAAGTGACTATCATTGGTCTACGACTAAGTAGGTCCAGAAGAAATGTACGCAGTGATTCATTCATGTCTTAGATGTGTGATTTAACTTCACGTTTGTTCAGTCAGCAGCAACAATCCGGTTAGGTTGATTCATCAAAACAGGATTTTTCATCTGCTGATTGCTGAAATTGTCATATAAAATCTTGATGTCAAAGACGGAGCTATGAGATTGTAACATTGAAACAGTTAACGCAAAATTGTAATTTAACACATTGATGAAAATTTTCTCAAGCATTAAAACGTGGACGTATTATTTTCTTTTTTACACAACTATTTCATCATTATCACCAATTTTTATAACTATTTTATTTCTCTCACTGATCCACGGTACAAGATACAAGATAAAACTAATAAGATTAAGAAATTAATGTGAAAACTAACCATATGTATTTTGTACAAAAGCCAAAAACCTGACCTGTGCAAAGTTTCAGCTCAATCGGACTTGACCTAGGAGTACCGCTAAGAGCTTAAAGTCACGATTTTTAGACCCTTGAAATAAACAAGAGAGCAAATAAAACTTCGGAATAATCGAAATTTTCATTTTGATGTTTCAAATGTCGAGAGTCAAAAAAGCTTTTTTTTAACTAAAATGGAAATTTTGGGACTTCTTTGGAATGTTCGAAAATTGGCACATATAATAAATCACAGTTCACTCAAAGAAAAAAATTAGAAAAAAAAATTCTAAACTGCCAAAAGTTGTCAGTTCTGGAAACATTGTTCATTTAAATGTCAAAATGAACAATGTTTCCAGAATTGACAACTGTGTGTTATTCATAATAATGCTTTGGTATTTTTATTATATTTTTCAAGTTTGTTTATTTTTTTATTTCAAAATTTTTGTCATTTCAGTAATTTTTGACACGTTTGACATTTTTGTCTTTTTCGTGTTGGTTGTCGATACCTCGTAATGTGGGTTATTTTGATCATTCATGACAATTTGATCATTTTAAGATTTTTTCTTCCAAACTCGGTGTATTTATATCATTTAAATTTAATTTATTCCTATGTTTTGGGTTTTCAAATAGTCTTCAATACCACGCTTGTTGAAAATAAATACAGACTGCGTTTTTGGGAACATTCGATTTTGGCAACACAAAATCTAACGGTTTTTAGAGAGAACATTACCTTAAACGTCGTACGACTCGGTGGTCGAGTGGTTAGCGTGGTAAGACGGTAATCGCTGGTCCACTGATGGCATGGGTTCGATTCCCATCTCGGCACTGGGTGTTAAATGTTAATCTTATGTTGTCCACGTATTTTATTCAGTCTGTAAAGCCTAAATCGGCTAAGACGGTGTATGTCTTTTTAATATTTTCGCTATAACAGGACTAATAAAATTTAGACGAGCACCATAAATAGGTTTTTACGTTTACGTAGGTATCAAAAATCTCAAATAGATTAAAATTTCATAAAACAAAAAAAAATATAAACGAAAGATTAAAAATGATTTAAAAAAATAATAATCAAGAATGTCAAAAAAAAACTAATATGAGGGAAAAAACAATCATAATAAACAAAGCAAGGAAAGTGCTAAATGCATCAAAAACATGATGAGGAAATAAGTAAAATTACTGAAAATGGTCGAAAATTGTCTAAAAATTGCTTTAATGATAATAGCAATAGTTTTTTATTGTAATAAAGGAATCAAAAGTTGAGAAAAAAAAACTTTCAATTTTGGCAATATTTGGTTTTGGCAACACTAAAAATACGGGCGTGTTGCAAAAGTCGAAAGGGACCTGCAGTTCACTCTAGTGAAAAATTGAATCCTTAGGGGAGAGTGGGGATACTTGATCCCCTTTTCTTATTTTCACCATATCTTTTTGGAAAAATTTAGCAACTCACCGTCTTTGACTTGTAACTTCAAGTTTCTATGCTCCAAAAATTAGAACGATACTTGAACCCGTTGATAAACTAGAAGCATTTTCGTGGGAGTAAAAAAATGCGATTTTTCTGAAGTTAGGGGAGACTTGATCCCCTATTGAAGGAGACTTGATCTTTTATTCAGGAAGCCCTAATCCTTGTATAAAAATCAAACAAAACCCCAAGATAGAATGTTAATTGACTATTTTGGTCATGTTTGTTCTCATTTCACAGTTTATAGCAGACATAAGAAGAAAATTCTATAACTTTGTCTTAACGCTAATAATTTTGCATACATAAAGGTGCTATTTTTTATATTCAAGAGAAAATTAAATATTTTTGCTCTTTTCTTCAGACAATTGTTTGATAAATATTAGTTTTTGGATAAATATTAGTAATTTGGTAATCAGCAATCATAACGATCAATTCAGAGGAAGAATATGCCGTTTGGAAGAGGGATCAATTGTACCCAACTCTAAGGAGTACTACCCATAATCAACATTTTAGAAAACTTTTTCTGAACAAAGTTGAGAGTTTTCCATTGCTTTGAAAATATGGCATTAAGAAGTTCATGTTACGCTCGAACGATTGATACATTGGAAAAAATATTTTTTTCATCATTTTCCCATGTAAGGAACATTTTAAAGTGATGAAAAAAGATCTTCAAGTCACATTTTGTGAAATTTTTCAAACAAAGTTCAATTACTCAAACAATTATTTTGTTAAAAATTTTTTAACTACAAGCATTGTTATTTTGCTCATTTTGGCACATTTTTCTAGAACATTTGATCTTTGTAAGACATTCCAGTTTCGAGATATAGCTAAGGAATCAAGTATCCCCAGGGATCAAGTATCCTCATTCTCCCCTAATCCATTATAAACATTAAAATGGGTAACATGAGGTTTGGAGCGATTTGTGATTTATTTCACATAATCACAAATCGCTCCAAGAATTCATAAACATTCTAAACCGTCTTCTTTTTTCGGAAAGAAAAAAAATCAAAATAACATCAGCTGTTGACGTTTCTGGGTCATTTGACATAAAAATAAAACATTTCGATTTTAACTATTTCCTTTGGTCCTCCTTTTGGGTGATTTATTAGGGTAAAAAACGTAACTTTTAACTAAGAGGCGAACCAGCCAAAGGCTGAAAGTCTCTCTAATAAAGATAAAAAAAACACTCTCTTTGGAGAACCCCTAAATTAACAAGGAAATTCGATGATAAAAATTTTCCACACAATCATTGTCAACAAAATGTTGGTGTCTTTTTTTATAAAACAGACATCCAGAGCCACTCAGCTCCTAGAAGATAGACTTCATGATTCAAATCGTAAACAGAATTTGCCAACTGTTTTTCAAAAATTTTTTGGAAGTATTTGAAAAATGTCTGGAAAAATCTGGATAGCGATTTTCGAAGAAGGTGTGCTTTTTTTTCGTCGCTAGATTTAAGTTTGATAATAATATACAGTTCATTAAATTACTCGTTAAATCGTATAACAGACGGATATTTCTGTCACTATCCATTGCATGGACCTCAACGTGCTATGCTTAACGCCCTGTTTCACATATATTTTCCCAGAATTTCACTCTCTAAACACCTTTTACACTTCTTAATTCCTAATTCTCATCATTGTGTAGCATTACACACCTTAAACATTTTGAATTTCATTTGTTTTGTAGAATAATTCATGGGAAAACCCAAAAGTCTGGAACTGTCTGGAAGATCCGTAAAAAATCTGGAAGGTTGACAACACTGATTGTAAAACGTAGTTTCTTTAAACAGGATTTTTGCAAAGATGGGTTTGAACATACATTTTTTTATAGGATAACCCCTGCAATGTGATCCAGGAATGAAATTTAGCGGGAATCAATTTTTAGGTTTTCCTCATTAAGTTTGATGCATTTGAGAGACAAACTTTTACAACAACGAAAGGCTGTCATTATAAATGAAATAAATTTAGGGTGGTTCATAGGGTTTCAGAGATGTGAAAATTATGTTCTAACTGTAATAAGATAGAGACTTCATAGAGAGAGATAATTCATGAAACTTAGTCGAACACATCAAGCATCTGTCTTTTGTACTGAAAGTATGATGGTTTTCATGAAATTAGGGTAGTCCTCCAAAAATTAGTTTTTTCAACAAAAATATTTGTTCGACAAGACAGTCAGTCTTAGATAATTATAATGTCCATCTTTTGTGGAAAATGGATTATCAATATTTGTTCTTGTTTTCAATTATTAGCCAATTTGTGTTGAAAAATGACTCATTTAGAGCTACGATACCTCTAAATGGGGCAAGTCAAAAATTTTATCATTGACTGCATTCAAAAGTTCGTATTACACAGTCTTAAAATATCAAATAACTGTAGGTATGATTTTTCTTTAAAGCGTTTAATCGTTGTTTGAAATTTAGTAAAAATCGCTAAAATCTCTAGAAAAATAGAGAGAATTTGTGTCTGTGTTCTTCAAGAACTCAGAAACTACTGAACCGATTGATGTGAAATCTGACATGAAGTAGTTTTTCGATGAAAAAATTGTTTATGTCATGTTTTAAGTCCCTCCCAACTAAAGGAGGGAGGGGTCCCATACAAAATAATCGGAAAATACGATTAAATTCGTTTTTATTCAATAAATTTACACGTGGTTCTCATCCAGCTTTGAGAAAATGTATACACTTGCATGGTAAGATAATTTATAATACCCAAAAGCCCCTCCCATCAAAAAGGGAAGTCCCCATTCAATATAAAGAAAACATGAGGTAAACTTTGCCAGAAAACACCCAAGGTAATTTTTATCGAGTAATAAAAAAATATGTGATTATTTATTACATATAATGGACTCAAATCAAATTATCGCCGCTGGCGATGTCAATGACGTTAAAATATTAAGAACTCATGATTGGAGTAAGGGGCCGTTCACATACCACGTGGACAACTTAGGGGGAGGGGGGGTATATGGAAATGTCCACGCTTGTCCACGGAGAGGGGGGTAGGGGTTTGGGTCATGTCCACGTGGACATACTTTCTTCCCAAAATTTTTTCTAAGGTTGAATAAATATTAAGATGTTTGAATCTTACGGCGCGTTCATAAATTGATTTTTTTGGGTGATGCATCAGTCGATTGATTTGTTTGGTAGATGTCAAATCACTTTCCATATGCTTTTGCATACGTTTGTTTGGAATTTACGAACGCCAGCATCGATAAAAAATCACTTCGATAGAAAAAATCAATTTACGAACACGCCGTTAAATTACAAAGCTTTTCAATTTAAGTTCAGTTTCAGTTTAAACAATTAATAACCACTTGAAAGCAAGTGATAAATATGATAATTTTTAAATTTATTTATTTTTTAATTATTTTATATCAGGTAATCCTATTTCTTTTTTTTTTTTGTTTAAATCAGCCATTCCAATAACAAATAGGCAAAAAGTAGTGTTTTCTAACTGTCAAATGAGATTAAAAAAAAAAACAATTTCAAATCTGTCCACGTGGACATCCGGGGAGGGGGGTAGGGGTTTGTCAAATGTCCACGCTTGTCCACGGAGGGGGAGGGGGGTGTCAAAAATCTCATTTTTCTGTCCACGTGGTATCTGAACGGCCCCTAACGGCTGAATTTTAAATGTACAAAACATTGTTCATTAGCAGCAAGTACATGTTTGGGATTGATTGAGACTTAAAGTTTTTATAAATTTTTGCAAAAATTGCAATGATTTTCTTAAAACTACCTGTTTAGAAACAAAATCAAATATGATTATTTTTTTCCAATTTTCAATGTCATTTTCAATTTTTCCAAAGTCAGCAAAATGGAAGCACTAAACTGTCCATTAAACTGAGTAGATTTGGGGTCATTTTTGAATTTCTTAAACCCTGGGGTCTAAAAAGCTTCGTTTTGGTTCAAAACTCATCCATGATTTTTTGCAAAAATTTTTAGTAACGTTTACATGAGTGAATGTGAATTTTTAGGTTTGTATGGGAGAATTGAATATTTTGTACTGAAAAAATCAACATAATTTTGTTTCTTCTGTGGAACCGAGCCTGCTTATGGTTTTTGTGCAGTTTATAAATTCTTTTAAGGAAATTTTCCGCTGAACAATTTTGTCGAAGACTTTAACTTTGTATCTTATTAGGCAAAAAAGTTATTTGCTGTTTGACAGGGGTATGACTTTTGACATTGATAAACAATCAATTTCATTGACATCACTGCTTGTGCCTCGTAAAGCATTGCATGAAAAGTAGTCATGCAATACCTCGTTAGGCACTCAGCAGTGATGTCAATTGAATTTATTGTTTATCAATTAAAACTTTAAACAGCTAATAACTTTTTTGCCTAACGAGATACAAAGTTAAGGTCTTCGACAAAGCTGTTCAGTGGAAAATTTCCTATAAAGAACTTATAAATTGGCTCAAAAAACATAAGCAGGCTCGGTTGTTGATGTTGATTTTCAGTACAAAAGATTCAATTATCCCCTAAAAATCTAAAAGTTCAGATTTACTTATGTAAACTTTACTTAAAAATTCTGCAAAAAATAATGGATGAATTTTGAACCAAAACGAAGCTTTTTAGACCCCAGGGTTTAAGAAATTCGAAAATTACCCCAAATCGAATCAGTCTACTGACCATGTCATAGTCAAAGAATCGAGAGCGTGGATGAGATGGTGTTGAAGACCTCAGACAAAGTTGGCTGCCTTAACTTGATTCAAACGTGATTTGTACAATTTATTGTAAGTTCATATTTGTTCTAAAAAAAAATCATTGCATCTGGTTACTCTAAATTTCTGGTAACTCCATTTTTTTTTCTTGAAAATGATTGAGAATTTAATTTAGAACATTTCATCAGAAAATTTCAAGACTCTAAAATCAATAACTTCATTTTTAAAATGATATTTCTGAAAATTGAAGGGAAATTCTGGCAGTGTTTTCCTAAAAAAAGAATGGAATAACAGACGCTATAACTATTTTCTAGCATTTCCTACCGCTTTGCAGTCTTCAGCAAAGTTTTAGCCGGAGATCTTTTCAGTTAGTTTCATATATCTATTGGGGTTTTATTTGCAAAACAATGAACAAAATATTTAAAAAAAAAAACTAACATTCATCGAACAATTTTTTGCGTTTTTCATACAAAACTTTAAATAAAACTCCCGGTACCTCAATCTCATTTTAAAAATCTGTTAAAAATTCAGTCGTTCGTGTTGATCAAACCAGGAATCTTATTAGACTACAGGCGTTTTGAATTTCTGAAAAAAAATGCAATTCACCTGTACCTATACCAAGGATGCCAAAATCATAGAAAAATCTATAATTCCACAGAATTTGAAAAAAAAAAGTATCGCAGCATTTTTCAATAATTTTATTTTCTGACAACATATGTACATATCAAATTTTTTACTTTCAAAAATCATACTATTGATTTAATCGATTTATCCTAAGTGAATTGTAAAAACAACCCAATTTTCCGGTGAAATTAATGCTATTCCTATCAGAAAAACCATCACAGAATTTCTGGGTTAAATCAAAGAAAGTCAATTTTTTTTTCGCAAAAACATAGAATTTTTTTTCGGCAACCTTGCCTTGTACCTAGAAGAGTGTACCTTTTTCATAATGAAGATATTTTCAAAGGATTAAAGTAGGTTAAAACGTTTTAAACCATTGAACAAAGCAAAAAATTGTTAAACGGAACCCTGAAATCATGTCTGTTGTTGAGCAAACAAATAATATTATCACACAATAGCTGAAAAAAGCAATATTTTGAGAACAGCGTTCATTACTTTTGCTAAGAAATTAAAAATCGTTAGAACATTAAATTTTATAATAATAATAGACGAAGAATCTTAATTCAATTCTCATAAAAACAGACAATAAAAGTCGTCACCGGTTTTATTTAAAACTCATTCAGATTGAAAATTTATATCCAGCAATCCGGCAAAGTAGTCAACCAAATAAAGCGACAAAAATCGATAAAATTATTTTGTATCCCAGACGATTTGTGCATACTTAATCTAGATTCGTTTTTGTCCGGTAATATTATTCTTATTGATATCACGTGGTTGTGATGTGATTGCTTCATGTTATATATTTCGCATAACAAATGAAGACACGTGATATGTTTTTGAGAAAAGTTTTTTTTTCAGAAAATTAAACATACGATATTAACCTTACCCGAGTCAAAACACTCATGACAGCCTTTATTATTATGGAACCAAAACCAGATTTGATTATTTTCTTCCCTAAAAATAAACAGTAATTATAATATCACATGTCATAAGGGTACACACGATTAATCCCATCCAAACCACATCCAGATTAAGTAAACATCCATTGAGGAAATTACTCCGAAAATGTATCCCCCAACCAAGAACCCATTTGCGGTGACACCAGCCAAATTTTTCCGGTCTGATTTCTGTCGTAATTGAAATGCCCTGGTGCAGAGCTTGAACCGGCGTCTTCGGAACAGGAGTAAAAAAGTGAGCAAGGAACGGTCGGAAATAAAACTGCCAACAGAAACGGCATTTGGCTCCAGGTTCAACGACACCCGCACTCTGTTGTTGCCGTGTTGTCGTCGTTCCGGAACGGATTCCTTGCCGCTTGTCTGGCCGGGTCTGGCAGCTGATTCAGCAGAACCTGACTGACTGAACCCATTCGCGGTTACTTCATTCCGTGGTCGTCGTCGTCGAGTGACGTGACGGGTACGCGTCATTCAAACCAAAAAAAAAAATCTTAAAGAATTGTTGCAGGAGGGGGGAATCAACTCCTTGAATTGTTTTGCTAAAAATAATTCGTGATGTGAGAGTGGTGCCGCCTAGCGTTTTTTTGTTCTACTTCGTTTTTTTTTTCAATTAGCTCCGGAGATATGTATGTAACCACTTTTCTCGGTTGAGCTACCGTGTATTGAAAACAAGTCTCAACGTTTTTTTTACCAAGAACATTCTATGGCGTCAGTTTAATTTTGAAGGAGTTAAAAGCATGTGAGGTAGCTACATATATCTTGGTTTGAGGTCAGTCATACCTTATTCTAAAAGCAAACCAAATCGGGTTGGAACTAAACGCTCATACCCTGATTCTGTGGAAACTTTTTTTTTTCGTTCTACCAGACTGGATCGTTTTGGTTCGTTCAACGTGCAGAACTGGTACATCTACTGGGGATTCTTGCCGAACTCATAACGGATCATCCTGAAAAAATAGTTCCCTCCTGTCTGAAGGGCGCGTGAACCGTTTTTTACCGATAAAAAAAATTTGCGGTACCCAGAGTTAAGCCAAGGTGTTCCACTGGGAAACTGTAAGCTGTGGTACACAAGACTAAGTCGATTTGAGTTCATTTTTGAATTATTAAAAAACTTCGTTTTGACTCAAAGCTCATCCATGATTTTTTGCCGAATTTTTAAGTAACGTTTACATGAGTAAATTTAAATTTTGAGGTTCGTATGGGAAAATTGAATATTTTGTACAGAAAAAACATTTTGTTTTTGTATCTTCTGAGAAACCGTGCCTGCTAATGATTTTTGTGCCAATCTATAAATTCACGAAAGGAAATTTTTCGCAGTGAAAGTGTCTATAAATAAAAAAAAAATCTGTGGTTTCCTTAAATGAATTATGACACCTTTTGTGACGCAATTTCCAAAAGTTAAAATAAAAATATCAACGAAAACAACATGTGCAACAGTCAATAGTGGCAAACCTGTGTCTTACGTTTCATGCTTCACATCTCACTTCTAACTTACCATGTCTCACGTCTCACGTCTTAAATTAGATAAACAAGTCTCTTTTCTCACGTCTGTATTTAGAAAAAATAATATGAAAAGCTAGAAATAAGACGTGAGACGAGAGAAATGTGACGCAAGACTAAGACATGAGACGTGAGATCAGTGAAATGTCTCTTGCCTTTCTTCTCACATTATACGGCTTAAATCTCAATCCTCAAGTCTCACTCCACACGTCGAATATCTAACATCTCACGGCTTACGTTTTACTTGGCACATCTCACAGCTCATTGCTTACATTTCACTGTTCTTGCTTCCCTAACGAATTTTCAACGTCTCCTCTTCACGTTTCACGTCTCAATTTGCACATCTCACGCCCCACGTCTTCCGTACCACTTAATACTTCTCACGTTTTATGTCACCCTACTCACGTCTTACTTCTCTGGTTACACATCTCATGCGTCATATCTTAGGCCTAAATTCCTATGTCTCATATCTCAGGTGTCAGGTCTCACAAAGGTCTCAAAGCTCATGTGTCAGGTGTCATGACTCATGTCTAAATGTGCAAATTTTAAGGTCTAATATCTCAGGTCTCATTTTCTAGGTCTCAGGTCTCAAGTTAATATGTCTGATTGTGTCAAGTTTCAGAACTTTGGAATTCTTTCTAATATCTGAGAACTCACGCATGGCTTCCATATTCTTTATGCTGAGCTTAACCCTCCAAAGCCGTTCGGGTCAATATGACCCGAAGCGCACATTTCAAACATCTTTATCATCATTCCAATATACTGATGAACTGGTAGTTTTGACAGACCAAGTATGTTCTATGAAAATAATGATCAAATTAACGCAAAAAAACTAAAATTTGAGTTTTTTAAATCGGTTCATTGAGAAATGAAATACAGCTAAGCAAAGCAAAAACTGGATGTCGTTTTTTAAAAGTAAGACTTTTTTCTACCGGAAGATCTGTCATAGCGGTAAAAACTTTCATTGGACCCCAACATATTTATACATTGTCGGATAGATGGATTCTTGACAATTTCAAACATCAATGAAATAATTAAATACAGAGAAGCTTTCAGAAGTTATGAGTATTTTAAAAATAAAATTGATTTTTCGGACTTTTAACTTTCTGAACCAGTTTCTGAAATCCTGGTAATACATATCGACTTTATTTTGAAATGTTGAGTAATTAGAATAAATTACCTACACAATGAATATAATATCATCAAAATCGGTTAACATTTACAGCCAGGAGAACGAAATCAAATTACAACGCATATTTCCCCAAAACGGATATTAAGCGAACGGCTTTGGAAGGTTAATTTGGAATTAACGAATGTTCTAGAGAAAAAAATACTTTCTTCAAAACTTAGCTTCAAGTTTGAATTGTCATATTTAGTGGTAACTCTTATGCTTTTACATGAAATTGCTCAATTTTCAAATTACAGAGTGATCAAAATATCAAATGTATGGTCAAATTTTAAATAGGTGGCGCTTAAATTAAGTCTCATTACCTTTAAGTGTGCTTTGAAAACATTAACTTCCGCCCAAATGACACCTGAAATTCGATTCAAGTCTTAGTAAGTGACTTAAATTCTTTGTTGATCTTTTTTCCGTTGTCTGTGAATTTATGTGAGAGTTGGTAGGTGAGTCGTTTTTTGTCGGATATATTTACAATTTTACGAAAGATGAAAGACCTTCGGAAAATAGCAAAACGGAGCACCTTAGGCTCCCCATGAGGGTAATAAAATTCCACCCGAATTTTTTTCTCTACTTAAACTCAAAATTACAAATTCTTAATCAAATTTTGATCAACGACTAAAATGATTCAAGATTAACAATATCTACACACAGAACTAAAGACAAAACCTTGAAATCTTATTCCAGGTCAATAATTCTACTTCAAATTTTCAAAACATTTGTAACTTGTTGATAGAAATTCCGTCACGAATATGGAATTTCAATAAGATCAGACTTAGCTCGCCAGATCGCGCAGATTTTTCCAGAAAGTTTGCACTTTATTTGCAAAATTTTAATTAAGTAATAAAATAACGTATTTTAAGTCTAAGTTTTTTTGAGTAAATTTTATTATAAAAAAATACATAGGAACGATTTTTTTAAAGTTAAAAATATGATTTAGGTGCTTTTTTCATGATTTTTATTGGATAATTTTGATATTGGCTGATATTGGAGAAAATATCCCGGATTTGAACGGCCCAGAACCTGGAAAGCTTAGCTTAGAATAATTCCGGATTTTGTGATTCCAATTTTGCTTATAAACATAAAAATTCGATGCCTGTGATATGAATTCGGATTCTGTATCCAGTTTATTGTTAATGAATTTTAGTTTGGATCACCATTGGGAAAAAATCCGGATTTGAATCTCGGTTTTGCATTTAAAAATTCTGTATTTGAAACTCATCATATCGGAACATGAAAAGAAAATATTTAAAATAACAAACCATAGGATTTGAAATTTTTACTTTAACATCTTTTACAAAATTTGAATAAAGAAAATTTCACCATTATGTGCTTCAGAATTGAAACATCTGAAACTGTTTCATCATTCGCAATTTTCATTCAGATTCACAAGTTAAAATTTGAATAAATAACTGAAGAAAGAATTCACATTGTAAGCCAAAAATTCAAATAAAAGATTTCTGGTTGAGAATTCTGAACAAAATTTCGCTTTTTGGCTCATAAAAGTAAAAATTATTATTTGGAACTTGGATTTAAAATAATTTTCGTATTCAGAATGCAGATTTCAAACTCAGGATCAAAAGGCCTCAGATTCGGAATCGAAATTTAAAATTCAGATTCAGCTCGAAGTTAAGTTTTAAAATCAAGATTAAAATATTGATGTGAGAATTTCATTGAGCATTCAAATTGCAGGCGATCACAGTTTTACATTTTTGATTCTGGATTAAAAATAAAAATATTATATTCAATCAGAGTCAGTTTGGAACACAAACCAACAAGAATCACAAATATAAAATAAAATTTTAATTTTAGAGAAACCCAAGTTTTTTTAAATATCACAGGATTCTAATCATGAAGTAAATTGATATCTAATAATATTTTTTGTCGTCAAAGAACTTGTACTTTATTTTCAAGATATTTTACAGGTTTTTTGTTTGACATTATTTCACAATTTTTTCAGATCTTCATAAACAAAGTTTCAAACTAAAATCTTCAATTTTAATCGAGTTTACAAGAGTAGAATATAAATCTGATTTGAACCACACACTTAATCTCTTAATTTAATTTCTAAAAATTTGATAAATTTTCAATCAATGACCAAAAAATATTTAAAAATGTTTAGCTTCCAGAACTTATTCAAAAAAATACCTTACTAATTGTGTAAAAAACTCAAACCTGAAAAATTACATAGAACCTATTTTACTAGTTTATGCATGCATTATTCAAGCAAAAATGTTATAGGGAAAAATTTGTTCCTAATTTTGTCTTTAGTACCCGAGCCAGAACAATCCGAAAACAATCTTAGCAACAGCTACCAATCAGCGTTTTCCTGTCACTCTGTCTTTGTTAACCAAAGCCGGAACAATCCGAAATCATTCCTAGTAACAGTCTTGGAAAACTGCGCTTTTTTAGCCAACCCGTCCTTTTCCACCGGAAGGCCAAATCAAAACAAACAATCAGCAGCAGCAGCATTAAAAATCAGCGCTTCCTAAGCTAATTCCATCCTTTCCACCAGGAGGCCAAATCAAAACAAACAATCAGCAGCAGTAGCCTTAAAAATTTGCGCTTCCTGAGCGAATTACGTCCTTCCGTCTTTTTCACCGGAAGGAAAAAATCAGCAGCAGCAGCCTTAAAAATCTGCGCTTATTAAGCCAATTCCGTCCTTTTCAACGGAAGGCCAAACCAGAAATATTTTTTTTTTCGTAGCGACCGCTTCAAAAAACTGAGCTTCCTTAGCCAATCCGTCTTTCTACCGGAGGCCGAATCAAAAACTTTTTATTTTTCGTAACAGCCTTAAAAATCTGTGCTTCCTGAGCGAAAACGTTCTTCTCCACCGGAATGCCAAATCAAAACAAACAATCAGCAGCGGTAGCCTTAAAAATCTGTGCTTCTTAAGCCAAGTCCGTCCTTTTCTACTCGAAGTCCAAATAAGAACAAACAATCAGCAGCAGCCTTAGAAATCTGCGCTTCCTAAGCCAATTCCGTCCTTTTCCACCGGAAGACCAAATCAAAACAAACAATCAGCAACAGTAGCCTTAAAAATCTGTGCTTCCTGAGTGAATTACGTCCTTCTCCATCGGAATGCCAAATCAAAACCAACAAAAAGCAGTAGCCTTAAAAATCTGTGCTTCTTAAGCCAATTCCGCCCTTTTCCACCGTAAGTAATAAGAACAAACAATCAGCAGCAGCAGCTTTAGAAATCGGCACTTCCTAAGAAAATTCCGTCTTTTTCACCGGAAGGAAAAATATAAACAAAAAATCAGCAGCAGCAGCCCTAAAAATCTGCACTTATTAAGCCAATTCCGTCCTTTTTACCGGAAGGCCAAACCAGAAATATTGTTTTTCGTGGCGACCACTTTAAAGATCTGTGCTTCCTTAGCCAATCCATCTTTCTACCGGAGGTCGAATAAAAAACCTTTTTTTTCGTGGCTACACCCTTAAAAATCTGCGCTCCCTGTGCCAATCCTTCTTTCTAGCGGAGGCCGAATCAAAAACAATTTTTTCGTAGCAGCAGCCTTGACAATCTGTGCTTTCTGAGCGAATTACGTCCATCTCCACCGGAATGACAAATCAAAACAAACAATCAGCAGCAGTAGCCTTAGAAATCTGCGCTTCCTAAGCCAATTCCGTATTTTTCACCGGAAGTCTAATTCAAAACAACAATCAGCAGCAACAGCCTTTAAAACCTGCGCTTCCTAAGCCAATTCCGTCCTTTTCCACCGGAAGGTCAAACCAGATTTTTTTTTTTCGTAGCGACCGCTTCAAAAAACTGAGCTTCCTTAGCCAATCCGTCTTTTCACCAGATGCCGAATCAAAACTTTTTTTTTTTGTAACAACAGCCTTAAAAATCTGTGCTTCCTGAGCGAATTACGTCCATCTGCACCGGAAGTCCAAATAAGAACAAACAATCAGCAGCAGCAGCCTTAGAAATTTGCGCTTCCTAAGCCAATTCCGTCTCTTCCACCGGGAGGGAAAAATAAAAAAATACAATCAGCAGCAGCAGTCTTAAAAATCTACGCTTCCTGAGCCAATTCTGTCCTTTTCCACCGGAAGGCCAAACCAGAAATATTTTTATCGTAGCGACCGCTTTAAAAATCTGTGCTTCCTTAGCCAATCCGGCTTTCTATTGGAAGCCGAATCAAAAGACTTTTTTTTTATTATCGTAGCGACAGCCTTAAAAATCTGCGCTTCCTGTGCCAATCTGTCTTTCTACCGGAGTCCGAATCAGAAAAAAAAATTCGTAGCAGCATCCTTGACAATCTGTGCTTATTCTACCGTCTGCGCAACTGTCGTGATTTTACGATTCTTTCGAATCTCAATTCAGAGATTCACTCAGACACGTCTGTCGCTCACAAGAATAGATTAATGACTGACTTGGTTTTGTTTGTTTTGCCAAGTGTTGCCAGAATAACAAACTTAGCCATAGTAATTTATTTTATTTTGTTTATCTTCAGTGTTGCCGAATACAACTAACGTGGTATCTGAACGGCTTCTTAGTTACGCAAGGAACCGTATAATTTTCAAAAGCACTGGAGAATGCTTTGCTTTAAAATAAAATTTTAATTTTTTTTTTTTTCCTTGTTGGGTACCTATCACTGCGACCAATTAGTTGATCTATTGTAATATGTCCCCTGTTTTAATATATGCTAAGTCAAGGAAGATCACTTCTATATATTTAGATAGTGTCCCTATCTTGAGATTTAGCATTTTCCCAATCTGGTATAACCGCTCTTATGAAGCTGTTCACCTTTTTAGGACCAATTGAAAAAACTTCGGAGGGATCTAATATGCCACAGCCGATTATTTTAATCCGTTTCGATATAAGAGAAGGACATTCGCAAAGAAGATGCTCTGACGATTCCATCTCCATACTGCAGAAACGACACTCGTCAGAGTTGATTCTGCCAATTTTATTCATGTGATATCTGCATTCACAGTGACCTGTAAAGGGCCCTGTAAACATTTTAAGGTCTTTCTTAGATAAGCTGAGAGCTTTTTCTGATTTTTTAATACTTGATTGGATATATCTTTTAGCCTGTTGCCCTACAACAGAGTTTTTCCAATTGTTTGCAATCATACATTTTTCTTTATTTTTCATTTCTAATTTAAAATAGCATTTGGAAATACTGCAAAATGGTTCTGGTCCCTCAAGCGAAATAGAAGACCCTTCTCTGGCCAAGCTGTCAGCCTTTTCATTGCCCTCTATACCGCAATGCCCAGGAACCCAGTAAAGATTAACTGCATTTTTTTGAGTTAGTTTTTCCAGGCAATTGATACATTCCCACACTAATTTTGAAGAGCATGTGTAGGACCTGAGTGATTTAAGAGCTGCTTGACTATCTGAAAAAATGCATATATTTGCATTTCTATATTTCCTTTTTAAACAAATGTTCACACATTCTAATATTGCAAATTTTAAATAAATTTTATTTATAGTAAAATTTAACTTTACCTGAATACACGAAAAGTAAAAAAAAAAAACAAAAAGCAGCGAATGAAACTGTATTTTGATACTCAACACATTTCAAGTAACTTTCACCATCGTATAGCATCTTTTTACTAAAAATTAACCCGAAAAAATGTAGTTTTCTCGTCGCCGCTTCATTCCCATTATTTTACGTGTGTTGACTCGTATAACTTCTGTGCTGCAAACTTAAAATTCAATTCACCAAAGTTTATCGCTTTGGTTAGATCTAGCACCTTTACTACAGCCCTGATAGAATGTTTTACAAGTAATTATAAGTCCTCCTCAACCCGCTTTACGCACCTGCCCGGCAAGAAGAAATAATTTTCAACCGTGTCGTCGCATTAAAAATAACTTGCTGAAATATTTGAACAACAACAAGTGCGATCCAGCGATAATGTTGTAGCTGCAGCAACTAAAGCTTACAACAAAAAAAAAGAAATAAGTTTGCAGCCTAATTTACGTCCTCGGCTGCAGATCGTTTATTGTATTTGGTAGACCAACATCAACAGAGTGCGCCGTCATCAACTTCTCGGCCCTGGCAGCCGGCTGCCGGTTCTGGTTCGGCGACTCCGTTAGAATTCTGCTCTTTTGCTTTCCGGTCTCCGGCGTCTTCATCTTTCAACCTGATGGCGTTGCTGGTTCACGATTCAAGCTACCAGGGCGCGTCTTCACTTCTCGCTTGGTTGCAAGTTTGAAGGGTGGAGCAAGTTGGAGCAACCGGTTCAAGCGCGAAGTTATTTTCATTCACAACAAACAGTCTCCTGAGCCACAACCAAACGTAAACGCATCCATCTCTTGAAAAAAGGCCGAAACACTGAGGGTTCCCTACGTGCTCGGAGTGCTTCATTAGAAGAGACCCGGTTGCGGGTGTGTGTAGAAATGTAGAAATGAAGAGCAAAATCCGAACAGTCACTAAAATTTATTGTCTTGGGAATGACCTAGATGTGATAATCGCTGCTCCGGCTAAGCCGGCTTTGCGAAAAATGGTTCCATATGCGCAAAGCGGCCACTAAAATATCGCAGCCTGGATCGTGGACCTGGAGAGCGCACGCGGAGCGATGATAGGCACATGTGTGTCAGTCCCAAGTTGTGATCTTTGAGCTGGGAAGGGCAACAGCTATCTTTTTAGCTAGCTTTGCTATAGCAGGAATAATGGGAACTGGCAGCGGTTTGTAACCGATAAATTTAAATGTCATGCTCGCTCACTCCCGGAGAGTTACGGTTCAGAGTCGGCGGTGACCTAAAAGTGAAATAGGAACAACGTGATAACTAATCAGCAGCGGAGTATGTTTTCTCATCAACGAACGAAACGGCTGTGGTTCGGCAACCTAGTTTCGGATGGAAATTTTCGCGAGCGATAGCAAAAACGCGCCCTTGCACGTCTTGCATATTTTATGGATTTCGATAGGTGATCGTGTAGTCGAGAGGCAAAAAAAAAAATAGAACAATGTTTTAAATTCTGTATAAATAGACGTTTAAGAGCGTTTTAAAAAAGTGAAGGTTTTATAAAAGTTCTCATTTGATTTATGAGGCTTTTTTGATAATTTCGCAAAAGTTTTACGTCGCGCCACTCCATTAGAAAAAGACAGTTCATTACACCCGCGCAAGCATGCTAGTGGCCATAGAATATTTGCCGAACGTCGCTATGCCGCCGTTGGCGTGGTGATGTTTCATTAATCGCTTCAAGTGATGATGGGAGCAGGCGGTCGGTCAACCCGATCTCTAAACAAACCAGAACGACGGAAAACAGCAAAACTCAACTCCAAAACGAAAATGTCAATGTCAATGGCAAATGCAGAGCAACATCGAATGAAAGGCGGCAGCGGCACGCTACATCGTATGCATCATACATATGAGGAGCACGAGTTCGATATGGTATTTAACTCGTCACTGGGTGTTTTGATTTGAATTATAGAAAAGCAAAAAAATATAGGCTTAATGCGGGCACCCCCAAATCTTAGTCAAATCAATAATTAAACAATACTAGTAAAAAGTTTTAGCTCATTCGGATAACTCTAAAGCGACCCTCAAAGACCTTCAAATTTGTATGAAACCTTCCATAGAAGAAGTTAAAATTTCCAAAAAACAATTCGTAATTAATCTGATCTTGATTCAGTAGTATTATTCCAAAGAAGGCTCACAACACATAGTCCTAATTAATTCTGGCAACACTGTAAAAAGCACACAAACGCACCGAGTGGTAACTTTGTAGAACATTTTTAAGCGTATTGAAGCACATGAAAAAATGTACATGGATTTTAGTTTTATCCTTTTAGTTTTAGCCTTTATCTTTAATGGTGTTTATACTATTTTGATGAAAAAACTAACTTGAGTCTATTTTTGATTTGTTCTCTAGACATATTCAGTTTTATAACGTTAGGATGTGCATTGTAGCGCGCCATCATTCTATATATTGGTATTGCGAGCGTAGTTTTGAATTCGGTTAGGGAGCGTGAACGTTCTCATGCTGCGTAGACTGCTACATCCTTCGTTAGGTCTGTGACAACAAATACGGTGAAAAATATTTTCCACATTTAAAATCTTTTAAAAACAACACGTCGAATGATTTTCTGCGATTTTCCAGTGAATCCAAGCCGCCCAGCATACACAAAGCTCGATATTCTGACATATCTTCTAGCCAGTCAAGGTTTCTCAAGGCGTACCTTAGAAATCTTTTTTAAACTCTTTCAATTCTATTCTTATGAACATTGCAGTATGGCTGCCACACAATACTAGCATATTAGATAATGGTTCGAATAAGTCCAATATAAATTGAGACGAAAGTGTAAGGATTGTCCAACTCGTGACATATCCTACTAACCATGCCGTGCATGAAATTTGCTTTGGCAACGGCTTGTTCGATTTGTTTCGAAAAAATAAGTTCTGCATCCAACTATACGCCTAGATCTTTAACAGAGGACTTTCTTGTTACGGAACGGTTGTTTTCAAGACAATAATCGTGCACTATGTTGCTCACTTTCCTAGAAAAGGTGATCACGCTGCATTTTGAGGCATTGGTTTTCAAACCAAAATGACTGCAACACTAAGAAAATTTGTTAAACGCATTCTGTAGAACCATACAATCCTTGGGATACCGAACAGGAAGGAACATTTTCAAATCATCTGCGTAGATCAACACAAACACATCACGCAGCACTTCGGGGAACTCGTTCATTACAGTAATAAAAAGTAGGGGTCTCAACTGACTCCCTTGTGGTACGCCGCTGTTGACCAGAAATATGTTGAATTTCGAATTCCCAAGTTTTACAAATTGAACTCTGTCTATGAGGTACGAACGTATTCATTGTAGACTAACACCGGTGATCCTATTTTTGCTCAGCACTGACAGAAGAGCTTTAATATTGATAATGTCAAAAGCTTTAGACATGTCTGTATATATGACGTCTACTTGCGAACCCTGGGTCATCCATTGAGAAGTTCGGGAAACAAATTCTGCTAAATTAGTCACAGTTGATCGCTTTTTCAAAAAACCATGCTGAACATCTGACATCTTTCTTTCTAGCCATGGGTACATCTGGTCGTAAATTATGATCTCGAACATTTTTGGTATAGCAGAAAGAATTGCTACCCCTCGATAGTTTTCAGCGGGCAGTTTTGAACAATTTTTGTGAATCGGCAAAATGTGTGAGGTTTTCCAAAGTTTGCTAAACAAACCATCACGAATAGAAGCTGAGAAGAGTAGAAGCTGTAGAGGCAAATCCGATTATTGTATACTTCTATTTTCCATATGAAGACTGTAGGGACTATAGTGAATCAATATAAAATTAAATTCCAGTCAATCGTAGGCCAGTGATCGAATTTTTTTATCAAAGACTGCTTCAGAACAGACTTGTTTGCAAAGATTTTGACTACTTATTTTCAGTCTTTTTGCAAAGTTTTCGATAGAATCTACAGACTCTACATGTTTTCTTAAATACGCCAAATCCGACCAAATCAACACTGGGTGATCATGGCGATAGTTCAGGCCCTCAGGACATGGCGAATGGCTCGGGAAGAATGTCACACTCACAAATGACTTGCTAAAACATTGCCTTTTAATCGATTTTTTTTTGTAAAAATTAATGTCCCTGTATCGTCAATACTTAGGCCATCTCGAACAGTGTAATACTGATCATCCGGAAGCGTTTTGTAATAAAACTTGCAATAGGCTTCGTCATCAGTGACAACGCACACCGATTTTCCACGCAGCAGTTGATCATATAATAAACGAACTGTTGGTTTGACGGCTTCTTCTGCTTCCTATATGTATTTAAACGCTATCTTACCTTGGCACGATGAAGAGTGCTGAGACGAAATCCCACTTTTTTGTCAAATCCCGAACTGAGGCAGTCTTTCTTCTGGCGTAAGGACGCATGACTGTCCGGTCCAAAGTTTTGTCCACGGGACCCGGTTTCAGCACAGATTTGTTTTTATCCACGAAGCTGCTTTCATCTCCAAACTTCTGAGTCGCGTTTTGGACCGCTCCAATGCTTATTTTTTCCATTTTCTCTAACTGACTCAGTGAAATATTAGGAATAGTATGCTATCTGCGATAAACAGCGCAACCAGATTGCTAAAAATCAGATGGTTAATTTGGAAAAAAATTCCAATGAGAGAAGCAGCAAATATTGTCGCTGGCAACGGTTCGCATACATTAACAGTAAAACTTGCGTTCTTCAGCCAGAAGTCAAAAATATTTATGTATATTGCCTACAGTTTGGTAGGTGAATGTTGTTTACATGTTTTCAGTAAGTTAAATATGCCTTCAACGCTGCTCGGAACTAAAACTTTTCGCCAACGCCAAGATTTTAACAGCTGAGCCACTTCCCCTAGAATCAATTGCTCGAGGAGGGTTTGCAGAAACATTCTACAACGAAAACAAAATTCCTCAAAAAATGTCCGGCTTATTTCACGAAAAAGTTCAAACTTGTGTCCCTGGTCCCTGTGCTGTTTTTTGAGTGTAACTTTAAGACCAATACTGCTAACTACTGAGCAATGGATCCTTCGTGACGTACTGAAGCGTTGCACTACGAAGCATTTTGGTCCAGATGGATTCACAGCATCAGTTGGCTTGGAGCTTGACGAAGTTCGCAAAATCGACCATTGTCATAATATAAAGCTGTTTTCTCTTTCGCCTTTGAGGCTTTAGGGTCAAGAATGCTCCCCTGCCAATCTGACAGGTCTATACCTAAAGGAACATCCAATGTAATCCAACTTGTAGGAAAACTCTCAGCTTCCGAAGAATGTTGCTTGTGTTTCAAGTGGTTCGATTTGATTTATTTTTAAGCAGGGATACGGTTTTGAAGACTTGTTAAAAAGTACGCGAACTTTATTGTCACCCTGTATAATCATCGATTTCTGACTGTTTGTCTGTCCTTCATACACTCGAAAAATATTGTGCCGATTTTCGTGAAACTTGGCAAGTGCAATGAGTGTATTTGAAGCCGGGGAAGGATCCTTTTAAGCTTTGAGACCCCTCCACTTCACTGACAGAGGAGGAGCTCTAAGATGGTTTAGAACCAATCTTTCCGTCAAGTGGTAAGAGAAACAAGGAGGAAAGAGCTCTCATACAATTTTTTGCACATCTCGAGAACTTATCGAAAAAAAATGAAACCAAATTTGTCATTGGAGGGTAATTGGCCACAAGAAATCTGTTTATGATGGTTTGCGACTCCTCCCTCCATCCAATGAGAAGACAGAAAAAAAGAGAGGGCTCCCATACAATTTTTTGCACATCTCAAGAACTTATCGGGCAAAAGGAACCAAATTTGGCATTGCAAGGTAATTGGATAGAATAAATATTTCTAGGACGGTTTCAGATCCTTATTCCTTCCTGTGGTAAGAAAAAAAAAAGGGAAGAGGATCTCTCATATAATTTTTTGCACATCTCGAGAACTAATCGAGCAAACGAAACCAAATTGGGTACAAGAAATCTTTGTATGATGGTTTGCGACTTCTCCCTCAGGCAATGAGAAGACAGTAAAGAGAGGAAGGCTCCCATACAATGTTTTGCACAATTCGAGAACTAATAGCGCAAATGGAACCTTATTTGGAATTGGAGAGAAGTTGGGTACAAGCAATATTTCTCCCTCCATCTAATGAGAAGACAGAAAAAAAGAGAGGGCCTCCCATGCAATTTTTTGCACATCTTGAGAACCAATTGAGCAAATGGAACCAAATTTGGCAATGCAGGGTAGTTGGATAGAATGAATATTTCTATGACGGTTTCAGATCAGATCATTACTTCCAGTGATAAGACAAAAAGGGGGAAGGGGGTGTTTCATATCATTTTTTGCACATTTTAAGAACTAATCGAGCAAATGAAACCAAATTTGGCATTGGGGGGGATTTAGGTACAAGAAATCTTTCTAAGCTGGTTTATGACCCCTCCCTCCATCCAATGAGAAGACGGAAAAAAAGAGCACAACTCGAGAACTTATAGCGCAAATGGAACCAAATTTGACATGGAAGGGTTTTTCGATAGGAGAAATATTAGTATGGTGGTTTGAGACCCTTTCCTAAATCCAATTGAAAGAAAAGAAAAAGAGTGAGAAAGGCTCCCAAATTGCAACTTCATACTGAAGCAGCCACTTTCGAGCCACAATTTAGTGTTCTGAATACACACGAGAGACAAAAGTACAGGGCTTACTTGGTGCTTGGTAACATGCTAGGTGTCTTTTGATTAGGATGTCTTTTAAAGTAACACATTTTTGTGACGCGATGTTCGTTCGCAAATATCAATTTGCAGTCCTATTGTGTTACTGTAAGACGTAGTTGATTTTAAAATGATGTTTGATTTCAGACAGCAGTTTCTAAAGATGTGTTCATTATTTTTGTATGTATGTATGTATGTATGGTTCCCCCATCGGTAGCAAGGTCCAGCCTATGTTTGTGTGGCTTGGCTTTCGAATTGCTTCTCACACAGTAAACGAAAATTACCGAGTTCGGTAATTTTTTTTTACCGAAATCCTAACATGTGTAAATCGTTAAACTGTTCGGTAATTTTTTCGGTAAAAAATAAACGAACATCGGTAAATCGATTCTTCATTTACCGATGTTCGTTTATTTTTTACCGAAAAAATTACCGAACAGTTTAACGATTTACACATGTTAGGATTTTGGTAAAAAAAATTACCGAACTCGGTAATTTTCGTTCACTGTGCAGGCTTCCACGGCCGATGGTTCGTCGCGGGAAGTCATCCAACCTTCAGAGACCTATAATGGTTGGCAATCCACTTCGCTTGCAATAGTCTCTTCAGATTAACCCCAGATGCATTCCCTCTGAAATATATAATTATTTATTCAATGAAACAATACATCCCAAGTAACAATTTAAGCTTTATTATGGTCAGCAAAATATCGTTTGGACTATCGCATTAATCTTCATAAAAAGCTAAAGCGCATTCTATAACATCACCTGGACTCTTATAAAGCCAAAATCAGGCTATTTGGCCCTACCCTAGAAACGTCATCAAGACATATAATTGTTGGTCATCAATGTTGGTCACCAAAGCTTTTAAAAAGCTATTATAAAACATGTTAGAAATTTTTGTTTTTTTTCGGTTCTGTCAGTTCTCGGAGTTTTTTTTTTATTTTTTCCAGCAACCATAATGGTTGATGAATGATGATTGCATTATTCAGGAATGATCTGGTAAAATTAATAGCTAAAAAAAACCAATGTTTTAACCATATATTGAGCTTCTTTTCTACTGCCAGTCAAGATTTTAGGTAAAATGTATATGAAATAGTATCTTAAAATAAATGCGCCTCGTCAAATCTGATGGTCAATCATGATGGAATTGATGGAAAAAGGCCTGAAAAAATATTTTCCAATGCTTGCATTGTGAATCCATCAACATGGCGTCATTTTGTGCCCTTCGATTTTGCAACCAACATGGCGTGAGTCAATTCATAGTTTTATTATGGTTTAATGATGACCCCAAAAAAAGCTACGATTTGACGTTTCTCTCGCAAGCGAACCAATTACACGCTAAGGTTGAGTTCCTCATTTCTGAGTTGTTAATCATTAGTACAGTAAATGAGGACAGACTTTTTGAATGAAAAGGGATTGGTTTTGAATGACCCGTGGAATAAATCATGAGTTGAAGTCAAATTTCGTTGTCTGACGCCATCTTGAAATCCAAGATGGCGGCTTCCGCTGAACTTTAAAATGGTGTAAATGACTTGAAATCGCATGAAACCCCAACAAAATGGGTATCGGGTGAAAGGGCTAAACGAGTAGAAGTTGAATTTCGCTATCAGACGCCATCTTGAAATCCAAGATGGCGGCATCCGCTCAACTTTTAATGCTTAATGCTGACAAAAAGCCGCATTAAACCACCACTATACGGGTATTGGGTGAAAGGGCTAAACTAGAAGTCGATTTTTTTCTTTCCGACGCCATCTTGAAATCCAAGATGGCAGCTTCCACTGAATTTAAAATACTGTTAATCAATGAAAATCGCTCGAACACAACTTTTTTCACGTAATACTACATTAAAACTACTATTTTAAGACAGTTTAGATCATTTTATCTCACTTTTATTATTTTTTCATTATGTTTCTAATGCATTTAGCACTTTTCTTGTTTTGTTTATAGTTTTTGTTTTTTTGTTTTTGCCATTTATGTAATTCTATTATTCCTATCATGCTATTATGTTTAAATTGTATTGGTCTTATTCTAGCGAAAACTATAAGGTATTATGTTGTTTCTGTTAACCGTCTGATTTAGGCACATGTGCCAAATTCGATGTTGCCAAAATCGAATGTTGCCAAAAACGAACGGGGTCTGTATTGTGGTGGTTTTTGTGGGATTTTCAGTCACTTACAGATTTTCAGAGAAACGCGAAAAGAGATATTTGACTTCTATCATTTAGCCTTAGCACCCAATACAATATATTTGGGAGTTTCATGCTATTTTCATTCATTTACAGTATTTTTAAGTTCAGCTGAAGCCACCATCTTGGATTTCAAGATAGCGTCAGAATGCAAAAATAAACTTTTTATAGCTTATCCCAATTGACAAACACCCATATTTTGGAGGTTTCATGCGATATTCATTGATTTAGAGCATTTTTAAAGTTTATAGAAAGCTGCCATCTTGGATTTCAAGATGGCGTAAGATAGTAATATTCGACTTCTACTCGTTAAGCCCTTCCACCCACTACCACCTGGGTTTCATGTCATTTTAAGTCATTTACTACATTTTAAAGTTTAGCGGAAGCCGCCATCTTGGATTTAAAGATGGCGTCAGATAGCGAAATTCAACTTCTACCGGTTGATTTCTTTCAACTTATACCCCTATAATATAGGTTTTATGCGATTTTCAGTCATTTACAGTATTTTCAAGTTGAGTGGTAGCCGCCATCTTGGATTTAAGATGGCGACGGGCAACGAAATTTGACTTCTACTCGTTTATTACTTTCACCTCATAACCATATTGCGAAGGTTTCACGATATTTTCAGTAATTTACAGCTTAGAAAATAAAAGCGGAAGCCGCCATCTTGAATTAATGATGGCGTCAAGCAACAATTTTTTTCCTACTATTTGGGCCCTTTCACTCAATATTCATATTGTAAAGATATTCATACCACTTTCGGTGATTTCAAGTTTTCAAAGATGTATTTTTTTAATTTTAACTCAAAACCAACACGCATAACTTACCAAAAATGTGTAAAAATGGGAGTTACAATTCAAATATGTGCTATCTAATCTGAGCGTGTCCTGTTTTGACATCTTGATCGAGAACTGTCACTAAGTTTTATGGCGGTTTAATAATCATGCACTGAGTGCTATTATAGAACATGCAAAAGAAAGCTTGGAGCAAACTTCTAGGTTTGTGTTTTATTATAGTTTAAAAAAAGCATTCACAACTCTTTCAAAATAACTAAAATAGCATGTTTAATAAAAGTTTTATTAGCGTTTTCAAAACCATCTGAAAACATATAGTCGAAAAAAAATTATAAGCATTCTGCATGACCATAATAAAACCGCCATAAAACGAGCTGCACAAAAAAATGCCATAATTAAACCATAATAAAACTTCCTTATGCTAGTTGGCATAATCTGTGTTACTTGGGATCTTACCTGTCGGCAACTTAAGGGATTTGAACCCAAAAGTTTTTCTTGCCGATACCGGAAATCGAACCCAGTACGCCTGGGTTACCAGACTCGCGCCATCCTATCCACTAGACCATATCAGCGCTCCTAAAGATGTGTTCATTATTTTCACGCTGAAAAGGCTACGGAAATTTCACATTCTCAGGAACCTCGACATATTTTGCCTTAGTAGTCTTAGAACCAGGAATATTTTTCCTGAAAACCGTTGCTGTTTGAATTTTTAAGCTGGATGCTGGAGTGGGACAACCAGTGAAATTTTTCAAGAAGTAAACTCTACCTTCTGGATAAGCTGAACAGACGGACGATTATTGGTACAAACTTGAAGAGAAGAAGTGCCGTAGTCTTGCCCGTAACACCAACAATCACCAGACTGTACTGCGGCAGCGATCGGTTGATGGCAAAATCGTGGCATATGAATGGCTCTAATTGGCTGTTAGTGAGGCTGTTATGAGCCGGTGGTGTACATTTGTCGATTTGGCATGGCTTAAGATTGAGGCTGCAACGCCACCAAAGAAGGTGGGCCGTACGTCCGTCCGTTATCCCCGTTTGATAAACCTACTACTAAGGCAACGCGGCAGACCACGAGGGACTCAGCTAAGAAATTGGTTACACATGCTGCTACCCTCCGGTTGTTTGTAACTGTCAATAGAGTTCTTAAATTATGCCCATGTCCCATTTGCATATCCTAACCGAATTATGGCCGTATCCCAAAACGGCACAGAATCACGCAGGTATCGTAAATAATGATTAATGGTAGACTTGACTGCTGAAGCCAGAACAGAACAAATCTTATCCAAGTGGTAAGACAAATAGAGATACATATTGTAGCAAATTTGGATGTTAGTGTTTAAAACAAATAATCGTTCATTCTACGCTTGAGCTTCTATTTCTTGAAGAAGTTCTTTGGTCGGCAGAAAGGCTTCAGTGGATTGTTTCCAATCGCCACTCAAAAGCAATGACGTAACCCATTCTTATACGAAGATCGATTCCTCAAACCGAAAACTGTCTGCATCTTCAGACACAAACATATGAATCTTCTCCAATTGCACGTTGCATTGTCCAGGATTCCATACACGACTTCTACAAGCGCTTAGCAAAAAAAACTAAACATAGAAACAAAACTCCATCTCTTCAAATTGTTCGCGAGTTGTTTCCTTTTAATTTTTTGTTTTGCCTCTCCTGTACCTACACTTTTGGTATTTATTTGATCTCCCTCTAGTAGGTAGTTGCTCTGTGGCAAGTACTGAGTTTTCGCCTTTATTCTTTAGAAGTCTCTCTGAAATCATCTATGAGGCAACCAGCACTTGTACTATGAAAAATGAGGTTCTGTTTTCGGAATGGAAAGGGTTTCTTTTCTCGAACCATTTGTTTGGGTACGATAATTCTTGCTGCTGGTGGACGTAGTAAAACCAGGCCGAGTGCAATTATGAAGCGAAACAACTCCGGGGGAAAATGTAAACAACAATTGCCTGCATGGCTGGGTCTTTTCTGTTGGCATGGGCTCTAGAGCGTTGTTTTCTTGTTAAGTTAAAGCTGCTTTACGACCGTTCTTTGATTGGCTGGCCATTGAAAATATCTTCATAAAACTGGGTTGTTATTATTATTTCAAAATTTTCCGAAAACAAACGTTCCTGAGGTATGTTTTGCGGGCAACATTGTTACAATAGACTGAGTTGATATGGGGTCACTTTTGAATTTCTCAACCCTAGGGTCTAAAAAGCTTCGTTTTTGTTCAAAACTCATCAATGATTTTTTGCAGAATTTTTAGGTAACGTTTACATGAGTAAATTTGAACCATTAGGTTTGTATGTGAAAATTTAATATTTTGTACTGAAAAATCAACAAAATTTTTAATTTATCTGTGGAACCTAGCTTTTGCGTCAATTTATCAATTCTCTAAAGAAAATTTCGCGTTGAACTTTGTCGAAGACAGTAACTTCGAATCTTATCAGGTGAAAAAAATATATCTGTTTAACAGGGTTATATCTTCTGGCATTGAAAAACAATAAATTCAACTGACATCACTGCTAGGTGCCTAGTGAGGTATTGTACGACCACTTTTCATGCAATACTTTGCGAGGCACTAGCAGTGATGTCAATTGAATTTATTGTTTTTCAGTGCCAGAGGACAAACCCCTGTTAAACATCTTATAAATTTTTTGCCTAAAAAGATACGAAGTTACGGTCTTCGACAAAGTTGTTCAGCGGAAAATTTCCTTTAAAGAATTTATAAATTGGCACCAAAACGGTATTCGGCTCGGTTTTGTAGAAGAAACAAAAATAATGTGGATTTTTCAGCACAAAATATTCAATTTTCCCTAACAAACCTAAAAGTTCAAATTTACTCATGTAAACGTTACTTAAAAATTCAGCAAAACCATGGATGAGTTTTAAGATAAAACAAAGCTTTAAAAAATTACCCCAAATCAACTCAGTCTATTGTAACAAGTATTTGGAAATGTTTTTATCAAGCTAGACACACTTTATTTTGAAAGCATAAGCTTATCGTAAAAATATCGTTAACCTTGAAAACGTTCAGAATAAAAAAAATGGTAGAGTATAAACTAGAAATTTTGCTTACAAGTTCGATTTGAGGAAATTATTCCTATTGTAGGATCACCCTGAAACAAGAGAGATTCCAGCTTTTAAAGAACTCTTGAAAGTCTCTTGAAGGAAACATAACCCCTAAAAATAGACCAACACCAAGTTCAGGTGCATGTCATGTTCTATTTACCGCAAACGAATGGAACCCCTATAAAGGATGGCGGAACGATCTGTTTCCTGTAAGCTTAAAAACGAAAAAAAACAGCACAAAAATCTACGGCTGCAGAAATAGCAACGGTCGCGTAAAAAAACTTGAACGGTCCTACATTAAAAGGAAGGCGTACGGACGAACGCATTCGAAGCTTAATGACGATGCAGTTTTTTTTTCAATACTCTTTCCACTTCTTATCGACGACACCGGCCGGCGGCGTGGCGAAGGGTGTTGCATAATTGACGGGGCCAGTCGTTTCTTCTTTGCCGACTGCTGACGGGTGTGGTTTGTCAAGTGTTTGACCCTTTGAATGGGCGTTTGGTACGAATGAAGGAATCAGAACAGAAAATACCTATGGAAAAAGAAGTTCAAATCAAGATTTTTATCGGAAACCTCATTCCAATTTATTCTTAAATTATAAATGCATGTTTGTAGGTCGAAACAGTCAGGTTTAAATTTTCCGATCATCATCGTGATTTTAGTGGACTGAAGACATTATTGAGGGACGGAAGCAGTATAATATCTAGCCCAAGAAAATATTACTTTTCTGGATGTACATCAGGACCAATCTCAATATAAGGATCGGAATCAGAATCAGAATAATTAGGTTTATGTTTTCGACCGGGAATGATATATGGTAATTTTATTTTGACTTTTTCGGTCTTGAATGTAGATCAAACAACGATGGTTTTTGAAATATCCGACGTTTCGACCAGTTTTGTTGGTTTTTTTCAAGGGAACTAGAAGTTTCATTACAAATTATTAACAACGTTCACAACAATAATTTGTAATAAAACTTCTAGTTCCCTTGAAAAAGACCAACAAAACTGGTCGAAACGTCGGGTATTTCAAAAACCACCGTTGTTTGATCTACATTCAAGCCCGAGAAAGCCAAAATAAAATTACCATAAATCAGAATAATCATTTGTGATCTGAATTACCTTGAATTACCTAGATTTTGGATCAGAATCAAGATCAAGGTTAGAGTGAGGATCAGAATTGGGTTTGGTATTAGTTTTACCTTCAGTATTATGTTCAGATTAAAGTAGATCTGAGCGTTCTTCGGAGCGAAGTAGGAGACGTCCAGGACGAACAAACAAAACTACGTGGAGATGTTAAAATACTCGAGAAGGAATTCGATCGTCTTAATCGGCAGGCTATGCTTCTGGGCGTCCCTTCCCAAGTAACCAAAAGTTCCATAAACCAGTCTCTTAAAAGCTTACTCAGCCCTGCTCGAGGGCTGTATAGCATTCTATACAGCTTAAAATTTAAGTTCTTATCGATACTTTCAAGTTCCATAATCAAAGCTGAATAGAAGGCTATTCAGCTTTTGCATGAGACTTAGATTTTTGAACTTTTTGCAGAAAAAAAAATTAAAAAATGGCAAAAATGAAGCGCCTTAGAATTTTTCTTAGTTTTGAAATCTTACGCCACTTTCTATTACCCTCTCTACTCTCTCTACACTTAATGAATTTCATACTTACTTGAAAAATTTCCATGATTGAAGAATTGAACCCGAACCTTCCAGATGATGACTGAACACGCTACCTTTGAACCGTCGCCGTTGTCTGGGTAGTTGGTTCAAAAACTTGAATTTCAAATATACCAGAAAATTTCACCTTCACTTTTTCAAAGTAGGCGAAATAATGAAAACGTAAACAACAAAACCGATGTGCATTTAACGAAACCATATTTTTCCGCGTGCAGTAGGTAATTATAAATGCAATCTTTTATTCAAATATTGGTTTTGTAATTTTTTTATTAATAAAATTTTAGATTCTTGGCACATACTTCCAAACAAAGTTGTGTAAACAATCGACTGCAAAGGACACAAAGAACTAGCTGCAGTCCCAGCAAGATGGATGGAAACTTCCAGCAGGGGCTAATTTCTTCTTCGGGAAAATAGTAAGAGTTGAACAAATCAGAAGAACAGCTTGGAACGAAGAATACATACGGAACTTTGTAAGTTTTTAGAAAACATGACGATTAATGATAAACTTTAACATTTTGCTTTTTGTGTTTTACAGTTATAATGGCTCAATTCCAACATCGAGGGCGAATGTCAGAGAACAGAATGTTGCAGGCGTAAATTTGTTTTTTCTTTAAAATTTCAAGCCGATTGTACCTGGACAGGATCAAGCCGAGTCGCATCTAAAATAGCCATACTGACAAACCTTTAACATTTGAACATTTTTCAAAAAAATACTCACAACACAACACAAAAGCTTAAAAATGCCACGAAACGATTGACAAATACTGGGCAGAGACGTGGCGCTCGGAAAATGCTCATTCAAAAATAAAAACCATCAAAGATTTCAACAGACTTAGATGAACCAATTTCGAGTGAAATGTCTTCTAATATTGGACACTCCGATGACCAGGCCAGAGATGATTGTAGTAGTGATTCAAAATAACATTTTGTCATTAATTTTCCATTTTATGTATCCATTTAAAACAAACATGAAATAAATATTATTAGAAAGCTATACTATTTTATTTATAAAAAGAATTGTACAAATAAAATTAACAAAATGTGTGTAGAAGAGAAATGCAAATTAAACTAGAATTACAATTTATAGCTACATGTTTGCATTTTAAATAATCATTAGTATAAAATGAGTTTTCTTTTGATAAACGAAAAATATTTAAAATTAACGATTATGCAAAAAATCCCTTTTATCTTTTAAAACATGCCCATGAATGGATTTTGTTCCAACCGCCAGCGACGGTATAAAACAAACCGCTCTTTCTTAGTTTTTGTAAATAATCCATTTTTGAGAATTAAGAACGCCTTCGTAAAATTTTCTAAGAAAATGTAAACAAAACATTTGAAAACTTTGACACAACTCAATTCGCATTGAAGTTCGTAAGAAGTTCCGCATGGAACCAAAAAGTTCGCAAGAAGTTCGTAACGAAGCACGATAAGCCGAATTGATATCCGGACTTTTTAAGGTACTTAGAACGCACAAATATGTTGTATGCTACTTGTTTAGACTATTTAGGTTCGTTCAGAAGTCCAAATGAAGCACCTTAGGAAAACGGATTTGATTTCTCTCGAGTTCCTTTTACTCAGCCAAATGTGAACTTAAAACGTACAAGATTAAGTAGCTATGTGACTTTTGGTTACTTGGGTTGTTTAGAAAACGAAGATACAGGAAGGTATCAGGTTGTGATTTTCCAAATGATTCAAATACCAAAGCACAACGGCTACACCCTGCAAACCAGATAGTAAATACCCGCCTATTAAAGTCGTCTTCAAAGAAGAGACATCGAAGGAACCAAAAAAATACTGCGTGGTCAGTAAAACTCAGCAGAACTTGGAGATTCTTATGCCAAATCAACCGGAAGAGTAGCTGTTCCCGAAGAGTTGACCACCCAAGGATTGAACCTGCTGCGGGAAGTACGCGGAGCACAGGAACAACTTTGGCTGCAGTTTGTCTGGATTGTCTGGATTCCGAGGTGGAGATTGTTCGTGATAGAGAGGATTTACGGAAACTGGAACCATCAAAATCAAAACGATCTCTTGAAACCCCCAACTCGCTACAGTCATCGCCTGTCCTCGAACCTTCTAAAAAGCATGGTCAAGATGAATATTCTTATAGCTAATAGTTTTTCTTCCTATCACCTATAAAGTAAAGGTGAAGAGGAACTGCCCGTGGATGACATTCGACGTCTGGAAAATAATGTCAACCAAAGACCAGATTTGGAAGTTTTGCAAGCGTCACCCTGCGGATGAACACTCAAAGCAACTTCTAAAAGACATCTCCGGAAGACTGGCAAAGCTAAAAAGTCACTGTAGACGATCATACTTCCTTCGACTTCTGCAAACAGCAACACCAAAGCAATCTTGGGAATTCTTAAATGACGCCCTCAGCCGTAAGTCCAAATCCCATGATAACACTACGCTCAAGATTGGGAATGAAGTTCAAATGAATCCAGCACAAGTATTCAAACAACATCAACGACTACTTCTGCAATATTGACCCCCAACTGGCTTCTAACATCGCAAGCAATCGAAACATTCAACAGTGCAATTCCCTTCGTTCACATCCATCGCCTTCTTTGTTTCTGTTAGAAATCAGCAATCTCAAATCTCCTGGTGCTGACAATATTACCGTAGACACACTAAAACACATCACTTAGCGCTCTCCAATATTCTGATAGATATCTTCAATGATATAGTCGGATCCGGAGTTTATCGCGACGCATTGAAACTAGCCCAAGTTACTTCTATTTTCAAGTTTGGAGACAACTCAGAGGTTTCAAACTACCGTCCAATTTCAACGCACTCAGTCTTGAACAAAATCCTGGAAAAACTTCTTGTCACAAGAAAAGTGCATAAGTATCGAGGTACGACCTTGTAAGTTCACGCCAATATGGATTCCGAAAGGGATGCAGCAACTAACATCAATTACTGAACTCCAGGAATTCCTGCCCTGTTTTTGGATCTTAGGAAAGCTTTCGACACAATACAACATGCCTTGCTGTTGCAAAAATTGGAATGGTATGGTATACGAGGCCAGCCCTATCGGTTAATTGAAAGCTACATGACGGCTCGACAGCAATCCGTGTCTCTGAAAGGATGCTGAAGTAGCAAAAGGTGCATTACAACGGGAGTGCCACGAGGAAGTAACTTAGGCCCGCTGATGTTTCTGGCTTTTATCAACGATCTTCCACAACTGAAGCTACATGGCAAAGGTCGGCTCTTTGCAGATGATCTTAAAATTTTATATACTCACTCCAACCCTTTCGAGGTAGTGAAATGGATTGGTAACGACCTGCAAGTCCTTCAGCAATACTTCGACTGTAACCTGCTTCCGCGGAACCTATCAAAAACATCGTATATGTTGTTCAACTCCGGTCGTCGCTCCATACTAAATACACCTGCCATTAATCCGTATAGGCAATATGATAATTCATCGAGTGCGCTGTTTAGTTCAAAGCCGCCTTTGGGAACTGCAAACCATGCCAAATCGTGTCCTCAAGACTGTCTTCAAGCTGCCCTATTCATATCGTTCTGAGTTGTTATATGGCATGAATAATTCAGTACTTCCTATTCGAGGTGCCCAGGAGTTCCAAACTCTAATGTTTACCCACAAACTCCTGACAAGCAGAGAATCCCACCACAATTTGCTCCTCGAAAGAATGCCGTATCACCGTTTGTCCAGAAACGCGAATCATCTCCGCCTACCCGAGTAAGGACGGAATACGGGAAAAAGAAACTTATCTACTTTACAAGTAAATTCTACAACAGCCTACCAGAAACCCTGAAACAGTCTTCAACGCCCTCGCCATCAGGTTCTACATCGGGAATAAGATCAGTATCAAGATCAGGGTCACGATTAAAATCTGTTGTCTGGTTCTGATTAAAAATTAGTTTAGGGTAAGAAACAAGAGCAAAGTCAGGATCATAATAAGAATCAACCCCAATCGCATGTATTGCTATATTACAAGAAATGAATTGACAATAGACAGGTTTTCGAACTTCTATTCACTTACTTTGCGTCAACTTTGCCATATTGTCTTTGACTAATGCTCTTCAACGTTTTTCGATAGACTTGCAAATTCTCTACCGGAAATAACGCGAGATTTATTCTCAGTGCACAAAACTGATCTTCTCTCTTTGAAAAAATGATCAATAACGGCTACGGCCACGTCCTATAAGTTAATGAGGTATGAAGAAAAGTGATGTGTTACGTAAGTTTCCTGAGTAATAGTCTGGAGAAAGGTTGTCAAGTGGATTCAGTCTATATTGACTTTGCAAAAGCGTTTGACCGTGTCCCGCACAGAATTCTCCTTCCAAAGATGGATCGCCTAGGTTTTCCAGCTTGGACACTTGATGGGATTGCCTCATATCTATTGCACCGACAGGCTTTCACGAAAATTAGGAATTCACGACCACGAACTTTCGACACCCCATCTGGAGTACTGCAGGGAAGTCACCTTGGACCCCTTTTGTTCATAGTTTTCGTGAATGACCTATGTAATACTTTTCAATCCGACACTCTGCTTTATGCTGATGACCTAATGTTGTTCAGAAGAATTAGCAGTGCCGTTGACTGTCGTGCCTTACAATACGACATCGGCAGATTTGAAGACTGATGCCGCTTAAATGGAATAACAGCAAACGCCAAAAAATGTTAGTTAACTTCACTTGTGCACGTAACACAGTCAACTTCGAATATCAACTCTCGGTATCAACATTGGAGAATGTCAAGTCCATTCTCGATATGGGAGTAAAAATTGACAACAAGCTAACATTCGCTGAACACATCGCGCTCACATCTGCGAAGGGATTTGCTGCATTGGGATGTTTACGTCGTAGCACGAAAGACTTCGACGACGTCTATGCTCTGAGAGCAGTGTACTGCTTTCGGTTCGAAGCATTATGGAACACGCCACTCAGGCATGGGCTCCTACTCAGAGTACACATTGCTACCGACTTGAACGTGTCCAGCGAAGCTTCGTTAGGTACGCTCTCAGGCGCCTTCCCTAGAACAAATCACTTCGATTTCCGCCGTACGAGCAAAAGTGTGCTCTGATTAGCATTGCTTCTCTTGAAAAGCGTCCTACCGAGCTACAACAAACAATTACTTTTGATGTCTTAATTAGTCGTGTTGACCCTGGATACGTACTGCAACGCGTCAACCTTTACACCTGTTACCTTTTCACCTTACTGCATATGGCCGGAACCATCCCATAGATAAATGTTGGAATCGTTTCAACTCAGTGTACTATCTTTTTAATTTTAATATGTGTAAACGTAGGTTTAAATTAGGATTAAGTACTGATTCTTCCGTTCCGACACGTAGATGATGTTTGATAGATGTCTGGTCAACATGCGATGTCGTCAGCAGCGATGGAAAAAAATCGCTTCTAACGATTTTGAGCAGCGAACGACCAACGTTCGGACTCGTTCCAATTGCTGCTGGCAGACGACGCCGTGTGTTCTGCTTATGTTGCATGGAGAGATCTCAGAGAGCGACGAGTGACCAGAGATTCGAAGATGCAAGAACAGAAAAAATCCTGTTGCGTGCACTCGCAACGCTATCCCATATCTTCTATATGGCTTGTTGCGCGTGGTTACGACAAGCTACGAATCTCGAAGGATACAACTCCCGAATCTCCCCGATCACGGTGTGTTACAACTTGCGATCGGATCGAATCATGGTGTTCATAATCATGATTTTTTGAATGATTCTGCTCTGTTGTTTGTTGCTTGGTCGTTCGTTCGTTAGTAGTTGGAATCGATTCGTTCGCAATTATTTAGAAAGATAGCGACATGGAGTGTTATTGCTGTACTGTTGAAAAAAAATAATCCCTCCGATTGTGGGTGGGAGGAGGTGGGGCAGTTTCTGTTTTATGACCATAGCAACAGGTAAAAATATGACCCATTCCAAGCGCCTCTCAACTTGAGAACCTATTTTTATTTTTCATTATTTAAAAATAATTTGTACAGCATTAGAATGGCTATTTCTTGAGCTTCATTTCCCATTATAAAATAGGTACCTTTTTTTAGAATTGAGTTTTTTGTTGTTGAAATTTAAGAACTTTAGTATGAAAATTAACTGATTTCAACAATTACTCTTTTTTTAAAACAAAACTTTGTCAAAAAACTAACTAAGGTACACGGGGTAAGTGGGGACGGTGGCTATTAAAACAATACTGAGAACTATTTTTTCAAACTTTTAATGCAGAATGTTAAATTTACTTGTAATCTATCCAATAACTGTAAAAGAGATACGGTTCCGACAATTGCGAATGTTTACGGTAACTTTTTGTAAATTTTCTATTTTCAACTACGATGTGAAGTTGATGTGCATCTTTTTCAATCGCAAGTTTCTCGTAAACTAGCTGACTCTGGACGAAAAACTCTACATTGACACAATCCTTACATTCGAAACAACCAGTTAGGAAAAGGAACGACGGTTAAAAATTGAGAAAAAAGGGTTTATTTGCAAAAATCTAAAATTTTGTCACCAAACCCTACCTGGGGTAAGTGTGGACGGCTTTATACATACTTGATGTTTACACATTTTTTCAATTTTCTGTCCTTCATTCAATACAATTTAGCTATATTAAGCATTCAGATCATGAAAAGTTGGGAAAAGTACTTGGTTTTTCTAAAATAAGTATATATTTTCAATAATATCGGGTTACACACAATAATCATTGAAAGCTGCCATATTGATATTACCATGAACTTTTCTCAACATTTCGGACGGCTCGAGCAATAAAGTAACGTATTCAACCAAAAAAAAACACAAATTTGTTGAAAATTTCCTTAGAAATCAAAGGGAAAATCTACCGTCCCCACTTACCCCATAAAGCGGGGTAAGTGAAGACGCCAGCAGTCCATAACAATTTACGTGAAAACTTTTTTCGCTTTGTAACTATCAAGCTCATCTCTTCAGCATTTGTGAACAACATGTTCTTCATCACATTGAACGCAATTTTATCAAAATTGACCCACTGCTAATTTTTCAATGATTTTTTAAAGCTGAACTATAAGAATAACTACAGCAACTTCACGTTCTAGAACCGGTGATAAAGGTATGTATTTTTAAGCTTCGTGACTGCAGATAGTTATCTGTGGCTTGAATAAAAATCTTGCAAAAAGATCATGATCTTCTATATTAGAATGAAAAACCGCGCTAATAGCTTCTATTACTAGCTGACATTATGTTCAAACAAAATAACTAAGTATCCATGGATTAAATGCAAACAAAATTCAAAAATCTTTATACATGATAAATTTTATAGATACATTTTTTTCCTTCTAACAAATTCATAAGACTTTGATGGAAAATAAATTTCTCATATATATTTTTTTGTTTAACTGTCCATTATTGAAACTTCAAACTCTAAGAATATTACTAGAAAATCCAAATCGAGCCCCGTATTCACATTAAATCCCACGGAGAGACTTTTGAAGGTATAACAAAACAATAAAATGAAGGCACTAGCACTGGTTTCCATGCAAAATTAGGGCCAGAGTATATTATGGAAACCTAAAGTTTGTATAGAATTACGTGGATTTTGTTCGGGAAGAACAAAAAAAAAACAGTTTTTCACCAATAAATTTGAGCTTTATCAACCGATTTGTCTTTTAACCTGAATGTTCTAAGCTTTAATTATGACAATATTTCATCTGAAGAACGCATTTCGATTAGAGTTATCATATAACAGTTATTAAGCTTTTAGATAGGTATATGAGCGTCTATTTTTTCTTTTTTTACCATAACCCTTATCGAAATGGGGCCTTGGAATACTACAGAGATTCGTTGATTATAATGAATCGATACTTTTCCGAAATTTTCATTAAAATTTGATCGGAGAGAAGAGCAGAAAAATGCGGTTTTATTAAAAAACTGAAAAGTGGAAAAAGTTACGCGTTGTGACGTTACGATTTCTTTTGCAAAAATTTGGATAACTATTTGTTCAAGAAAATTCTTTTGATTTCATATTGTAGCAAATTAAATTCTTAACATAGAGGTATGTTTTCTTTAATGTGTGATATGAACGTTGCAAACGTTGTGACCACATGCTGGAATGGGTCATATTTAAAAAATTCAACAAAATGCTCAAAATGTAGAAGAAAATAAAAACTGACAAAACTTCCATAATTGACAAAATTAACATAATCGTCAAAATTTGAAGAAAAAAATTCAAGTATTACAAAAGACAAAATAGACAAATTGATATTTTTTTTATTGTTTACAAAGTTACAAAATTGACCCAATTGTGAAAATTGACAACAATTTTAAAAATGACAAAAATATTAGAACTTAAAAATGACCATAAATTAAGAAACCATCAGAATGACCAAACTAATTAGTTGAATGAATTTGAAAAAAAATGGATTAAATCAACTGCTTTGATAATACATATTGGCCGATTTCGCAAAATGGAATCAATTGAAAAAAAAAAATACAAAAGTAAACAAACTGACTAAAATGACAGCATTGATAAAATAGAGGAAATTAACCTATTGAAAAAATTTAAAAAATTCACAACATTGGCAAACTTGGTAAACCAATAAAATAGACAAAATATTAAATTAAATGAGATACAGTGAAGCAAAGCAATGAATGGATTTTTTGTCTGAATTTTTTTTAATCAAATTTTCTGAAATAGCGGTCAAAATTTCCGTTGAACCCTCGCCCATTTATGCACCTTAGTATAAATTTGTTCTTAACAATTACAATTATTGTAAAATCAGTTTAATACAATAAGACTGTCTAAAGTTGTTTGCATTTTTTAAAGTGATTCTTTTTTGGTACTCTTTTCAAAGCCAGCTTCGGCTAATTTACTAAAACATATTGAACCAGTTTTTTAATGTTGAGAAACAAGAATAAATTACGTACCCAATAAATCTAACATCATACATATTGAACACATTCTATAGCAAGTGGAACGACTACAAACTACGAATAAAATAAAAAAAACGACATCAGTTTTAACGGAAACGGCATGGGAAGATTTAAAAAGTTCCAAACAAATTTCTCATAGAACAACGCCCGTGCGTATGTTTTTTTTTGTATCTATCCATACCCGGGCGGTTGGGTAACTCGAGAGCAAAACAAATCCTAGCTATCCTACCTAACCAACAAGTGCCGAACTTTGGGAGTGGTTGCAACAAGATGTAGGAAATCCCAAAGTGTACAAGTCTCGAGTTTCCCCGATCACGGTGTGTTACAACTTGCGAACGGGTCCAATCGTGTGCAAGAGTGACACTCACTCTACGCGAGCGATGCGTACGTAGGAATTTATTCAAGTCCGAGCATAGAGAGTATCATCCTTCTCGGAGCTACATCACTCCCAAAATGTTGCATGTAGGTATTCAACCTTCATCATGCCAACTCGATTCAGCTGCCGACGGGATTGAGTTCGCTCTTGGTTTGTAACATACCGAGATCTTGCGACGTTGCGACTAAGCGTTGATCGAATCGAAATCATTTCGTTTCCATCGCTGGTCGTCAGTGATATCGCCGTCGCTGATTGACGAAAACTTCGGTATGGGGGTTCGGCGACAATAAATAAATTTAAATTTCATGTTAGTTAGATACTTTTTTGGTTCTACCGTGTAATTTCAAAGAAGATGTCAAACGAAAAACCCAGCAGCTTGCGTTCGCTACGAAAGCAGTTGAAATGTTTTTTTTTCTAAATCTGTGCATATAGAATTTATATGAACCTGAAGAGCAAAAAAAATCTATAAATGCATCGGAAATGACACAACACGATGATAGGCATTTTCATTTCCAGTGCAGCAATTTTCTTCGCGGTGGTCAGCCAACTAGAACTTTCCGGCCGCAATTGTAATAACGAACGGAGGGGTAGTTGGAAAAAGTTGGAAACTCTTACCCAAACCACCCGCATCCACCAACAACATTCTTCGTGGATGCACCGCACAAGATGGACGAATGAGTGCTGATTTAATGACGAGCAACGAGAGACCATCAGGGCTTATTGTAATCGGTCATTGACAGCTGCAGCAGCAACAGCAAACGGACGGCTTAACCATTCAGTAATAGCTGTTCCCTCTTCTGCTCAAGGTTCGGATTAAGCGTATCGGGTCGGGTATGACCAGTTCTCTTTATTTCTCCGCTGTTTCTCATTGATCCAATGGAATTGATTGGATGTGATGAAGATGATTACGAAGATGATGATGATGATGGGGTGGTTATAGAAAAAAGATTCACGAGTTCTTATCAAGAGCGCATAGACAAGGTGGGGGCTCGCCAAAGTTGAATGGCTGCTTCCTTCGGAGGGATACCGAAGACCCAGTTTGACTAGATAGATAGTATTTTGCGCAAAAAATCGTTCATTTGGGCCGAGTGAGTTCACCGGATGAGTTGGATGAGTATTACTAAACGAAACAGGTTCTGACCAACAACGGTTACATTCTGATTATCATATTTTGCTCGGTCGGCCAACCAAGTCAGCCAAGGGATCGGAGCCTTTTTGCGTTAATTAAGCACTGATGCCCAATGCCTGAAGATCGAAATCCCAAGAAATCTCACGCTGTGGCCTATTAAACAAAAGCAAAAAACACACGAACACGGCCTATACTCTTCCTTGGGGTTGATTGATAACAACCGCACAGATAGAAAAGCCATTAAAGGATCGCGAAAGGTGCCGGGAAGCGAACAGCCACGAGGGAAATAAATCTTACGCACGCAAAAGTTAATTTGAGGTTCTCGGTTGGGGTCCCGGACTCTCCTTCCATTGGTTGATCCCTCGATTGAGAACGGTGACTTGACTATGTTGCAATCGTCCCAACATCGCGATGGAGAAGATTATTATTGCCGTACAAAGTGCGAAAATGGATGTAACAGCACTTGTCGGGGCCGTTAAAATAGACGAGAGCGGTGATTCGAGTTAATAAAGGAAAACTGTTTAATTGAGTCGCTTCGATCTTTTGTGGAGAAACTACTTTTTTTGGTAACAGTTGAAATGGCTAAAGAACCTACTCTATTATTCCTAGATTTTTTTTTTCATTATTTATCTGAATATTCATGCGATCGTGAAACGAAAAATGAAATTCACAAAATTTAAAGTTCACATTTGGTAAAGTAAATGATACACCCACAAATCAGATTCTACTCCAATAATGAACTTTCTTGGAGGTGGAATTATCGGTATAAGATTCTATGCCGGACCGGCATAAACAATCTTTCTAATAGCTGGCATTGTTTTCCCAGCGCAACTGCATTGCAAATGTCTCAAAAAAAAACAAATAGAACATATCCCATATCCTACCACAAGACAAAGCAGGATGGAAACAATCAGCCAGCATGGATAGTGAGATTTTTTTAGTTGGTAACCACAGGTGGTAAATCCCGGTTTACGGATTGTGCTCCAAGGCACGGCGAGCCTCAGTTAGCTACTCTGGGTCCATGGGTACAATGGGAAGACTCATGATATACTCCGTGTATACCCCCTACTCCCTAAACTCCACCTGGGGCCGCAGACCTGGTTCCCACCTCGAACTGTTTAGTACACTTTGCTTCAATAGTGGGAGGTCTATTCGCGCTAATGCGCTCCAAGGCAATACTCATTAACGAGACCACCTTCAGCAAAACCTCTCATCCTTACGACTCGACGCCTGAACTCTCCTCTAACGACTTGAGAACCGACATCTCCTCGCAATGACTCGAGATTCCCACACAAACCTCTCCTCTTCGCGACTTGAGGCCTGATCTCTCCTCTAACGACTCGAGATCCCACCCCTCCTCGCATCGACTCGAGGTTTACCTCTCCTCTGCACGATTCAAGGCCCGATCTCTCCTCTAACGACTTGAAATCTGACCTCTCCTCGTAATGACTCGAGGTGACCACTTGTACCTCTCCTCTTGTTGATAAGGGGCCTGATCCCTCCTCTTACGACGCGAGACCCGACCCCTTATCATAAAGACTCGGGGTTGACCACACAAACCTCTCCACCTGAAGGTTTGAGGCCTGACCTCTCCTCTAGCGACTCGAGGCCCGACCTCTTATCTTCAGGGTTCGAGGTTTGCCACCTTGCCTGTCGTGTGCCTGATCGAAAGCGGCTTATCCTAGACTCGCGCCTGTCACGGCTCACACGCGGGACTTAACGCAACGACTCGGATGATTCCCGACGAAGACGTCATCCTACTCCGACTCGAATGACTCACCCGGCGTCGAGAGCTACTCTTCCCGTGGGTATTCCCCGAACGTGAAATAACCCTTTCCCAACGATTTCCACTGCGAAGAAGGTCATGTCTTATCCCCGCAGCTTCTGTCGTTGAGAACCGCCCTACTCGGATACTCCCCGAAGGTGGAGCATCCTACGCACGAACGCGGCGCACCCACGGCATCCGCTACGCACGCACTTCAAACCGTGGGGTCGGACGCACTCTAATCGACAGCCCCCCGTCGATGGGGTCAGTCTTCTCCGACCATTGTCCGGTCTTCTTTATCCCCCGTGGTCAGCAACCCTAGGATTTTTGACTAGAATGTAGTGGGTCTTAACTTTACGGTGACCCTTAATAAGAGAGGGGCAATGATCGGGAGACTTACCATCTACAACAGCACTCTGATTCAGAAGAAAGGAGGAAGTTCGGATAACCAAGTTTAAGTTCTTTCAGTAACGCCATAAAGTCCACATGGGGCCTCTGGCCATAATTCCCATGCGGACCTGCAACGAAGGCTGTACCCATGATGAGAGACCAAGTCCGCTTCTCCGCTCATCGGCTTACTCGGTTTCAATTCAAAACTCCAGCATTGTTGCGATTCAAGACTAAGGGGCCTCTCCTATGGCGACTTGAAGTCCGGCCTTTACTCGTAACTCGAGGCTTACTTGATTACCACGACTATCGAGCGCTCCGTCTCTGTTCGAGTCCACTGCTTGAGACCAATGACCTCCCCTCTAAAGATTTGAGGTCTTGGCTCCGCTCGAATTGGCTCGTGGCCCTCTCCTCTTTTCCCGTCCGTATGCCGATCGCCTGTCACAGCACACGTCCGGGACTTTACGAAACTACTAGGATGATTCCCGGCGAAGGCGTCATCCTACACCGACTCGAGTGACTCACCCGCCGACGACGTGAAGTCATTTTATCCAAATGTATTCCACGGCTTGAATACTCTTCTCCCTACGAGTTCAACTGAGGATTAGGTATTGTCTTATCCCCGCAGCTTCCGTCGTAGGGAGCGCGTTCTACTCGCACACTCCGTGGCGGTGGAGGTATCCTACACAGCGTAAATGATCTCGCTCCGAATGATACGTATCAGAAATGATACTTGAGTCGTTTACAGTGGTGTTGCAAATCGCAATTCCAACTGCACAGTGAGAAGATCGTATAAAATGTCACCTGAAGTCAGTTGAAATCGGATATGATAGAAAGTCCGCCATGTTTGTAAGTTTTTAAATGATTTAGCAACCGCGCGGGCTTCAAGTGAGAAAATCATCGACATGTTCTCTCTGCAACCAGCAGTGCAACTAGATGGCTGACAATCAGATGGGAATGGAGTGATACTGACCAATGAGAAAACGGAAAACATTGTCGCTGGCAACGATTTGAAGCCTATGAGGACAAAATCTAGCGCTCTCTTGTATTCTCCCGATAGGTACGAATAAGGTATCGGATAACGGTATAGTTTTCGTCGCTTTAGAAAGAAATGAAATTTTTGTATGTTTATTACCTCCACTTTGGTAGGTAAATGCTGTGTTTTTCCATTTTCATTGGATCATTCTATAATGTATATGGAACGTATAAATCAAAATGGCATAAGAATATAGCCTCAAAAATGTTTGCTGGTAGATTGAACTTTTCATGTCCCTGTTTAAGTAGAATGCGACTTTTAATTATTTGTTTTAACTAGGTTACTTAAGACCTCAAAGTTTAAGTGTTTACTTAACTTACATTGTTTCCCCTCCAAGTCCGGAAGCAATCGAGAATCCTCATTATTCCAGACACTATGACCGCAGCACAATAAATATACTTCCCGGAGAGATAAACATACTGTCAATCGCTGCTCCAGGAACGAGGAAGCCAGATGATGTTTCTGGTCCACAAAGCTTTGCGGCGGCATCTCCTTTCTTGAAAAGACAGCAGCCGCGGCACCGCTTCAGAATCAATCACGTTCTACAGCTCATTTTCACGTTCACACCCCATTACCTAGATCGTCAAAACAAGCTCGCGCTCGCGTCAATTTCCCAGACGTAAAATGTGTCTCGTTGGTAGTCTGACTAGGCAAAAGACATTGGAAACGAGATGAACGGTTTGTCCAAGCAGACGGCCGACCAGTTATTACGGAATCGAGCAATCGTTTCTTGAGATGCGTCCCCTCGGGGTGTGGTACAGTAATTTAGAGTTGGATTCCTAAACTCTAAACGATATTCTTTCCGCTAAACGGAAAAAAACCGCGGATTCAAGGTTACCTCGAGTTACCCTAAAATGGGTCATTGCAAGCAATCGACCGTCGATGTTAATGTTAATCAAATTTTACCTTCTCTGAACTTAAGCTAAAGGTAACGATCCGAAGTACCGATCAGCCAATTTAATTTTCAAATTATCTGCATCGTTTGCAATATTATCTCACCACACAGTACTGTAAATCGATTGTGGGCAGGCATGCGGATGATAGGAAATATGGCAGGGCCCATATTGCACCGAGTTTATATCACTTAGGAAAACCGACCGTCAAATATGTTAGAGTGGCTTCGAAACTAATTTCTAGTTTTGTTTTGCGATTGTTTGTCACATATTTTCTTTTTTATATTTCAGTGTTGATAAACTTCAAAAGCTGGTGAACATTTCCGTAGTTTAACATTAATTTAAGTAAGGAAAATTTCCAATAGTTCCAACGGCCACACTAAGGCACCTAGAGACTAATGGCGGCCATCGACAACGAAGTGCAGCACCATCATGCAATCGATGTAGGTAATAGTTCACTTTTCAAATCACACCGACGACAAGAGAGAGAGAGAGAGAGAGAGAGAGAGAGAGAGAGAGAGAGAGAGAGAGAGAGAGAGAGAGAGAGAGAGAAAGAGGGTCCAACGAGCTATTTGTTGCATTTGGTATTACGATGAACGAACCGAACGGTCTTTGGGTGGCATTCTGTTGCGGCTGTCAACAAGTTCGTAAAGACACTCGTCGTCCGTCGTGTGAGTAGGATTCTTGCACTGCACTGAGTGTTGATGGTCACCGCAATGCGATGCGGGTGCTTTGGAACGCTGTGTAGAGGAGGCTGATGAAAGGTTATCTCATTACGGCTCACACCTAATCACCGTACTTGAGATATTTTCGAACAAATCGATTACTGTTGGTTTTAGCATGTTGTTAAGTCGCTGCCTATTAATTACATTATCTGATAAGTATGTATTCGTTTTATTTTATAAATTCATTTTAAATTAATAATTCACTGACCAGAATCAGAAGGAAATGAGCGGATTTGGTAATAACCACCAAAAACCACACCGCCCTCCCCCCTCTTTAAAGTTGGAGTCTCTAATACGCACTTTAGAATCGGAGCTGTTACACAATTCACACTTCCTTAGTAACGTTAAAGAAGCCTCTCTTTGTTCTAGTTTTTGAGATAACACCGGTGCAAAAAAAGTTTAAGGAATTTACTTTCTTTCTCATGAAATGTTTCGAATTGGTAGTTATGCTACAACCAAAATTCAGCCTCTATGCCAATCGTGAGTATCAATATCATCAATATCATCAATATTGGCATACAGACAGAACGCAACCGGGGATGATTCGATTTGCGACTGCCGGCATTAACCTACCAGCGCAATCGCATTGCGTATGATTGAAAAAAACCAAATAAAAACAACCCAATCCAATCACAAGAGGAAGGAGGATGGAAATAAATACCGGCCAACAGCAGCCAGCCAAGCGGCGGCAACCCTATTCAAACCGTATGGAGCACATCTCTCAGATTTCCCCTTTTTTGACAGATTCAAGCTTTTTTCTTCAGATTTGAGCTTTCATCTCCTATGCTCTCAAGGCAAAAAAAGCTTAAATCTGAGGAAAAAAAAAGCTCAAAAACTAGATTCACCAACACTTAGTTAATAGATGTTGGTCACACGATGCATAGACAAATCCTGTATCGTTGCCGGGACCTGCAGCCAGCGAACCAAACGCTGTTCGTGTACATATAGGTATGTGCAAAAAACACATTTTTTGTTTAAATCCACTGGCAAGCGTTGCAACCCAGACAACCATTTGGTGGGTATTTCGAATTTGCAACACAAATATACGTGCAAATATATTTGTAAACATATCGTATTTAATGCCGAAAAAACAGTACATTCGTATCATTTTGGAGGCCATATAGGTACATTAGCACACATATTCTTGATTTGGATTGTATCGAATAACGATTTGTACGATTTGTCATGCGAATCATTTACGACTACCCTGATTCAATATGCGATTGGAAATATCTTTATATACGACATTTTTCGTAACAATATGGAAAGTATGACGACTTATTTGGTCGTCTACTGCGACTTAAGTGCAGGGCTCTCATTTTCCGTCAGTTGAATGAAAATAAGATTATTTCAAAGTAATGCGTTTTTTGCTGTCAAATTCAAGTTTTTATCGTACAATTTATTATTTGCCTGATTTCTGAATTTTTTCAACGTTTATGAAGTTATTGTAGTACCTGGACTTGATCCCCTAATGATACGATTTGCAGCTCATGATGGTTCCTTGACGCTATCTGGAATATATAAATTCAAGGGGATTTGCTGCATCTAAAAATAGACCAACATTTTAAGGCTCCTTAAATACGATTCCGATCATCGATGTCGCATTATCATAATCGATTTTATTGAACTTATTTGTATTCTTTTACGATAGCCAGCAAATACGTTTTACGAAAATTAGACATGCGAATTAATTTGCATAGATATACGATTGCATACACATTATTACGAATCAATGCAGTTATATACGGTTGAATAGCATATATCTCAAAGTGGCAATCCGAGTTGCGAGCTTATTTTCTGTTTTTCAGTTTACAAGTTTTGTTTAAATAACGAGAAATGTCATTGTTTCAGTCAAAAATAAATTCATGAAATTTAAACAAACATTTATGCTATCACAGAGTGAGTAATGCTTTTGAAACATACTTACGATATTGGATACCGGGCTTGTGATATAGCTCAGTTGGCAAGTCTGTTGTCTCCTGAGCCGATGTCCGCGAGTTCGAGCCCAAGAGTAAATATCGAACACAGTTGAACCGGATAGTTTTTCAATAACGATCCGCCAACTGCAACGTTGATAAAGTCGCGAATGCCATAAAGATGGTAAAACGACTATGATCGAAAAAAAAAGATATTGGATATAGCATCGGCCTGGATTTCGGGTAGAAATGTTTCACCGCCGCGCTCTATGTGAACACTCTGGGAAGAACTTTTATTACCAGCAGATACCTTAGTACTTTTGTATCGCTGAACTGATCGACTGTAGGTTCCACTCTTCCGACATTTTATATTGTTCTTTTTAAAATATAGGGCCCTACTACATAAGACGAGTCACGAGTCATTCTACTCGAGTGAGCCATTTTGGTATTACAGTAGTCGAGCACTCAAATTTTCACTCGACTACCGTAATACGACATTTCGTTCGACTCGACAGTGACTGGAGTCGAGTCGAGTTACTCGACTCGTTTTGTGTAATAGGGCCCATAAACTCTCATTTTAGCAATCTTGTTTGATATAAAAATGTACTTTCTGCTAAGATCTAAAACCTGGTTGTTATGATAAAATAAATCGTATTTCAGGTTGAAAAAAAATCTTGACTTCGAAATATTTTATGCATAGCACGATAACATCTGTCAATCACGGCTGATCATCGTATATCGGTCGTTTAACGGATTTTTTGCGAATTGTCGTACACAAAAATCGAGTTCATATGTACATAAATACGAGTCTCTCATCTTGTCGTAATAAAATCATGCAATGCATTTAAAATAAGCTTGCCAGATTGCCCGGTTTTATCCGGGTTTGCCCGGATATTTTATGCAAAATTTCGAGAAAGTCCGGTCCGGCCCGGTTGCCCGGATATCGTGAAAAAAGTCCGGATATTGCCCGTTTTTTTCACAATTTTCACAAAGAAACCAAAAAATATCAAAGTTTTTGAGTAAGTTTCAGCAAAATCGATTATCGGTATAGAAATTTTCAACGGTTGTTTCAAACAATTTCGCTGATTTACTTTTATAAGCCTTTAAATATTTGGTTGTACTCCATTTACCCGAAAACCATTGCCCAGAATGAAAAATCCCCAGAATTCCAATCGCCAGAAAGAACCATTCCCCAGAATTTTTCTCCCCAGACGAACCATTCCCCAGAAAAATTTTCACCAGAATGTACCATTTCCCAGAAATTTTTTCACCAGAATGAACCATGTACCAGAAATTTTTTCGCCAGAAGGACCATTTCCCAGAAAATTGAAAACATTTATCCTTACTGGAAATTATTTAAAAAAAAAGGAATTGTTACAAAAAAAATGGGGTTTCATAACTTTATTCTTTTGCGGCAAGGCCGCAACCAACGAGGATGAAGGGACTGAGGTGGCACAAAGCCGCCGAAGCTCCCAAATCCGAGGAGGCCGCCGACCCGCCGTCGGAAGCGGCGGCCCTAAGACATTGGTCTAGGTCTGCCGGGGCTTCCTAGGTCTGCGTGAAAGCTAGGGGTGATCCCTTAGCCCCGTCCGCCACGCGACAGCGTGAAGGACAAAACGTCTTTCAAGTTCGAACGCGCAGCGTGAGGAGTCGGATAACAAAACGGTTTTTTAAAGGAGCATGGTAAGCATTGAATCAATTAAAGTACCCAAACAATAAACAAAGCACAATATTGGTTCTAAAATAAATTTAGTTAGAAAATTTCAAAGTCGAAGTTTCATTTAAAAAAAATCATTTTGAAAAAATTAATTTCGAATCATATGAAATATTCACGAATTTATTAGAAAAAAAAACAAATAAAAATACTAGGGGAAAAAATCTGGGATTTGTGCCATTCTGGTAAATGTTCCATTCTGGGGAAAAAAATTCTGGGAAATGGTCCATTCTGGGAAAAAAAATTCTGGTAAATGGTGCCTTCTGGGGAATTTTTTTCTGGGGAATGGTTCATTCTGGGGTTTGATTTCGGGTATTTGTCATTCTGGGAAAAATTCATTCTGGGCAATGGTTTTCGGGTAAATGGGATACAATCAAATATTTATGTATTCCAAAAAGTTGTTGGAAGTCTGCAATTACTTTAATAAAATATTAATTTCGATTTTTTTGCATTTTTGCTTTGCATTTATATATAATAACACCTAAATTTTGCCCAGTTTTTGCCCGGTTTTTGGATTTGAAAAATTGAAATCCATGCCCGGATTTTGCCAGGTTTTTTTTTGAAAAAATTCCCGGAATTGCTAGGCCCGGATGGTAGTGAAAAAAATTCTGGCAACCTTAATTTAAAACGATAAAGAATGTGCATGAGGCGCACATTGTAGGTGCAAATATACGAAAATGAGTTTAAATAACATTCTATATCTGTAAAATAAAATACGACTTCTGGTTGTCTGGACAGAATGCAAACCGTAGGTTTGAAGAAAATCGAAAAATATATTAATATTGGCAAAATGAAACTTGATGACCTTTTTTTTGGTCGTTAGGTAGAATTATGGTTTATCCGCAGAATCACGGTAATTTTTTGATAATCCATAGAAAATCCGTAGGAAATGTTGAAAGTCCGTAGATTTTGAGCGTCGAGCAGTAGCTCCGTAGAAATGCTTAAAATCCTTAGATCTACGGAGAAACCCGTAGATCTGACAACGCTGACCGGCCAAGCTACCGGCTTTAGCAGCTGTGCATGTGTATGTTGTAGGCAAGCAGTATAAAGCAAAAAACAGTTTCTCGTTTCCAATTTCCATTCAATGCGAATCCATTCCCATTCCCGTTTCCTCTACAAGACAAAGGTCTACCTTGGAAAGAAGCCAAACGCCAGGAAGCCACCGGTTTTTGGTGATTGATCGGTGGCAGAAGGCCCATGACAATTATCCCTCATCATCCATCCGGATCAGGTAGTACACTGGTAAAGTTGTCGGATTGGCAACAGGATATAGAAATTGTGTATTGAGTTCGAATCTCACTACTCTACGGCACTTTGTTTTTTTTTCTTATTTCTGGGATGAATTATTTAATATGATGAAGATCCCTTAAAATGTTTTTTTAGTTTCGCTTGAATGTAGTAGTCATGCATCATTCTGCTTGAGAGCTCGTGTCAATATGCCAGTAGTGCTTTTTCAATCATGTCATCAGTACACTTTTCAGCGCATTTTCGGCATAGAGATTTGCTAAATAGGCATTGGATTTTGCAACCTCTTCTATGGGTGTATAAATCTCCAGGAGACCCTCAAGAGCAAGTCCAACATTTGATCGACAATTACTTTCGTTTAACGAATTAAGTATCAAACTATTCTCTGAAAATGTGTCTCTTTAGTTGGATTTGGGTGTCAAGTCAAGCTGGAACAATGTGTTGCACCAACGCAATATTCTGTAGGAATCCCATAGATCGATACGTAGATCCTTAGAAGCTACATATATGTATGTCAACTCGTAGATTTAAGGGAAAACACAGTCGGTCTTCAACAATCACGTTACCCAAGAGAAGCTCGGCTTAGTTTCCGACACTTTTGAACTCTTAGCTGGTCTAACTTCTAGCAATTCGTACAACAACATGGATAGCCTTCTTCATCCAAAGACACTATTTCTGAAGATCGCGTCCGACCTAGCTGATCTATGCGTTTGAAACCCTGCAATTTTTAGGATACCTCTTGGTAGACCACCTAGTTAATCGAGAACTGGGAGTTTCCACAGCTCAAGGACTAATCGATTTTCTCTTGGATTGTGGTTGGCCAATAGAGTGGCCCAAATATATATGTAAGTATAGAAAAAATAAAACTTGCGAAGTTTTACGCGCTGAAGACTGAAATTGATCCTAGGGAACAAGATCGGACCACGAGAATGGTGATTTTTAATCTAGAACGCCTGTCCAGTTAGCCTAAATTAGACTCGCGGTGGCCTGGCTGCTTGACTGGATCTGAACTTCCTCTAAACCACCAACTTGCAATTTTAGCAAAAAGGTTCTGATTTTGAGTGTCATAGTTTTTGGAATCTTTCGCAAAATGATTGTAACGCCCAAATAAGGCCTATGGACTTGAAGCTTCTCATCTTATCAGAGTTCCACCCTTTTGCGATACGTTAAGGAGTATAGTCTCAAAAACTTCAGCGAAAGAACTTTAATCGAATTAAGAAAAGTTTATTTTCGAAAACAAATTATCCACACGTTTCACGTTAAACCAGCCCCAACAACATTCAGTTGATTATTGTTTTTGATCCAAATTCATTCGAAAATAACTATACTTAATGCAAATATTCTTCAAACCTGTCATCTAAGTGTTCCGTACAATCAACGTTTAGTACGATTTGATTAACCGTTGATGTCAACAGTTCCTCAGTTAATTTCTCAATTACTCATGACTACAACCAAGAGCCATCAGAGACCGAACTATCGATAGGAAATTATCACACTTTACCGCATGTTCTATTCAAATCAGTTCCATTATCGACAAACAATTTTCGCTGGAATTTCCTACCGTTTAACGTCGTCGTCGTCAGTGACTCGCGCATGCATCAATTTCGCAAATAACAACATTGGTCATTTTTCAGCTAGTATTTGCCTGGCCGCTGCTCTAGAACTCTTAGAACTATTTGCTCAATTTCCACCGGGTAAATATTTAGATTGATAGAGCTAGCGGGTTGCCTCCTTTCAACTAGCCGCGAAAAAATTCCACACACTTATTGCCCCGGTGACGAACTGCATTGTTTATTCACTTTTTCCAGTCGTATCGGCCTCCTAGAAGTCTATGAAGATCGATATCGATCATCATAGACTTTGTGGCACTGCAATTGTCCAGCTACTCTACATATATCAAACCGGCACGAACGGCGGCAAACAATCTGTAGCTGCTGATCTAAGTAAGTAACAGCCAGCGCTTCGCTCAATGGAACGATTCCGACCATTCAACAATCAAATTCGCATATCGCATTTAATGGACTTTCATAGACGAGTGGCGACCACCCAGTCTGATGACGACTCTGTGATCGGTCACGTTTCTGCATGTCCGACAACGGGGCCGATCTCATCAGATTGCCTGCCTCCATTCACCCCTTCTCCATTGGTCTTCTGGTAATAGTTCTTGAACAGAACTTGACACAAGATTGCGATCTACTAGCCACAGCGACATTGAATGGAGGGCCTAAAACTGAACAACTTCCCCGAATGCCCAATGTTCATATGGATCAATCAAAATCGTGAACGGTTTCTTTCTTGAGAACAGAATGAAAAAAAAATACCGGACCAAATCGATTGATCTCCCCGGGTGCTTGGCAGGCAGCTGACCTTGCTATCGTCTCGTTGATCCTGACCACCGCGAAAACTGGGTCACATACATTTTTTGTTGCGTTAGTTTTGCTCAACTTCGATGTAACTCAATCAAAGCCTTCCGACGAGTGTGACGGGGCTGGAATTTTAATTGCTCCTCGCTCGCCGAAAAGGGTTTCCCGGGTATCGTCTTTAATTGTTTTCCGAAAGAAATGTCATTGCCAATCCGCTGCCGCCGGCGGTAAGAAGTGCCGGAATACATGAAAGTTTCAGCGAACTGACCCGGGATTTTCGCCTATCGCTATCCGATGATGACGCTCATCATCAATCAAGTGTCACGTACTCTGTTTAATTTTGCGCCCGGTCATTTGTTCAGGAAATGGTGACCCGGATTTGGCTTGAGTCTGCTCCCGATAATCAGTTTGCAATATGTGGGGATCAATCTTAAATAAGAAGTTCGATTAACTTTCTTTCGCTTCAAAATAGCCTATTTTGATTGCCAGCTATTGAAGAGAAGAACTTGAAATAAAGTACTTAAGCAGGACTTTTTACTTAAACAAACAAAAGAGATTTAAACAACTTCACAAATATTTTTTTACTTTCTAAACTTTTCTTTACATAGCCAGTCGTTTTTTAAATCCATTAAACACTTCCTTAGGGGGTGGTTTTTTAAGGATTTTCCTCCAAGCCATTTTTAAAAGTTATTGGTAAGCCAGAAACATTAATAATCTTATAAGCGGACAATGATAATGGATTTTACGCCCGATTGATTTATTAATCAAATCATATTATCTGTTCGGATCTACAGGTTATCCCGCCAATCTACGGATTGATATGTGTAGCTGCTTAGGATCTACGTATCGATCTATGTGATTCCTAAAGAATATTGCGCTGAATATCTGATTCTCTTAACGAAAGTGACTGCCGATCGAATGTTGAACATCTTCTGGAGTTTTAGGTCGAGGACAAAGTGAGTGTACAGCGAAAAACCGCTTCTCATTGAAACGCGTTGAAGAAAACATCGACCGGCCACAATGCAAGCGATTTTTCGATCGCGTGTATCCATCCAGAGTTCATCCGGACATACACTGAAAATATTCTCTCGGGTATTTTTCATTCTAAATCATAATTTCTCAAAAAAATCGTTTTTCGAAAGTTTGTTTAATTAATTATAATCTCCGTTTCTCTGATAGTTATGAAAAATGTGCGGTTTTTCGCAAATTACGCGGTATCGATTTTTTCCATTGGAAACAAATTCGGAATGCAATAAATGACCGGTGGCATGAAACCTCCACCATATGTGTATATGAAGGGGCTTAACGGATGGAAGTTAAAATTCGTTGTCCGACGCCATCTTGAAGTCCAATATGGCGGCTTCCACTTAACTTCAAAATATTGAAAATAACTGAAAATCGTATGAACCCCCCACAATAAGGGTATTGAGTGAAAGGGCTCCAAAAATAGATAAAAATGCTGTCTGCCAAAAATTTAACATAAAATATAAAAAAAAAATCTGAAAAAGCACAAAAAACAAATATATAACCAATGTTATAAAAATAAGACAATAATAATGACAAAAATGTTACAAACTGTGGCAAAATATGAAAAAAAAACTATGAATAAAATTTGACAACCAATTGACAAAAATCTGAAAGAACTGTGACAAACTAAAAAGTGACACATGACAGAACTTTGAATGAAATACAACAAATGAGGTAAAAAAAAAATGATGCCAATATGGCAAATATTATAAAATTAGGACAAAAATATGAAAAAAAAAATCACAAAAATGATAAAACTATGACTAATGTGATAAAAATTTAACAAAATTTTGACAAATATGTCAAAATTATGATCTAAATTTGACAATTAAATGACAAAAAAAATCTGCCAGAACTTAAACTAAGATAAATATCTGTCAAAAAAAAAAATAACAAATATGGCAAAGTTATAACAAAATTTAAAATAAAATCACAAAAATCTGAAAAACATATGATAAAACCACTGACCATACTGACTGGACACTTGATTTCGTTTGTTGGATAATTTTTCCAGTGGTACGTAATATCGATACCAGAGTGCGCATCGATCGATTTGAAGAATTCCCGAGCAACCACTTAAAGATGGAACTCCGAAGTTCACATTTGGCTGAAAAAATGCTTATGGGAGTTTTAGGTGACTCTTGTCACGTAAAAGTTACTCAAGCACTTCCATCTCGCCCTTTGAAACCGTTAAGATACTTCTAGGTGTTTTAAAGAACCTTTATGGGAATTCTAAGCGACATGTCAAAATTAACTGTCAATTTCTTGTCATGGTATTTGTTTTGTTTATATCAGCACTGAAATTTACAAATGAAATTCAAGAATTTTTCGAGTTTTTCTCATCAATGTAAAGGTATTCGAATAAATTTTTGATGATTCTTTAAGCGAAATAAGGCACAATATATTGACCAACCCATTCAATCATCTTAAATAACATTAAGTTTAAATACTAACTATTACAGTGGCAATGAACTATTGCTTGATTGGTCGAGAGGCTAGTGAGGTTTCATTGCAACCTAGAGAGCAGCAGTTCAATTCTCTAAGCGTAAGTAGCTTTTGTAATCAAAACAATATAATTGAGGCACTTAGGATCAGAGGGGTGCAAGTGATTTTTTATCAAAACTGAGATAAACTGTTTTTTGGATAGTTAAAGTATAGATTAACATTCTGTAGAAGACACAGGTCAAAAGAAAAATTATATCGATATTTTTAAGCTATTTATAAAAAAACGTGTCAATGAAAATCCTGTTTCGTTTGGTGTCAGAAGGATGCAAATGCACTTGCACCCTTCTGACACCAAAGGATTATACTTTTAGGCTGATTTCATTAGAACGTATACATTTTTGTCAGTTGAAAACAACATCATCTTGTTCCGACTAGGATTTTCTACTGGTTCTGACCAGGATAATCAAAAGTCCTCAGATAGAGAAGTGATGAAAATAGATTCAGGTGTAACTTCGTCGGCATGAAAATCTCATTGTTATGTATACAAAAAATTCTAAAATATTTTTTTATGGCAAATTTAGCCAATGCTAATAGGGATAAAAGGCAAACACAAAACGCACTTAACAATAATTTTTTGGCAAATATATCTAAGAAAAATCTCTCGGATGAAAGCTCAGAGGATTCAGAGTTTTCGACAGGCTCTGATCATGATGTCACATACTATCCCACGGAACAAAATGAAACTTCGAAAAGTTCAGATGAGTTTTTGCGACAGGTAGTTTATAAAAAATTACATTAAATCTATTAAGGAATATTTACATAACTGTTTAGGAAAGAGGCCTGGTATAATTAGACCAAAAAAAGAAAAAAAATAAACATCCACGGTTCTTCTGGAGAATCAGAAGTTGCTGCTGCTGCAGTTGCTAGCGAGAATGAGTCCATTCCTGAAGAGTCAACTGGCCATTCATTAAGACCCCAAAAACGCCAACGAAATCAGGCAGTCTTGCGAAAAAAGCTACGAAACTAAGGGGAAGCGTACGTTGGTTCTACCGGAAAAAGCGACCAGCTAAACAGTTAATTCCAATGATCCGCAGGTATTCTTGTGTATCCATTAAGGAAAAAGAGAGATTGAAAGTTTTCAACAAATTCTGGGAATTATGATAGTGAAACTTGCAAACCTCGTTCATTATGAGTTGCATAGAAATTTGAAGCCCGAAAACGCAGAAAATTAAATGTGTGAACAAAAACAAAACATCTAGTATCATACTGAAAATACTAGTTACATACAGGTTCCAAAAGGATGCCATCATATTGTTTGGAGTCAGAGGGGTGCAAGTGTCATTCTTGGGTTCAGAAGGGTGCAAGTGAAAAATATCAATAAAAGTGGTTCGCCGATTTAACATAAATATCGCAAAAACTTTGGTTTTTCTTTCATAATCGTTCATTTTAGACCTCATGAGACACACTCCATCGAAAATTTAGTAGAAAAATTGATTCGATAATTTTTATTTAGAAAGAAAACTTTGAGGCCCGTTTTCTCGAAATCATCATTTCGGCACTTGCACCCCTCTGATCCTAAGCGCCTCAATTAAAATCAATGAGACAGACCATGATATCATAGCAATCTGTCATCTGGTTGTCAGAGCAATCTGTCAACCGGATTTTTTTTCGGCGCGTAGAATTTTTTGACATTCTCTTAGAATCTGAACAATATTCTCTATAGCAACTTAAACGAACTTGAAAGTAGCTTTAAGAACTTAAATTTTGGGCTCACTAGCATTCTATTTAGACAGAGACGAGTGCTGATAAAGCTTCTAAGAAACCTTTTTAAGGGAATTTTGGTTGCTTGTGTTGCTATCCCAGTAAGTAAGTGCCACCCAACTTTTAAGGAAAAATGGGCAATTTTTTTGATACAATTGGGCTGAACAGGAACATTTTTTCTCAAATTTTGCAGGTTCACAATACCGACAGTAGGTGGAAAAATTAGCCAGAAAATGGCCGGATTTTTATTCCAAGTGTCATGTCAGAGTGATCAGTGGTAAAACTATGAAAAAATTATGACTTATGTGGTAAAAATTTGCCAAAAATTTGACATTGAAATGACCGCAAAAAATGACAAATGTACTACAATATGACAAAGCTCTATCAAAACTATGAAAAAATATATGATAAAATCTAGCTAAATAAAGAAGTATGGCATAAAATATTACGAAATTCTGACAAAAATGACAAATACGAGAACAAAATGACAAAATTTTTACAAAATATGACAAAAATCCGAAAAAACGATAAATGTGTTACAATAATATGACAATTATGATAAAAATATGACGAAATGATGACAAAATATGACGAAATTTAATCAAAAGAGCTTGTGATAGCCGTTGTCCGTGAGTTCGAATCCAAGAGTAAACCTCGAACATAGTTGTACCGGATAAGTTCTTCCGTTATTTTTCGTGAACTGAAGATGTTAAAACAAATATAACAAACAGAAAAAAATCCAGACTATGAACAAATTTTGACCATCACGACAAACGACAAATGAATGAAAAATGACAAAATTATTAAAAAAAAAATGACAATAGAATAATAAAAATCTGACAGAACTATAACAAAACTTTGTAATTTTTTTTATTTTCGTTATATTTTTATTATATTTCGAAATACTTTTGTCATAGTATTGTCAGATTTCTGTCGTTGTATTGCCAAATTTTATCCTGTTTGTCATTTTTTATTGGTTATTATAGTTGTCATATTTTAATCACATTTGTCATATATTCCATAATCTTGTCAAAGTTTATTTTGAGTTTTGTCATTTTTGTATATTTTTTTGTCTTTTTTTTATAGTTTTGTCAGAATTTTATTAAATTTTATTGTCAAATTCGTGCATCTGTTCCATTTTATTTTTTTTTATATTTTGGTCATTTAATTGTTAAACTTATCCAATTTTTGCTATATTTATCTCATATTTTGTCACATTTTCAAAACGTTTGTCATATTCTTCTCATGTTTTTTTTCATAATATTGTCATATTTTTCCATATTTTTTACATAATTTTGTTATGTTTTTGTAATCAATTAAAAAGATTTTTTTCATGCGATTTCCAGTCATTTACAATATTTTAAAGTTGAGCGGAAGTCGTCATATTGGATTTTAAGATGGCGTACCTTAGCTTCACACAGCGAAGTTCGATTTCTACTAATTGAGTGCTTTCACCTTATACCCATATTGAGGGTGTTTCATGCAATTTGCAGTCATTTAAAGTATTTTGATTTTAGGCGGAAGCCGCCATCTTTGATTTCAAAATGGCGTCCAAAATCTATTTTCCAACGTCCTTACAAGGTCCTGCCAACGTGTATTCATTTCCTTAAGATTCCTCTTCATATGTCCTGCGGTTGTTTCCAGGGTCCTGAAACTCAAGAGGACTTTTTTCGCGGAATTTTTTTGCGCTGTACGTATCGCTCACATTTTTGATTCTGCAAACTAATTTGCAACGATTTTTGCACGTGTGATTATTTTTTTCATAAAACACCGAAGGTTTTTCTCACTGTGTACCCTCATAGGTTTCAAGAGGGTTTGTGAAACTAGAGTTGACAGATTTTGAATCGGCCTCGCAGTTCATTGTGAAACTAAATTTATAATTAAAGTTGAGAGTAATTTTGAACATAATATTTAAAACTTTTCTAGGTAGTTGAATTCAATTTTTGAGTAAATAGGAATAAATTATTTAAGACTAGACTCAAATTCATTTCCTTCATCAGAGAAAGTTGTTTGTTTCTTACTGTGTGCCCTGTGTGTCTCACGGCAGTTCCCATTGAGGAAGGTTCTCCGATAGGTTATAATTTCTTCGGGATGAAGATAAGACTGCTCGCAATCGAACCCATACGTACAACAGGTCTTCCCATTTTCCACCGTTCATCTCTGAAGGTTGGATTCGATTATGGAGCGGCCGGCTGTGTTGTTGTTGTTGTGGCCACTTGACGCTTCTTTGCTCTCGTTTGTTGAATCAAGGATTTTCGTCACTTACCTAAAAGATGGGAAGAGAAGAGAGAAAAAAAGAAATTAATTATTATCTTTCGTAAGCGATCCGGGAAGCGTTAAATTGATTCTTTGTTCTTCGTTAGGATAGGTTCTCTACCGGCGATAGAAGTCACTAAGTCACTTATCACTAGAGTTTATGTGAAGCGTTGTCGTGGTCGTTCTGTAAAGTAAAAGCCCGGACCGAGGGGCATTCAGATGAGATAACAAGGTCACGGAAACAGACTATTCGAAACAGGGATTGAACATGGGAGGCCCCGGCGAAGACAGATGGGATTTTGATCGGTTGAAATTGATGCCCGTTTGCTTTTGGACAGTTCTCGAATGGCCTAGTACCCGATAGAGGCGGGCGGCAGTCTGGAGGGAGTCATTGAAAAATGTCGATATATAAATCTGTAGCGGAGAATGGCCGTGAAAAAGTAAGCGATAAAACCTTGACATAATTTAGGCTTAGAATGGAAGAATTCGATTAGTCATCGGATGACTACACTAGTAGTTTGAAAACAATTTATGGTGGTAATTTGTTAATTTTGTTCTATCCATAGACCTTTATAAACAATTTTAGATCTTGGAATTCAATTATTTGAGAAGAAAATAAAACGATGTCGGAAGCAATAACTGTCAAGATTAAAGTTCACTGATCCAACATGTTTTGTCGTCGACGTGAGATCAGTCCAGGAAAAAAAATCACGCTCCCCAGAAATTTTGCAAAGTGGCCGGCGATCGCTCTCTCTTTGGCCGCGGCAAACACTTTCATAAGTTTAAGCCCCTTTGGATCGATTGATCGATGACAAATGGAGACGAGTTTAGCCGTCGTGTGCAGCGGATATTTGAAGAGCAAAAGAAAAAAGTTGCCCTAACATCCATCACTTTCGCCATAGCCGACAATTCCTGCTAGAGACATAAAACGCAGCAACAGCAGCAGATAGTGTGGGGATGATAACAAACTTGTTGTTGTTCGTCGTTCACAAGCCCTGGATCATTGCTGAATGATGTGTAAAAGTGAAACCGATCGAGGGACTCGTTCAGAGATCGTTTCTGTAGGTTTATGTGGAAGTGCTGTTAAGTGTCAATGACATATCAATCAATTGTGTCCCAATGCAGATGGACAGTGATGGGTCAATATTGATACAAATGAGGTGGTCCAGGAGAGAAATCCTCCGTTGAGGTTTCATTCTCTGACATGTGAGTATTACATTTGCAAATAGTTACTTCCTCATTCACACCCGTTCGGTTAAGAACCAATTTACAACGAGTTTTATCAATGAGAGGACAGCTGCCTTTCGCTTCAGGAGCAATTGTTCAAACACACTTTAGAGATACCCAACTGTTATCAACAAAGCACACTTCCCTTGGCAAGGGAAATTATCTAGGTTTTGTCAACAAAGCTGACTGGCGAGTTTGCTTGGACAAATGCTGCTTACTATAACCAGTATAAAAGTCCAGCACCGTTATCTATTTGAATAAAAAAAACACACACACATTCTGCTACTCTAAGGCCTAAAGCTGACATGAGACAGAGTGTCGTTGCTCAAACGTGTGAAGCCTGTTGAGAGTTGCCTATCGTTGGCACCATTTTAGCACTTTTAAATGCTTTTTTCATCTACTCTACACGAAGCTTATCGTAAATTTGAACTAGACATTCATATTTTTTTCGACTTCATATCTTCGTCCAAATGCGACGCTCTGACAAGTACATGGTGACGAATATACCGTGGTACAAGAATTATGATTTTGGCAACAACCCGCAGGTGATAACGAGGCGGAGACTTTCGGGGGTGTCTCGTTATCTTTACGACCTTCACATTCAACAACCGATGGATGGTCGGTCAGTCAGCGACCGTTTCGAATTACCTGGATGAGTTCGATGTTGTTTTGGTAGTAGAATAGTACCGCACTGGTGACAATTTGGACAAAGTTCAACCATCAACTCACAAGTCATTACCTTTAAAGTCTGTTTCACATAGAATCTGGTCACATCTTTTCATTTACTGCAGCGCCCCTAGTTGTCACATCGCGAATCTATTGACAGTGTTTTGATCCGGATGGTTTGTTTACTTAGTGATGAAAATTTCATCAAGATTGAAGCAGTCAGTCAAAAGTTATCACGAAGGAACGCGAAAGGCGAGAGAAAATTCTGCACACTCACGTAGACAAACCGACGTGGTCAGAGGTAAAGATCGCGAAATTCCTGAAATATCCAAAATCGACTGTAAATTCGGTGCTGCAACGTTACCGGGAGACCCTTACGGTGGATCGAGCAAAACAAATCAGGCGTAAAAGTGGAACATATGATCGGAAGCTGCGAGCAAAGGTTATTCGATCAATTCACAATAATCCTGGGATCTCCTTGCGTGATTTGGCGAAAAAGTTCAAAACGAACTACATTACAGCTCGACGAATGTGTTTGCGAGAAGGCTTGCGGTTGTATTATGCAAGCAAACATCCCAACAGGATGCTGAAACAAAACCTGGTTGCCAAAACCAGGGCAAGGAAGTTGTACGAGAAAGTGTTGACCAAGTACAACGGATACCAGGGAATGTTGAGGGTAGATTCAAGTTTGTTTTCGCTGATAAATTTGCTCGTAAGTTGATGATTTGGCAAGGGAACTATAGTTGTGGGAAAAGACTAAGATTTTCATCACTACTGGGGACACAATGAATGGAAATGTTTACAAAGAAGAATGTCTCCAGAAGAGGGTTTTGCCATTCATTCGGTCCCACAAAGGTCCGGTGAAGTTCTGGCCGTACCTGGCAAGCTGCCACTACAGCCTGGATGTCGTTAAGTGGTATAAGGAGAACAAGATCGATTTTGTTGAAAAAAGTATAAATCCACCAAACTGTCCGGCCTTTCGTCCCATCGAGAAATATTGGGCAATAGTTAAGGGCAAACTGAAGAAATGTGACAGAACCATGAAAAAACCCGCTCAAATGGAAAAATGGTGGAACAAGATGGCGAATGAGGTTACCAGCAGTACTGTGCAGAAAATGATGGGTGGTATCACAAAAAAAGTTTGAAAATTCATCCGAAAAGCTGACGAATGATTTTTATGTATTTTTTTATCCTTAAAGTGCAATAAAAACCCTACAAAATGACATTTTTACTTTTGTTGTACGTTATTTCTTTGCGGAGAAATGATTTATTTTATCCGACCAGATTCTATGTGAAACAGACTTTACATACTTTTGTACTCTTCTTCCTAAAAAATTATCGACTACATCCCCATGTTCTCTCGGAAAAAAGTGTTTGGCAATTGGACAGCTTCTCGTCTAAATACGCAAATTTTACTTCTAGCTCTAAACTACAGCGCTGATTGATGTCACTACAAACCGATTCAACGCATGCCGGACAGAGAGGATAACGTTTCTTGTCTAGAGATGCTAAAATGAAGGAGTTACAAATTCGCCGACCAAAAAAAGGCCACGTCTCAACTGATTGAAATTTGAAATCGGGGCCAAACTAATTTCCACCGATACGAACACTAGTAGCTTGTACTAGCAAACTAGTGACACAAATTTTTGTCACCTACAAGTCAAATCCCTTCACTTGACCGGTCGCAAGTTGACATCGGAGCTAAACTAATTTCTACCGGTACTAACATTAGTAGTTTGAACTAGCGAACTCGCGACATTAGTTTTCGTCACCTACAAATCTAACCCTTTCGCTGAAGGGTGTCGCAAGTTGAAATCGGAGCTAAACTAATTTCTACCGGTACTAACACTAGTAGCTTGTACAAGCGAGTTCGCGACACAAATGTTTGTCACCTACAAGTCAAATCCTTTCGCTGGAGTTGTCTAATTTCTACCGGTACTAACACTAGTAGCTTGTACTAGCGAGCTATAGGTACTAAACTAAAATAAATTCTATCGGTACTAACACTAGTAGCTTAAACTAGCGAATTCGCGACATTAGTTTTCATCACCTACATGTCTAACCCTTTCGCTAGAGGTGTCGCAAGTTGAAATCGGAGCTAAACTAATTTCTAACGGTATTAACACTAGTAGCTTGTACTAGCGAACTCGCGACACTGATTTTCGTCACCTACAAGTTAAACCCATTCACTAGAGAGGTCGCAAGTTGAAATCGGAGCTCAACTAGTTTCCATCGGTACTAACACTAGTAGCTTGTTCTAGCGAACTCGCCTCACAAATTTTTGTCACCTACAAGTTAAAACCTTTCGCTAGAGATGTCGCAAGTTGAAATCGGAGCTAAACTAATTTCTACCGGTACTAACACTAGTAACTTGTTCTAGCGAGCTCGCGACACTGATTTTCGTCACAAGTCAAACCCTTTCACTAGAGGTGTAGCATGTTGAAATCAAATTTTTGTCACCTACAAGTCAAACCTTTTCGCTAGAGATGTCGCAAGTTGAAATCGGAGCTAAACTAATTTCTACCGGTACTAACACTAGTAACTTGTACTAGCGAGCTCGCGACACTGATTTTCGTCACCTACAAGTCAAACTAGAAAGCTCCCGACACTTATTTTCGTCACCTACAAGTAAAACCCTTTCACTAGAGGGATCGCAAGTTGAAATCGGAGCTAAACTAATTTCTACCGGTACTAACACTAGTAGCTTGAACTAGTGAACTCGCGACGTTAGTTTTCGTCACCTACAAGTCAAACCCTTTCGCTAGAGGTGGCTAATGTTGAAATCGGGGCCAAACTAATTTCTATCGGTACTTACACTAGTACCTTATACTAGCGAACTCGAGACACTGATTTTCGTCACCTACAAGTCAAACCCTTTCACTAAAGGCTTTGGAAGTTTAAATCGGAGCTAAACTCACTTCCACCGGTATTATTCCGTTAATAATCACTTGGCTGTTTTAATTTCGCCTCCAATCATCCGAAAGACAAGGCAACTAATTATTACACGCGTTGTGGACGGGTATCTAATTTTATTTTTTTGCGATCAATGTACTTTATAACAGTCGAAAAAGTGACATTTGTGACATTTTTTTCATGACATTTACACCTATTAAAATCCACGAATTTCATTGCGCCATTCGTAGAACCCACTGAACCAATGACATTCGCTAGGCAGAAATGTTATTGAGGAGAAAAATTCCCTCGAACGACGTCTTCCGAAAGCTGTCTACGTTAGATGAAACAAAAGGACCTGGACCAGATGGCATTCCTCCAATTCTGTTTCTGTTATCCGTACCAATTTTGATCATTTTTAATCAATCGTTAACGGAAGGTACTTTTCCCACCGCATGGAAAATCGCATCGATCACCCCAATCCTCAAATCCGGCGACTTGCATCGAGTGGAAAGCTATCGAGGGATTTCGATTCTAAGCTGTTTGCCTAAGGCATTCGAGAGCCTCCGTTTATGACGTACTTTATCAATCGATGCATCACTGTATTTCTGAAGATCAACATCATAAAATTTAGATCTACGACCACCAATCTTATGACGTACGTTTCGAAATTGGTTACTATGCTAGACAAACGTCAACAAGTCGAAGCAGTTTATGTAGACTTGACAAGGCTTTTGATAGAGTACCGCACAAATTTGTCATCGAAAAAATGCGTCGGATAGGACTACCTGATTGGCTTTGCAAATGGATCAACTCTTATCTCGTAGACCGGACTGCTTACGTACGACTAACCAACGTGAACTCGACGCCTTTTCGAATCACTTCTGGAGTTCCACAAGGAAATCATCTGGGACCTTTGATCTTCGTTCTTTTTATCAACGATCTATGCGCTATCATTGAATCGGAGAAGTTGTTGTATGCCGACGATCTAAAAATTTTTCGTACCATAGCTTCACTAGTTGACTGCTGTGCTCTCAAAAAAGACATCAAGTCAATTCTAACGTGGTGTCATCAGAATGGTATGGCTCCTAATATTTCCAAATGTATCTTTCACTTGTAAACGTCAACCTGTGAACTTCGAGTACAAAATGTCATCGACAACCTTGTAACATTCGCAGTTCTCTACTGATCAAACTCGATCAAGCACCTTAGATAGTCAGAACAAACTAGGTAGAACAGCGGAAATGGGACAACCCAAAAAAACCCTACAAGACAACAACAAAAACCCAGAGCGTCGATCGAAGAAGTGCCCGATCATCAACCCAAACTTCCCGAGTTGGAAGATAATAAAAGGCCAGCGATCGTGCCGCGCGGGATCATTCGATCTTTAGGCATTATCCCGTGCAGTCGCAAAGTAACGACGGTGTTTTGCGTGTGATCAACCAGCAATCAGCAAAATGTGTAGTGGGCTGAGGATCATCCAAGGAGATCGCGATGCGATGGGCCGACTGCGGACCGAGGCCGAGGCACTGGCGACACTAATCCGCGGGATAAGTAGGAGCGATCCGGCTGTTCAACCACAACATTAAATCCGCTTTGCGGAAACGGATGTTTTCACAGCCAACAAAATATTAGAAAGAGTAGTGATGAAGAAAAGATTGCTCTCACCAGCCGGTGCACAGCCGTATCTGGAGGTCGAGTGAGTGAATTCAAACATCTTATTAACAATTTTGGTGCTGATCGGGTCCATGGTTTTCAACAGAAAATCTTTCGGCCTTTTTGGTTTTGATGACTGGTTCCGGATTCAGCTGAAGGAAGCCGTTCCTGCCGGGCTGGAAGCTGTCTCCGTAAGAGCTCTTACGCAGGGTTGTTAAAAACTATTGATTTTGGCCAACTTATTTTTGTAACAAAAATTGTATAACTTTGTGAATAGATGAGAGATTGATTACTAAAGGGTGTTTAAAATCTAGTTTAAAAAGTGTTCTTAGAAATTGGGCTGCGGATCCACGACTTCCCGCTAGCTGCCGGGCAAATGTGAAAGAAGTGTAGACAAATTTCAGTAGAAATTTGACGCTTAAGTCAGCGCTTTTATTATGAACCTTTTCCTATAGATAAATCAACCTTCTTTCCGTAACAAAACGTTACAACCTTAAGTCGCAATTCTATCGTCAAGGACCATGGCATAATTTTGGACACCAAAATCACTTCAACGACTACTACAGCCTAAAAGCACTTTATTGTGCTCTTGTACGCAGCATTGTCGAGTACGGAGTGCAAATCTGGGCGCCATACCAGGTTTTACAGGCAAACCGGATCGAAAGAGTACAACGATGCTTCCTCAGATACGCTCTGATTTTTTTGGATGACCGTCAATGTCATTGAAGTCTCTGAGACTTTATGAGAGATGTCATGGGACTGTTACGAGTTTGAATTTAATTAAAATGACATTCTCTAGCCTGTCTGGCACTATTTTCTATTTCAGACCGTTTTACGTTCAGTGCAGGATTTGTTAAAACCTTCACACTAGTCAGATGTATTTCCTAATCAAATCCTTTCTCCCATTCCTCAAACAAAATTCTTTGCTACGATGCCGAGGGAACCTCGGTACTAAAGCGCGGTATTGAACTTTCATCCTTTTCGTCCTTTTCCAACTTATCTCTTGACTACTAGGACGTGGCCGGCTCCGTTATTGACGGTTCAAAGAGAGAGCATCAGTTTTGGACATCGTGAATGTGATGTCAATCCTAGACACTCTATTCTTTTGACCTTTGATCAAAATTGATGGCCTCGGTCAATCACGAATTAGCAATCATTGGCGATGTTAAACTAGACGTTAAACTAAACGGAATGTATTTATCATTACAGAATTTTATTCAAGAACCATTTTTGAGTGATACGATCCGATTGTAAGTAAGAATATCAAACTGTATGTTAATATTTAAGATTTAAGATCAAATAAATAATATTTTAGAACTCCCTGAAGATGATGCTAAACAGCATCGACAGGTCGGAATAATAAAAAATCGTTTTCGAAATTTATTGACTTAACTGCCGAATAAGAATCGCAACAATTTTATTAACTTTTACTCAGCTCGTTTCGAATGAAAAATGCAAGAAAAAAACAAAAGACGCACATACCTTGGTGAGTAATCGTTAGCTGCTATCCCGTTTAAAATTACATTAACATTGTAATTATAAAAATAATAATGGCTATACGACGAGTCGGGCTGCTGCGTAGAGGCTGCGAGTATTTCTGTGCGATGATGTATTGACTTGTTTCCCAGGAATAACTGTATCTGCGGGAGAAGCCCAGTAATGACCGCCGGCCGCCGGCGGGGACGACACGTCACATTTCCCTCACCAATCACGCAGATGTGATAACAATCAGCGCAACAAATCACTCATCAAACTATTCAATCCCACGCACCGATAGTAGCTAAAAATGCTGGGAGCCGGCCGGGCGCAAAAAAAGCTTAAAGTGCAACTGGAACGACTCTTTGTGTGTTACTGTAGCTCAATGTGTTTAGAGCCCTCGGGCAGATAAACCCGGCTTATGGTTGGAAATTATCACCACAAACCGCAGTTGATTTATGACGTGCAAAAAGCAATAATTCGCCACTTTCGCCCTCATCAACGGCAATAACTGAGTGCCGCGGCTATCGTGAGTTGACTTAGAGTGGACACTTGACAATCACAGTACAACTGTTATTAATGCCAGCATTGGTACCGACAGGGCACGAACGTTTCCGCAATCCAAAACCGGTGAATCCAAAAGGGACCTCGCAGCCCACGTCCTTTTCGTTTTCCGAAACGAAGGTGTTGGTAGTCACCTATGCTGATAGGTCGTTGAAGTCTTTTGTACACGCGGAAACCCTCTAGCAGGGTCAATTGCGCAAGCGCGCCAAATACGCCTAGCGGTTGCTGGTCTGGTGCTGCCGTATTTGTTTGTTCTCTTCCATTTGACCATTGCATCGGGATCGAAACGTTTCTGACCAAAACCGAAACGAAGCACCCTAACTACCACTCTCACTATCTGTCAACTAGTCCTCCAGCTGCAGCAGCGAATTCGGTCTATTAGACTGTAGGAACCTGCAACCAAAGCTCCCACGCGTATATGCGCGGTAGATTTGAAGTTGCCTTTCGGTGCACACTTGTCAGTCGCACTTCAGGTTTTTTATTTCGCGTGAACCCCGTGATCGGTACACTAACGCTCGCAATTAATTAATATCATAACTCAAACAACAATATAAAACAAATAAATTTCAATATCGTATAGCAGCAGCAACGTTGATTTGTTCCGCGTGATGCATGCGGCGGAATTCGACATGTGCGCCCCTGCGTCAGTGTAGCTGGTTGTTGTTAGAGCCCCTTTCAAAGTTTGACGTTGCAGGTTCAGCGAAAGCTGCACCCCGAAAGAAATGTGGGTGATTCAACGAGGAAATCGGTTCAAAATCGACACGCGTTGCTGGGGTCTATAGGAGCTTGAAGTTATCAACTGGTTCCAGCAGCACGTACATAAATCCGATCGCTTATTTGCTCTAGGGGTTGTACTCCGTGACCTTCGGTTTGCAGTGCATGACTTATCGAAGTTGTGCCAACGGATATACAACTTAAAACCACGGAACCTCACGTTATATTTCTGAGCATTGTTTTTGCTAGACAATCTGTTGGATCTGATCAATCGGAAGCTAGTATTGAGACAAAACATTGCACAAAAGTTGCATCATAGGACGGACATAGATACACAAGGACGGCAATGGATGCATTGGAAAAATTTCATGATCGAATTTTAAACATCAACCATATACATTTAGTAGATTGGCAAAAGATTTCTGCTCAATTGAACTTGATTCAGCGGATTTTCAAAGCGCCCCAAGTTTTTAGTTTTGTGACTCTCAAAAATAAAATTTATTTCGATGCCAAATGACTTTGAAAAGCATTAAACCAAAAATAGTTTATATAAAGATTCCCAACTCTTATGAAAACCGGGAGACAAAAAAAAATAAGCGCCACCATCAAATATGACGGCAGAAATGCAACTAAAACACAGTGAACACTGTTAACAGAAAAAACTCATGTAAAGCAGTTTTTATCACACGATGGGGCACATGTACTCAATTGGGAGTTTTTCAGCACAGCAATCAAAAGCCCCATTAACAATAACTAATTTTTGCTCTCAAAAATCTTGAGTGTCAGAAATGAGGGTGTGGATTATTCATGCGCAGCGCACAACATGGGACTGCACACTTTAGATCTGTGGATTGCTACATTTGTGCCATGAACATTTCAAATCAGTATCTATTTAAATCAGTTTTTTTTTAATTTTTCTAGATTGCACAAAATCTAAATTTCAAAAAAAAAAAAATTTCTGCCTTATTGTTTCACTTTGAGGAATACTCAAAATTTGCAAAATTAATAATAAAATAATATTCTTCAAAATTTAACACGATACTTCAGGCAAACTAAAATACCATAGTTGTATAAGTTAGTCCAGCTGTTTCTATCATACAGAACTTTGAGTATTGCTTTTTTCTAACTGATTTCCTTGCAGTCCATTTAGCTAAATTTAGTCCTCAATTTTAGTTTAACGTTTCGAAATACTATGTACAAATTTAACAGATATAAAGGTCGCGGTATACCTCAGGTGAAAATGAAAAATCTACTCTAGCCAGTAATTAAAAATAGTTGAAAGATGAATTTTGAACTGGTCTCAGAGTTTAAAACCTCCTGAGATGTTTTAATTTCGATTCCCCTGATTTTACCGTGGAAATGTTATCATATTGAGCGAAAAAAAAACATTTTAAGGAGATTTAAACACTAAGACTACACAGCAAAAATAATTCGTGTAATTTTAGATCGGAAACGATGCACGAAAACGGAACATCGTTTTCGATCTAAAATTCTATCACGGCGTGTAAATTTAGATCGAAAGCGATGCACGAAAATGGAACGGCTTATTGTCGTGTAAAAATACATCGTGATGTGAAATTTGAGAATTCATTCTGGATATTGGCAGTTTTTTAGTAAATATTCAGGTTTCAAACATTGAAAAATGAAAAAAATACGATGATTATTATTATTGGACATTTATTTTTAAACAAAGCATTGAAAGTAAAATAAAAAACTTCACCCACCACCATGGAATGCGCCCAGTTGCATCAATCGTTTACCGTGGTCCACCCTGGTCAGCGTCACCCGTCGAATTCCACTTCGGAAATCCGGATCCACGTAACTATAATAAAATAAGTTAGCTGCCAAATGCTGACGGTACGATCTTCTGGAATCTTAGGACAGCGGCTGGGGCTGTGACTCCCATTTCCGTAACACTTTTCACTTATTTTTTTGGATGATTCTACAAAACGAACCATCTTCTTGAGTGAAAATTAAAAAACTTTAGCCGCGAAAGAAACAAAAACAATGGGTTTGTCGAATTTTACATCGTTTTTAATGGAAAATTATATCCCAACGTTCGTTTCTAGACCACGCTGTGTAAATTTATTGCAAAGAATTCAATTTTACACTTTTTTATTTTAAACCGACGAAAAATAGACCATAAAGAGTATGAAATTACATCTTTTTAGAATTACACTAGGAAAAAAATAGATGCCACAAGTTTTAGATTGCGTATACTTTTAGAAATTTTTTGCTGTGTAGCTTGAAATTCAACTTTTCACTATATTCTTAAATTATAAATTGTTAAATGTTCCTAAATTCTAAATTTCTTCATACACTTTTTTTATTCTGTAAAATTTAATTAAATTACGTCAGAGTGCATTTTGAATAATTTTAAATTGATTGAATACATATCAGAGTGCATCATGATCTGCACGCTACGTTCATAAAACATAATTAATGAGAAATGTTGACCTTTTCCGTCAGTAGGTGGTGCTGATGTTTGTTGAAAGAATGTCTTTTGGAATTTATATGAAAAATGTAAAGAGCTGGGTATCTTTATATCTACTATCTTTGATTAAACGTCGAGATCTGGTATTATTTATCTAAAAAAATTGTTTGGCTAAAAATCGACTTTCTGAGTACCAGTCCCAATACAAAAAAAATATCAAAAAATTGGAAAAATAAAAGTGGATGAATTAGAACTTTTTTTTTTTTTAATCTGACGAGAAAACTTACAGGGTGACAACGTGGAAGTAATACACTGTGTCTATTGCAATAAAACTCAAACCAGATTTTATTTCTCTTCGAAATCAATTTAATATCATCTAGAAGTAGTAAAATTACAGAATAAGTACTTGAGTTTTTTTTTTACTTCGGTGTTTGATAATCTAGATGCTTTCGTTCGAGTTTACTACTTTTCGTCCGAAAAAAAAGTTGTGACCTGCGTGCGTCTTCAGCAGAAACCGAGAGCGACGTATGAGCCATTTTCAAACGCCAAGGTGGAAAACGATTTCATTTGGATATATTGGTAGAGACTTCAGAATTCGACAGGAGCTAGCTCGAACAAAATATTGTCATCAAATTAGTTAAGACTTCAAGGAAAAGTTGGATGTAGAAATAATGAAATACAATAAAAGTTATGTAAAAAAAACCCGATTTAATACACTTGACTGTAGTCTTTCTCACAGTCTATTAATTATATGTGGATACATATTATAAAAAATCATAAACAAATGATGGTTTTCATAACTCTTAATCATCAAATTTTAAATTAAGAATTACCTACGTAGTAAATCCAAAATATTTTTTTTTAATAATAATCAATTTTATTCGTGTAACATAAGATATGTACAATCTTTTTGAAGTGTTACATTTGGGTTTGAATTGTTTCGATTTCAATTTAATTGTTTCTGATGAATTTTTATGTCTAACTAATAAGAATCAGTTGTTACCTGTTTAATGCAAATCTTGATAGTGAAGCATTCTTAAATTCCGATTTCGATTTAATGGACTTTATGCTGGTAGGAAGATTATTCCAGTTCGAGATGCCTCTTACGAGAAACGAATTATTATAATAGACTGAAATATGAGGTGGAATTACAAAATTAATAGTTCTAGAGTTTCTTACTGGAACAATAGTCTTTTGATGTAATGCGGACCTCCTCTAGTAACTATTCTATGGGCCAAAACGCACAACCTGTGTTTATAAAAATTATAGAATGGACAACCGATCAGCATTATACTATTTCTAAATTGTATAAAGAATAAAAGTATTTGAAAATTCTCATAATTTTCATATAAATTATTTAATTTGCAACTCATTGGTGATATTTTAATTACTGAATCCTGGAATATCGTTATGAACTCGTTTCTATGATTTTTTTTAAAATAAGTATAATCTCAATGAACTCTTTTTTGAGTTACAGCATATGATAACTTAAAAATAAAAGATGCCCATATGAGTTTTAAATAATCTAACGTTGGTCCGAATTGACTTCTCTAGTGAAGAGAACGATTATATTGAAACATAATTGGGTAAGATTACAATCTCTGGAGTAAAATACGATGCCGTAACGATTGATTTTAAAATTTTGATAATTATGACAATTTTGAAATTTTGTCAATAATGTCAATTTCGTCGTTTTGGCATTTTTGTCAGTTTAGTTAAGTTTTCAATTTTGTAATTTTTGCCAATTTAGTTATTACAGTAGTTTTTCGATTTTATCACGGTCATCACTGTGAGTTTGGCGAAACCGTGAATTTGGCGAAACTAAAAATTAGGGTGGAAAAAAGGTTTTTTAGTTACTTTAATCAATAATTTATAATGTTTTCAGTAGTGGAAACGTGTTGTATCAATAAATTTTTATTATAAGATGTAGTTATCAAAGTTGACTGAACACAAAGGATCGATTTCAGTTGAAATTGTTCTTCTCTATAGCAATTTAAGATTTTTTCTTGAAATAAAACCATATAGAATATAAATTTGATAGTCTGCATATAATAAAAGTGAATTTTTAAGTTTTTATGGAAATTTAAAAGTCATTTTCTCTTATGTCGATTTTGGAAAAAAAAAAATCAAAGAAAACTGCAGCAAAAAAATTTATTCTGCAAATTTTAAATTCCAATATTTTAATCTTCACACCTTTGATTAACTAAAAAGTTCACTTTTTAAGAACGGCAAAACAAGCACATATAACAACACTAGCATAAGTATGACGTCAAAATACTTATGTCGATTATTACAAATGTTTTCATAATCCAAATGACGATTTTAAACACTATACAGCTAAAGTAAGCAGTTCAATGGCATTTTCATATAATGGAATACCAATATATCATAACATAAATCATAAAAAATATCATGAACAAAGACGCTCTACGCTTTTGAAAGAAAATTAATGTCCTGGAAATGGTTTATGAATGATTTAAAAAACAGCGTGATAAAATCGGAACAATAACCGTGATAAAATTGAGCGTGAATTTGGCGAGTATTAAATACATCGACAGTGATCAAATCAAAAAACTACTGTATTGACATTTTTTTTTAATCAAATGTATATATTAATTTCTATTTTATCACTTTTGTAAATTGCTTGATTTTTTTATTGAAACTGACAGATTTGAGAAAATTTAAAACAAAACAACAAAAATTTACAAAATTAGCAACGACGAAACATTTACAAAATTGACGAAATAAGATAAAAAACCAATTTTTTTAAACACATTCATGATAAAATTAATCAAATGGAGAATTTTAACATCAATGAAAAAACTGACGAAATTGACAAAAATGACGCTATAGACAGAATTGACAAAATTTTTAAAAAATGTTAGAATTGACAAAAATAACAAAAATGAAAAAAAGGACAAAATTTACAAAAACGCAAAAAATGGTTTAACGTCAACAAATTGACAAAATTAACAAAATAAAAAAAACTGACAAAATTAACATAAATGACAAAAGTGAATTTTGTCGTTATTGCCATAGGTGTCATTTTGGTCATATTGGTTATTTTGATCACTTTTGCCATTTTTGTAATTTTTGCCGTTATTGTCATTTTTGTACTTTTTTTAATTTTTATCATTTTTGTCATTTATGTCATTTTTATACATTTTGTCATTTCGGTCAAATGGAGAAAATAAGCATCAATGACAAAAATGACGAAATTGACAAAAATAACGACCTTGACAGAGTTGACCAAATTTTAATTAACTTTCCGCAAACTGCAACGTTGATATAAAGTCACGAATGCCATAAAGATGATACAACAATTCAAATCTAAAGAAAAAAAAAATTTAAAAAATGATGAAATTGACAAAATCGACCAAATTTAACACAATGATAGAATTAACTAATTTGACAAAACCAACAAAATTAACAAAATTGACAAAATTGATAAAACTGGAAAAAAAAACATAATTGAGAATTAATTCCGAAATTGGCCTGCATATTTGGATCTTTGGGAAAATTTGAAACAATATGCATATGCCCTAATTGCTTAAGGTTTTAGGATAAAATTGCCTGGATTTGTCCAGCCCGGATACTTGCTAAAAATATTTAGTTCTTGATTTTCAATTTGGATAATATTTGGTATAGAATCCTGCTTCGAACCTTGGTGTTGCATTTCAATCTAAAATATGATGAATTTTCCTTATTCGAAGCTCATAATTTTGGAATATGAAAAAAAAACATATAAAATTCCAAACATTTTAAAGATTTCGATCTGAAATTTCTATCATTAAATTATATCCAAAGTTGAAACATAGGAAAGTCCAGAACTGAAAAAATTTGATACAATTTCATCATTCGCAATTCTATTTAGATTTAAAAATATAATTGAAAAAAAAATCATATTGTGAACCATAGATTCAGAATCTAATTTATAAACGATTTAAAATGAAGGAGATCGCAGTTTCATAACTTTGATTCTTGATTCAAACAAATATTTAAAATTCAATCTAAGTCAGTTTAGAAACACAAACCTGATGAAAATCACATATTAAAAGATCCTGATTCATTTTAAAGTATTCGTTTTTTGAAAATCCAGATTTTAAATTTGAAACTTTAATCAGAGGATGAAAATTATTATTCATCAAATAATAACTGATAATTTTTAAAGTTGTTTTTTATCCTCAGGTGAATATTCAGCTGGAAATTTTATTTAACATTATTTACATAAATTTCAGATTCTTCAAAATTCTGGTTCTAACTGAAATCATAAATTTTAATCAAGTTTACAAGAGTAGAAAAAAAACCTTATTTGGACAGTAAACCTAATTTTTAACTTTTATTTCTGAATATTTGATACATTTTCACCCATGCTTAAGTTTTTTTTTATTATAGTCGTTTTAATATCTTTATGTTATTCGCGACTAATGTCAGCGATGCAGTTGACAGACAGTCATTGAAAAACTTGTCTGGAACAACTGTGTATCGAACACTCTTAGGCTCAAATGTCCGTGAGTTTCAGCTCAGAAGGCAACTGATTTAGTTCCTATATTTTTTAAAGCTTCATTGGAAAAAAAAATTTAACTTGAATAATTTGTACTTAGCACATATACATTTTTTTAACTTGTGTATGCGTTGTTCAAGCAAAAATGTTCTAGGAAAAAATGTCATGAACCATGACCATGAATGACTGACCCCTTATACAAAATTTAACACCAGAAATCGATTGCTCGTCTTTTAAAACACTCATGTGCAAATTTTCAACACGATCCGACAAAAAGTAACGTTAATATCGCGAAAACAATATATGTCTTCTATGGACGACCCCCTCCAAGAGGGGTCATCCGAAAATCTAAAAACATTTTTCATCCTTCCTGGTCCTAATGGGCATCCATGCCAACTTGCAGCTCTCTGGCTCTTAAGACGGCTGAGTCTATAGACGACAAACAAACAAACAAACAAACAAACAAACAAACAAACAAACAAACAAACAAACAAACAAACAAACAAACAAACAAACAAACAAACAAGCAAACAAACAAACAAACCCACAGAAATTGCTTTATATATATATAGATTAACTTAAGTCATTTTTGTAATGTTTATACATTTTTGTCATTTTTGTCATATTTGTTACTTTTGTAATTTTTGTCAATTTTGTAAGTTTTGTCATTTATGACCATTTTTTTATCAATTTTGTAATTTTCTTCAAATTGACCCATTTTGTCAATTTCGTTATTTTTATCCATTTAGTAGATTTTTTCGATTTAGTCAATTTGATCAAATTCGTTAATTTTGTCCATTATGTCAATTTTGCTATTTTTGACGGTTTGATCAATATTTTCTAATGTCAATTTAGTAAATTTCGTCTAATTTATCATTTTGTCAATGAATGACAACATTTTTGAAAATTTTGTTAATTTAGTCGATTTTGTCCATTTTCACAATTTTGAAAAATTTGGTATTTTTAGACAATTTTGTCATTTTTGCCAATTGTGTCGTTTTTGTAAATTTGGTAAAATCTGTCAATTTTTAATAAAGATATCATCGAATTTTCTAGACTGAGAGTTATTTAATTGAACATTTTGCAATTGAGTGAATTATGCTTGGGCCGAAACATTATCAAGCAATGCTCGATTCGAGATGCAAGAAAAATCTTTGACGTTTTGTTTTTAGGAAAAAAAATGAAACAAAAAGGTGAAAATTTTTCGATGAATTTAAATTCTATTGTACTATGGCTTTTTCCTTCAGAGATCTTTAAAAAAGCAAGCAGAATCAATTTTTAGGTATCATTATATATCATATCTGAATGAGTTATAATTTTATTTTTATTTTTTATAACAACGGTTGGTATGATTTAGTTGTGATTGCATAGACTTTGTGATATAATTTTAACAACCTACGGGTACTTAATTATAACTCATCCATATAGGCAAAAAATTGAATATCAAAATATCTTATTTTGATATAATTTAGTTTCTCTCTTCTTATCGGGACGTTACACGATTACTTTATAAAACGTATAACCAACATCTATTTGCTAAGTGTTAGTAAATCTCGTTTTAAAGATTTTTTTATCAGATTTGAGCTTTTTTTTGTCAGATTGGATAGTCTCCACATTGCCAAAGATGCCGAAATCACAGAAAAATCTATAACTTCACAGAATTTTGAGCAAGTTTTCATTACAGAACCTGTGTCAGAGAACTCAGAATTTTGAAAATATTCAAAGATTTCACATATTTTTGGATTTTTTCACGTATTTCTAAAATTTAAATTTTCTATGTCAACATTAATTTTGGGTTTCTAACTTTGTATTGGAAAGTCATGATAAGATTGTTATTTTTTATAAATTTTTCTCAAGTAAAATGTAAAAAAGACACAATTTCTCATGACTTTTTGCTTTCATAATGCTTTTTTCATCACAGAAACTCATCACAGAATTGCTGATTGAAATCAGATTTTTTTTCACAAGTTTTTTTTTCACAAAAACACAGAATTTTTTCGGGTGGGTTAAGATGAGGTAATACTCCATCAATAATATAAAATATCCATGGTTTATGGCAATCGAGAACAAAAGTAATTAAGATTATTTAGCGATTTAGCGTCAGACTATCTATCTGTTAATAAATCTAGAGAAATTCCCAGAAACTTTCGTCGCCGCATTCCTGTGTGGATGAATCAATCCGAGATATCGCTCAATCAAACTGCACACTCTTTTGAGCAGCAGTGCCATTAAAATGCACACTCACTCGTGCCGACGACGCCGCCACCGCCGCCGATCGGTTAATTGATTAATTAGATTTCAAGGTTGTCCTAAGCCGCGCGCCTCGGCCCTAGAAAACAGTTAGAAGGCGCATAAACGAACACGCCCCCCTCACCAACTGACAGAACGCGGATCTTGTCATTCATCCAGAAAACAACAATAACAACACCGTACCGGAGGCTTTGTTGTTCTGTGGTGTTGCTCGACTTCTGGTTGTTTTCTCAGGCTGATTTGTAAATATCCTTTGAGTGGCGGGCCTATTTGCCGCCATCTTGCATACTGATGATCTCTGATCTGCGCCGTCAATCCACGCTCGCTGTGTCATTTCACCCTAAGCGGGTGCGCCACCAACCGCTTCTCAGAATCAAACGCGTTACACGTGCGGCTCCCGTTCGTGATCCCTGGGCCTTAGTGAATCGTTTTTTTAATAGTAAAATATATATAAAACAAAATACCGATCGAAACCACTTCGATCCCCGGAGAGATTAAGATGGCAATCATCGCGAGGTAACGCTTTCAACACTCTTATCTGAAATGACTTATTTAAGAAAAAGTGCTGTCGCGCCACCACTCAGCGTGATCGGCACTCTTTTTCTCTCTCCCTCGATCGGCAGCGGGTAAGAACATTATTCGGCATTTAACAGAGAATTATTAATTAATGGCCCGGTGCTACTACGTCGCAGCAACTTACTCTGAGTAGTCGCGGGCGTGATCGCGTTCAGTATATGATCAGGATTCTGCGTTTTTCCAGTCCATCAGACACCGGTACCATTATCGTCAACCGGCTGCTGATAACCGACTCTTGAAGTGGCACGTCTAGATAGCTTTCACGAGGATCAGATTAACTAACAGAGCAAGCAAGCAAGCCAAAGTCGCATTAGGTCGTCCCACCGCCACTTCCAACTTCCAAGATTACTTCTCTTCGGTATGCACGGTTCAATGGACTCCGGGAATTCCACAGCTGGTTCGGACCAATGCGCAATCTCCTGGCGAAAAAAATCGTCCCCGTCACTTATCCAACAGTACCGTTGTTGGTTGAAGCAATGATGGTGCGGTAACTTGAAACTTGATCGTGAACTTGTCGATCATCTTTGTAAACGGTTTTTTCACGTCGAGAGTAAGTCAGTTAGTAGGGAAGGTACATCCAAGAAGGAAATCTAGGGGGCTCTGATTAAGATCACTAAATATGGTGTAATTATCACGATCCTCGACCATATTAGTCGCTGAACTACAACCATCCAGAGGAGCAATTAATAACTTCTCGACCAACCCATAATGGTGGTGGTGATTTCTTCAAAAGGAGCATTAGAACAACTGCTTCAAATCGACCCAACGCGGTACCCATACCCACTTGGATGAAGCAATCATCTCTAAACCAATATGAATATTTATCAGGTGTTGATGGGATCGTACCGGATCGTTAATTGATTCAGTACACACACCTGAGAGGGACAATACAGTTGGATGATGAAAAAAACACCTCCCTTATGTGCGGGACGGGTGGAGATTGTTTACCAGATTCAAGTATTTTAATGCGATTGCCCCTGTGCGATCGAGGGTCTTTATCGTGCATATTTGAAAGGTTCGGTTACATACGGCTATGGGTAATTGAACAAAACAAGAAAACATTCTTAGCGGTAAGTGATTTTCTGGGAAGGAAATTTCCACAGTAGTAAACCATTTGGGAGAAAAGGTTTGTGTTTGTAACACTTTTGGAGTACATTTGATATTGATTCTTTCTCATGAAACGTGGGAATGGTTTTTTGAAGCCACATCTGATGTTAAATGAAAAAATAGAGGAATAATTTAGGGATAAAACAAAGGAACAACTTACATTCATAACCACCGATTGCGCCTAAATTCTTTTCCTAAGAATGTAGAGCTAGTGCATGGTAGTGTTTCACGTGACAGTTCAGGAGCACGCGTTTGATGCTTTTGAGAGTTCACCTTACAGTGCCCTCGATAAAACCCTTCACGGAGAAAAAAGACGACAGTTGTTCCAATTCTATCAGCTTGTTATACCAATCATCGAAGTTTAGTTCAATTCAACTATAAACACAATAGATTCAATTACAAACTGCTGATTGATCTTACACAATTAACTATGATTATGTTAGAATCAACTGTAATGATATAATTGATTCTACTGTAAATATGATAGGATGAACTACTATTGTATGATTGATTTTAGCATTCAACTATAAATAAAATAGATTCAACAACAAACTGCTGATTGACCTTACGCAATCCACTATGAATATAATAGATTCAACTGTAATGGTATATGGTATGGAATGATATGGTGTGATTCAACTGTAGATATATAAGATTCAACAACTATTGTATGGTTGAATTTTGCTCTATCTATATATATAAAAATGAATTTCTGTCTGTCTGTCTGTCTGTCTGTCTGTTCCCTATAGACTCGAAAACTACTGAACCGATTTGCGTGAAACTTGGTAGATTGGGGTATTGGAGGCCGGGGAAGGTTCCTATAATGGTTTGGGACCCTCCCTATCCCTGGAAGGGGGGAGGGGGTCTCTCATGTAAAAGTAATAAGTCTTCTAATCTCGAGAACTGATTAAGCAAATCAAACCAAACTTGGCATGGGTGAGTACTTAGGTACGAGGAATATTTCTAAGAATATTTGGTACTCTTCCCTCCTTCCAGTGGGGAGATAGGAAGGGGGGAGGGGGGCCTCCTTACAATTTATTACATAACTGGAGAACTAATCAAGGTAATGAAACAAAATTTGGCATGGGAGGGTAGTGGAATACGAGAAATGGTTTTATGGTTATTTCAGACCCCTCCCTCCTTCCGTTGGAGGTACAGGAAGGAGAGGGGGGCCTTTAACTTCTTTTTCATTGCATAACTTGAAAACTATTCGAGAAAACGAATCCAAATTTGGCTAGGGAGGGTATTTGGGTACGATCAATAGTTCTGTGAATATTTGGTACCCCTCCCTTCTTCCAATGAGGAGATAGAAAGGGGGAAAGGGGCTTTTTTTTTTAGCTTTTCTTTTGTAGCGGCCCACCACACTCCCCCACACCAAAAGGCTCAATTGAGCCTCCTGGTAATGGACGCTACTGTTCTCAGCATGTCTGGCAGCAAAAGGCATTAAAAAGTTATACGCGAGCAAAATTTAATTCATGCTGAGAACGCAATAATAGGTTATTTAATGCGGGGAAATGTGACGATACTAATTAAACTAACTGACACCATGAATCTCAATGGAAAGAGATTTCCTTTTAAGAGATTCATGTTAAAATTAAATTTTACTATTCTTTACAACAACAATTAAACAAATTTACAAAAAAAATAAAATTAATAAGATTTTAAATGTTATACTAAATTTTACATAAATCTTCTTTACAGTTTTCAGCATAACTGGAAAAATAATCAAGCAAATGGAACCAAATTTGGCGTGGGAATGTATTTGATTACGAGAAATGTTTCTATGATATTTTGAGAACCTTCCGTTGTTGAAATCGGGAGATCTTAAGGGAGGAGGGTGCACACATACTATTTTTACATAACTCGGCAACTTACTCAGCAAAAGCAACGAAATTTGGCTTGGAGGGGTATTTGAGCACAAGGAATGTTTCTGTGCATATATGTAACAACTGCCTCCTTCCAGCTGCGTGATGGGAAGGTCAGAGGGGGGCTCCTTTACAATTTATCGCATTACTCGAGAACTTATCGAGCAAATGGAAACTTTGGCATGGGAGAGCATTTGGATAAGTAAAATGATTATTTGCTTATTTGAGACTTCTTTTCTCCTTCAATTGGAAATACGGTTAGAGAAGACGGAAGCTCATATACGATTGTTTTGCATAAACCAAGAACTTATGTAACAAATGGAACCAATATGACACGAGAACAATCATACAATTGAGCAAATAGAACAGAATTGGGCATTGGGCATTTGAATACACGGAGTGTTTGATCTTGATCACCTCCTTCCAGGTAGAAAGAGGGGCTTTGATACTAATTTTAAAGTACAACTCGACAACTAATTAAGCAAACGGAACCAAATTTTTCACGAGAGGGTAATCGAGCATAAGAAATATTTTTTTCCGGTGGTTTAGCACCCCTTCCTCCAATTAGTGAAAAATAAGAAAGAGGAAGAGGAGTCACTCATACATTTTTTTAAAGATAACTAATCGAGAAAAAGGAACCAAATTTGCATGGGAGCATATTTGTGCACGGGAAATATTTCTCCGGTAGTAGAAATATTTCCCGAGACCCCCTTTTCTTGCCAGAGTGGGGAGAGGGCCACTCATTCTATCGAATAACTCGCAAATTTATCAAGAATGGAGCCATATACGACATGTGATCGTATTTGTATACTGGAAGTGTTTTTCAGATGTTAAAAGACCCCTTCTTTCTTCCATTAGAGGTGTAGGAATAGTAGATGGGGTCACTCTTACAATTTGTTTAATAATTCGAGAACGAATAGGTAAAATAATGCGATGTTATTTTGTTACAAAAATTGTTTCTAGGATAGTTTGAACTCTCTCCACATTAAAAAGTTACAGTGAAGATTAAGTCATAGTCTTAAGAAGCAAATAAATTCAGAGTCATAAAAAAGATTAAAACACGGATAAATTTTTTAAGATTTCAAAAATATAAAAGTTGTAATTTCATTTTCAAAAGGCTTTTAATAATTATGAAATTTAATTGAAAATTTTGTGCAACTCAATGAAAAGTTAAATAGCTAGGTACCACATATTTCAATAGTTTTTGGAAGGTGTAGCAAGGCACACCGGGTCAGCTAGTAAATAGAATAGATTCAACTATAAACTGCTGATAAACTATTTATATTCAAATGTTCATATAGCTGGATTTTCATTCAGTTAGTTTTAAACTAAAATTTCAGTATACGTGTATTATAGTGTAGAGTGTGTCCTCAGTAGGAAAAATAAAAAAAAAGTGGTTCAAATTCGATGAAACGGGTGGAAAGGAAAAGGTGAAGGGTTTTAGGAAGAGCGACAGTTACGAATCAACCAAATTCATGGCACAAAACGCCTCGGAAAACAATTCTCCGGCTCCACTAAAGTACCATTCGTAGCTGCGGAAGAAAAAAAATCCGGTTCTCTGGCCAAGAAAAAGGAACGCAAGTTACTCGCTCTCCACCGGAAAATGGCGGAATACAACGGATACCTGATTTCAGCGAAACGACAACCATCCAGTGTTCTAAATGAAAAAACTGGCAGCATCAGCGGGATACTGAATTTTTACGGTTAGTAATTGAATCCCATTCAAAATAATCATTCTAAATCAATTGCCCTTTTATAGACTTTCCCAATGGCGAGATAGTAACCGGAACAAATCTCGCCAGCAAGTAGCAAAGGCTCCAAAGCCTGCAGGCGCTAATGTTGATCTTCTGGAACAAACGCTGGTGGAGGTGATGGCGAAAGTTCACAACTGAATACGAAATATACCTTTCTCGGGAGGAAGCACCAGCGAGTCAAGTTCATAGATTGCGTTAAGTTGTGGATTATTGAAAATAACTAATTTAATTGTGACAAAACCAAACGAATAAAGAAAAACTGAACTGTGTATAAAATTGTTTGGATTAAAATATATTCGAAACAATCAGACGAATGTAGTTCAATTTACTATATTAACAATAAACGCAAAAAATCAACTAGAGAACAAAGTTGAATGTATTATATTTATGATTGAATGCAACAAAACAACCATGAAAATATAGTTGGATCTAATATATGCAATGCTGAAATTTATTGATATAGTGATACGATACAGTGATAGTTGAATCAACTTTTTTTTAATATTGAATGCAAAAAATTTATCATATTAATATAGTTGAAATTCCGATACGGGAAATTCATTACCTTTCACCATGTATTTATGTCATAACACCAAACGATAGCATTTTGTAAACAACCGCCATGGAAGCCGAACGGAGAGATCAAATTGTGCACAGTTTTCTTGAAAATCCATTGTTGTCGGCATCGAAGCTAGCTAAACAGCTTAAAATGCCCAGAAATACCGTATGGCGTGTTATCAAGCAGTACAAGGAAACATTGACGACGGCTCGGAAGCCGCATTCGAAGCGTCGGAGTGGAACTGTCGACCGGAAACTGCGTGGGAAAGTCATCAAGGCCGTCAAGAGGAATCCCAATCTTTCAGACCGCGATTTGGCCAATAAGTTCCAGGCCGCTCACAGTACGGTGCGACGAATTCGTCTCCGGGAAGGAATAAGGTCATTCCGAGCCAGCAAACAGCCAAATCGGACGCTGAAGCAGAACAATGTGGCCAGAATCCGTGCTCGAAAGCTGTACGACCAAGTGCTGACCAAGTTCGACGGATGTATTCTGATGGACGATGAGACCTACGTGAAGGCGGACTTTGGGCAAATCCCAGGTCAAAAATTTTATTTGGCGACGGCTCGGGGGGATGTACCTGCAAAATTTAAGTTCGTGTTTGCGGATAAATTCGCCCGCAAGTACATGATTTGGCAGGGGATATGCAGTTGTGGACAGAAAACCAAAGTCTTTCTCAAAGAGTGCCTACAGAAACGGATTCTGCCGTTTATTCGTGCCCACGGCCGTCCAGTAATGTTTTGGCCGGACCTCGCAAGCTGCCATTACAGCAAAATGGTTATGGAATGGTACGCAACGAACGGGGTCAGCGTAATACCGAAGGACCTCAACCCCCCAAACTGCCCCCAGTTCCGACCGATAGAGAAATACTGGGCAATCACGAAGCGGAGGCTTAAGGCAAAGGGAAAACTTGTTAGGAACATGACTCAAATGAAGAACTGGTGGAATCAAATCGCCAAAACGGTGGACGAAAAGGGTGTGCGCCGCCTAATGTGCCGTATTACGGGAAAAGTACGAGAATTTCTTCGAAACAGCAATGAATAATTTTTTTAATTTTTTTTTATGAAAGAGTAAATAAAATGCTACATTTGTATGAAAAACAAATTATGAATTCGTCAATAAATGACTGAACTACACGCAATTGTTTGTGTTCCAATATTAAATGAAGCAGACTTTATACTTTATTTTTCATGTTAATACAGTTGTGGTTCATTCCCATGTTTGCGGATGAGGACAACAAACATGATTCTGGTAGCTATAGGGGAGAAATGTACAAGAAGCACCAATACCGCACCATACCATTATTTCTCAAAAATATGCTATCCTACGGCTATAAATGATGGTTATCTACATTTTAATTGCTGCAAGCTTTTCTAGCATTTCGTAGGTGAAAAGCTCACTAAAACGACTTTGATTGTTAGAAACAGAAGCATAATTGAATATGCGTGAAACTTGAAATTTTTAATGGTTAACATATGAGGTTCCATGATAAAACATCATGTGAAGTATTCCATAATATTCCAAAGAATGAGCGTTTAGAATTTAGAGTGTAAACGTCAAACGCACACATGAAAGCATAAGGTAAACAAAGATCGATAAAGCAAAACAACCTCATCCAAAAAAAGTAATTCTAGCGGCCGCGTTCGCCATTGCAACTTGTCAAATATCTATTTCATCTTGCCTGCCGGCACCACGCACTACAGGAAGATTATTCGAATGTGAGATGAACATTATTAATTTATTTAGAACAGCAAAAGAAAAAGTCGTTTCCGTCATTCACAGCTGATAAGAAGGGCAGTGTTACCATTGAATACAACCCGGATCAGAAGAAACCGGTACAGTACTCCGGACAGTTAGTGTGTTCATGGAGCAGAGCAGGCAGGCAGGGTTGCTAGACCACCAGTAACTTTGATAAACCTGCACCGTCCGAGATATCTGTGTTACCGCTGTGCCTTCTGAAATCGAGCTGTGATATGGATATTGTGCGTTTTGGAGGTTATATTTGTACAAATGGAGGTCGGAAACACGGAACTGCAAGTAAGAAAATGTTAATATAAGCCAATTTAAGGAGAATTTAATATGTCCGTAAGATGAATTAACGTTCATGCTACAAGTTTTGGGATTTGTGTCTTTGTGGTTTTGGGTAAAGTTAGCTGAGCAGCGCACACTCAAAGTGAGTGATGCTACCCCTGCCTCATTGGCGCCCAACGTGGGGTTCGAACCAACGACCTCCGGTATATGGACTAGGTACTAAGTAAGCGCGTGCTCACTCAACAAATACCGGAACCGGAACACCCCACGCTGCATCAGAAATGATCCAAAGTGGCTTGTTTGAAAACTTTTTTTTTTCTTTATTTTAAGAGACTTTCAGCCTTTGGTTGAAAACTTTGAAAACAGTGCCACAGCCATGATAAATCTCCTGCTTGCATGTTAATCACACCAACGTTGCTTTTGCGTACCTTATAAGCTAAAAGCTCATTTATGATGCCGTAGTCGACGAATTTGCAAGATTTTATTCCCTTTGACTTCAAGGTCCAGGCCGGATGACAAAGTTCTATGATTATCTAATAGGAAAAAAATCACCATAAGTAGCTGAACGGATACAAATTCTCATAATCTGCTACGGAAAAGGTCAAACACCAGATTTTATAATCGTGGGGGATTCTTAGGGATTTATTAAAATGATTGATAAACGGTATACCAAATTCAACTGATTTACTGTTCCCTCATTTGACAAAGCGAACAAAGCATCGCAAAATCGGAGCCCACCAAAACCGTGCTGGAAACGGACATAAGTTCACGGTCAAGTTATTATCTTAAAAATTTCACATCCGCATCTCGGGGTCCACTCCGCCACCATCGCATGTCATCCTCCGGAAAATTTACTGTATCGCTTGGATCGAAAATAAATTCCCACCAAAATGAAATCACAGCCGCACGACGACGAAGATGGCGAAGTCGCCGAGAAAGAGATCGAGGGGAAAACAGAAAATAAAACCCTCCCAAATTGACCGATTCCAAACAATAACAAACAACGCAACATCCCCAATAAAACAGCCGGCTGCCATAAAAGACTGTCGGCGATCATTCGGTAAGCTGAGGTGGGGAAAGAGGCGCGTGATACGCCAATTGAGCCATTCATTATCGGGGGGAGCCAACAGCAGATACAATTTTCGATCGCCCCCGAGGCACGGAAGAGAAACTACAACAATCGATCGATCACCAATCGGGCCCGAATTCAGAGTGTTTCTTCGCCACATTCTAGTCTTTCGATCGCGCGTTTCTTTGGTGGGATGGTTCAAAAACCTAAGAGTTTGAGGCGTTTTCGGAAACCTCCTCCTAGCGAAGGAGTACGGTCGAGAAGAGGAGAGCAGGTGTCAATTAGCGCTCTTGTCGCACACACACCGCATACATTTTTTCTTTCAGGAGAATCCACGCCCCGCCATATTTGGCGATTTTGGCGATTGACCCAGGAGAAGAGTTGCGTCGCGTCGATTTTGAGAGCACCTTCCCTTCCTTGTTCGTGTCTTCTAAGCGGCCGGGCGCGGCGACTGGCGAAGAATTGTTCAAAAATTGTTGGCGCCACACACAAACGATTTCTCTAAACCGAGACTGTCTTCCAAAATAGAAGAACGAATTATGCAAATTACCGAAAGCTCAGGGGAATAAATTGACATTTGTTTGGGACCACTCGAGTAAGTCCAGTTTCTTCTAGACTAGAATCGTAACTCGACGTTCGTCCGTCCTTCGAAGAGTAATCGGTGGCAGTTCATCGAACGTGCCGAAGAACACGACATTCACAGAAGTCGCCCGGTGTGATCAGCAGCGCCTGATGAGGTAGCATAGAAGCGGCTGCTGTAATCGATACTCCCTGGTTGCCGGCGCGAGAAATCGGAAGGTGCCAACACAAAAGTCGCACTAATAAAAATATATTTTTTCTCCCGAACATCGAAACACCAACCAAGAAGTGGGCTCTCGAACCAATTTCGGCCTCCCGGTATCTTATCGACCTCACTTCCAATAGCGGGTGTTGAAGCCCCAGGCCGCCAATCGTTTATTAGTTCGACGACTATGCATTATAAATTTCGGCTCGTTCTTGGTTCCGAGTCGTTTGGCATGTACCCTGTCAGAAGAGTTTGGTTGCAAAAATGATAAATTCGAACACTCTGCAGCGCGGAGTGTGACATTTTGCCGACACGCCAAATTTGCCTTATCTGAAACAGTGTGATTTTGATATCATAATGGAGTCCAGTGCCGCCTCGGCACTGTGTTGGTGGTTTATGGAATGGTAAACGTTTGCGAAAATGTATATATTTCAGAATTAATTTATTGGCTTTAATACTGAACGTTTAAATATTTATACAGGATCACTCAGGCGAGCGTGCGTTGGACAAACCATCAATCAAGCGAAATGCCGCTGGTCCATAAATACGAATGACTCTGCGGCGCGGCCACGGACAAGTTATTCGAAAATGGAATCTTGTTGAAAATATCATATACCCCGGATGGATGTGCAGCAGCAGCAGCAACAACAGTCTTTAGAGCAGGTTAATTCAGCCATTTTTATAAATGCTATCGGTTTGCGCTGGTGGGGCGCAATAAATTCATGGATAGTCAATAGAATGAGGTTAATCTAAGTTTGACAGAATTTATCACACACATATCCGGCCGTGCACACGCTCCTTTATTTTAACTCAAAATTAAGTACGACCGAGGTTCAAAACATAGTTCGATTCTATGAACTTAAAGTTAAGTACCCCTTTTCCTCCTTACAATGGTTCAAAACGGAGTTCGAACTGCGAACTCAAAATAGATCCCTTTTTTTCCTTCGGCGAGGGATCAGAGCTAAGTTCGACCTCATGAACTAAAAATTTAACTCTTTTTGTTGGACTAAAACACTTAGCGAGTTCACTTCGAACCGGAACAGCAACCAACGCTCACGACGTTTTGTCTTTCCGTTTCAAAGTTTTGTCTTTCCGGAACAATTGCCGGAAGACTATGAAGGATCTTCATAACGGAATGTCCACCGTGTCAGTGTAAAATTCTGACCGTCATTGTCATCATACGGTGAGCGGCTTGGAATGTCCGGAAAATTCCGGATGTTATTTACTTCTTGTGGGAAGTAACATCCGGAAGTTTTCTTTGGCCGGGAGTGTCAAAACTTTCCACCGCTCTGTAATTGCAAGGCAATGCACCGGAACAACAACATCCGGGTACAAAAAAATTTTTTAATCCGTTAGTTCCCTGAAAATAAACAACCCTCGAATAAAAAGTATAAATTTGAGTTCGACTGCCGAACTTAGTATTGAGTATGCCTGTCAGAACTTAGTTTTGCGATTGCCCAGTGGAACTCAAAGTTGAGGGCTGCCAGTGAAGTGCTGTTTTGAACCAAAACTACTTAATTTTGAGTTTAAAAAAAAGAAGCGGCAGATGCGGGCAATTTTATTAAAAAAAATCTGCATTCTGCCTTTGAGCCATCCCTAAATTAATCCCTAATTTTGGACATGCCAGTTTTTCGGGCCAATATACAAAATGTATATGACCGGTTTTATTCGATCATAAAAATTTCCCCATACATCCATTTCCACTCTAATGTGTAGTTTATAAAAAAAATTGAGTAACTCCTGCTTCAGTTTGGAAGGATAATAGTTGTTTTCATAAGGTTTAATGAGCTAAAATCATTTCTTGTTCAGCCATTATGTGGGGTTAAATTTTGTTTTCGGCCGTGATTAATGTTTTGTAGTAATTTATTTTTTAGTCTAGGGTGAATCTAACAACTTAGCTTTTGAAATGCTCGACGTTTCGACCATTTTTGGTGGGGTTTCTCAAGGGAACTGGAAGTTTATTATTTTTTAAACGTTAGAATGAGCATTGTTAACATAAAATGTAGTGTGTAGACTAGACTGCCCCAAATTTGTATGGGAAATTCAAAACCTGTGAAATGTTATGCGCTGCAGGCTAAAATTGATCCTAGGCCTAGTACTAGATCTCATGCCAAATTTGGGCCAGATCGGATCACGGGAAGGGGTCGCTCAACGAGCCTGAAGTTTGTATAGGATTTTGAGACATTTTGTTCGGGAGAAACATGAAAAACTAGTTTTTCATCAATAACTTTGGTTCCCGTCGGCCGATTTCTTTCAAAAACGGGTTTTCTTAAAGCCTAAATTATGAAAAACATTTCATCCGAGGACTGCATATCGATAAGAGTTAAGACAAAAAAGTTATTAGGCTTCCAAAATGGGCTAACTTTTTTAAGGATGGTATTCACCACTGAAAATGAGTCGGGGTGGTCGAACTATTTGACGCCTCATTAGCAGTGATGAATACCACCAAAAGTTAGCCCATTTTGGAAGTCCAATAACTTGTTTGTCTTAACTCTTATCGATATACAGTCTTCGGATGAAATGTTTTTCATAATTTAGGCTTTAAGAAAACCCGTTTTTGAAAGAAATCGGCCGACGGGAACCAAAGTTATTGATGAAAATCGGGTTTTTCATGTTTCTCCCGAACAAAATGTCTCAAAATCCCATACAAACTTCAGGCTCGTTGAGCGACCCCTTCCCGTGATCCGATCTGGCCCAAATTTGGCATAAGATCTTGTACTAGGCCTAGGATCAATTTCAGCCTGCAGCGCATAACTTTTTCAAAAGTCGGGTCATTTGGGGCACTCTAGTGTAGACTCACTTATTTGTCCGTTGTTATTGTCAATTTCGGTAGCTGTTCAACGTTTAGGAGTCCAGTATTCGCTGCTCTTGGATTTAATCGGTGAAAAATAATAATTTTCAATCGGTAATCCAAGGTCTCACTTCTATTTCAACCTACTTTTCAAATTATGGAATCTATTGTGTGGAATGTGTGGATAAAAATGGAGGCCGGGCTATCTGAGGCAGGGATGCCAGGTGTTTTTGTCAAAAATCAGGACACCATAAAGAAAAAAATCAGGAAAAAAAACATTTAGAAATCATCTGAAGGGAAGATTAGTATGGGGTAAACTATCCTATTACAGATTTGTTCGATATCCTGATGATTTCACTATAAAATTTTGAAAATCGGGATAATTCAGTACATTTAAGACCATTGTTCAAAAATCAGGACAAATCAGTTGAAAAAATAAGGACGGTCTCGCAAAAATCAGGACAAATCCTGATTTATCAGGACACCTGGCACCTCTGATCTGAGGTGATGGGTGCTGTTGGGTTATTACAGTGAGTGATCGTGTGGGTTTTGAGTTTTGGAACTAATATTGTTGCTTATTTTGGATGTAGTGTTGACTGTGTGTAGTATTCCCGCGTACGTTGTATTCAATTTGGCTGTGTCAGTCCTGTAATTGAAGGTGATATCTGTATTGGTGATGTGGCACATAAACACGTGCGCTCTATCAACGATTTTGGCTCTTGCGTGTTCGATTCGATGTTGTGTTTTAATAGCACGATCTGTCATAGCTGTGATATCTCCCATTTTTGACTTGATGTCGGTGATGTTGGTGACTGCGCTCTCCAATATCTTCTCATATTTTTTTCACCGGATTTGTGCCCATACGTTCTCTTCGTGAGTGTATTCGTGCTCATTCCGATGTAAACTGATGTAAATTGATAATAAATGGAAATCTCACGAGTCACGAACAGACTGTTGCTGACACCTTCAACTGCTTTTTAGCTACATAGGGTCCCAGCTAGCTTGAACTATCCATAGCCAGAGTAATACGAATCTATTCGGAACCTTAGCTCAACTTCGTAGTTCAACTTTCTTGGAACCAGCTATACAGCAAAAAGTGATTGTCAAAATCAAAGATCTCGATCCCAATGAAAGCGTTGGTCCTGTGGGATGTGTTCAACGAAAGTCTTGTCACCGGTAGATTCTGAATGTCTTAAAATAACCAAATTTCTGACAATACATAAAACAGGGTCTAAATTTGACAGAAACAACTATCGACCAAGCTCAATTCTAACCTCTTTAAGTGAAATTTTAGAACAAATGTTGGTTACTGGGATTTCAAACTTTTTCCAAAGGCAAAACATTCTACACAAATGCCGATATGTGTTTAGATCAGGCTCTAGTATAACAACAGCTACCTACGAGCTTTTTGGTGATGTTTACGAAGCTCTAGACCAGAAAAAATACATAGAACTGCTCTTTCTTGATTTGAAAATAGCTTTCGACACCATAGATCACGAGATCTTGCTTGAAAAGCTAGCATATTATGGCATACGCGGTAGACCTTTGGAATTGTCGAGGAGTTTCCTTACTGGTAGAAGTCAGTTTGTATCCATTAACGGAATTCAAAGCAGTCTTCAAACGTTCGAGTTAGGGTACCACAGGGAAGTAATCTCGGACCGCTACTCTTTCTTGTGTAGGTGAACGACCTGCCGAAACTAAATATTACCGGAAAGCCAATTTTTTGTTATTTTATTTTGTTTACATTACACTTTCTTCTTGACAGTTCTCTCCGGTGTCCTTGGAGACATCTAGTGGCTCAACCAAAAACATAAAATTGATTCAAAACGGTCGTTGAGTTTACCCACTTTCCGAGGCTTAGCTTGTGCATCCGTTCATCTGTCCTGTAAGTCTTTCTCGATTACACCACATTAAAAAAAGATTCATATTGCAGTACTCTCTGCAACAGGCCAAACCGTAGCAATCTTCAGTTGAAATCTATATATATAAAAAGCAATTATCTGTATGTTTGTTTGTTTGTTTGTTTGTTTGTCCTCTATAGACTCAGTCGTCTTAAGAGCTAGAGATCTGAAATTTGGCATGGATGCTCATTAGGACCAGGAATGATGAAAAATGTTTTTATATTTTTGGACGACCCCTTCTGAAGGGGGTCGTCCATACAAGACAAATATTGTTTTCACGTTATTGACGTTATTTTCCGTCGGATTGTGATGGAAATTTGCACATGAGTGTTTTGAGAGACGAGCAATCGATTACAGTTATCAAATTTAGGGTCAGGGGTCGGCCAAAGGGGTCGTCCATATCCACTGATTAATGTTTTTGCGATATTGGCGTTATTATACATCGTATTGTGATGGAAATTTGCACATGAGTGTTTTGAGAGACGAGCAATCGATTACAGTGATCAAATTTAGGGTTAGGGGTCGGCCAAAGGGGTCGTCCATATGCACTGATTAATGTGTTTGCGATATTGGCTTTATTTTACATTGGATTGTGATGAACATTTGCACATGAGTGTTTTGAGAGACGAACAATCGATTACAGTTATCAAATTTAGGGCCAGGGGTCGGCCAAAGGGGTCGTCCATATTCACTGATTAATGTTTTTGCGATATTGGCTTTATTGTACACTGGATTGTGATGAAAATCTGCACATGAGTGTTTTGAGAGACGAGCAATCGATTACAGTTATCAAATTTAGGGTTAAGGGTCGGCAAAAGGGGTCGTCCATATCCACTGATTAATGTTTTTGCTATATTGGCTTTATTTTACATAGGATTGTGATGAAAATTTGAACATGAGTGTTTTGAGAGACGAACAATCAGTTACAGTTATTAAATTTAGGGTCAGGGGTCGGCCAAAGGGGTCGTCCATATCCACTGATTAATGTTTTTGCGATATTGGCGTTATTATAGATCGTATTGTGATGAAAATTAGCACATGAGTGTTTTGAGGGACCAGCAATCGATTTCAAGTTTCGAATTGCAGATCAGAAGTTAGCTGAAGGAATCGTCCATACCCAACTATAATGTTTTTGCGATTTTGACGTTATTCTACATTGGATTGAGATGAAAATTTCCGCATAGGAGTTTTTAGGGACGTTCTTTTGCTTTCAGGTTTCAAATCTTGACTCAGGGGTCGGCAAAAGGGGTTATTATCTGTTCACTGATTTTACGATATTCTCTTGATTGAGCATAGAATTGTAATGAAAATTGACACATGGGAGGTTAACAGAAAAGATAATTGATTTCAGGTGTCAAGTTTTGAATCGTGGTCAAAAAAAGGCCGTCCATGTTAGTTGCTCACTGTTTTCGTGGTATTGTCGTGATCATGCATCGGATTGAGATGAAAATGTTCAGATGAGGATTATAAACTATGAGCAATTGACTCCAGGTAGCATGTTCCCTGTCAAGGGTCGGCGAAAGGGGCGTCTATATTCACTGTTCACTGTTTTCAAGTTCCTGACGTTATTTTACATATAAATTTAAAAGGAAATATGGCAAAAGGGAGTTTTGAGGAACGTAAAATTGGTTTCAATTATCGAATTTCGGGCCATGGGACAGAAAAAGAGGGTATCATTGAAAGTTCAGTGTTTTGTGCAATAATTTTGTTGGAGGCAGTAAATTGATACCATTTTAAGTGTGAAGGTCAAGCAAAAGAGTCGTGCACACAAACAAATAGTACATGTTTCTGCCATAATGTCTAGATTTTGCAACCGATCGAGAAGAAAACACTCTCACATAAATTTTAATAAAAAGCCAATCAACCGTTTAATTTGAATTTCAAGTAATAGTAACAGTACCGACTTTAAACACTGTTGAATTTTTTCCCCAAAATTGTCGAAAGAATGTTTCGAATTTATTTTCTAAACTCATTTTGACGTACCAATGATTTAAAGCGAAACGAAGTTCGTACGGGATCAGCTAGTATATAAATAAAATGCCGCAATCCAAATTCCATCCATCCAGCGGCACCTATTAGTAAAAGAGATCAACTTCAACCCATACCGCTGGATTTTAAATTCAAATTGATTTGCAAAACACTCCACTGATCTTTAATTAATATGGCACTTTCAAAGCTTGTTATTGTGCAGCTATTGCTAAAAACTTATGCTTGAATTAATCTAGAAACCTTTCAATCGACATACACAAACGAATCATAGTTTGCCACCCCTCTGAAGCTCTCAATACGAAACGTTTCCAGTTGTATTTATGCATTCCAATTGCAATCTCTAATTTAGAAATAGAGTTAAATTTCTAAAATTCAATTCAAACCGTTGTAAACTAATCCTAACTAAAGTAAATGAAGCATCCAGTGTTGTTATTGTTGTTTTAGTTGTTGTTGTTGTAAGAGGTTGCTAATCGTGTATAAACAATGCAATGAGAGAAGATGCAATGACAATGGAGCGCCAAGGAATGCAGCCGATCCATCCGACACGAGAGATGTACAATAACTTCTACGAAATAAAAGCGACTGGGGATAATTGTAACCATAATTAATAAAAACGTTGAACGGGCGATAAACAAGCAAGAGGTTCGTTCCAAACAATTTCCAGGCCAGCACGGTTCAAGACACAACAACTACTAAGTACCAATCTACAACAATTCAGTAAAACCGACCGCCGAAGATTTTGCAACCGGCTTGGCGTTATGAGTGGCCTGTTGCTCGGTGCCGAATAAATAGCTAGTTACAATGCTAATAATGGCGCTTTTTTGCGATCTGCCAGCCGAGATCTCGGGCTAGTTCGGAGGTCGCGCTGAGAAGGTCCAAGTCGAGCGAGGGACCCCAATGAATGAATCAACGAAAGATAGGTATGTAAACCAATGCGGTGATGGTGTGAAATATGCTGAACAACTTAATCATAACTGAGGCCGGGTCTCTCTATTACACATCGGCATCAGCATCATCATCGCCTTCATCGTCAACATCATGTTTGGGATCGAGAGGTGCCCAAGTAGGTACCTACCAAACCCAGTTTGCTCGAAAGGTGCTGCTCCGGCTATTAAGGTGAGAGATTGGGGCATTGTTATCGTCAGACGGTGACCGTTTTTATAGCTCTTTTTTTTTTGGCCTCTTATTTTTGTTTATTTACGTAAGAGGATGATTACGCCCCGAACTCGAGAGTATTTCGGAAGGTAATTTGAAAGGGTCCCTCTCTCGAAGGGTACTTTTCGGGGCTTTCGTTGCAATTCAAATGAGAGACGGTAAGCCAAACTGGCCCCGCGTAACTTGCATAAAATTGGTATTGTGCTGGGAATGTAATTGTCATTTTGAATAATTCTTCCAAAAAAACTGACCAAAATTCTTGCATTCAGGGTTTGGAAAGGCTTGGTTAATTTTTGTTGAAACCAACGTTTTTTTGTTTCGATTATAGCCGTTCTAACATCTTTATGTCATTCGCGATGATATAAATCAACGATGCAGTTGGCGGACAGTCATTAAAAAACTTATCCGGTACAACTGTGATCGATGATTACTCTTGGACTCGGACTCACGCACATAACGGCTCAGTTCACAAGCCCAAACTTACGGTTTCCTATCGGTTCATCAGGCAGAAAGACGATCGGCTCCGGTAACAGCAGCAGAAGATTTCTGCAGCCACGAGCAGAATTAAAACATTGTTTGTTTTGGTCCCGCTTGCTACACTGAACCTCGAAAATACCCAAACTTGAGAACTTTCCCCGCCAACCCGAATGAAACTTACTCCCTACAGGTTTGGCTATTGGTGCCATAGCTCAAAGTTAAGCTTTTAAAGGAGAACTCATCCCCTAAAATCTGATACCGCAATAAAATGGAAATAAAAATAATAAAAAAATATCTTCAGATACAGGAATCAAACCCATACCTGCAATAGCACTGCGATTACCATCTCAGGATGCTAAAAGCTCGACCATCGGAGAGTTGTTGAGAGAGGCAACTACATCATCGTATATGCGAGACTTACTGCGAATGAAGCGGGAATAAAAGTTTTCCCACAAAAAAAAACAGTTCTCCGCTTTGAGCTCACCCCCCAAACCTAAATCTGCTACGATGAGGTAATAGAATCTGATTCGCTTACAACAAAAACCCCCCAAAAAAAATAGTTCTCCGCTTGAAGGACAAGTTTGGCGTATTTGCAAGTTGTGATTTTTTCACAAACTTGAGTTCTCAATATTGAACTCAGGTTTGGAGAGTGGCAGTTCTCAAGTTTGGGTATTTTCGATTTTCAGTGTATACCCATTTCTCAATTGATGATTGCTGAGAATAATAGGATGGTGCACGCTCCTTTTTTAAAACTCAAAATTAAGTTGTTTTGGTTCAAAACAGTCCCACAGTTGCAGCCCTCAACTTTGAGTTCGACTGGGCAATCGCAAAACTAAGTTCTAACTGGCATACTCAAACCTAAGGTCGACAGCCGAACCGCAATTTGAACTTGCTTCGTAGCTACCGGAAATGCGGTTCGGTAAAAATGGCACGAATGGGATTAGTTTTGAGTTCGCAGTTCGAACTCAGTTTTGAACTATCGCAAGGAGGACAATGGGAACTTAACTTTAAGTACATAGGATCGAACTATGTTTTGAACCTCGGTCAAACTTAATTTCGAGTTTAAAAAATGGAGCGTGTGGTGATGATGACAGTACAAATGTTCACATCATCACACGGTTAAGCAAGACTACTCAAAGTAGGTTCGTGGTAACACAACAGTGTTGCCAGAAATTCTGAGTAGAAGTACCAAATTACTCATTGAGAAATGAGAACTTTCCCGATTAGGGAATTATAGAAGTGGAAAGTGATAAATGGCTATCGCTAATGTAAAGGGTAGAACTTGTCAAACAAATGTGAATAAAAGATAACTCTATTCCACCACTGAAACCTGCGTTTATTACTCGTTTTTCAACAATTTTATTTGTAAAATCTAAGCTAGACTATTAAAGAAAGCTGTTTTGATGATAAAACATTCTTTTCAATTCTTATGATTTGGCCTGTTTATACTTTTTCCATCAGTCAAACACAAATATTTACCGATGATGATAACACAAACGTAGGCATCTCAACCATTCAGTTACTATAACTTGACGTAGTTTTAACACTAAATTATTCGACTGAGTGCCTCTTTTTGCTTTATTTCTAATTTAATTTGGAAAACTTAAAAAAAAACCTTCGAAATTAAAGGTTAAGCCTTTTTAACTGCCCATTAATGGTCGTAATGAAATTGAACATAAATATAGTTGAATTGATTTTTTTTCTTATCTCCTTGGAAGTGTTGCTAGATTATTTTCACGAAAATAAGCTTACTACGTATGGCGTGTTAGAATTTTTTCCTCCATATTCCGATCGCTTTGAAACCCTCAACGAAGTTCTAGCCAGAACATTTTTTAATAAGTTTCACGAATTTGAATTTAATTTACATCGAAAGGTTCGACTTTTTTCGAACAACATTTTACATTTCTTCATACTAAACTTCAGATCAAAGCCCGGGCATCTTATTCTAAAGTCTTTAAGAATCACACTTTCATTTGCACCAGAAAGGAAACTTTGTTTACCTTAGTGTGTCCAAAGTCTAAGTAGGTTGTGTTTCAGAAATAAAAATTAATTAAAAATTAATCTTATAATTTTGGATAAAAATTAGACACCTTGTTCAAATACTGTGCCGTCACTGTTCTGTTTTATTGCTGCCTCGCCAGTTCCCGAACCGCGTTGGATGATAGTTAATTTTTTGGTTCGGCCAAATTTCTATTGACAAAAATTTCAGCTTTGCCGGCGTCATCGGTCTTCGTTGGCGTGACCTAAACGGGTCGCTTTGCGGCGCGACAGATTGATCGTAAAAAGCGGTTACCCAGAAACTTTCCGGGCTTTTTTTATTTTTTCTTCTATTGGAACCTCCAAAAACATGCTACGCACGTTCCTAGTTCGATATTTCGAAGATTCGGCTGCGTGCGTGATTATTGTTTGTGGGAGAGTTCGTTCATTCGTTCATTTTGAGTGAACCATACCGATCAATCGGATCGGTATCTGAATTTTTTTTTTCTAAATCGATCTCCGGTCAAGAAGAGTAGCGCGACATGGTCGTTCTTGTTTGGAATCGTGACACAAGCATTAGTGCGCTTGCTTGTGGGCCCTTCTTACTGGAATTTGAGTGTTAATTGAAGTGTGTATTTGTTTAATTGATCGGTGCACGATCTCGCTTTGAATGGGCAGTGGGCACCCCTTCATGTGATTATCGTTATTGGGCAGCTACATAGTTTGACATAAGGCTTGCATTGTACTTGCACTCGGTACAAAGTAACGGTACACTTTGGATCACGTAAGCTATTTTTATTTAAAAGGAGAGCTGTCGTCATGGTTTTTAGGTTAGGTTTCTTGAGAACTTTCCTTGTCAATATGTTTACAGAGCTTCTTCATGACACAAAATATTGTACCCATCGAAACCGTACCAATTTTTCCAAGTCGAAAAAGTCGTCTTTTATCCGTTCGGCCCAATTTTGAGGAGTACATAAGCTGCAAATGCTTTTTCGGTCACATTTTTACTTAATCAGTGTCGCCTCGCAACGACATTGGACGACAAACTCAGGTGTGTCTGTGCTTTTGTTTTTCGAAACAGTAATTTTTGCAGGTCTTCCTCTCGGAATGAAGCCGGAGGTCTCAAAAGAGACCCGTGAGAAAATTTCAATGTTTTCAATTTTTCGTCGGTGTGCTACTTTTTCCAATTTCATGAAGACTACAGAAGAGAAAAAAAACCGAAATATCAACAAAATGTTGATAAGACGACTTCAACCGAGCTTCATGAGGAACGCAGATTGTTGACTGGCTTCACCGGACTGAGTGTTGTTGTTTTTTTTTTCGTCTTTCGTTGGTGGGACCTCTGTTTTGTTTCGCTCTCTTTTCGTTGTTTTGTTTTATATTTTCTTTAAAGAGCACTCGGAAGCCTTGGAGATGAACTTGTTGGTGGCTTAGCCAAGTTGGTTTTAAGGTTTCAAAAGATTTATTTTTTACACCGAAAGGCTTGTGAACGTCATTTTTGCTTCCAGTTTGTTTGTTTGTTTGTTGGTGTCGTTTGAATCATTGTCATTTAAATTGAAGCAAGGTCGTTCTCTTATCACAATCAAAGTGATTGCGAGTGTGAGTCATGGCAGAACAAGTCACTTTAGGTTAGTTTTCAAAATGTCCCGAGTTGGTAAATATTTAACGATCACGACATTTCATTTAATTCAAATCGGAGAACGGTTGCCATGGGCCGAGTGAATTGAAGGATTTTTGTTCATCAAATTATGTCGTGAAACGGAAAAAACATGTAAAAAAACGATTCATTAGTGAAATATTTTTCACTAGCGAAGAAAGATGAAAATTAGATAATTAGACACGATGAATATATTTTTTTTTTTGTTTCGATTATAGTCGTTTTACCATCTTTATGGCATTCGCGACTTTATCAACGTTACAGTTGGCGGATTGTTATTGGGCAGATAGAGGGCAATGAAAAGGCTGACAGCTTGGCCAGAGAAGGGTCTTCTATTCCGCTTGAGGGACCGGAACCATTTTGCAGTATTTCCAAATGCTATTTTAAATTAGAATTGAAATATAAAGAAAAAAGTATAATTGCAAACAATTGGAAAAACTCTGTTGTAGGGCAACAGGCTAAAAAATTTATCCAACCAAGTATTAAAAAATCAGAAATAGCTCTTAGCTTATCTAAGAAAGACCTTAAAATGTTTACAGGGCTCGTTACAGGTCACTGTGAATGCAGATATCACATGAAAAAAAATGGCAGATTAAACTCTGACGAGTGTCGTTTCTGCAGTATGGAGAAGGAATCGTCAGAGCATCTTTTTAGCGAATGTCCTTCTCTTATATCGAAACGGATTAGAATAATCGGCTGTGGTATATTAGATCCCTCCGAAGTTTTTTCAATTGGTCCTAAAAAGGTGAACAGCTTCATAAGAGCGGTTATACCAGATTGGGAAATGCTAAATCTCAAGATAGGGACACTATCTAATATATGAAAGTGATCTTCCTTGACTTAGCATACATTAAACAGGGGACATATTACAATAGATCAACTAACTGGTCGCAGCGATAGGTACCCTACAAAAAAAATAAAAAAATAAAACATAAACCTAGAGTGCTCCAAATGACCTATCTTTTGAAAAAAGGTATGCGCTGCAGGCTAAAAATAATCCTAGGCCTAGTACAAGAGTTGAAGTTTGTATGGGGTTTTGGGACATTTTGTTCGGGAGAAACATGAAAAACCCGTTTTCCATGTAATGTTATTGTTTCTTTCGGCCAATTTCTTTTGAATACGGCTTTTCTTAAAGCCCAAATTATGAGAAATAATCAGGAAGGTGAAATGTGAGGTATTGCTGTTTGCTTTCAAAATCCTTCATAAATAGTTTGAGCCAAGGTTCTTGATAGGCGTTAACTGTGTAAAGAACCTATTTTCGAATAATTTCGCTGTTTCACACTGTTCTAACATATTGATGCCTCGTTAACAGTGATGAATGCCACCTTTTAAAAAAATTAGCCAATTTTTGAAGCCTAAAAACTTCGTTATCTTAACTCTAATCGAAATGTAGTCTTCGGATGAAATATTTGTCATAATTTGGACTTTAAAAATAGAAATCGCTCGGAAGAAACCAATGTTATTGATGAAAAACTGGTTTTTCATGTTTCTCCCGAAAAAAAATGTCTCAAAATCCCATACAAACTTTAGGCTCGTTGAGCAATCCCTTTTTGTGGTCCGATCTGGTCCAAATTTGGAATGAGATCTTGTACTAGGCCTAGGATTAATTTTAGCCTGCAGCGCATACCTTTTTTCAAATTGTTGTGGCCATGAAAATCCATAGGACTGTAGGACGGAGGGGCCTTGACAAAACTACCACTGCTTGCCTTTTCCCCCTCAGGGATAAGGCTTTGACAACCCCTGGTGGTTGCCAAACAGTGGAGGCAGGTCCGCAGACTGTCTGCCTGGAGGCCAAGGCCGGGACAATGTGAGCGCTCGGGAAAACTACCACTGATGGTCCGCTCCCCTCGTGGGATTGGACCTGAAGAGACAACCACGCATGGTTGTCCCATCAGTGGAGGCAGGTCCTCATGACGCTGCCTGGCGGCCGAGGCTCGGGGGGATCTCGATCGCCTGGTTGACCGAGATCCAAAACTCTTTCTGGATGGAGGGCTCTGAAAAGAGCCGATTGTGGCAGCTGGACCCGGGAGCAAGGCGTCGGAGCGAAGCAACGAAGAAAGGAGGCAATAGTATCGGCTTACACACTATTTATTCTCTACTTAACTATTACACTATTTATATACACTATTCACTACCGTCCCATCTTGACGGTCTGACGATTTGATAACGACTGACTCCTAGGCGCTTTTTTTTTTTTTTTTTTCGGGAATTTAACACAACGGTCATTCTTCCCAATTCCTGTTGTGTCCGTTTGGTTTTTTTTTTATTTTTTTATTTTTTTTTTTAATACATATATAGAGAAAGAGAAATGATAGTTTCAAAAAGAGAAAAATCGAAAAATCTAATGGTGTGGTAGGTACTGTGGGTTTCTTGTTCTTTTTATTTTTTTTATTTTTTATGATAGGAAAGGGAAAAATAGAACACAAGAATGCTGTCTGGTGGGGTTATACTGTAGAGAGTGGACTAGCAAGACCAGAAGGGCTGTTAAAGTAAAGGGGCGGTTGAGAATATGAGCAGGGGTTTTTTTTTTTTTTTTTTTTTTAATACAAACACAGAGAAAGAGAAATGATAGTACCGAAAGGGAAAATATTGCACGTTCTATTTTTTTTTTTTTTTTTCTAATATTTATAGGAAAGAGAAAGATAGCATGAGCACAAGTGTGGCGGAGAAACGACCCAAAGAAGCAGAGTAGAGAGGTTGGTGGAGAAAGGGGCAGATTAAGGAAAGGGGGGTTGAGTAGGCAGAGCCTATATTTGATTAAGCAGGCCGGAGTTTCGTAAAAATTCGATTAGCCTGTCTTCTTCAGCTGTGCAATTCGACAGAACTTGGCGGAGGCTATTGCTCAGTCCAAGAATGGCTCTTTGGTCAGAGTATATCAGGCAGTCGATAAGAATGTGTCGTACCGAGATGGTACAGTGGCAGGCAGGGCATTCGGGTGGCTCTTCCCTATCCAAGAGAAAGGAATGGGTCAGTCTAGTGTGGCCGATCCGGAGACGGGTCAATGCGATTCTTTCTCGAGGATTGTCACGATCAAGCCATTTTTGGGGGTGGTTCTTAACTTCGCGCAGTTTTGCAGATCGACTTGATTCCCAATTACGTTCCCAAGCGAGGATCAATTGACGGTAGATGTACCGGTAGGCGTCTTGTTGTGGGATTGGAATGCTAATTGGAGTCATGTTGGTACCGATCAGAGCCAGACGATCCGCGGCTTCGTTCCCAGGTATGCCGGCATGTCCCGGGATCCAGACCAGGGTGGCTTTCCTCTTCAATGCCTCTTCGGATATGGATGAGATCCAGGGATGTTTGATGTTACCTCCTGATATGGCATTCAGCACGCTCGCAGAATCAGAAAAGATAGTAATCGGATTATTAGTGTGGGTATTTTGAAGGGCATTTAATAGGGCAAAAGCTTCAGAACTGAAGACGGAGCATTGGGTGGGAAGACCTATACTTCTGTTATCATTCGGATCATATATGCCACTGCCAACCCTCCCGTCTTCAGTTTTGGAACCGTCGGTAAAAATATGGAGACCAGAGGGGTATTTACATTCGACAAGTTGGTAGAAATGTGGTAGGACAATTGATGAGTGTTGGCCAGCCTTGAGTTTACGGGATAATGAGAGATCTACAGTAGGAATTGTTTCGGTCCAATACCGGAAAGCTGTTTTTCTTCTTGGAGAGATATTTGGTAGGGGGAAGTTGATAAGGTCTAGAAGCAATGTGTCAGTACGGTGGATCATGGGAGAATCTTTATTCCCACCGATGGCAAGCCAACGCAAGCTCTTTGTTGTCAGGTGTTTGGCTACTAAGTAGTTAAAGGGAATCTGTCCAGATTCAGCCATAAGGGATTGGATTGGGCTGGTAACAAAGGCGGATCCAGCAATTCGGATACATCGATTGTAGATTGGCTCAAGTTTTTTATGTAGTAGCGGACCTGCTCGACTTATGAAGCCAAGGCCATAGAGAGTGGATGGAAGTAGCCATCCGTGAATGAACCTGAACAGAGATTCTCGGTTTGCCAGGCTGGGAGAACTGCTAAGTATGCGTAGTATGTTGATCTTGTTTGTAGCAATCTTTCTGATTTGGTCAAGATGGAATCTAAAACTAAGTCGATCGTCAATCCAAACCCCCAGAAGACGGAAATGGTGGACCAGGGGAATAACTTTGTCATACATTTTAATAGGGGGAATTTTCTTCAGTTTCTTCCTGTTAGGTCCAAGGTGAAGCAGTTTTGATTTTTCAGGGGAAAACTGGAATCCCACGGAAGGAGCCCATCTGGCGACGTTGTCTAGGGCTAGTTGCAACCTTTTACGAGTTAGTCGAGCAAAGGGAGAGAAGGTAATCAGCAGAATATCGTCTGCATAAAGGAGTATTCTTGTATTGTCATGTATGTTTTTGAAAATGGAGTTAATGGCAATAAGGAAAAGGGTCGGAGCAATTACAGACCCCTGTGGAACTCCTAAGTGGGTGGGTTTGGGACTAGATAGGGTAGCGTTGACAAGAACCTGGATAGTTCGGTTGGAAAGAAAACTTTGAATGTAGTGAAACATACGGCCGTCAATATTCCATTCGCGTAAGGAGTTGAGAATTGTTCGGGGCTCTACACGATCGAAAGCTTTCGATAGATCGAGTGAAAGTAGTTCAATGTGTTGGTGTTCATTCAGGGACTTATCAAGAATATTTTCCAGTAGGCAGAAATAATCGTCTGTAGATCGGCCAGGGCGGAACGCGTATTGACGACTATCCAAGAGTTGATTTTCATCTAAGATGGTGTTTAGTCGGTGATTTACCATCCTCTCCATAATCTTTCCAGTGCAGTCAAGCAGGGTGATGGGTCGATAGTTGTCGATATTACAAGGATCTTTATGCGGTTTGGGAATAGGAATGATCAGGCCACGTTTCCAATTATCGGGGATACAACCGTCATGCCAGATTTTGTTGATGATATTAAGGAGTGTGTTTTTGGCTAAGGAAGACAGGTTTTTTAAGAACGGATACCCGATATCGTCGGGACCAGAGGAATGACCTTTAACCTTTTGTAGGGCAGCATGGAGTTCTTTAGAGCTGAAGTCGGTGTTGTAATACTGGGTTGGAGATTGTTCGGAGGGAGTGAGAGAAGGGAGCAGGTTTATATTGGATGAAAGGGGGGTTGCAGAGGAATTGGGATCGGAAAGACTAGGTGGGATTGAAAAGTGTTGGCTGAAGGCTTCGACTAGGAGAGACGGATCATTCGTGTAGTGTCGATTTAGGAGCAGGTGAAATTGGTTTTTCCGAGGTTCCCCATTGAGTACTTTTAGTTTGTTCCATAAGACTTTGGAGGGGGTGTTGGGGTTAACCTCTTCAGTAAATTTCTGACTCCTAGGCGCATAAAGAATGCGCCCTTAAATAGGCTGACGAGCAAGCACACAACCACGTGCTTGCGTCAGATGGAATCGTGTAGAACATTCTCGACGCTTTCAGCGAGAGCAACCGTTTCGCTCTCTCGGTGCGTTACTCTCGCGTCTATTCTCATTTCTCAGTCCGCTTGTCGGACTGAACACAAATGTTGGGTCATTTGGGGCAATCTAGGTTTATGATAGGTTTAGACTTAATAATTAATTAATTATGAATAAGAATACAATGCTATTAAAATTAGTTTATATCACGGAATGCATTATTAAACACAGATTTAGAAACATGAAAGTCAAATAAGACTACATTAAAAGCTTTACAACATCGGTTTAATGGATAATTTTGTCCAAATACTGTTCTGCTTCTTAGCAACCAAAAAATCAACTGATTGCGGAATTGTCGAGCTGAGGCGTAGAGGTCCAAGCTCCGGAGTAGTTGCGGACAGTCAACAGACGAAGAAAACCGAGCAAAGCGGAGGCTGGGCAAAAGTGAGCTTATGATCAAAAGTAACCCCAAGATCTTTTATGGAGGTTATTCTTTCTAGTGAGCTTCCACTTATAGCGTAGTCGTAGACGATTGAGGCTCTACTCCTCAAGAAACTCATGCACTTACACTTTCCGCCTTTGACTTCCATTCCATGTGTTTCACACAATGCAAGTAATTTGTGAAGAGCAGTGCAATCCACTATCGAATCTATGATTCGGTAAATCATCAGCAGACAGTAGTGTTGGTGATTGAAGGAATGTTGCTAAATCGTTTATAAACAGCACGAAGATAAGCGGCCCTAAGTGGTTGCCCTGCGGTACACCAGGTGGCATGTTAACACACAGAAGAGTGAGTACCACGAATGATGATAAAACCACGACGATTAACCCTCATCCGCATTAGAGTGTCATTTTGACACTATTTCAAGTTTGAATGCTTGTAACTTTTTTCAGAAGCATCAAAAAACAAAAATTTCTTCGGGGACCCTAAATGAATTCAAAAGTTCTTTAATTTTGCATCTTTACTTTATTTATGGACGAGCCCTGGAAGCCTGGACAAAAAAACTCCCTTTTCCGACTTAGAGTGTCATTTTGACACTCCAAAAGTAAAATCCATTTAAGTCGTTTGAATTGTTATGAACTTCATATAAAACTTATATCACTAGAAAGCTTGTAACGTCAGTAAAATATGTTTAGAACATTATATATAGCTAAAGCTTCTAGTTTTCTCGTTATTCAGCATGAAAGAAAAAAAATCCGAAAAAACATGCCTCAGGAAAACTGCTGTAGTTCATATGTTACACGTCCAAAAAAATATTTGCCTTATGCATATGAAAGCTGAAGTTAATGTCTACATCATGGAACAAAGAAATATTTTTTAAAATTTTTTTTAATGAAATGGTCACAAAAAGTTCAAAAAAGTGGTCTGAAAAACCTACTTTTCATTCAATTGCTAGTAAATACTGTTTGAGCGATGGTAGAGTGTTTTAAAAAATATGAATACAAACTTTATTGAAATTCTAACATTTTGCTGTCTTTAGATTTTCGATGCAACAAAAATTGAATTTACTGGAATTTTTCAAAGTTGGGTACTTTGCGCGATTTTTTCACTAATTGATATTTCATCTGTTTTTGTGGTCTTCCGTCAGGTTGTTCCAGGATTTTCAGTGCTTTCTCGCCGTTTGAAGCAATTAAAACTATATCCATTGCAAAGGGAATTTAATCTACATTCTAGTGAGGTGCAACAATTTACGCTGTGAGATTTCACAAAAATATGAAAATTATAAACGTAAAATCATTCCTGAATTTCTAGAACTACAAGTAGCGGTCCAGCAAAACGTGTTTGATTGCTCTCCGAGTAGGTACGGTGGGTGGTGATTCGGACCGAGAGCGAAGCCGACAGACGAAATAACGATGCGTGTCGTGCATTTCTTGCTCTGTCGGCTTCGCTCTCTGCCCGAATAACCACCCACCGTACCTTCTCGGAGAGCAATCAAACACGTTTTGCTGGACCGCTGCTTGTAGTTCTAGAAATTCAGGAATGATTTTACGTTTATAATTTTCATATTTTTGTGAAATCTTACAGCGTGAATTGTTGCACCTCACTAGAATGTAGATTAGACGTGCTTTCAAATGAATATACTTTTGATTGGTCCAAACAAAGTAAAAGCACTGCAAATCCGGGTACAACCTGACGGAGGACCACAAAAATAGATAAAATTTCAAATAGTGAAAAAATCGCGCAAAGTACCCAACTTTGAAAAATTCCAGTAAATTCAATTTTTGTTGCATCAGAAATCTAAAGACAGCAAAATGTTAGAATTTCAATAAAGTTTGTATTCATATTTTTTAAAACACTCTACCATCGCTCAAACAGTATTTACTAGCAATCGAATGAAAAGTAGGTTTTTCAGACCACTTTTTCGAACTTTTTGTGATCATTTCATTAAAAAAAATTTAAAAAAATATTTCTTTGTTCCATGATGTAGACATTAACTTCAGCTTTCATATGCATAAGGCAAATATTATTTTGGACGTGTAACATATGAACTACAGCAGTTTTCCTGAGGCATGTTTTTTCGGATTTTTTTTCTTTCATGCTGAATAACGAGAAAACTAGAAGCTTTAGCTATATATAATGTTCTAAACATATTTTACTGACGTTACAAGCTTTCTAGTGATATAAGTTTCATTGTAATCGGTTAGATATAAAGAGAGTTATGGCGATTTTAGCTTGGAGTGTCAAAATGACACTCCTAGTGCTGATTAGGGTAATGAAATCTAATGCGGATGAGGGTTAAGCAGATACGACGATAGCCATTTTGTTACGCATACAGGAAAGCCGAAGCGAGTAAGTTTTTCTATGACGATTCTATGTGGAACTTTATCGAAGGCTTTGGCGAAGTCGATATATATTGAGTCCACTTGCAGTCTCTTATATGTTGCGATGTGCAATTCGCTTTCATGGCACATTAAGTTAGTCAACGTTGACCTTTTCTTGACAAAGCCGTGCTGGACCTCCGTGAGTATCGAGACGGCTGCAGTATAAAATTTTTCATACACCAGGGCTTATAATACTTTCGAAAAGCAGCAAAGAATGGACATCGTTCGGTAATTCTCCACACGATGAGCGTTTCCAGACTTATGAATCGGAGAAATAGATGCCTTTTTCCAAAGAGCAGGAAAAGCACCTTCCGAGATCGATAGATAGGAAATCATGCAGAATGGGCGTGGCAAGTGATACAGTTATTTTGGAGACAAACTACGCTGGGATCCCATCAGGCCCCAAACCTTCCAAAGAATCCATAGATACCAATACTTTTAGAACTTACTGGTCTGGAAACACGGGCTACGGGAGTCTAATGTCACGGTTTGGCAGTGTTCCAAAGTAATCAAAAGTGCCGTCTGGAAAGAGTGAGCTTTACACGCTAATAAAAAAATCGGCAAACAAATCAGCAGAATTAGTAACGCTTTCCGATGTCCGTTCTTGAAAAGGAACAGATGAAGAAATGAGTATCCGAGTCGGCGACTAATGATATATTTCCAGAAAGAAGTAGGATCTTGTTTCACGTTGCGTTTAGCATTCCCGAACATTCTGTCTTTAATCTAGAGAGGAATAATTCGTTGTGATCAGTCTTTTGTCGAAAGTATCGTTTGCAGGCTTTAAGAACGATGTTACGACTTCTTCGAAATTCAGAGTTCCACCAAGGCATCGCTCGTACATGATAATCGTACTCCCTCTACTAAATTAAACCAAAATACAACTTTAATAAAAGACTATGTATAGCCCTTTTACTTAACTTGAGACATTTCAAGAGATTAAGACAGCCTATTTACACTTATTTGAACCTGGGATAAGAATCGAAATTTCTTCATCGCCCTTCGGAAAATTCTTATCAATAACTCTAGAAAGAAGAATTATATGTCTTGTAACTGATTTTTAGGTTTTTTGAATAATTTTTATTTTTACTCTTTACGCCAATGATTATTATCTTAATATCTATCAGATACCATCAAATGTTTAATTTCACTGGTGACTTTTTCTACAATGCATGGTGATCGTCGAGCTTCAACGTAGTTCAACCTTGTCGTTGGTTTTTGATAAGGATTTTAAGATTATTTCCCCGTTCTAAATAAAAGTCGCCAGGCAGAAACTAAGTAGGATTAAAAAAAAACCTTGAACTTGCGAGTCAAAAACCCTTATATTCAACTGATTTCGCTTCATCTGACGCCATTCACGGAAGCATCCGAATCTCTCAGCAGCAAGTCAAATTTGCACGACATCTCAATTAGTATCCAAATAACTTGAGCTCGCGGGCCGCGAATCAAAACGCGTGCGTTCGTTCAAACAAACCAACGACTCATCTTCCAGAGCGATGATGATGAGCCACTACTACTTGATATAAACAAATTTCGCCAATTAGCAAATAAAACCATTTTGGGAAACGGAGACTACCTGACGCCCGCCCCCGGAACGGTTGTCGACCTGCTATGTGCTGCTGCTGCTGCTGCTGCTGGATTAAGAGAGGTCCAGTTTGTCAGCAGTTGCCGTTGTTTGTTTTGCTGTTCAGAAATAGTGAACCGTGACAGAATTGGATTTTTTCGTAGTTTTTTTTTCCTCCCGAACACTCAAGTTGAGCCAAGTAGACAAGCAGTAATAAAACCCGCACTTCAGTGGTTTTAATTGGAGAGCTTCACGCCCGCCTATCCTCAAAAGCTAAACAAATCAGTACACAGCTTCCGAAAGTTGGCCGCAGTCGCGGTTCATGGACGGTTTGTTCCTGAAGGGGTTCACTCGCCCTGCTGAACGTGACTTATGATGGGGAGCTTCTTATGGAAAGATTCTACCTGTGTACTGGTTCTAGAGAACGTTGCTACAGATTTGTGCAATGCCGTTACTGACTCCTCCACAAAAAAAAACAGAACATCTCAAAGGTTACAATTATGGCAGCATCATCATCCTCTTGCGGAATTCGCGACTCAAGACCGCTTGCTTGGTCCACTTGTCACGTTTTACCTCAGTGATGCAAGGAATTTGTTGCCATTATTTCACCACCGTTTTAACGTGCTCCCGGTGCGGTTGCATACAATTAAAATCCTGTCCGCTGTCATGTCAATTTGTTCGGTGGTCCTGGTCTCCCGGAACGCCCTCGCACCCAACTCTAGAGAGTCATGTATAAAATAGTTCTTCACCAGTCAGCCAGACAGGCAAAACACATGTGGGAAGACCGTTTCTTCAAGAAAGAACGGTAGCCGGCAGCGGTCATTCGCCAGAGGGCATAGCTACCACCAAGCCATAAACAAACATCTGGCCCCCGAACACGCAACAATCATCAGCGTCGTCATCATCACCATGGACCCGCTCATCGAAAAGCTAAGCATTCGAATTAATTACGCCACAAAGTCCGCGCGAGCAATTACGATCATCATCGGTTTGCCTGACTGGGACTCGCGAGCGCATAAAGCGTTGGATTTTATGGGTTGCCCCTCCAAGAGTGGCGATGGGGCATTTTGATCGCTTCTGCATTTTTTCCGCGCCAACGAAGCGACTTCGCCCAAGATCAAGGGCTTAATTTAGAACATGCAACGCAAACCACCTAACAACGGCGCTCACGATCGCGAGCAGCAGCAGCAGTCAATGACAGCTTTATGAGAATCTTCTTCGGTAGGATGTTTTGAGGGGGGTCCCTAATAAAATCGTTGATCTCTCCTTCATGTAGCAAGAGGGCTAAGTCCGGCCGCCAATGACGGATGCATGCAAAATGATCCCTTCCTCTTCTTTCTTGAACAAGGAATGCCCGATCGTGATCAATATTGCTGTGAGCTGCCTGAGCCCGGTGCTATCAAAACGAATACATAGGATTATCACGCAATGCTACTGGCGGTGGTGGGCCGACGTAATTATTGCGCAACGGGTTGCTGCTGGCGACGATGAAAGTAGCCATTTTAGTCGATTTTAACAATCAAGAACCCGTCGTCATGTGAGAGAAAGGGCCGGTGGCGTTCTGATGATGGGTAAAGAAGAAAATTGAAGAAAGGAAAAAGTTTTACGCAAATACTGAGTCGATTTGAGGTCATTTTTGAATTTCTCAAACCCTGGGATCTAAAATGCTTCGTGTTGGTTCAAAACTAATCCATGATTTTTTGCAAAAATTTTAAGTAACGTTTACATACGGAAATTTGAACTTTTAGGTTGGTATGGAAAATTTAATAATTTGTACATCATTTTTGTTTCTTCTGTGGAACCCCGAACCTGCTATCTAATGGTTTTTGTGCCAATTTAAAAATTCTCTTAAGGAAATTTTCTGCTCAACAACTTTGTCGAAGACCGCAATTTCGTATCTCATTAGGCAAAAAAGTTATTAGCTGTTTTAGAAAGGTATGTCTTTTGGAATTGAAAAAAAATCAATTGACATCACTGCTAATGCCTAGCGAAGTATTGCATTGAAAAGTAGTCATGCAATACTTCGCTAGGCACCCAGCAGTGATTTCAATTGAATTTATTGTTTTTCAATGCCAGAAGACATGCCCACATTTAACACCAAATAACTTTTTTGTTTAATAAGAAACGAAGTTACGGTCATGGACAAAGTTGTTGAGCGGGAAATTTACTTTAGAAAATTGGCACAAAAACCATTAGCAGGCTCGGCTCCACAGAAGAAACAATAATGATGTTGATTTTTCAGTACAAAATATTGAATTTTTCGATACAAACCTGAAAGTTCAAATTTACCCATGTAAACGTTACTTAAAAAATCTGCAAAAAATCATGCTTGAGTTTTGAACCAAAACGAAGCTTTTTGGGCCCTCTGGTAAGATTTGCTTCGGAAGTGTTGGTAGATTCTTTTCATGAAAAAAATCCTTTGTTGACGTTATAACTTTTCTCTCTCTTTGCTTTGCGGATTTCAAACAAAGTAGTAGTCAGAGAATTCTTCAAAAAACAAACTTTTATTACCTTCACTCTCTTCAAAACATCTCAGAATATCGACATTCAAACCCGCAAGATTCATAATCATGAGATCATTGTTACACTGGGGAGAGAAGAAAGATCAATTCCGATCAGCCATATCTACACACATATGTATGCCTACATGTACCTACAGCTAGAGCTGGAGTACGCATAAAAGTGATTAATGCGCGCGGTTTATTTTATGAGCACTAAGGCGTCGCGGCGTCGCACACAGGGGTAAATGCACCTAGTAAGCGATCAAAATTATTTGCGGACAAACGGTAAACGATAGACATTTGATATCTTCGCAACATTTTTATATTTTTTGATGATCTATCTAATTCTTGAAAGAAAAAAGTGAGATTTCCATCTGGAAGGGAAATAAAAAAAATATTTCTGGAAATAATTAGTTTAGAGACTTGATGTCTTCACAAAAGTTGTAGATCTTATTATTTTAAGCAACTTTGTTGAAGACATCATAAAGATCGCATGAAAATCATAAAAGTTACGAGCATTTTAAAAATAACGAGAATTTTAACAAGTAATTTTGAGTTTTTATTTAATATCTTTTTTAGTATACGATTTACAAACTTGGTATATTTGAGAAAGTTGTTCAAATTGTTAGAACACACAATTTTGTAGAACATTTTAAATACATATTTCAACTAAGTAAGGAGATATACTACAAAATATCCAAAATAATGCCATTTTTCAGTAAGTTATAACCTTAAAAGTTCGGACGAGTTCGGATAATTTTTTGAGTGGATTTTGTTGGTCAAGTTATTGGCTTTCCTTTGATATATAAATTAAACATTAGTTTTGAATAGATTTTTTACAAACAAGCAATCAAAAATGAGCTTTTTCCTCTAAAAACAGGAAAAATTGAGGGTTTTTTTCTTCGAATTTTAAGTGTTTCTAAAGGAAAAAGCTCATTTTTGATTGCTTGTTTGTAAAAAATCTATTCAAAACTAATGTTTAATTTATATATCAATGGAAAGCCAATAACTTGACCAACAAAATCCACTCAAAAAATTATCCGAACTCGTCCGAACTTTTAAGGTTATGACTTACTGAAAAATGTCATTATTTTGGATATTTTGTAGTATATCTTCTTTCTTAGTTGAAATATGTATTTAAAATGTTCTACAAAATTGTGTGTTCTAACAATTTGAACAACTTTCTCAAATATACCAAGTTTGTAAATCGTATACTAAAAAAGATATTAAATAAAAACTCAAAATTACTTGTTAAAATTCTCGTTGTTTTTAAAATGCTCGTAACTTTTATGATTTTCATGCGATCTTTATGATGTCTTCAACAAAGTTGCTTAAAATAATAAGATCTACAACTTTTGTGAAGACATCAAGTCTCTAAACTAATTATTTCCAGAAATATTTTTTTTATTTCCCTTCCAGATGGAAATCTCACTTTTTTCTTTCAAGAATTAGATAGATCATCAAAAAATATAAAAATGTTGCGAAGACATCAAATGTCTATCGTTTACCGTTTGTCCGCAAATAATTTTGATCGCTTATTAGGTGCATTTACCCCTGTGTGTCGTCACTTATTCGGCGTAGATTAAAAAGTGATTTCTCTTTAAACATTTTCGCACCGCATTTCGTTCCTCGTCTCGAGTGCCCGATGAATAAGTAGCCGCAGAAATCATTTTTGAGACGATTCCCGGAGAACTTGAAATTTCAATAGAATCAGAAGTATGAATCTGAAATCAGAAAATTGAAACTGGAATCTGAATCTCAATCTTAACTCCTTGAACTGAATTCATAATCAGAAATTTGATCTGTGATAAAATCTAAATTTTAATTTTTTTTTTCAAAAAGACTGAACCATCTTTTTTACGCAAATTTTTAAGCAAACGGTAATTGCACATTCTCTTTTCACGATGAGAACGTCAGCAGCAAAACGATAACTCATCAGCGACGTTCCTCCAACAAATTAACGATTGGTGGATTCCGTAAAAGTTTCGAAGCTAACCACCAAACCCATAAAATCGATTCCACAAATCAAAGGTCGAACAAAATCGTAATAATCCGTTAATGAGGTATTTGTCACCCGGCTGGCTAAACTCGCGTGTGGATGACGGACATCGTCGTCGTTGCTGTCGGCTTAAGTCGAAATTTGTCGTCAATTTAGGTGATTTTGCCTGTCTTCTATATTCTCGGAAAAAAATCGTGATCTATCGCGATTGCTGCCTGCGGCTGACATTACTGACATGTGGGCGTGGATGAACTGTGATTAGTGCGGTATTCTTTTTCGCACAAGACTATTTGTTCCGTCAACAAAATCTAACGCGTTCGAAACTTCCGGATTGGAAGTAAACCTGAGCAGCCTCTCTAATCAATGATCGGATCAGCATATTCAGTGACCAGCTTATTTTTGTTCAATTTGGATGCAGAACAAGCGATTAAGGCGTTAACTCCCAGAGTGAGAAACGTCTCATTTAGAATCAAATTTCTAGGAATATTTATCGCTTCCATGTTTGAAAAATAAAAATTTACCGAGGTCAACGCTTCATCGTGTCTTCCAGCCGAAATCGAGACATGGATTACTCACCTGAAAAGAGAAAAGAAAAATAAAAAAAATAATTATTATTCGAAAACAACACCAGACACCACCATGTGGAAAAGGTAATTACAACAAGGAAAGTAAGAAGCGCTTCAATTTTTGACATTATTCCATTATCATCAGACGGTCTTTCAGGAAACAGTCAGACGTTGGACATCAAGGGTAGTTCGGATTCTGCTTTCGCTGTCAACGTCCTGAACCATCAACTGACCAACAATCAACTTCAATCAATCAATCGATCACGATCGCCCATCGTTGCTCATATAACAACAAAATAAAAGAAAAATATAAAAAAAACATATAAAATTACTCCGACCTTTTCCCTTCGAATCGCCCATAAAGTGCTCCCCGGTCTTGAGGAACCCCCTCTTTTTCAGGGGGCTGAGCAGCATTGAAGAAGCAACAAAAATCCGGAAGCCACTCCGAAAAAAAAGACTTCTTGATTCCGGGTACAGTTCACCACACCGATTGCATTCATTCATTCGACCCATAAATGATTAAAGCGAAACCATTAAAACGCGTCGCGTCGCGCCGTGGTCGTAACTGAGACTTGCTGCGGGTTTCAGCGAAAGAGAACCGCGGCGCGGCCGGTTTAGTAATAGTTAGATGCGTGTTACAACAGCACCGCAAGTAATAGCTAGCTAGCTGCCGATGACGATGATGATGCCCCGATAAACGCCGCAGCCGTCAAACAGATCACGATCGATTATGCGATGTTTGTGGGGTGAAAAAGCTGCCACAAGATAGATCCATGATACATCAACATCAGCAGCAGTTTTGCTATAAAAAAAGACATCATTCATCTAGCTAGCAGTCAGTGTACGACGCTTTGATGCGAGAAAATATGCCAATAAACCACGGTTCAGCGTTAGCGCCAGGCTTGTAAAAGGACCGGGTCATAGAAAATCACTTGAAAGATGTGGTGTACAAATCTTTACGTTTTTTTTCTACCTCCAACTGGTGTTAGGCTTCATATAAGCATATATTAACATTCACTCATAAGCGATAATCAATCTGTCAATATACCCTTCAAATACGGGAATAAAGAAAGGTCACAGGGTCCCAAATTTCGACAGGTAATTTAGGGCAAATTACGCAAAACTTGCATTGCAAAACTCATGATACACCACGCCCCTGTAATCGAAGAAAGGTGTAAGACAAACTTCACGATTTATTGGAATGATGATTGGGTTTAGATTTAACATCATCTCATTGAACCCACGATTTCTGTACCACTGTCTGTACAGTCCAGACCGTGATTCTCTTGCTGCATTGTGACGACTGCTCGATTCTACTCCTCTTTCAGTGCACTGTACTGCATTGCCAGGCTCGGTTCCACAGTCGGAATACAAATTATGTTGATTTTTCAGAACAAATTATTCAATTTTCCCATACAGACCTAAAAGTTCAAATTTACTCCACGTTTACATTGGCTTAAAAATTCTGAAAAAAATCATGGATGAGTTTTAAACCGAAACAAAGCTTTTTAGACCCCAGGGTTTGAGAAATTTGAAAATGGCCCCAAATAGACTCAGTCTTATGAGACATGTAACATGAAAAATGGGACTTAAGACATGAGACGCAAAAATAAGGGCATGAGACCTCACGTCTTTTTCCACGTCTCACGTCTTTTCCCACGTCTCACGTTTCACGTTTCGTGCTTCACGTCTCGAGTCTAACGTCTTTCTTTTCGTTTCTGGCATATCGCGTCCACTTCTCACTTGTAAATTCTCAATTCTCTTCGAATTTCGCACTTTTAAAGTGTTTTGTTTCATTTCTATCTTCTCACGTTTCTCGTCTCACACTTCAATTTTCATGTCTCACTTCTCTCCTTTCATGTCTCGTTACTCGCGTCTCATTTCTCACTTCTCATGTCTTTCTAAGTTTCCACGTTTTACGACTCACGTCTCATTTCTCAGTTCCTAAGTCCCATGACTCAAGTCTCCTAATCTCCTCTCACGTCTCATTTCTTATTTCTCACGCCTTTTTCCTAACTTTTCAAGATTTACGTCTTACTTACACTTCTTAGCTTTCACTTTTCACGACTCAAGCCTCATGTCTCAGTTCTTAAGTCCCATGTCTCAAATATCCGGCTTCAGTCAGGCAAAAGTTTCTAATATCTGATTTCATGTCGCAGGTATCATGTCTCGTGAATAACTTTCCATGTCCCAGGTTTCAGGTCTCAGATCTTAGATCTCGAGTCTCAGGCCTCAGTGTACATGTCAACTAGGTCAGGTTTTGAACTGCTACATAACTTTAACAGTGAAACGTTGCATACAAAACTGACCGAAGAAACCCCAACTTTTGATTACAGAGGATTTCTCAGGATTCATTTCGAAATCAGATTGACGGATGAGTTCGCTAGATCTAACCCTAATGAGCTTTGCTGTCCGGAATATTTTAAAAGCCTAAATCTGCTCATAAAACATGACATGGCTTGGAAGTCCCGGAGCGCCATTTAACTGAAGTCTGGAATAAAAAAACACAATATGCTCTGCGGGTTTCGTAAAATATGTTTCTCGTTCTTCTGCAAAGACGAAAATGCCGAGCAGTACCAATGAATTTACAAAAAGTGATTTGTTTTGGAGTAAAATTGATTAAATTTAAAAGAAAAAGTGTTGGTCAATTGTCGGACAAGATTCATACCTTCGGAATGAGCATAATCGGTACACCCATAGTAGAGAATGCAAAAATCCAATTCCTATTTAGCAAATCTATTTGCCGAAAATGCGCGAAAAAGTGTATTGTATCAAAGATTATATGATTGGAAAAGCACTACTAGCATAAAGAATCGAGCTTCCAAGCAAAATGATGCATGACCACTACATTCCAGCAAAACAAAAAAAAACATGGGATTTTCATCCTATTGAATAATTTATCCCAAAAATATATATAGTGAGAATCGAACTCACTGTAACATCTCATCTCGGGTTGCCGGTCCGATATCTTACCCAGTGTACCATCTAGGTCGGTTAGCAAACGAAAGTTTATTCTCATAGAATAAACTTTCGTTTGGCACTGAATTGACCGTCTGCCGTTTAGCCGGTCCCATTTTGTCTTTGATGAGATGAGAAAAGGATGAGAATGGGAGGGGAAAGGGATGGGAATAGGAAACTATAAACTGGTTTCTATTGCCGGCCATTTTACATACACACGCTCAGCTTATCTTGGCTGGTGTTTTTTTGCCATCGGCAGTTATTAGAAAGCTTGTTTATGCCAGCCCGGCTAAGAATCTTATACCGATAATTCCACCTCTAAGGAAGTTCATTATTGGAATAAAGTCTTATATATAAAGACTGAGAGTATCTAAAAACCTTGGTGTGAAAAAATCATTTCAGGCAAGTCCATTTTTTATCGAAAACTGAATCTTTCACTACTTTTGAATTAAAATTCCGATCTAAAAATAAATCAAACTTTCTTACAAAAGCCCCGTGTGACCAAGACATACTTTCATTGTCCCAGCGCAGCCCTCTCCTTCGGTCTCCACACCCCAGCCAACCGACGACTTCAACTGATTTTGGGATTAATTGAAGGGTCCAACGACTGTCTCTCGCTTTCGGGTTCAATTGGCCAATGTTCGAATAATTACAGATCACGTCGTAAATTATCCGTTCCCGGACTGTGCGGGTTTTCTTCCTTCAAGGCGGCGCGGCAAAACTGTCCAATCTCGCTCGAATCCGACTGTTGTTTTTTTTTTGGAGAAATGACCTTTCTTTTCCGCCATGTCATAATTAGCTGCGGCCGGAGACCCTGAGGGCTATAATACACATGGATATTGTTTCGCTTGCGGGCCCCGACAATTGTACGTTCAACGGAAAAGTGTGTCAATGTTTCGCAAAGGCGGTAGCAGCAGGGCTGCTGCTGATCGAGGGCATTTCATTTATTAAGTTCGGGATGAAGGGGGGTACATTTTTCATTATCAACAACTACGCACAATGACTGTCCGGCTCCCGCGCCGTCGCTTTTCAAGGGCCCACTCTCAGCGAGTATCGAAAGCTAATTGAGAAAACCTTCGCAATAAATATCCCAATCCCGGTCCTCTCGGTGGTGTGGGCCCCACTACTTTCGACCTTAACGAAATTGAATTATTTTGGATGGGCGATCGGCGCGGGAAGGGCTTTTAAATTAAATTGCGATCATGCGTACCCGAGTACATCTGTAGGTACATATATGTTCGGTTAAAGGTTCGCCATTCTCTCTCCCATCAACAACGGCGACACGTCAATACACGTCGCCATAGGGCGCGAGACGGAAAAATGTCATCCAAGTTTGGCCTTTCGAATTCATGTTGGTCGGTTCGTTGGTTTGTTTGTTGTAATCTATACGGTACGCCCTGGCCGAAACCCGGACCCGGTGAAAAAAATGACCGAATCGAACCGATACGATAATTTATGTGTTGGGTTTTTTTTTATTGGGATAAAATTTACGCCCGACTGTTGTTTTGGTTATCATGGCGTGGTAGGGCGACGATTTCCGTTTTCCCAATTGGGTATTGTCGATAAAAGTTTTGGGAGCCGAAATAGTTGGTTCGAATTAATTAAAAATGTATATCGTAAAAGCATTTAATGCAGTAGTTCGCTTGAGGTGTCAGCATATCCATACTGTCAATATACTATGTTGAAAACATTTTAAACTGATTGAAATAAGAAGTTACATCACGTTTAATTGTTCGCGTAGGAGATCTTTCGGTAGTACCATCTCTAGGTCGGACTTTGGCTTGACCTTAGCCTGACAACCCCTGCTCCTGACGACCTCTCGGTCGAGCAGTCTTTTAGTTTGACAAGTTTTCTGTTTTACGACTTCGCGATATGAAGACCTCTCGGTTTGGCAACCTGATGACCTCGCGATTTGAAGACCTTTAGGTTTGACGATTTTTTGCCGTGATCATCTCGACGCATTGGGCTGTCGACCTCTCAGTCTAGCAACCTTGAGGTTTGGGGTTTAACGACCTCTCGGTTTCTTCCCGGTTCGAAAACTTCTCAGCCTGATGACCTCTACATTCGATGAACTTCTGGCCTGACCATCTCTAGATCTGACAATCTTTCGGGTTTACAATCTGTAAAACTGACGACCTTTTGGCCTGACAACCTCTGGTCCTGACGACCTCTCGATCAAGCAACCTTTTGGTTTTACAAATTTTTTGTTTTACGACTTCGCGATATGAAGACCTCTAGGTTTGACGACCTTTTGCCCTGATCATCTTGACACCTTAGCCTGTCAACCTCTCGGTCTAGCAACCTTTAGGTTTGGGGAATTTCCGGTTTAACGACCTCTCGATTTCCTGCCGGTTCAAAAACCTCTCAGTCTGAAGACCTAAACATTCGACGGCCTTTGGTTTGATGACCTTCTGGCCTGACATCTCTAGGTCTGACGATATCTTGGTCAAGCAAACTTTTGGTTTGACAACTTTTATGTTTTATGACTTCGCGATATGAAGACCTCTCGGCTCTCGGATAACCTGATTGCCTGATGACCTCAAGATTTGACGACCATCTCGAAACCTTGGCCTGTCAACTCTCGGTGTAGCAACCTCTCTGTTTCCTCCCGGTTCGAACACCTCAAAGCCTGATGACCTCTTCAATCGATAACCTTTGGTTTGATGACCTTCTGGCTTGACCATCTGTAGGTCTGACAATCTCTCGGGTTTAAAATTTTCCGGCCGAACAATATGCAAAGCTGACAACCTTTTGGGTTTAACAGCCGCTTAGTTCGACGACCTCTCGATTTGGTAACCTTTTGGCCTGGTCATCTGTATTTGTGGTGGTCTTTCGACATGAAAACTTTTCGACGTTATAATTTACTAAACTAAGGACGCCTTGACCTGACTACCTCAGGGCCTGACGACTTCTCGGTCTAGCAAACTTTTGGTTTAGAGGGATTTTCGGTGTAACGACCTTTCGGTTTGTTTACCTCTGAGTCTGATGACCTCTCGATTTGACGACCTTAGGGTTTGGCGAACTTTTGGCCTGACCATCTCTAGATCTGACGGTCCCTCGGCCTTGCGCCTTGGCCTGACAACCATTGAGCCTGGCCACCCCTTAGATCGATAAACTTTTGGCTTGATCTCTAGATCTGATGGTCTCTCGGTTTGTAAACCTATCAATCTTAAAGTCTACGAACGTGACAAAGCGACGCCTTGGCCTGATAGCTTCTCAGCCTAAAGACCTCTCATTTTGACGACCTTCCGGTTTTTTGGCCCGACCATCCCTAGGTCTGCCGATCTTTCGACTTGAGAAGTGTCCGGCCTTACAATCTGCTAAGCTAACGACTCCTTGACTTGACCTGACCTGTCAATCATTTGGACCTCTCTGTGTGATAACTTTATATCATCCTTCAACACTTTGTACCAACTCTACAATTGCTTCAACTTATGTATGTGTTTTAAGGAGTTCAGCCTCCAAAACTTCAACTGGTAGGTCTATAGGAGTCAATGAAACTTGGATATAATCAGAAGGCGGAAGTAGATCTCCTGAGACACAGTTGTTCTGCAAAGGTTAATTCTTGGGATAGTTTTACGGAACAACACCTACGACGAGTTATTGACCGGTATAGCAAAAGAAGGGGATTGTCCAGTGTTACCTCACCAACCCTGCGATACGGTTTGGCAGCATGGCGAGCGGCATCCAGTAGTGTTACTGATGAACCTGCGTAACAGCGGATATCGAGCTGCCTATACGGAAGCGATCAGCGTAGTGTAGAGGGGTCAAACATGTTCTGAGTCTGCTAGAGGAGGACCTGTGATACATATCAGAAAGAAAAAGGTGAACTCATCGAAGTGATGAAATGGAATTCTACAGGTACACTTTTTGATAGGTCACGAGTGCTTCAACAAAAGAACTACACTAATTCGGAAATGTGACCGCATCATTCTGACCGGCTTGTGATTACACGGATGAGACATCTGAACAAATGCTATTCAGATGTTCAAGGTTCGAGTGAGTTGGAACTCGCAGCAGACCACGAACTGCATTTTCACGAATGATCTGAGTAGAGTGCGTCTAATCCTGCAGGTGAAACTACAAAGATAAGACGAGACCTTATGCGAAGTGATTCTCGTGAAAACGTCATGGTTGAATGACTAATACGATCTAGCTCAGAGGCCTCCGTGGACCTTAAGACGTAGAGGGTCTTTCTGATTGATTTTAAACTCATGTAATCTCCCTCCGTTTTCAGTTCCCAACATTTTTATTCTGAAGGAAGGGTGTAGCTAAACACCTTCTTCTTCCTTTTCTTCTTCTTCTTTGTCTTCTTCTTCTTTTTCTACTCGCCGATACTATTTTTAGCAAGACTCTGAACTGCCTTATCGATTAGCTCCTATTATGGTCCAGTTTTAAAAAGAACACACACATAGAGGATCTCATTGAAACTTCATGTTTTTTTGAGGAAATCTAGATTGTATTTAACACTAAAGCGTACATCTTACAAGATGACTAGCATCTTGCAAATACTAAACCACCCAGCAAACATGAAATCGTATCATAAATGATAACCTAAATCGTTTATCGCAATTCACAAATTGCATAGTAAAAAAGATCGTAAAAAATGTTGTCTGAAGTCAGTTTAAATCGTATAAGACAGAAAGATCGCCATGTTTACAAATATGGAAATGATTTTGCCGAATTTGCTTCTGCGCGAACTTCAAGTGAGAAAATCATCGTCATGTTCTCTCTGCAACCAGCAGTGCTTCCAGATGGCTGAAAATCAGATGGGAATCAGGGAAAGGGAGAACAAGAGAGAATTCCGTGGCAAGCATGATCTCTCATACAGCATCTATGGAACTGACAAAATTACATTCCAAGGCAGTTCTAAGTTCTATGCTTTTCAATCAAAAAATTCAGTCTTTTTTTTCAAAACTGCTGGTAACTGTTGCTGGCAGTCACTAAAAAATCATACAATTTTGTACGAAGCTGAACAATTTGTTCTATGCTTGCCACGGAAATCTCTCTTGAAGGGGCGGACTTCAGAAGCAAATTATGCGATTTACTCTGGCCTGATTTATTCAGTTTAAACCGACGGTTGAAGTTAAGTTAAAAAATTATGAAAAATATATTTATTCTTAATTTTTCCTTCAAAGTTGAAATGATTCCATTTAGAATAAGTTAATTCCCAGCCTTGGTCTGATGTATTCTTGTAGGAAGAAATTTATTTGGGGCCAACGGCTTAACAAAAACTGTTTTTTTTTAATTCGAATAAATCTTAAAATAAAAAGTGCACACGCTATTCAAACCCGGACTTAATAATCGAGCCGTTTTTGACAATCGCCCGCGCCTGCAGCCTTATTAATCGAAATTGAAACGCACTGTCATGGCGTGTCCGTCGATTCTGGTCCCGCCGAACAAAACCATCAATCCTCGACCTCGACCACTTATGCCTACCCAGAAGCAAACCGAAGCAACAACGACGACAGCAGTTTTAATTTGCAGCTCCACTTCGATTTGGACCCGGCTGTTTAGGGTATCTACAAACAAGCTCTTCCGAATGGTTTCCTGACCGAAAGACAAAAAAAAACAAATCAAGTCAAGCAAGTGGAACAAAGTCGCGCACACCCATTTAACGGTGCTGGTCCACCCGCCGAAAAAAACGTTGTTCGCCGTTCGCTTTCGTCAGTTTTTTCTGGGTTTGTTGTTTTTTTTGTGAGTTGTTGTTTCGGAACAACCGGATGTGTCTGACCATTGGCCCCCAGATGGATAGAGGCGGACGGACGAGACCACCACTATAGCCAGCCGCTCATTGGCGGTGACGACGTTTCGACCACGGACTGGTTCCAGTAAGTATGGAAGAGGTGTCATCAAAATTTATAGGAAATGGCCCTCAGGGTATAATGCCGAAATTAGGATAGATCCGAATGTTATGACTGAATTAGGGCCCCTGAGATTTGTAAAAAAAGGTTTAGCAAAATCTGATATGTTTATTGCTTCACGGAAGATCCTCATGTGATAATTCGCTTATTCCACCACAGGTTTTCTTTAATTCCATGAGTAAAGCCATGGTAATTTATCTTCAGCACAGTCGAGTAAACCCCAACAATGGCTCTTAAGGCGTATGGATTTCAACTTACGCTAAACCAGTCGGCCATTGTTTCCAGTGACAAACTGCTGGGAACTAGGTGAACCAATCCAATCGTATCGCGTCGTCTGTGGACTCTTTTTTACAAATAACTTGGCAGAAGCTACCTACTTGAAAAGATCTTCAACGCAAATCGTGGTTGGGGCCGGGTCTAACCAATGGGAAATGAAAGTCTTCCTGATTTAAAAAAAACTGTCTTCAACTTAGGTTGTTGCCAACTGATGACAGTTACAGATGCAGTTTGGTCTAACAGAGGCACATTCAGGAGTGGTTTCGTTTTTTGGCAGAGGGTGCTCCCATACAAAATTAACACAAATAGCACCACCGGAATAATTTTCAAGCGTTTTTCATCGAATTTGGTACAAAACCTAAATCATGTTATTCTTTTATTGGTAGGTATTTGATTGACATAGTTTTAAATTTTGAGTAACATTAATGATTTTTAAATGAAAATTGCTTTTTACAATGAGTTGGCGATGTAACGTTCCTTACTTATGCTTGTGATACATACACAGCCATGCACTGCTCATCTTTAATCGGCCGGGCCCACTGTGCAGTATTAAACGCAGAGACAACTTGAACGCTACATCCACAGTTCGAGGTCTACTCCAACTATGACAAGCCGGTATTTGCACTTTATTGGCATAGAAGTTGCACACGGTTGGCTACACTTGGTTTTATTATTTACACTAGCCAAGATGAGCAGTAAATAGTTTCCCATTCCCAAGGAGGATGAAAGAATACGGCAGACAGCCAATGCAGTGCGTTTTTTTTTATAATCGGCGGTGGCAGACGGGCTATGGTTATAAACTTTCGTTTGCTAACCGACTCAGATGGTGCAATAGGTAAAATATCGGACTGGCATGCCGAGATGAGATGTTGCAGTAAGTTCGATTCTCACTATTTTTTTATTTTTGGGATGATCCAATAGGATAAAAATCCCATAAAATGTTTTTCTTGTTTCGCTTGAATGTAGTGGTCATGCATCATTTTGCTTGAGATCTCGAGTGCTTTTCCAATCATATCATCTTTTACACAGTACATTTTTCAGCGCATTTTTGGCACAGAGATTTACTAAATAGGCATTGGATTTTTGCAACCTCTTCTATGGGTGTGAGCATTGACCTAAAATATAACAACTTTAATGTCTCTTGAAAAAAGTTAAAAAGAACAACCAATACCACGAAACCTTTCGAAATCTACTTTTTTCTAACAAGCAACAAAGTTTTCCATTATTATAATAAAACTATTGTTACAAATCACTCGCGACGACCGAACATCGACGAGGCTTACACCGCGGCGATTGATCTTGACTGACGAACCGCGTGGCAAATGTAAACAATAACAGAGAGTCGCAAGTAAGAGCCATTGGTCTAGAATCGACGGAGAGTGAATTCGTATTGTACACTGGAATTGTTGCCAGTTGAACAGATTGGAAATCATCCGGGAAGTGTTGTCAATATGATGGATGGATAATCCATGCATATTTCAATCACTATTGTAACCTGACCTTTTTACATGACTTGACGAGAATAAATATGATTATATTATCAGTTTCCGATAAAATTAGTATTTTGTTTTACTTGATATCACAACTCACAACAACTATATCTTTTTAAAATCTGCAAAGTGAATTATGGATTTACAAACTATCCAAATCTCAGCGTTGTGTATTTTTTTATCTAAGATTTTTTCAAATCTGAAAAAGCGTAGGTAGGTTGCATGTTTTAATATAAGATTTTTTGATTTATTATTACTTGACTTGCTATTTCAGTTCATTTCAAATCAATGTTATTCTAACTATCATAAATTGTTCGTCGAGTTGGGCAGCGTCTTAAAATCATTTCCTTGAAGACAGGATTCCACCCAACAACACACGCTGACTGTCGGTAGGTATCATTTGCCTGTCAAAACAAACGGCCGCTGGCTGGCTAGTGGCTGCCGGAGAGCAATTGTGGGCCAGAACTCATCTGACACTGTGCGGTGTGTGTCATGTGACCGAATGCCCTAATGGCTTAGTTACCCAATGTGGAATCCGATTACGGATCAGATCCATGCAGCCTTCTCTTCTATTGCCGTCGTCGTTCGATCGCAGCCATTCAGATTTGGCCACAAGACCAGCCTCGGAGCTCAGTGTTGTGGCGAGCTTTTGCGGTCGCAAGATTCCTGAAAGGTGCTTGATGTTGTTGTACCCCCAAACCGTTTCTCTAGAGCTCCCTCTCTCTGTTGATGTGATGTGGTGGATAATCCAACTTATCTGCACCACACCGGGGCCCCGTTTTTTTCGCCCTTTGGTTGGAGTTTATTTCCCTAACCTCATTAGGGAGAAGAGGCTGCAGAAGACTGCTGCTAGGCCTTGCGCCGTCTAGCATTACCAATCTACCAACAATCTGGGTACACTTTATCCGTCAGTTATAGTAGTTTCTTCATGGAGCGAGCATTGCAGCGGTGAAAGGTATGTAGGGCTTCCCCTTTTCCATAAACAACCTTATGCATCGCGGTGGCAACATAATCTGCAATAACAGCATCAACTCAGGCAAAGGGGAAGCGAACAACAATCTTCTACAATTACACAGTCATCCCTGCCTGACTTTGAGCCGAGATGGGTTGTGCCCGAAACAATACTGAACCGTACTTCCTAGTTTTGCCTAAACCACACTAGTCTATCCTAGATGGAAGAAAAGGATTGCAGAAATCTGCATCTCGTACACCCACACTTTGGGGGCCCATCCAACCGGTTTGGCAAATAGTGATTTGCTTAGATGATTCAAACGTGAAAACGTACCTATCACCCGGGAACGGAAGCGACGACGCCTTATACTCTTGGTTGCGGCCGTCGCTTATTTAAATTCCAACCTTTGGCGTAAATTCTCCAGCGACAGGCTGTATTATCATCGCTTGCAGCTCGCAGCTGTCACATTCCTACAATAGCAAACACAGTGACGAGCGTTAGCTCGTTCGTTCGCTTATCTTTTCGGTGCCGGGGATTATTCAGTACAGTTGCAGCAGGGCCGGATCAGTGCTTCGAATCGGTAAAATATAATTTGATACGTAGAATGAGTGTTCTGGATTGCAAAGGTTTCCAACTACCATGAGAACCTTTCTTGATCCTGAAAACTCGGACCCGGCCATATTTAGATCCATTTCCTAGATTGGTTCTTAACTTATGTCAAAATGTGCGTTTTATTTGTATGGGAGCCCTGCTCTTTATACCAGAATTAGTTATCATTAAAGAAACATTTCTCAATAAATAATAACTATGGCATGCATAATTATATCCCGTTTGTTTTAAGGTCTACGAATTTTACGCAATTTTCATACTTCCCCCTTCCATCAGAGAGAAAATCTCAAGTCATTTTCGAAAGATTTCTGGTACCTGCAATCCTACATTCCAAATATCCATTCCTTGATTAGTGCTTAAGTTATGCTGATATTTTGTTTCATTTGTATGGGATCCACCTTCCAAGTTTAACGCTAATCGATCCAGTAATTTTCAAATCAACCGAGATTAGGGTTTCAATTCCAAGAAAGCTCTTCCTTATGTGAAAAGGAGGGTCTCCAACCAAAGAAAAAACACTCTCTCCTTGATACAGAAATAAGATAGCTTCTAATGACTCATGTTGATCCATTTGCTCAGTGATCGAGTTATGCAAACAAAAATTATGTGTTCTTCATATTGGAGCCCACTGACGCTATACAAGAACGAGCTGTCTCGAACAAGCATTCATCAAGCCCAAAACATACCAAATTTGATTCCATTTAATGGATTGTTTGATTTGTTCGGTAACCGAAATATTTGTTACATTTGAAAAGAAATGTCGAACACTTCTCGTACTGAAAAAAACTCACAAGTCAAATTTAGTTCCATTTGTTTGATTTCCAACTCTTAAGGTAACCGGAAAGTTTATTGGGATTGTAAAAATCATAACCTAGATGAAGCGCAATCTTAACCCTTCATTTCATGATTTTTTATTTTTCCTTGAAAATCACTTTAAACAGTTGATGATGATGTGTACATCAAGAAAAAAAATTAAAATAAAATACGATTTTTTCATTTTTCCATACATTAATTGTTGCAAATTTGTTACTTTATGAAACGAAGGGTTAATTTTTAAGTTTGCGCGAAAAGTTGAGTTTTTTGATTATTTTTTCCTTATCTTTTATGCTTATCTCTGTGTTTCAACTTTTTCTAATAAATTTTTGTAATATTTTTAAATAGATTTTTCTGTATTTCTCTTATTACCTTTGTTTGTTTTCTCTTGTTTTTGCCATGTTTTTATAGTTTCTTATTCTTTTGATTTCTTTCTTTTTATTTTCTTATTTCATTTTTAAATTATTGGTTCATTGTCTGTTTATTTTATTTTCTTTTTCTTTTTTTGAGTTTTTTCTTTTATTTTTTTTATTATCTTACTATTTATTAGTATCTCATATTTTTTAATGTTTTGTAAATTTTATAAATTTATTCAACTTTTTTTAATTTTTTTCTATTATCTAATTTTTTTTTCATTCAATGCTTTTTATTTCTTTTAATTTTTTTCCTTCTTTTTCTATATTTTTTTTATTTTTTTCATTTTTTTATTTTAAAAAATGTATTCTTTTTTTTATTTTTTTTTATTTTATATTTTTTTTGTTCAATTTTTTATTATTTTTTATTTGTTTTCTTTTTTTTTTATTTATTTATTTTCTTATTTATTTATTTTCTTATTTATTTATTTTCTTATTTTTTTATTTTCTTATTTCTTCATTTTCTCATTTGTTTTTGTGTTATAAAAAATTTTCCAATCGCTTCCTGTTGTGATCTTGTGGCTTGGTGGTTATGGGTGTGAGCAATCGCAGCAATATTTGAAAACGTATGCACATCAGGCAAATTCAGAGCTATTTTTCAACTTTTGTTCACGTTATATTTGATGAAGTGGCTACTGAGATTGAAATTATTTTTTTTTTCATAAATTCTTTATCTAAATTTGCAATTTAACTTAACCGCCTATGTCGTACACCTACAATGATTGTTATGCACATTATTTCACTTTATATTGAGTATAAGGATGCAAAAAAAATTGTTAAAACATGTATTTTGCGTTTATCTCGCATTGGTGTTCATGGCACATAAGACCGTTTAAAAAATATGGGCAGCTTATTGTTTTATATTTTTATTGATTCTAATTTTCATATTTTTTCCCTCATTTCTTTCTTTTTTTTATTTTCTATTATTTTCTTTTATTTTAATTTGTGTATTTTATTGTATTTTCTGTTTGGCTTATTTTCTCATTTTTTTTATTTCTTTCTTCATTTTTCTTTTCATTATTTTATTTTTCCTCATTTAAAAAAATTCTATTTTTATTTTTTAATTTTTTTTTTGTTTTTATTTGTTTTTTCTTTTTTATTTTCTGCTTTTTTTTATTTTTTCTTCTATTTCCTGATATCTGATTTTCTTCATTTTTTGATTTTTTTTTATTTAATTTTATTCTCTGTTTATTTTTTTATATAAATTGACAGATTATTTTTATCTATTTTTTGAATTTACTGTTTTTTTCTATTTTCTGATTATTTATTTCTATTTTTTTTAATTTGATTTTTTTTTATTTTTTCAATTTTTTAAACCTATCCATTTATTTTTTTCCATTTTTTTTTATTTTTTTCCATTTTATTTATTTTTTTCCATTTTTTCCATATTTTTTTTACAATTTTTTCCATTTTTTTTCATTTTTTTCTATTTTTTTTATTTTTTTTCTTTAGTTTATTTTTTCTTTTTTTAATTTTTTTTCTTTTTTCCATTTTTTTCTCTTTTTAATTTTTTTCCTTTTTCTTATTTGTTCCATTTTTCCATTTTTTTTAATTTTTTCCATTTTTTTTTTAATTTTTTTTCATTTTTTTTTATTTTTTTTATTTTTTTCCATTTTTTTCCATTTTTTTTCCATTTTTTTTTATTTTTTTCCATTTTTTTTTAATTTTTTTCAATTTTTTTTTTATTTTTTTCCATTTTTTTTATTTTTTTCCATTTTTTTATTTTTTTCCATTTTTTTTATTTTTTTCCATTTTTTTTATTTTTTTCTTTTTTTTTATTTTTTTCCATTTTTTTTATTTTTTTCCATTTTTTTTTTATTTTTTTCCATTTTTTTTAATTTTTTCCATTTTTTTAAATTTTTTTCCATTTTTTTTTATTTTTTTCCATTTTTTTTTATTTTTTTCCATTTTTTTCCATTTTTTTTTATTTTTTTCCATTTATTTATTTTATTTTTTTTTATTTTTTTCCATTCTTTTTTATTTCTTTCCATTTTTTTTTATTTTTTTCCATTTTTTTTATTTTTTTCCATTTTTTTTTATTTTTTTCCATTTTTTTTTATTTTTTTCCAGTTTTTTATTTTTTTCTATTTTTTTTTATTTTCTTCCATTTTTTTTGATTTTTTTTTATTTTTTTCCATTTTATTCAATTTTTTTCAATTTTTTTTTTATTTTTTCAATTTTTTTTTTATTTTTTCCATTTTTTTTTATTTTTTTCTATTTTTTTTATTTTTTTCCATTTTTTTTAATTTTTTCCCTTTTTTTTATTTTTTTCCATTTTTTTAATTTTTTTCCATTTTTTTAATTATTTTCCATTTTTTTTATTTTTTTCCATTTTTTTTTTGATTTTTTTCCATTTTTTTTTTATTTTTTCCATTTTTTTTAATTTTTTTTTCCATTTTATTTCCATTGTTTTCCATTATATTTCCATTTTATTTCCATTTTATTTCCATTTTATTTCCATTTTATTTCCATTTTATTTCCATTTTATTTCCATTTTATTTCCATTTTATTTCCATTTTATTTCCATTTTATTTCCATTTTATTTCCATTTTATTTCCATTTTATTTCCATTTTATTTCCATTTTATTTCCATTTTTATCCATTTTATATTTTGTTATTTTTTTTCTATTTTCTTCATTTTCCCTTTTCCGTTTTTAATGTTTTTCTCTTCTCTGCTTTTTTTTAATTTTTTTTTCTTTTCAATTTTCTGATTTTTGTTAATTTTTTTCTATTTTGTTTTTTATATTTTTTTTCTTTTTTTATATTTTTTTATCTGATTTTTATTTTTTTTCTTCTTTCGCTTTTTTTATAATCTTAATAATCTTTTATAATCTTTTATATGATTTTTTTAAATTTTTTTTTGTTTTATCTATTTTCTATTTCTTGATTTATTTTTGTTTTTTTTCTATTTTTAGACTTTTTTTTTCATTTTACTGATGTTTTAATTTTTTCTATTTTCTGATGTTTTCTTTTGTCTACTTTGGGATTTTTATTTTTTTCTATTTTCTGATTTTTTTCTTTCTATTTTTTTTTTTGATTTTTTTTCTCTGTTTTTTCTGTTTTCTGATTGTTTTTATTTTTTCCTATCTAATTTATTTATTTTTTTTATGTTCTGATTTTTTCTATTTTCTGATTTTTTTTTCTGTTTTTTGATTTTATTTTTCAATTTTTTGATTTTATTTTTCTATTTTCAGTATTTTTGTCTATGTTCTGATTTTTTAATTTTTTTTCTATGTTCTGATTTTTTAATTTTTTTCAATTTTCTGGTTTTTATCTATTTTTTCAATATTTTGTTTTTTTTTATTTTTAATTTTTTTTCTGTTTTTTTTATTTTTTATTTTCTCTATTTTTTATATTCTCTGACTTTTTTATTTTTTTCATTGCTTATTTTCATGTTCTAAATTTTTATTCTTTAATTTTTTTTTATTTTCTTTTTCTATTTTCTTTTTTTAATGTTTTTCTTCTGTTATATTTTCGTTCCTACAATTTTTTTTCGCTTTTTCTTTCTTTTAATTTTATGTTTATTTTGTTGTCTTCTTATTGTTTTTTATTTTCTTCTTTTTTCCTTATTGTTATTTACTACTTTATTTGTTCTTATATTTTTTGTTTCTTTTTCTTTTTATGCATTTTTTGTATTTACTTGTTTTATTTATTTTCTATATTTTTTAATTCAGATTTTTTAATTTTATATCAAATTATTCAGATTAGAGTCTCAGATTTATATCCAGTATAAGAATAAGATTTATGTTTACACATTCAAATTCCAGATGTCTAACTAAGATTTAAATCTCAGATCGAAGTACCGGTGGCAATTCAAAACTTCAAAGTAAAAATAGGAATGTCAGACAATCCTTAGATACAAGATTCAGATTTTGGATCCAGAAAACAGATTCAGATATCATATTCACACATTGTATACACATGACGTTCAAGGTCTAAATCAGATATCAGAGTATGATGCCAGCCGCGATCGAATCAGTTATCAGCGAAAAAAATCAAAGGGCCTCTCCTTTTAAAGCTTAAAATTAAATTGCTTCCTATAAACCTTAAAATTTTTTCAAATATTTACATCTTCTAACATCAAACGGCCGACGCAGCGGCTGTCAGAAAATCTTCACCTTGATCTGCAGCAAAAGGTCACCCAAAAAAATACCCAAGCCGGGTAGAACTGGAAGCCCGTCCGTTTCGTCAATGACTTCGTCTCAAGGTATCTTCCAACCGTTTGTTGTTTGTTTTGGTTGGAAGTTGACAGGCAGAAAGAACGATGCCGCACCTTGTTTCGGCATCACATCAAAAAGACAAAAAATCGCATGGCCCGTAACTCGTTCGGGCGTTGCAGATTAAATCAACGCATCTTCGTGCGTCTGTGCTCGCTCAGAATTCAATAAAACGGTTTGTTGACTGGATGGATTCTGGTGATCATTAAACTTTAACCTAAACACGGTCGTTGGCCCTTTGCGGTTCAACATGAAATTCGAATGACAAAGCTAAGCCGAACGCTTTATCCGCAAACATCAGCGTCAGTCAGTTTAATCGAAAATGAATAGGCAATGCAACAATGTTCAGAACATCGCCGAGAGGTATTTTGATTATTGAACCAATAAAACTGAGGACAGAGATGTTTTTTCATGTGAGTCTTTTTAGATTGTTTAAAATAATCACGGAAACTTGCAAGATGCTGAACTTGAGGAGCAGATCGAATCAAGCGAGCCTAATTCGTCTCAAGAGGACGCAAAGCCCCTCGTAATCTGAAGGTCCAGACATTTACAGCTTTTTATCGAACTTAAGGTGTGAGGAATTAATCAAGTTCTGCTCTATGGGTAACACCGCGGCCGCATATGTGCAAAAGTTCATAAAACTGGAAGTATTGCATCCAGAGCCAACATCTTGGAGCTGCGGGGGATCAACGTTTTTTCAATAAACAAAAAAACTCAAGTTTTATGACTCCCGGCAACCGATAAAGATCAGAACCCAGCGACAGAGAGATATGCGCCGTAAAACTTTAAATGTTTTTAAACCCGAATCAGATTGATCAGCTGCTGCAACAGCAACGAAACAGCAGTAGTAATCCCAGAAAGCGTCCAAATTAATGTCACCGAGTCGCCAAAGTTTTATTTTGTTATTTTAACAGCACTCGATTGACAAATTCCTGCCGATACGGCCGACAAAGTCAAGAAAGTGCTCAGCCAAGCCGGCGGCATCCACCGATCCGTTACTTTCTCCTTGAATCCCGGAAGGAACCGGACAACAGTTTGGAAAGTGTCCAAAACTTGCTCACGCTTGCAACCTAATATGGACCCCGAGTCCCGTTTCCAAAGATAGTACATACGGTATTAGAGGAGAACAGAGGAGAAAAGTATGAACTATCGACAACTACGCCGCAAGACGCAAAATTTCAGTTGGAGCCAAACTGGAGCCAGACCCAGCAGTAATTTCGGCAGAGGTGTAGGTTAGGCTTTGTTAGAAACGAATTTCTTCACAAAAACTATCTGGAAATTTAGTCTGAAATGTTTGAATCATTTGTGAGATTTTTTGTCTTTATTGAAAAAATTCAAACAGCAGAATAACTGCAATACTCTGTGCTTTATTTGTACATTCAAAGGCAGATTACTCTTCAAATCATAGCATAATACATGGATAATGACCTAGCAAACTGTTAGTGCCTTTGGCCTTGTAGCCCATTCGGCCTGACGACATCCGACTAAAAGTCAGTGTTCGCATTAAAAAACAAAGAATAGTGGCTCACTTTTCCAAATATTAATGTGGGTTAATGTTGAAGCAAAAATAGTGGTATTATAACACAGCCCTGAGGAACATCAAAGGCAACGTTTCTAGTTCAACAGGTCTTCCCCCACTATAACATTTTTTTCTTAAAAATATTTTTTTATTGAAATCAAAAGACATAAAATATTAATTTATAAATTTTTCCAGTAAGTATTTGATCATTTTATTTTTACGAATTTATTTTGCATTAATTAGTAATATATTAGTTTTTTAATGTGTTTTTGAGTTTGTTTCTATTAGTTCCTTTTTTCATTGCTTCTAGGCTTGTTTGTTTTTTTATTTTGATTTTTTTGTTCAGTTCTATTGTTTTTAATCTTCATTTATTTTATTTTTATTCATTTTCATTTTTTTTTTTTTTGAAAGACAAACCGTCTGAGCCGATTTAAGGTTTAAAGACTGAATGTGAACGTGGACAACTTAAGATTAACATTCAATACCCAGTACCAAGATGGGAATCGAGCCCATGCTTCTATTTGTGTCGTTTTATAATTAACTTCTTCGTCATCTTTTTTCAATTTCTTCCATATTTTGTATTTATTTATGATTTTTAATTTTTGAATTCTTTTTTCTAGTTTGTTTTTCTTCTTCTAATTTTTCTGTCGAGATATGTGTGTTTTTTTTTCTGTTTTTGTGTTTTTATTGTTTTTGGTAATTTTTAACAATTTTTATCTGTTTATTTTATTTTTCTGTTTTTTTTTTTATTTTGATTTTTTTTCAATTTGTTGTTTTTGTTTCAATTATTTTAGTTTGATGTATGTATTCTAGTTTTCTATTTTTTTTATTGCTTTTTTTTATTTCCAAAAGTTTTTTAGTTGGCTTTTTTTGAATTCTTAGTAACTTTTTGATTTTTTTTTTATAGTTTTTTTTTCAATTTTTTCAGTGTTCATTTGCTTTTACTTAATTCAGTTTGTTTTTTTTTCACTTTTTTGTAATTTTTTTGTTTGTTTAATTTTTTTTTTCAATTTACTGTTTTGTGTGACATGATTTTTCCAGGTTTTATTCTTTTCAGTTAAAAAAAAAATCAGTGTTTAAAAAAATAATTCTTTTTTTCATTTTTTTAATTTTTTTCCAGATTTTTTTATTAATTTTTAATTTATTTTTTTCAGGTTTATGATTTTGAAATTTTATTTCATTTTTCATTTTCCATTATTCATTTTTTTTTTAATTTTTTTGTGAGTTTTTTTTAATTTTTCTTCTTTTTTTTAATCGTTTTGTTTTTTTTTCTTTTTTTTAATCGTTTTAATTTTTTTCTGATTTTTTTTTATTTTTTCAAATGCTTTTTTTCATTTTTGATCATTTTTTTTCTTTTTTATATTTTTTGATTTTCTCATTTTTTTTATTGATTGTTTTCTGTGGATTTATTTTAGTTCTGTTTTTTTTAATTTATGTATTTTTTATCATTTTTTATAATTTTTTTTTTTGTTTTCTTTTTTTCTGTTTTCTTATTTTTTCTGTTTTTTAATTTTTTTCTGTGTTTTAATTTTTTTAATTGTCGGTTTTTTTTTAATTTTTCTGTTTTTTTCTAATTTTTAATTTTCATATTAGTTTCCAATTTTTAGCTTTTTTTTGTTTTTTAATTTTGTTTATTATTTTCCTTTCTCCAATTTTTATTTCTTTTCTTTTTTTTCCATTGTATTTTTTCAATATTTATTATTTTTATTTTTTTTTCATGATTTATTGTTTTAAACTTTTTTAATTTTTTGGCATTTTTTACTTATTTTTAAATTGTTTGCATTTTAATAATTTCATTTCCTTGTTTTGTTTTTTTTTCATTTTGTATTTTTTTATTATTTATTTGATTTTTTTTCTTTTTTTTCTTTTTTTTATTTTTTTCTTTTTTTATTTTTTCCTTTTTTTTACTTTTTTATATTTTTTTACTTTTTTTTATTTTTTTTTACTTCTTTTTATTTTTTTTTACTTCTTTTTATTTTTTTTTTACTTTTTTTTTTATTTTTTTTTATTTTTTTTATTTTTTTTTATTTTTTTTATTTTTTTTTTTTATTTTTTTTTACTTTTTTATTTTTATTTAATTTTTTATTTTTATTTAATTTTTTATTTTTTTTACTTTTTTATTTTTTTTTTACTTTTTTATATTTTTTTACTTTTTTATTTTTTTTTACTTTTTTATTTTTTTTTTACTTTTTTATTTTTTTTACTATTTTATTTTTTTTTACTTTTTTATTTTTTTTTACTTTTTTATTTTTTTTACTTTTTTATTTTTTTTTACTTTTTTATTTTTTTTTACTTTTTTATTTTTTTTTACTTTTTTATTTTTTTTACTTTTTTATTTTTTTTACTTTTTTATTTTTTTTTTACTTTTTTATTTTTTTTTTACCTTTTTTTTTTACTTTTTATTTTTTTTTTTACTTTTTTATATTTTTTTTTTTACTTTTTTATATTTTTTTTTTACTTTTTTATATTTTTTTTTTACTTTTTTATATTTTTTTTTTTACTTTTTTATATTTTTTTTTACTTTTTTATATTTTTTTTTTACTTTTTTATATTTTTTTTTTACTTTTTTATATTTTTTTTTAACTTTTTTAAATTTTTTTTCTTACTTTTTTATATTTTTTTTTTACTTTTTTATATTTTTTTTTAAATTTTTTTTCTGTTTTTTACTTTCGTTTTTTATTTGTTCAGTTTTTTATATTTGTTTTTTTTTATTTGTTCTGTTTTTTACATTTTTTTTTTTGTTCTGTTTTTTACATTTGTTTTTTTTTTGTTCTGTTCTTTACATTTGTTTTTTTATTTGTTCGGTTTTTTACATTTGTTTTTTTTCTGTTTTTTACTTTTTTCCTGTTTGTTTTTTTTTCTTTTTTACATTTTTTTTTTATGTTTTCTACATTTGTTTTTTTATTATTTTGTCAGTTTTTTGTTCAGTTTATATTTAAAGTTATTTTTTAAATTTTTAATTTTTTTTTAAGTTTATCAAGAGTTATTTTTATCTATCTTCATTTTTTTCCTATTTTCATTTACTTTTATCTTTATTTTTGTTTTATCTTCATTTATTTTTTTGAATCTTTATTTTCAGCTTTTTAAATTATTTTTTCTAAGCTACTTCTTCGTGATGTCTCAACTCCAAGTGTCATAACAAGGATATCAAATTTGTTCCGGACTAATTATAATAATAAAAAAAATCTCTAAAACATGACAAAAATTTACAAAAATTAAGGGTAGTGGCGATTATGACAACAAAAATAATTTAGGTGCAACAACAAGTAGAAAAAGCTGAGAAAAACCGTTAAATATTGACAGGATTCTATATTAGCAATTTACAGTGTTCAGGGTTGTCGTCGAAACCGGAATGGGGTCTGTATTCTAAGCAATAAAGCCATTGATTTACTAGTCTGTATTCTAAGCAATAAAGCCATAGTTTTTGATAATATGATGGCTTAATTAAAACGTTTACCCTTCGTGATTGAGAAACAATCTCTCGACTAGGCAAATCAGCCCAATTTATAAGCTTCAAAGCCACCCCCTTCCCGCAATTCCTAACTCCATAAATTTAGTCCCGAGTCATTCCACTAGTAGCTTCTTGGCTTCAGAATTCCCTATTCATTGATGATTGTATCACTGAACGGTAGCCAGCCTCAGCGAGTGAATCACATCGTGTCGGTTCAACTAATTAAAAATTCAACCACCGAATTTCGATATCTTTTCTTCACCGTTTCGGGACTTCCGCGCGGTACAGCCCCAAGCACAACTCCATACAATGAATTCCACCACACGATTCCGGACCCCTTCCGGACCTCTTCCGAAATAAATAAGCAGTATTGCCGGACGCACGACTAAACTCGCAATCTCAACCGGGTCACGTCGTCCCATGAAAGGAAGTTGCGGAAATGTAAAGTTTGTCGGCGACGATGCTGTTGAGCAGATATCGATAAATGAGGGACCTACGAGAACACCTTGCCGAAATCGAGGTCATTAGCGAAGGTTGCCCACCGCACCAAAAAGGTTAGCGAACTTGAATGGATACTGTAATTAATTATTATTTTAGCGCTTTAGGGCGAATTTGCTTCGGCAGCATCCATTCGGATGTGTTTCCTTCCTCCTGCCAGTAGGATGAATCATGTCTCACTCTCTATTGAACTTGATTCCGGAATTGATTTAAAGTGGCAATCTGCTCGATCAGTCCCGAAAACAGAGCCAAGGTCTTATACCGAAGCCGATCTCGATAGTCGCTCAGAAATAGAAGTGAGAAACAGTCGACCGTCGTTATCACGTTTCTATGATGCAGAGCAGCATCCGAATCCGAAATTCTTCACATATGAAAGTGAATCTTTTTGCTGGAGAGTGTCTGGGCTGCTGCTCAGAACAAAGTGAAGCATGCGTTCGTGTAGGAGGAGACCCATCATCGTCATCATCATCAGCATCATTTCGGTTTGATAGTCTGGCATCGTGAGGGAACAAAGCCGATTGTTGTTTTCGATTTCATCGATGCTCCCCCTAAGTAGCAGTCTCAAGCAGCAGCTGCTGCTCCACTTGGCCCCTCTCTGTGTGTGATGCTCGTAGCAACCGTACACATATGTGTAGAGAGCACGCGCAGCGCACTTCATTGGGCGAAGTATAGATAAGCGCGTGGTGAAACTCTCGTTGCCTTCGTTAGTTCTTCTCTCCAGCCTCTGTGCAGCTACCAAAGTCGTTGAAAAGTGGAATTACGCAACGGCATCCGCAATCTCTATTGTAGGCAGCAGCAGGCAAAAGGGAGCTCTCTAGTCGAGACATTCGCCCAATCAGACGAAAGGACGTACGGAACTCTCACTGTGTGCACTCCGTTTGCGCAACATCCAAGTCGTTCAAGGTCTGGAACCGATGACATCGTCTTTCTCTCTGTCTGCCACTGTCTGTCCTGCCCGAGGGATCTACTTTCGATTTTCTCTCTCCTGTGGATAATGATGCAGCGATTACCTTTCGCACAGCTTACCGACATTCGTCTTCATTGGGAATTTTAAGATGGGTTTTCCCTTCCGGAGAACCGATTTTTTTCTATACTGGCCTAGAAAATTCTTCTCAAAGCTTAATGTCTTATCTTTATGACCAACAATTCATCTCGTTCTTTATCTTTGCAACAAGATTTGTTTAATCCACTGGTACAGCACAACAAGCTATTATATTTGCGAGTCCATTGCTACAGAAAAAAAACAACCTTTAACAGTAAAGCACAGCTACACCAACCATACTTTGTCACCTCACTTTACCTTCCTAAGGTAACGAACGAAGCTTCATTCCCGATTTTCGGTTCCGTTCCAAGACGACGACTGTTCTTTTTTTTAATTTTCTAGGTTAATTAGCTCGTTACAATTTTCGGCTGACTTTCAAGCTCATGGGAGTTCCATTGTTTCTTCTAAACGAGTCTCAATTTGGATGATGGTGCCGGCATTTGTAGTTGATATCGAAATGTGGTGCAGCATCGCGGAAGCTCGGAATTCGACTTCTTGTGGATCGACCGCGCTGCTGAGTTTTTTTTTGTTCTATGTGATTTTAAAACTAATTGCTCAATTATTGTTCAACCAATATTCTACAGGAAACAGTATTTTTCTTCTATTGCGAAACCAATGTTTACATGTGACGTTCTGTCTATTGGTTTCCGGAATAGCGTGCAATGAAAAAGTTTCTCGACTTTAATTTTTGGGCACCACGTGCGCCATCTATAATGTATACTATAAATAAATCACCTTTTTCCGAATTAAGGATATTTTCGATAACATTTTTGGTTTCCTGAATTATGACATTCAAAATTATTCAAAATTTGCAGTAAGTTCTATGACAAATTCAGCCGTTTATTCTCCTTAGGCACAATAAAAACATATTTGAGTTTTTATCACTCCTCCACAGTTTTTGCGTAAAGACATGATTTCAGATCTGCCCGAGACAGAGTATAAACATTGTGGGGCGTATTTAAGTGCTATGCAGAGAAAAGGTTGCATTTGGAAAAATTTTCCTTGTTTTTGTCTGAAAAACTGTCAGGTGTCCGCTAAAGTGTTCGTTTTGCTATCCATTATGAAATTTATCAAAGATTCTCCCTGCTAGCGGTACAAATATTTTGCGCACGATTTGACCACCGTATTTTGTTAATTTTTTTATTGGGCAGCTTTTTGATCTCGTTGTTTTTTTGTTGTTTAGAGAGACTTTCAGCCTTTCGCTGGTTTGTCTCTATACTCTTGGGGATTTTTTTTTATTATCTGACGGGTTTGCGCCGGGGGTCTTCAGATTTTCCTAAAAATTGAAAATTTGGTTCATTTTTGCGACTTAAAAACACATGTATTTTTTCAGATTTCTAACATTTTTATTTTTTGAGTTAGCTTCGGTTAGATTTTTTTGTAAATAAAAAATAACCATTTTTCAAAGCTACATAACTCTGTTGTTTCTCAACGGAAATTATAAAATAGCACATCAAAATGCATTGAAATTTTATCAGCTTTCCAAATAGAATAGTTGAAAAAAATTGAATAACGACCTTCAACATGAATAGTTATAAATAAACTTTAAATGGCGTCTAAAAGTACCGTCTGCACCACCGAATATTTTGCAAAAAATACCATTGTATAGCTCGATTCATGATGCAACTTTCATCTGAAGACACCAAAGTGGGCTATTAACACCTTGAAGAGTTATGAAAGGAATAATAACAATAAATCTCTTTTTTTGCATCGAAAACAAACAATGGTGGAACAACTGCACTTACATATGGAGATCGCAAGCACTTCTAACAACATGGAAACAAAAGAACTTATCAAAGGTGGTAAAAAACACTATTTTTTCGTCCTTTTCAGACTGCCGTTACTCGCATAACAGTCCCATATGAATTTTCGTCATTTTAGGTCAACATAAGGCTTCAACATAAAAGACTAAAAAAAGAGGTTTTGTTCTAGAAATTTCGAAAAAATATCAATTCGTGGCTGTCCTATATGAAATATACCTGAATAACAGTCCCATATGTGAAATACCACGGATTTGGTTACTTTTCATTGTTTCTTTTGGCGAAATAGTCTATGGTTTATTGCTTTGAATCATTTAAACATTTTTTTAACTCACTTGATGTCGAATGATGCACACTAGTTTTCGAAGGCAGGTCTGACTTTCTTAGGAATGACTTCCTGAGCAAAAAACTATCGGATGCAATCAAAAATCGTAAAAAGATTCAACTTACAATGTGGAGTTCATGACATTTTTTTGCAAAAGTATGTTTCTTTTTCTGACAATTGCATTTAGAAGTTCAAAAATGATCAAATTTAAGTCTTAGAAAGTAGCTTGGTGAGACAAATATATTCTGTATAGGACTGTTATGCGAGTAGATTCGAAAAAGGTTTCAAATATGGTCGATTAACAGTCCCATAATGAATAAAAATTGTGCTCTCGACCTTACCAATAACCCAATTTCGAAAATTTCAAGTCTAACGATTTATTATGACAACCTAGAAACGATTTTCGTTTATGCTGAAAGTGGTGGTCACAATTTAAAAATATATTCCAAAACAGAAAAAGCTGATTGTCTCGCTTGCTTTTTTTGTATATGGGACTGTTATGAAAGAAGGGGCGGTAGATTGTTGCAGCTTAACTGACTTCATGTTAGGTATATCCAAAAATTTTATAACGTATTCGTTTATACCAAGTTTTGCACCAGGTCACAACAAGTTATGCACATTTTACTGTCATTTTTAGAAATTTATGCGCTAAGTTTTGCATCCCTAATTCTCCAGATTTGATTTAAAATGGACGGTGGAATACTGAAGATTCGTGTGTGAGCGATCGAGGTAGCAAAACACTGACGACGAATTATGTTCGTTCTAGTATGGTAAACCTCAAAACTAGGCGAATGTAGAAAACGAATACGGTAAAAGTATCATATTTTCATCATTTTACAGCTTGGGCTGGCCATACTGAGCTCTTGGATTATTTCTACAACATTTGTGCCACTTTCTCGTACCTTTTTGATCAATGGGAAAGGATTTTGGTGTCCAGTGCTTAGCTCCCGATATAAAAACTATGTAAAGCACGTCTATATTTCATTTTTTTAATCACTTTTTGTGATCCCAAACACAGGGACTGAACCTTCTACTATTGGCATTGATTATGCTTCACAATTATCTTTGATCGAAAAATTAATAAGTTATATAGTATATGACCAGGTTGTAAAAGCAACATTCCCATTATTAGTTATATCACATAAACAATACGATACTCAGAATTTTGGTTAAAATTTAAAGTCAGTTTTGCTGCAAACACTCTACAAAGCACGAAAAAGTAGTGTTTTTTATCTGCTTTGGTAAGTTCTTTTGTTTCCATGTTGTTAGAAGTGCTTGCTATCTCCATATGTAAGTGCAGTTGTTCCACCATTGTTTGTTTTCGATGCAAAAAAAGAGATTTATTGTCATTATTTCTTTCATAACTCTTCAAGGTGTTAATGGCCCACTTTGGTGTCTTCAGATGAAAGTTGCATCATGAATCGAGTTATACAATGGTATTTTTTGCAAAATATTCGGTGGTGCAGACGGTACTTTTAGACGCCATTTAAAGTTTATTTATAACTTTTCATGTTGAAGGTCATTATTTAATTTTTTTCAACTATTCTATTTGGAAAGCTGATAAAATTTCAATGCATTTTGATGTGCTATTTTATAATTTCCGTTGAGAAACAACAGAGTTATGTAGCTTTGAAAAATGGTTATTTTTTATTTACAAAAAAATCTAACCGAAGCTAACTCAAAAAATATAAATGTTAGAAATCTGAAAAAATACATGTGTTTTTAAGTCGCAAAAATGAACCAAATTTTCAATTTTTAGGAAAATCTGAAGACCCCCGGCGCAAATTGTCAGATAATAAAAAAAAATCCCCTCTTGTAGAAGTTAAATCAGGCTTGTTAATTAGTAGTAATCTAGACAAACCAGTCAGAAAAATTGATCATTTTTATCACTACCCCTATGAATATTTTTTAATTGCTCTTGATAAAACCTCTCAAATTCCTTAACTTCATGAAATCAATCATCTTCACTTTTATTTAAACTCTAGCTCACTGTTAGATCCTCTACCTTATGAACTTTTAGGTCTCTCACTGGGACTTTCCTGGATTTTTCTCGACCCTGCCCAAAACATTTTGTATAAGTATGAGCTTCTGTATTGGACTCGTTCTCAAAAACCACTTGACAGATTTTAACCAACTTTTTACAGCTATAAATAACAGGTAGCCACACTAAAAATTTTATCAATTTTTATCCATGCATTCAAAAGATATTCGAAAAGCAAAGGTGTTTTTTCGAATACACTACTTGTGATATATAAATTATACATTGGCGGCCCTCAAACCCAAAGGGCAAAATTACAATAAAACCAAACGATTCTTCATGTTTCAAACTATTATATTAGATAATTTTTTTTTCAGATGTTGACAATTTTATTTACATACTGTTATGCTCTGAAGAAAAGTATGAATTTTCGAAAAATACATGGAAAAGGACCAAACACAACGACTTAAAAGCGTGTTTTCTTGAAATAAGCTTTTATGCCTTTGACTCCAAAGGCCTCATGTCGTATTTCATTACGAAGATACCTAATTGGCTAAAAAAAAACTATTTACCAGAGCATCGTGCACACTCTGGAAGAATGTCGTATAAGTTTACCGTTTGAAATTAGTTTTTGTGTAAAAGAATTAATTGTTATCTACCGATCCCTGATAATATGCAAAAATAATCATAGAATGATCATAAAAATAACTCTAAAATTATACCTATACAAGGGAAATAAGTTCAACTTTCACATAATACAAACCCATTTGCTTCCAAATGCTATCATTTTATCGGGAAAGGTGTTTGTTTGTGAGTCTTCAAAAAAACAAATATTTTAAAACATTAAAATTAGATTTTACGTAATATAAAAAAATTTCCAACTACAGACCCAATTAAGCCCTTTTTGAAGCTCAATTTATAGGCTTTGAAATGTAGAAAACAGTTTTCAGATATTATAACTCCAGACTAAGTTAATGATGATTACACTAGTTAACAAAATTTAATAAAAAATCGTGAACTTGATTGACTGACCAATATTTTCAATGTGAAATCGGGCGCTGAATCCGAAAATGAAATTCAAAAAAATCTCAGTAAATCCGTTTTTGAGTTATGCTCCAAATATGAAATTTCAGTAAAATAAAAAAAAAAGTACTTGTACTTAGATTAAAATATCTCGGACTACATAACAGTAATTTGAAATCCCTCTTTTGCATATTGAAGGTGAATAAATTTTCTATTGATCATCTGAACACTGTTTTAGCGCATGATCATTACATTTTTTTAAATGTTACCATCGAGTCTTGAACTTTCGCTGAAACAAAATTTTCTCTAAAAAAAATTATTCACTTTTCAATATGCAAAGCAGGGATTACAAATTACTGTTATGCCGTCGGAGATATTTCAATCTAAGTACAAGAACTTTTTTTCATTTTTCCGAAATTTCAAATATGGAGCATAACTCAAAAACGGTTCTACTGAGATTTTTTTGAATTTCATTTTCGGATTCAGCGTCCGATTTCACATTAAAAATGGCCTTCAGTTTACTAAGTTCAAAAATACTATAAACTAGTGTTATCTGGAAAAATTTCATGTTGATCAAAGTTCCCCCAGTTTACGGTACTTAAAATAGTTTAAAAAATACATGTTGTGACTGATTCTAAAGATCACTTTAAAAATAAGTTTAAAATGCATTTTATAGCCTAAAATCCGTTTTTTCGGGATTTGGACTCAAATCATAAGTTTTAGGAATTAAGTTTAAGGAATTAAATTAACGTTTCTAATGAATTTTGTGGCCTTCAAGGCGAGTTTTCAGGATTTTGACTAAATGAGGATAATTTCGATGAAAAAATGCATTTTCTGTTCTTAAAACATCCTTAAAAGTCCTTCGAGATTTGTACCGAATCCAGAATAACTTTGAACAAATATATTTTTAAAACGCGTGACTTGGAATTACGACGGAATTCCAAGATAACTTAAAACAATAAAAATCCATTTACTGGCCTTAAACGCGTGTTTGCGATATTGGATCCGAATATCAGATTCACATAGAAAAAAACTGGAAAAACAAGAATCTCTCTACTTGTGACTTTTAGCAACTCTTTTTTTTTGCAACTTCAAGCTGCCAGCCTCTATGTTTTTCCTATTTTTTATGCTTTTTTCGCAACTTCAAACTGTCCTCCCAACTTGCTTGAAATGGTATGAAAAATGTACGCCTGTTCTTGGACTCTCTGTTTTGCTCTTTTGATACTCTTATTTCGATAAGTAAGAAACATCAGGTTGTCTCCTCAACCCACTTTGGACCTCATTCTACTTTAATTTAAAATTACCAAAACTGTTCTTTTGGCTAAGGTTTTTTTAAATTCATGCATCTATTACAAACCATTTTTTTAAACGTTATATAAAACTCGTATTTTGCTGTAGTTGTTTAGTAATACACATCTAATCGATTTATCGTTCCACAGAATTTGCGATCAAGGATTGGTAGATCGTTGAAAAATCCTGTGTGCGGGTTTTTGTTTCAATCCAAAACACAATCACGACAATAGCATAACAACTATATGGACGGCCTGTTCCTTGACATTCAACACAAAATTCAAAATTAAGGATCTATTGATCGTCCAACAAAAACGCCGGGCTCGAAGTGTTGTCTCCATCCCATTCATAGTAAAGGTAATATGGACCAGGACAGGATCGATCAAATTCGAAACCACGGTAATTTCACAGACAGAAAATGTTTTTTTTACGGAAAACACTAGTAATGATTGAAAAGGTTCACTGGCTAAAACGAATTCCTGAGCCAAATTTCAGCCCCCCAGAAAATGTTTTTTCATGGAAAACAGTAGTAATGATTTGAAAAGGTTCACTGGCTAAAATGAATTCCTGTGCCAAATTTCAGCCTTACTGGTCGAGAAACGGCAGCGCAACTCAGCCTATTGAGGACAAACAAATAAAACACACAACCTCACAAAAAATGGAAATTGCTGACTCGTTGAGTTGTGTGTAGAAAATTTGTGTAAAGAATTGCATCAAATGTTAACTTGAGATCCTTTAAGGGCATTACATGTGTCAAGGTTCTTCTGAAAGGAAGATCTGTCACCTGGCCATCTAACATATATTCGACCTAACATTCATTCGGCTAAGCGTTAATTTGGCTTTAAAATTCCATCCGACCAAGTGACATTCGGCTTAATAAACACTAACCAATAGTTACCTTTCATTAATTTGGGAAAGTTTGTCAATAATGTTGACTTTTTTATTCCGATATGAATTTTTTTCGAAAACCTACAGAGAGAAGGGAAAAGTTTAAAACTGCTAACCAATGCAAAAATAAAAAATAAAACCTTTCCGACTTCCGAATAACTGATCACCTTTTCCGGCCTCTACAGTGCAACGTTCAAGATACATATCAATAGCAATTATGATACCCAAACAAGTCATTAACAATCGGCACAAACTGAAGTCGATTTATAGTGCTCATTATTATATTCCCTATTCGAGATATGCCACAGGAAACCGAAAACCGTGCCCTTTTGCCGGCGCACTCCGTCTGCATCAGACTTAGGGAGTAACTTCCTTCTTCGTTCGGGACGTGTCTGGTCGATGATAACTATTTTTTATTGCTGTTCCTGAAAAGTTAGTTGGGGAATCGAGAACCGCAGCCCTTCCTTGTAACATGTTTTAATTATTCCTTTCTGACTGCATCCCATATCGTGGTCGTCCAACTGTGGCCGACGAACGAATTGCTGCAATTTACACGAGGCTTCATAATCAGGAAAACAAGGCAGCGAGAGATATCTCCATTTAAGGAACACGCCCTGGTGATGATACCGAATACTCTGGGCACGACCTTATCGGTTTTTGTTGGGAAGCTGAAAATTAATACGTACTAGAGGTAGGCATATTACACCCGCGTATGGCGTTCTCGAATCCTGTCCAATGATGGTCGTCGTTCCGGGGCTTTCCTGTTCTAGGGATTCGCAGCCGGAGTTGGACAAGAATGATCATATCATTTCTGCGCGTAGCATTATGCTTGGCCGATGAGGGTCGACAGGAATCCGGAAATCGCGATGAACCACGACACGGTTCGCTACTGGTACCGTGCGGTGCGATTTTAAAGAAACATCAATTGTGGAAAGTTTATCATTTTTTGGTAATCAAATCGAATAAGTTTATCAATTAAATTTCCTAAATTTGAGCTTAAAAGAATTTTTTGAAAAAAAATCTCAACAAGAAAAGATAACTGTAACAAAAAAAATTGATTGTTAACGCGTCTTGAATGACACATTCGCATCGCACTGTAGCCAAACAATAAGGCACCGCGCCCCACCACGATCGAGTAGGTAGCCTTTTCGGGTAGGATCTCACAGTAGTGGACAGGGTGTGATGAATGTTCCGCCACAGTTTTACGATCACGAAATGTCACGCTTGAATTACGAAAACAAACCACCAGCCGTAGTCGTCGTCGTTGGCGTCGATCGTCATTACCAGGAATCGGACTGTTTGTATGATAAAAAGTGCGCAATACGTGTGTTTGCGAAAAAAAATGAATTAAAAGCACTATTGTACACAAAGCCTTGTATTGAATGGCAGTTCTTCATCGACCAGCAATCGTTTAGCTTTTGAGGCTACCGGAAGACGAAGTGGGTGAGTGGGTGGCAGGGACAATGTTGATGACCCGAAGCCGATGGGGTGTTGCTGTTGAGTGTTGGTCGTTTTTATGACCTGAATTGGCACCGTTGATAAGACTTGTTTGTCGATTCGGGAGGATTAATTTCTCTCATTTCCAGCAAACGATACCTCTCGGATCGGTTCAAGGATGGTACCAAGTACCAGGAAGTGATCGGGTGTAAATACTTATCACGTACTCTGCTGGTAATACTTCGTTTCAATTAGCGGAACAATATTCTAGGGATTCTGGTGGAACTTCATTTATAATATGTAGTTTCCACATAGACCTTTCAAATAAAGCGGTAAAGCAATTCCGTTAAAATCATCCTTGGGTTCATTCACGACAATATCGGTCTTTCATGTTGCGAACATTTAAATGGCAGAAAATTCGATCAACATCTTAAAGAAGATTTCGAATTTGTTCAGGTGACGTTAATAATTGGATGAATTGACAAAGAGAAAGGATGGTCGTCCAAATTGGGATCTAAATAACATAGGGCACGTCAGGCTAAATGTATGCTAGGCTGTTGCTTAAAATCCCTTGAGAAAAAAAAATGTATGCTAGGCCGAATGGACGATGGGAAAAACGAACGATAAACCCAAAGGACGTTTAACCGAATAGACGCTAAGCTTAATGTTTGAAATATTTGTGTCGTGATGACACATTCAATCTTATGTCAAAGATAGTAGATTTAAAGATACCCGAATCTCAACATTTTTCATATAAATTCCAACAGACATTCTTTATACAAACATCAGCACCACCTACTGACGGAAAAGGTCAACATTTCTTACTGATTGTGTTTGATAATCAGAGCGTGTATAAAAAATGACGTTCAACAGCTCAAGGTGCACTTTGATATGTTTTAAATAAAATTAAATTTAAAACTTTGCAAAATGAACTCTGACGTAATTTGATTAAATTATGAAGAAACAAATGCGACTGAATCAGTAAAATTGAGCTAACTACAATCAGATTCATAAATTGCAAAAAAAAACTTAAACTTAATCAGCAAATATAATCATGGAAACATATACGTTCACATTGGATTCCAGTTGATAATTTATCTTAATAAAGATAAAAATCCTGTATGAAGAAATTTATAACATATGTTTGAGAGTTTTACAATCAAAACTGTTTCGCGGAAAAGCTTTTCGTAATTTGAGGTCGCAGTACACCTCTGATGAAAATGAAAAATCTTACTTTATCAATAACTAAAAAAGCGACACATTTGGCTTCCTAAAATGGTGGAATCGATAGGGAATAGTGAAAAGCTGAATTTTGAGAATGTTTTAAACTTCTTACAAAAAAATTAATTTTGATTCCCCCAATATGATAAAATTTCCGCTTAGAAAATCGGGTAATCGAAATAAAAAAAATTTATGAGGTTTCAAACTCAGAGACGAGTTCAAAATTCACCTTTTAACTATTCCCCAATGATTCCATCATGTAACAAAACAAAATTGTGTCGTTTTTTTTAGTTATTGGCAAAAGAAGATTTTTCATTTTTATTTATTATAAATTAAGGGCTACAATTTAGCTGAGCATTAATGACTGCAAGAAAATCAATAAGAAAAAATCCAGAATTTAAATATGATAGAAACCGCTGGATCAAATTATTGAAATATGGTATATTAGGTAACCTGAAGTGTCGTGTTTAATTTTGAAGCAGATTTATCATTATCATTTGGCAAGTTTTGAGTGTTCCTTAAAATGAAACAATCACTTGAGAACGAAAATTTAAAATCAAAAGCGTCGTATTGAAAGTTGGATTTTGTGAAATCTTTTGCAGTCAGAAAAAGCGGTTACCGAGTAGCAAAATTTAAAAAAAAAATCTATATACATAAAAAGCAATTTCTGTGGGTTTGTTTGTTTGTTAGGGAAGAATGCCACCTAGTGTAAATTCCTGGAAAAAAGTTGTTTGTTTGTCCTCTATAGGCTCAACCATCTTAACTAATAGCTAGAGAGATGAAATTTGGCATGAGTAATTATTAGGACCAGGAATGATGAAATATATTCTCAGATTCTCAGACTGTCCCTTTTGAAGGGGGTCGTCCATACAACACAAATACTGTTTAAGCGGTATTGACGTTATTTTTTATCGGATTGAGATGAAAATTTACACATGGATGTTTTCAGAGACGAGATAAGGTATCAAATTTTGATTCAGTGGCCGGCAAAAGGGGTTGTCCATATTAACTCTTCAGTGTTGTTATTGACGTTGTTATGCATTGGATTAAAATTGAAATTGTCATGGGGTTTTCATTAATGGAACAAAAATTCCTACACGGGAGTTTCATTTCGATAGAAAAGCAAATGACCGCCATGAAAGCTGTTTAATATTTTATGCAATATTGTCGTGAAAATGCAACCCAATAATCATTTAAGCACAAACTCCTTATCACATATTACAAGTTAAAAGCGAAACGGAGTTCGTACAGGATCAGCTAGTACTGATATAAAAACTGATTTGACATGTCGCATAAATGTTACAATTCACAGATCTAGAGTGCGCAGTCTCATTTTGTGCGCTTCGCATGAAATAATGCGCATCCTCACTTCTGACACGAAGGATTTTTGAGGGCAAAAATGAGTTATTGGTAACCCTTGTAAACGGGGTTTTGATTGCTGTGCTAATAAACTCTCAATTGAGTACATGTTTCCCATCGATAAAAACTGATATACATGAGTTTTCTCTGCTAACAGTGTTCACTGTGATTTAGTTGCATTTCTGCCGTCATATTTGATGGTGGCGCTTATATTTTTGTCTCCCGGTCTTCATAAAAGTTGGGAATCTTTAAATAAACCATTTTAGCTTGTGTCCTTCGACAGAAATCTCTTCTTTTAAATACACATTTTCGCAAAAAATTGGCATAAATTTAAATCACACCACACACGTATCACAGGACACGACACTTAACGTTGTTGCTAAAGGGAAAAGCCTTTTACCTTAGCTTTTTGAAAACCAATTTCGGGCTCGATGTTGCCCGTCTAAAGGACGATGTCCGACTGGACCCAGAAAATTTATGATAATGTGATAGCTAGATCATCTACCAAATAAAAGGAAGCCTTCAAAACTACTTTTAATATTACAAATGACAAAATTTGTAAAAAATTCAAATAGGGGTAAAGCTCATAGAACGCCTCGTATGACTAATACGCGCCACTAGTGTTTTCAAGAAACTGTAACATAGTAGCTTGTAAAATACTTTTAATTTATTTAAAATTTCGATTGGTTTATTTTGATATTCTTTCCAGTTCAAGTGTCTGTATTAGTGTGTTTTCGGTCTTCGGCTGCTAGGCGCGTATTTAATATACAGAGGCGCGGATTTGCAACACAGTTTTGTTCTGTGGCTTTGAATGTGGTTTTGAAAGAATCAAGTTTTTAAAACAACTATATGAATTTGAGTAATAAAAAATTATAAGCATTTGTAAAAAACACTTTGCTACAATCAGTACACTCTTTTTTTTACACAAAATGTACGTGGAATCTTAGGGCAAATTAGCGATTCGCTTAAGTATGGCAAAATAGATCTTGTTTACCTACAACCAATTTGTTTTTAATGCGGTGTTTTGCCATGTCAAGTATGATTTTTTTCTTAAAATGCCCCTGATGTGTGAAGATTTCCCATTTTAGTTTTTCTTCATTTCGATGTATCTATGTTTTAAGACAATTTCGATAAGGTGTCATCTAGCTAAGAAAAATGAATAAGAATTTTTTTTTTGATACAACGATAGAGGAAAATAAAATACAATTTAATATTATACATAAAATCATACTAAATTGGCTAAAATATACTTTTTATGGGTATGTTTTATCACGGCCCATGCGCTCGCGCCACTCATAAAAATAGCATCATTTTTTTCAAAACGGTCAATTTAAATTGGAAATAACAAAAAGTTTAAAACCCACCCAAACACCAGCCCAAATAAATCAAGTTTGATGTTTTTCAAACTGCATTTAGTTCATTCAGATTTTTCTTTCCAGTCAAAAAGTCTTTTAGTAATAGTGCGTTTTCGGTCTTCGGCTGTTTTCGGGTGTGTTCGGCTTTATGGCGCGTACACACCGTCGAGAATTTGCTTCACAGTTTGGTTATGTGGCGTTTGATAAGGTTTGAAACAGTTAAGCAGTTAAGTGAATTTAAGTAATGAAAAAATAATGCCATTTGTAGAAAACACTTTTCTTCAGCGAGTTCACTCGTTTTTTACTCGGAATGTTCATGTAATACGTGACAAATAGGCGATTCGCTTAGATGGTGCATAATAGAGCATGTTTTCCTACAGTAAAAATATATGAACAGAGTTAATTTGCATATGAATGAACCAAAACTACACACTTAGAAAAATCCATGTAACATTACATGCAATGGCATGGGTAGAAGGGAATCGGGTATTTACACGCAACAATACTGCTTGTTCCATGTAAACTTCCCATCGCATTTAGCTGCTTTGTTTACTGTATCACAGAAAGAAAAATGTAATCTTACATTACACTTTTTCGTATCATCGCCCCAGAAAATATGAAAAAGAGTATAGCATCTTGAGATTTGCGATGAAATAAACATGCAATTTCATGTAAATCTCAGTGTCTCAACCTTCGTCCGTATTTTGTTGTACTTGTTCTTGTGCTGTTTGCTTCTGATCGAGTTGGAGCCTCCTCCCGGAGGTGAAGGGCACAGATTTGTACAGTAAGGTAAGTGAAAATATATTGAAATACCTTTTTGAGAAGTACATAGTTACAATGTTGATTAACATTGTTCCATTTGTTATTTTGCAGAAATTCGACAGTTGCTTTCGATGTCCTCCGACACGTGTCATCGTTTCCGTCGCTAAGGGAATCGAAAAATACTACCCGGCGTAAACAAAGACAGTAAACAAAGCAGCTAAATGCGATGGGAAGTTTACATGGAACAAGCAGTATTGTTGCGTGTAAATACCCGATTCCCTTCTACCCATGCCATTGCATGTAATGTTACATGGATTTTTCTAAGTGTGTAGGTTTACATTTCCAATGTCACTCTTTGGTATGGCTATTTATCCAAGATAAAAAAGGATGGTTTTCTCGTTTAAATACATTTATTTTCTTACACAAAAACTATAGTTACATGCAAGGACTAAAAAAATCGTATTCACATCGGAGCAGCCAAGAAACAAAACCGCGCGTAGTTCACAAAAGTTCTGACCACAGTAGTTTCGCGACTCAGCAAACACGTGATTGTAGGGGATTTTTTTCAAGGGGAATCCGATCGCCAGAAAATCATGAGCGAGCCGTGGCAGAAAACCTCGCGAACCTCGCGATTCTGGTTCGTGAACCAAATTGGAAAACGCATTGCACACTTGATGGTCGTGTTTTCCGTTTCGTTATTTTGTCTCCACATGGTTGTTGATTGCGCCAAATGCAACGCGTGGACCGATGAAATAAACCGATTTTTCAAAGATTTCATAACAATTACTTGAAAATAATTTACAATGTTGTAAATTCAAACGATGTATATAATTTGTGAATTGAAGTTTGTCCTTTCTGATGTTAAACAACGTCAAATTTGGCAAATTTGTATATAGAGTTTTGAAAGGATGCGATCTGGCCCAGTAACAGATAGAAAAAATATTGATTTAATTATCCGAAGGATAAAAAGTTCCTCCAACTTCTAAAAAAATGTATGAGGTTGAGGAAGAATCCAAAAGAAAACTACAATTCCAATCTAGAAATGTGCTACTTCGGCATCTCATCCCCTTTGTTATTTTCAAGTTTTTTCCGAAATTAAAATTGAGGAACTTATATAAGTTTGGAATTTCAAATTTAATGTCATGGCAGAAAAAAGGAGGCATTTAGCTAGGGAAAACCATTACGATAATTAAGGATTTCAATGTTAACTCATTGCGGATCAAATACAAGATATCTAGTTTTTTCGCTTCACGCTTTTCCGAGCCGGACAAACAGGGCAATTTTAAATAAAAACCTAGCAAAATTCGGGCGATTAATTTTAAAAATGTCCATAAATCCGAGCATTATCTGGGCAATAAAAACTTTTTTTCATCAGAACTTATCGCCAGGTTTTGAATCGTACTTTAAGATCCAAAACACCTTTCATGATAATTTTTTCTCCAAAAATTCCGTTTTGGAGAAGTTTGTTATTTTGATTTTCTAAATAAAGTGAATAAAACCGGGCAAAATCCGGGCATTTTTCAATGAAATCCAGGCAACCGGGCCGGACCAAACTGTTTCAAAATTTTGTATTGAATGTCCAGGCAAACCCGGATAAAACCGGGAAATCAGACAACATTAGTTAAGAAAGAAACGCTATTTCTTTAATATCATTTTCAGTTTATGAGCAGATAATAATGACGAATTAAAATTAGCTGGAAAAAATTTAACAAGCTCAATCAAAGAAAATCCAGGCAATAAACGTAGATTTCAAACCCATGAGTATGATCAAGATCAAGTTCAAAATTAATGTTAGAGATTACTTTAATTGAAAAATGACGTATCTATAATTCTATTCATTTTTATACTTGATTAAAAATGATGTATGAGCAAATTATTTTAAATAAAAAATGGAATTGAGAATAAAATTAATTTATTGTAGTATTTGAAAACTACTTTTTACTACTGTTTTGAAATAAAAAAGATCTTTTTTTAATTCAATTGATTTTGGATGCAACGAAATATTGATGTTTTGCAATAAACTATAGCAATTGGGAGTATATGATCTCAGTTGAATTTCTATACAATCAATTTGAACAGAATTCTTTTATTAAATATACAACTAATAGATGGATAAGTAGGATTTGAATAATAATAAAATATGTAACTCTATTATTCGCAACTTGGATGAAATTCAGTTGACACGCTACGCAGCTTATTTTCAGACGTTTTGAACTAAATATAAATATTGTATTCCAAATTATTAAACTCCTATAGTGAGCTTTATTTCTGTAAGAAAGGCTTTATATTGACATAATCTTTGATTTATGAAACTCACTTATGACAAATTAGGGACTTACTTTTTAGATAACTCTAACGTTTTGCATTTGAGTTATAAGTTATTTAGAAGTTTATTTTTGCTGTAGTATCGTATGAATGGTAAAAAAATATTATAGAACTGAAAGTCATGATGCCAAATGAATAAATACAACAACGAGTTTTGAATTCTTTTTAGAGAAGTATATTTACATAGATATTAAAACATGAGCATTGTAATAAATTATAAAAAATGAGAAATTTATGTTTAATAAGGAAGTAAATCTAAAAATTACATATTTATTATGAAACAATAAAATACTAAATTTGTTCATTATTTAACTAAAACGATATTAAAACTATTTTTAATTATGGATTTTAACAAATGATGTTTACACAATAAAACTACTCAATAGAGTATTTACATGCTTCAAATTCATTTTTCAAAATTCCTTTTTTGGATTCAAAATTATACAATTGAAATTGATTTAAAAAATTTGGATTGAAAATTCGTTCTTATAAATTCTTAATTTCATATTCGTGATACTTAATTCGAAACTGTAAAATATAAATTCGAATTCTGAGTTTTGAAATTAGTACTAAGAATATTTAAATATAATTTGTGGATTGAGAATTCCCAATTCAAATAGTAAAGTGAGACTTTTTCATTCAGAATTGAGTCATCAGAAGATCACAATTCCAAAATCAGTGTTTCATTCTGGAATAGAATTTCATCTCAATATTTTCGAATTTGGAATGAGCAATTTCCAATCATTAATTTGTCCATTCAAAACTCTATGTAAAGAGTGAGAAAATAAAAATTGAAATAGCAAAATTCGTATAAGCGGATTCAGAAATGTTAAGATAAAATCTGAAAAACAAACTCCGTACTTACTAACAGTTCGAAACATAGAGTGATGAACCCATCAAAAGAATTTTGGTAGTTTTGAATCATAAATAATGAATAATTAATTTGGAGTTATTCATTTTAAAGTTGCGTTGTGAATTTTGATCATCGAAAAATAATCTTCAGATTGTAAGTAGATAAAAATGACGAAAAAATGGTAGATAAAAAAATTGCAGAAATTAATTCGAGAAGCTCAATCGAAGGAAATTTAGGCAATAAACGATGATTTCAAATCCAGTAGTAAGATCAAAATCGGATTCAGAGTTAATGTAAGAGATTATTAAAATTGAAAAATAACAATACAAATTTGTAATTTATTTTCCGACGTATCATTAATTCTATCGATTTTTATCATTGATTGAGTATCATACTCATTTTTTTATTTAAAAAGATTTGAATTGAGAATAACATGAATTTATTGTAGTATTTAAAAACAATTTTCCCGTAATTGTGGTCAAAGTCCGTTTTCGCTTGGACAAAATAAAGTACGCACTTTTATAATTCGGGTTTTTTTTCTCTTCTTGGAAAATTGTTTCGTCTTTTTAAAAATTAAAAAGAATTCAATTCTCTGCAAAAGCCTTTTTAACTAAGGGTTTCATTATTTCTTCATCCTTTTAGGGCAGGCATGTCAAACTCATTTAAGTGTGCGGGCCGCATTAAACATTTTCTATGACGTAGAGGGCCGTAGCCAAAATCAGTTAGAAAACATAACATATTTGTAACTGACACTTCATTATTTATGATAAATTTTTATCAGATAATCTCGAACGATGAGGAGTTTTTGTAGCTTTCATTATGGAAAAAACCTCCTCACATAGATAACTACTTGAAACATAGCAAGAATTCCGGCAACAAATTTCCGTAGCTCAACGTAGCGTTCAGGCAAATAGCTGTAAAATTTTGGTTCAGCCACTTCGATGTATTTCGCTAATAAAGAATCGCACTGCAGCTCTATCAACTCTAGTTGCAAATTATCAGCAGCATTTTTAGGAGAAAACGAAAATAGAGAAACAAACAACGAAAATTCTTGCTCGTTTGAATTAAAATTACGAAAACGGCTTTTGAATGCATCTATTAACGATTCTAGGTGAAGTACGTATACCAAATGATGCAGCCTCATTTGATCATTTCAGTTTTTGACACGTAGAGAAGAGCACAAGGTTTTCTTTGGAAATTTGGTTGATCCGTAACCGTAACTTAGCTTGAAAGTTTTTTACATCATCACAAGCAGTTATCATTTTTTTTTCTTTTCCATGAAGCTTTAAGTTCAAATCTTGCAGGTGGCCAGTGAGATCAACGTCAAATGCCAAATCCTGAACCCAGTCGTCTGCTTGAAAATGTTAAACAGGTTCACCATTCATTTCCAAAAATAATATTATGTCCCCCCGTAGCAGAAAAAATCTTTTTAATATTTTGTGGCAGGAAAGCCAGCGTACTTCTGTGTAGTAAAGGAATTTTGTGAAAATTTAAGACGGGGCTACGCGGGCCGCATTGAACTAGGCTGCGGGCCGCATGCGGCCCGCAAACTCCCAGTTTGACATGCCTGTTTTAGGGGCATGTGAATCCGATAAGGTGGTGAAAAAGCAAGTTTCCGTAGATATTTGTATCCCTCAAGCCAAAACTCCGCAAGAAAGTTTTTTTTAAAGAAAAATTACTTGAAAACTCTTCTTTTAGTATTGAATTAGTTTATCAATTTTTTATGATATTCACTTCAATCCAAAATAATCATTGATACGTATGCATATGTTTTCTTATTGAAACTTTACATATGGAATCGGGGTTGTCTTTTCCAAATTTAAGAAACAGTTTTGGAATTTTACACTCAACCTCAACCTCAACCAATGCAATGTAGTGATTTGGATGAAATTGTGATGCTCTAAGATTTGATTTGATTATTTATTGCTTAAACGGTTGTTAATGATTACACTAGTTTACAAAATTTTAAAAAAAATCGTGAACTTGATTAACTGACCAACATTTTAAATGTAAAATTGGGCGCTGAATCCGAAAATGAGATTCAAAAAAATCTCAGTAGAACCGCTTTTGAGTTATGCTCCAAATATGAAATTTCAGAAAAATTAAAAAAGTTCTTGTACTTAGATTAACATATCTCGGACGGCATAACAGTAATTTGAAATCTCTTTTTTGCATATTGAAGGTGGATAAATTTTCTATCGATCATCTGAACACTGTTTTTGCGTTTTACCAACAGTATTGTTGATATTAGTGACTTTATGAGGAAGAAAATTATAAAAAACGAATTTTTTTAGAGAAAATTTTGTTTCAATGAAAGTTTTTGACTCGATGGTAGCATTTAAAAAATCTGATTTTCTTTTGCGCTTAAATGCCAATTTAAAACAAAGATTTCAAGTGGTTATTTATTAGAATAGGTTGAAATTGGAAGAAGTTATGGCTACTTTACCATAACTGTGATTTTTGCAGTTTTTCATTATTTAACGAACATGCCAAGTTTCAGGAAGATCTGACCATAGGGAGGGGTTGCTTGAGTCTCAAACGTAAATAAAATTTTGAGGTATTATGCCCGGAAGGAACGAAAAATACTGGTTTTTCATCAATAACTTTTTTCATCACTAGCTCACGGTGTCTCTGATGGAACGATTTTATTTATTGAAAATTAGCATCGCTAATTTTTGCACCATTCGAAAGCTGGGACTTTCCCCTTTCATTTGGGCCCAAATTTGAAATAATCCACCGGGGGGTCTAGAACATTTTATTTTTTTGAAGATTTTTTAACCTTTTTAACGGTTTGTTCATTGACAAAACTATACTTATCATTGTGAAAAGGCTCGTCTTACCTTTAGCGTAAATCCAACATCATATGTCAATAACATGATTTAATTGGAAATTTCTCTGGCTACAATTTTGTAGAAGTCATTAAAGTGATACAAATTGAGAGAAAAGAGTTGGAATGTCACAAACAGAGTGATAATTATTTCATTTGAAAAATCTAATAAAACTTCTCACCACTGATTGTACTAAGATCAGAAAAAGTATTCTACGAGCTCAGTTCTTGATTGGAGAGTGTATAAATGTTCAAAACGGTTTATTTACATTTAAAAATCTATCTTTAACATAAAGTTTATCAGGATTAACTGAAGTTATGAGCATTTTTGGGGTTTTATTATTCCTGAACAAATATCAAATTCTTTTTTTTTGTCACTCCGATTTTTCCGAAAATCCGTAAGTGGGGAGTAAATAAAGTTTCAGGTATTTTAAATAAAAACTTGATGCATTCTTCGAAAATTGAAACAGTTGTAAGAGTGAAAGCCAAACTTTAAAAGATGGCTTGTAACAAACTTGAATATACAATCTATTTACATTGCACAAAATAAAAAAAATCGCGAAAATTAAGATAAAAAATTGGATTTTTTTCTGAACGACAGGTGACAGATCACCTGTCGTTCAGAAAAAAAATCCAATTTTTTATCTTAATTTTCGCGATTTTTTTTATTTTGTGCAATGTAAATAGATTGTATATTCAAGTTTGTTACAAGCCAGCTGTGGTTCAATTATTTCCAATGTATTAAAAATTTTCATAAGTTTTTATTTTGAATCACGCATCCCCCCCCCCCCCCCCCCTTCATTTAGATTTTTCATCTCCTAATGACGAAAAATAGGCTTCAAATTTGTTCCGGCCATATATAAAAAAGATGCCACCTGCTTGACTTGAAAATTTAGTTACTCATTTCATACTTTGAGCAATGTTACATTTTGAATGAGTCCCTAATCTGGGAAAATATATGTAGAAAAATTATTTTAAGCAATTCAAGCCACTGCCACTGTTCGTGACACAATGTTATATTTTATTTTCGTAGAAGTATGAAAATAATATTCCAAAAATGCAGGAATCCACAGACAAATGTTTGCAGTGTTCCATATTACCAGATAAAAATCCAAGTTTTTTTTATTTGAAATTTGAAAAAAACATCAATTTGAATAAATGCAAAATTTTTAGTAAACGAAACAAATAATTCACAAAAAATCTTATGACTGATCTAACAACTTGAAGTGATTTGAGAGAATATTTTCAGATAGTAGTATAACATCAAATCAACCTCTTAAAATTGTTGAAAACAAAGTTGATGTTGAGATTTTGTAGTCTTTTTTTCCCTATTTCATAAAAAAAAATCAATGAAGGACATTAGGACGTGTACTTTTGAGAAAAATGAACAATCTAGAATTTGTGCTTGAAAACTTAAATTCGACCACATTTTTACATAAACAAATGGCTCCAAAAACACAAATTTATGCAATCAAACATAAGCAATAGGTTGATTTTTATTTTACATATTTTATAAATGACACTTTATCATGCTCGTGTCTAAGGTTTTACAATCAATCAAAAGTGAAAAGTATCAAAACTTTTAGAAATCATTAAAAAGGATGAAAGATTTTCAACAAAGATGTTTGATTTTGAAATCCAGGGGAATTATTAGAAGTAAATCTAATAAGTTTCCTAGTCTCAAATGTTTGTTCATAAAGTATTCAAACTTACTTAGCTCAAATATATAAATAACTAAATTTTCAAGAAAGGCAGGAGACATTTTTTCCAGAATAAAACCCTACTAATGTTCATAACTTCAGATAATCCTGATTAATTTCATGTAAAAGATTGATTTTTTGATGTGAATAAACCGTTTTAAACATTTATACACTCTACAATCAATAACTAAGCTCGTAGAATACTTTTTCTGGTCTTCTTAGTACAATCAGTGGTAAGAGGTATATAAGATTTTTCAAATGAAATAATTATCACTCTGTTTGTGACATTCCAACTCTTTTCTCTCAATTTGTATCACTTTAATGACTTCTACAAAATTATAGCCAGGGAATTTCCTATTAAATCATGTTATTGACATATGATGTTAGATTTACGCTAAAGGTAAGACGAGGCTTTTCACAGTGATTAGTATAATTTTGTCTATGAAAAAACTGTTAAAAAGGTTAAAAAATCTTCAAAAAAATAAAATGTTCTAGACCCCCCGGTGGATCATTTCAAATTTGGGCTCAAATGACAGGGGAAAGTCCCAGCTTTCATATGGTGCAAAAATTAGCGATGCTAATTTTCGAAAAATAAAGTTTTCTTCCAGAGACACCGTGAGCTGATTATGTTTTATGGTTGATTTTCTTAAAGCCTAAAATGAGACAAATATTTCACCCGAAGACTGTAACTCGATTGGATTTGAAACAGAAAAGTTATTGCGGTTCAAAGGCCGCAAATTTTGTCCAACACGCAATGAGTACTTTTTACGCATTGCATTTTATACAATTTTCGACCAAAATACAATCTTTGAACCGCAATAACTTTTCTGTTTCAAATCCAATCGAGTTACAGTCTTCGGGTGAAATATTTGTCTCATTTTAGACTTTAAGAAGATCAACCATAAAAAAACAATCAGCTAGTGATGAAAAAAGTTATTGATGAAAAACCAGTATTTTTCGATCCTTCCGGGCAAAATACCTCAAAATTTTATTTACGTTTGAGAGTCAAGCAACCCCTCCCTATGATCAGATCTTCCTGAAACTTGGCAAGAGACCTTCTGGTAAGCTAATTAATAATTTTGACTTGGTGCGAGTGAGATTTATCATGTTTCATTCTTCCTATACTATGATAAGTGTTCTGCGGTTTGTTAAATTATGAAAAACAACAAAAAATACTATTATGGTAAAGTAGCCATAACTTCTTCAAATTTCAACCTATTCTAATAAATAACCACTTGAAATCTTTGTTTTAAATTGGCATTTAAGCGCAAAAGAGAATCAGATTTTTAAATGCTACCATCGAGTCAAAAACTTTCATTGAAACAAAATTTTCTCTAAAAAAATGCGTTTTTTATAATTTTTTTCCTCATAAAGTCACTAATATCAACAATACTGTTGGTCAAACGCAAAAACAGTGTTCAGATGATCGATAGAAAATTTATTCACCTTCAATATGCAAAAAAGAGATTTCAAATTACTGTTATTTTGTCCGAGATATTTTAATCTAAGTACAAGAACTTTTTTAATTTTTCCGAAATTTCATATTTGGAGCATAACTCAAAAACGGTTCTACTGAGATTTTTTTGAGTTTCATTTTCGGATTCAGCGCTCGATTTTACATTGGAAATGACCTTCAGTTTACTGAGTTCAAAAATGCTGTAAACTAGTGTTATTATTAGGGTCTTCTTGTGTTCATTCTAATCCATAATTTTGACAAGAAGCATTGTTTAATTCAATTAACCACCCAGGAGTTGACATGACAGAATAAATTTGATTTAATATTAAGAATTACGTTAATCTTGAAACGCTGTAAGTTATCTTAATTTTTTTTTTTAAATAAACTTTAAAAAAACATAAATACTATTCCGTACAATAATTGAAAGAAGCGCTGAAAATGAAAAATTTTCTGCTGCTGCTTGAAGCACAATTTATTACCTATACGCGTACCTTAAGAGACGCACAGCCTGCCTAAGGAAGAAAATCGAATAACCATGCGTTCCCTTCCCAAAAAAAGTTCATGAACCTTTTTGCTAAATGGTTCGTGAGCCAAAATCGCGGGGGAAAATTTTCATGTATGTTACGATTTCCACGAGTGAGACAGGATTCAAAATCCAAAAGAATCGTCTGTTGGTTGGACTGCTTCGCTCGTGTTTCCTATGGTTCGCGAACCTAAGGGATTTTTTTTCACAGCCTGCTCGCCCTTTGGCGAACCTTTACGGGTAAAAATAGTAGACGAGCGGGAATCGCCACTCGTGTACACGATTTTATTAGTCCTTGAGTTACATGTATACAGCCAATTTTATCAAGCTAACATTTTGATCAAATTGAATATTACATACTAAAACTATTCACTGTCACAAAACACCGGGTAGTATTTTTCGATTCCCTTAGCGACGGAAACGATGACACGTGTCGGAGGACATCGAAAGCAACTGTCGAATTTCTGCAAAATAACAAATGGAACAATGTTAATCAACATTGTAACTACTTCTCAAAAAGGTATTTCAATATATTTTCACTTACCTTACTGTACAAATCTGTGCCCTTCACCTCCGGGAGGAGGCTCCAACTCGATCAGAAGCAAACAGCACAAGAACAAGTACAACAAAATACGGACGAAGGTTGAGACACTGAGATTTACATGAAATTGCATGTTTATTTCATCGCAAATCTCAAGATGCTATACTCTTTTTCATATTTTCTGGGGCGATGATACGAAAAAGTGTAATGTAAGATTACATTTTCTTTCTGTGTAGTGGCATTCCAGTAAAACTTTTTGGAATGAGGTAGGATCTAATTGCTCCCCACTGCAAGACAGACCTATTATAGAAACATTTCTATTCTAGAATCTAATCACCCTCCAAGTGCTAATTTGATTACATTTGTTAAAAAAGTTCTCTTTTTTTTTATTCGTAGGAGCCCCGTCTTCTCTTCACTTTCATAGGAAGCTTTATCAGCGTATAAACTTGATTTAACCCAGGAGTGAGCAACCTTTTGAACCAACGGGCCAATTTTAATTTGAAATCTTGTCGGCGGGCCGCACTTAATTTTTTTTTTTTGTGGTAATTATCTGAGCTTCACATCATTTTCCATAACTACAAATTTTTGGCGAAAACAGATCTGAAAAAGGTAAAAGATAAAACGAATTCACGTGTTCAAAAATAGTTCAGCACGGCTTTTTAAATACCCGATATTGAAAAGGTACCTCGCTAAATCTTTGTCATTTTTAAATTCTCTTAATTTTTTAATAGTACTTCCTGACGAACGTTCGTTCGTTTAAAAATCTTTTGGAGCTTATCACAGTGATAACTAAGAAAGTGATAAAAATATGTTTAAAGAATTCACAGTCCTCTTAGCGTTGGACGTTGAATCGCTATTTGTCTTTCTGTGATTTTTTTCCACCATTAGAACTTGTCAAAGCCCAGATTTTTTCCTACAAACGAAAAAAACTTTTTTGTTTAAATTGAAGTTCTGTACTGGATCATTGCATTCAGATGTTGAGCAAGGTTTTCGAAATCACAAAAACCCGTTCAATTTCACGTATTTTTAAGAAACTATCTTCAAAACTACATTCTAGATTTTAGAATTTTTATCCACATTTTTAGCTCCCAATCTTCGATAGGATTGCTAAAGCTATATTGACTCTGCTGAAGCTATATGACTCTGGTAATGTGGATTGCGAATTATAAGTGAAATAACTCAACTTATCGATGTTTCTGATAAATTTTCTATCAAATTTCTGAAAAAAAAAGCATCACAGATAATAGTCAAAGATATTTTGGGTGGAATCACAGAATTTCAGATATCATTTTTTTTTTATCAAGACCAAATATTTTCTGTGGGTTGATTCATGTTGATAAACAATCTAAAATCGTTCAACCAGGTTTTATTATTTTACTTTCGTAATTTTCGTCAATATTCAGAAACAAAAAATATAACACAAGTTTTTGGTTTTTTTTCCAGTACTTGAATGCTAACAGAAAAAGCCTGTTTGCGAGATTGGATAGAATAATTTTTAAAAAATAATCTGTTGAGCATATTTTTTTTCATTCAACTTTATATTTTTGCTTGAAATGAAAATTGATAATGACTTCACTAAACCGGCTTCGAAGTTCCTTTGACCATGCGTAGGTTCCGATTTTTGGCTGTTCTTCCGACTCACTTTCATGGATTTGGCTTTCAAAGTGGTAGGAGCTTAATAATAAGGAAAAAAGTATGCTGAATAAAAAAACACTCCGATATTACGTTATGCCAATAAACAAAAATGTATTAAAGCCTTGAACAGAACATAATAAAACGCTTAAAATGCCAGAAAAAGTAAACAATCTGATATTTTCCTAACTATCCATTGTAGAAATAAGATGAGGCATACAAATTTTAAAAAAGCTTCGCGGGCCGCACACAAGGGTCTTGCGGGCCACATGCGGCCCGCGGGCCGCGGGTTGCTCACCCCTGATTTAACCAATGTCAGGAAGATCGATTCCGAAGTTTCTGAGTCTACGGGGAACAGACAGACAAATATGATTTTTTTGTATTAGAAGTTGGTACGAAATTTTTAATGGCCGGTGTTATTTAGAAATACATGTTCTTTATTTAATGTAGGCTTTTGGACCGTGTAGCTAATCTTAAATCAAGCAACAGGATCCTATTTTTGAAGGAATAAATATTGAAAAAAAACCAAAATAGGTTCAATACTCAACGGTATATAAGGCTATGATCATTTTGAATCCGGGCAGTTACAAACGTGTGTATTTTAAAAACTATTCATTTGATCGAAAAACTTCCAATGGAGGAAATGAAGGTGTTAATATGACATTTAATGTAATAATATAAAAAAAATATCAATGATTTCAAGAAATACTCTAACTTTTTCATAAAATCTCTTTTTTATCTTTGCACATTTTTTTCAGTCATGTATTGATTTTTTTTTACCACAGAAGGAAAACCTTCGCAAAATCATCATATTTTACACAAACTCACCTGGAAAAAGCAATTGGAATCTGGTTGGAACCTTTTCATGAGTAGGCATCTCGAAGAATTTGATCTCTTAAATCCGGTTTTAACGTCACTTTTTTGTCCATCAGAACACATCTGTCATATTGCGTAAAAACCGGATGCACAGATTGCGATCTTTGGAACTGATCATTATTAGTTATTTACTTGGTGTCTACTAGTCAGGAAACATTTTTTGCATGCCGGAAATGGATTTTTTGGATTATTTAAGAAGTCTGCATTCAGTTATCCCCAATAACCATAGACTTTTTAACATATTTAAGATCAAGGATCGCACTACGATGGTTGGTTTGAACTTCGTGTGGATACTAGAGTGGCTCCTTATACTTCTCAACCATTTGGTCCGAAAAAAAATCAGAAAAAAATCAACAGTTCATGAGCTTTCAAGTCAACAATGAAGAATTTTCGAGGCTCAAAATGCGTAAAAGAAGCAAATTTGTGCAACATTATTTTTACCATGTCTTTTTGCATCGTAAATATCTCAAACACACGTTAACTTAAAAATATATCAAAAATAGGCAAGATAGTCCTTTTCATAACCAACACAACGCTACTAAAGTTTTGCATATCCGAGCTCTATTAACGTAGCTATCACCGAAATAAAGTGCCCGGATACTAAATGATCATAGCCTTAGTCCAAGGAACTACCGAGAGTGTCTCTAGCTAAAAACCTAAAATAATTAAACTTAAACCCTCAACTACGGTTTCCCCTTTCAGAGGACCAAATGTCAAAGGGCCAGCCAGGGAGAGCTATGCTATGCAAACTGTCGAATCTGGAGGCCGGTTTAAATTATCGTAATTTCTGCTGGTTGCAGCCCTTAAATCGACGAAGTCGTGTTGGTGTCGTTGGTGTTGTTGTTGTGGCAAACGTCAAAAATCCCGTCCAACTGGTCCGTGTGGCGACGAGCGAGAGTCGTCGTTCGTCGTCGTGTGTACGATCATATGATATATAATAAGCAGCAGCAGCAAAAAAAACTGCTGTCGGTTCACCCAGCAGCAGCAGCAGCCAAGTTACTGTTTCGTCGTCGCGTCATCGATTACTAAATAATACTCTGCTGGTTTGAGGAGTAGTTAGTTGTGGCTCGGTGTTGGTCTTCCATCTTTCTACCTATAGGCATATCAACTGCTGTGATGCGGCCAAGTGTATGCTTTCACCTCTTTCTCCAGCTTGTTAAAGCCAATTCGATTGAGGAACGACCACGACGACGACGACGACGAGTTGTTGAGTTGTCTTGACTGGTTGGTGGAACCGAGTAGCTGCAGAAAGTTGAAGTGCGACTTTACGACGAGTGCGAGACCTCTCTGTCGGTGGAGGCTGTGCTGCGGTCCCCAGACATGGCCGGCTATTATCCGGTTTTCCGATTCTTGTTGTGTTGCTTGCCACACGGTTTCATAAATATCTGTATACTTTTTTTGCATTTCTCTCCCTCGGTGAGCTTGTTGCTGCTTACAGCAACGGCAGCAAATGTAAAGTTTATCACGACCTGCCAGGTAGACACTCACTTACTCGGGTATCATTTGGAGGCCGTTGTTGTTTCTTCTATCGGTACATTTAAGGGCCATTTACGGCTGCAGCCGTCATTGCGTGGGAGCTTTCCTATTTAGAGAAAGAAAAATGATGATATGCTTCCATTTTGAAGATATGCTACAATGTATTTACTCCAAACCCTTGGAACGTGACGATTCTCACAATTCACCAAGTCGGTCAGCACGTGGCGGCCAAAATATTAACCGTTATTACCCGGGGACGCAAAGTTTAGCTGATAAGTAATGTGGACACGTGGGAGACAACTTGCTGGTGCTGTTGATTTCGTTTGCTGGAATGTCCAAGAGGTTTCCTTGCTCTTCTGGCTGACTGACAGTTGTCTTCGACCTTGGCCCAGTTATTCTGAGGGACATGGCATCGCGGCGGCTACTTCAAATGCCACAGCTTGATTGAGACTCACTAGTCTCTTGTCGTGGAAACATACCGCCACGACGACTCTTAGAAGGGAAATGGAAAGTGAAATTGCTGTGTGAGCTTTTCCCTCTGACTGAGTGAAAGGGGAGGTGCCAAAAGAAAGATTTCACATCATACGCACTCTTCTCAATTACCTGCATCATAGTGAGTGAGGTCGGTGTAGCGCCCATTGGAAGCAGGGGATCTATTTGCCCCGCGGCGCGGCTGTCGCGAGACGCGAGCGGAAACTTTTTCCGATTAACTTTGGTGGTGAGCTATGTGTGCGCGTCGCTGATTGACGGCTCTGGTCCGATTGCCGGCGGGCGGTGTTGTGGATCTCATTCGCTGGTCCAGCATCCGATCCGAACGGAGTCCCAACTTCCCAATCTCGAGATGGACGAGACAGACGAATGAGAGGTCGGATCGTCACCGCACGCCGCCGGGAGTAATTGATTTCGATGCCGACCATGCCTTCGCCAACCGTGAAAATCCACCCTTCGGCGCTCTTGGTGACGGTCATGGCTCTTTTTTATGAGTATGTTTCAACTGTACTTCGTACAGCATGCCGGTGTGGCTCTTAAAGCTGACTACGGGGAGGTATCATCTGCTTAAGTCGCTTAAGATGATGATGGTACCTACTCACACGTGGGAGAGTAAAAGTGATCTTTTTTACCTCTGACTTCTTTCTGCGTTGTGGCGAAAGGGAAAGTTGTGAGTTTTCGTGTCTTTTCGTACGAAAAAATAAGCTATGATCTATGGCGGCGGTGATAAAATTCCTTTTGAGAGTTTTTTTCTTCTATCTTGTCTTTCCTTGGACCGGCCAGGCCGATAGCGTCTTTAGGGCGACTTTCAAATGCATTGACCTCACACGTGCTTTGGACATCATCCTTCTCCTCCCACATGATGGATATGAGACAACTGCGGTTTAACTTTTGTTTCAATATTGTGCATTATGTATATTCTCGAAGACCGTTTCAAAACACTACGGGTTTCGATTTGCAAAAACATTTTAACAATACTAACCATATTTCCAGTAATTTTTTTTATTTTCAAATGAATTCTTTTTTGGAAGAAAGTTTCACATTTTGAATCCTCGTAATATCAACCATTTTTTTCACCTGTACAAGTACATACTTGTTGACAGTGATGCATCGAAAAATATTGTGGGGTATAATCTTCCATTTAAGCTTTTCCAAGTATGTTCTGACAACTTTATACGATCGTCACCATGGGACCCATATTCTGGTGACGGGTGTATTTCCTGGGAAGCTCCGTCACATAAAAACGGGTGACGTTCTCTTACTCAAGTTAGCTGCTTAGTTTCGCCACACATTCCAAATCTTGAATTTATCTCTCTTCACATTCACGTTCCAAGAATTTCTTTGGGCCCGGTTAGCAAAACTACCAAACTGAGCGTAGCGACGAAACTGTTAAAGTGTCACGACTTCGTTTCGTACGGCACCTAATTTCATTGCGCTTGTGAATCACTCTTAAGGTATCCAACGAGAGAAAATATCGCTATTTTTTTTTATTTTTATTCTTATGAAGTTCTGAAAACATTTGAAACTTCATAGATAACGCATTTTATGAAGATGAGAGCATTCCAGAATAAACTATTAAACTCATATTTAAACTCGTCTAGATTCATTTCCATCCTCGTTAAGTATAATGACCAAAATAACCAAACAACGGTACATCGTTGTTGCTCTTGCCTCCCTTTCCCTTTTTCCAATCTGCCTTCAAGAACGTAGCCAGCGCCGTTATTATTGGCTGAAAAAGAGAGCATAAGTAGTGTGACCCAAGACAATGAACTACTCGCCCTAAACGTCTCTCTTTTTACCTCCGCACACAGTTGGTGGCCTCGGTCAATCACGAAGTAGCAATCATTGGTGATGCGGGATAATGGAATTCGAAATGCACTAAATGTTTTAACTTCCAAATAAACTAAAACTTTTATTAACCTGTTATGAGCAGTCAATCAAGCTAAGCTAAATGTTACTAATTTCTATTAGTTTGGTATGAGCTGTATGTGCTTAGGTAATAATAATCTTCAGTTTGGAATATACAGAGCTCCCGTCCCGTACTTTGAAATACTTCAACAATCTAGAACTTTTTCATATACAATCCAATCAAATTAACTAAACAATAGTCCGATTTTTTGGAATCTTGACTGTCAGTTGGAACCGAAAAAAATCAAGATACCTTCTGTAGACCTCCATACATTTTTTTAGTAAGTATAACATGCCTTAGATACTAAAACTTTTCTTCACCAACGCCGTAATGTTCACAACTGAGCCACTTCACTACCACCAATTGAAAAAAGATACCACAGCAAAAAAAGGTCATAAAAATTTTTCCGGCTATTTCCTTAAAAAGATAAAACATGTGTCCCTGGAAAGACCCCAGGGCTGCTTTTTTTTAAATGTGTAACATCGAGATCAATTCTGCTGAACACTCAGCAACGGATCCTCCCTGATGTACTGAGGCCGTGCATAATGGAGCACTTTGGACCAGGTGGATACACAGCTTAAGTAGGCTTGCTCGAATCGACTATTGTCATCTGTAAAAAGCTGTTTTTTTTTGCCGAAATCACAGAAAAATCTATAATTTTACAGAATTTTGAGCCAAATTTATTCACAGAATCTGTGTTACAGAACACAGAATTTTGAAAGCATTCTCAGATTTAAAATTTTTTAAACTATGTTACGTTTTCCCGAAATTAATTTTTTATGGCTACAGAAGATTTGGATTTCTTACATTGTTTTGGATAATCATAAAAGGATTGGTAATTTAAATTGATTTTGTTCAACTAAAATGTAGAAAAAATTCAATTTTTCATGACTTTTTCAAGGAAAATTCATGCAATATGCATCATAGAAAAGCATCATAGAATTTTTGGATAAAATCCTAGGGAGTCTGATTTTTTTTTCGTTAAAACAAAAAATTGGAAGCAGGATGGTTGCCAAATCATCATAGAATCATACCAAAATAAGTTTCCATGGTAAGTTTAGTCCATTTCTCGGATTTTGTAAAAAAAAATGAATGAAAGCTTTCCTCTTCCCTTCCTATATTCCCAATTCTATCATCCTACTGCAAGAAAGGAATTGTTTCACATAGAAATATTTCTCGTATTGACATACCATCCCATTTTGGTTTTATTTGCGTAGTAAATTCTTGAGTTATGCATAAACTTCAAAGGGACTACTATTCCTCCATGCGATCTCCACATTGAATGGAGGGGTGTGAACTTAATATTCTTAGAAATATGTTTCGTACTTAAATATCCTTTTGATGCCAAAATGGGTTTGATTTGCTCGATTGATACTCGAGTTATGCAGAAAATATGTATGGGAGCACCACTTCCCCTCTTTACATCTTTTCGCTGAAAAAAGGTGGGACTTCAATTTATCATAGAAACATTCATCGAACCTTCACATGCCAAATGTGGTTCCATTTGCTCAATCAGCTCTCCAGTTATACTGCAAATTGTAAGGGAGACCCCCCTCCCTGATTACATTTACCTTTTTGAAGGAAGAGTGAGGGATACCACATATGTATAGAAGCATTTCTCGTACCCAAATATCGTTCCACGCCAAATTTGGTTCCATTTGCTGTTGTAGTTCTCGAGTTATGTTGTAAAAATTGTATGAAACTCCCTCTTTCCTTTTTCCCAGCTGGAAGAAGGAAAAGGTATCAAATAATCATAGAACATATCTAGTTCCGAAATTCTTTTCCATGCCCTATTTGGTTCCATTTGCGCTTAATTAATTTGCCAGCTATTTAAAAAATATTAACGGACGTTCCATCGCTCTCTATATCTTTCTACTGGAAAGAGGGAGAGGTCTCAAATAATCATAGAAATATTTTTCGTATCCAAATACCCTTCCATGCCAAATTTGGTTCTATTTGCTTAATTAGTTTTTTAGCTATGTAAAAAAAGGCCTCTTTCTCCCTTTACATCTCCCTACTGGAAAGAGGGAGGGGTTTTAAATAATCATAGAAAACATTTTTGTTATATGATTTTAATTGCCGTAATTTGTATGATTATAATTTTAATGGCATGGGAGCTCATGGGAGCTTCATGGCAGCTTTTCATCAACATGCCCTATAGCCTAAAATTTCAACACCTATCAAGCTTTCTCGTATCGGCGCACTAATGCCTGGTTATCCACCTTTCTTTCAAATTTCTATAAAATAAATTCTCTTTAGTTTTCATTCCGCCGCACATGCCATTAAAATTATAATCAGAAAACATTTTTGTAACCAAATACCCTCCCATGTCAAGTTTGGTACCATTTACTTGATCGGTTTTCCAGTTATACAAAAATTAGTCTTTTTCTTGGGAGACCCCCTTCCCCCTTGCTGTTAGGGAGAGGGGTCTCAAATTATAATAGGAACCTTCCCCGACCCTAATATCCCCACCTGCCAAGTTTCACGTAAATCGGTTCAGTAGTTTACGAGTCTATAGGGAACAGCCAGACAGACAGAAATCCATTTTTATAGAAATCCATTCGAAGTTCATGAACTTTATTCTTATGCAAAATTCAAACATAACAAAGCTTCAAAATAACGATATTGATTCATTATACGGAATTTTTATTTTTATTTAGATTTGCAATAATCAGTGAAACCAGAAACATTCGAATTATAATATTAGGAATCATGATTTCAATTTTGGCTTATATTTCTAAATTCAGAAGCAGTTTTAATGTTCATTTCAGGAAACGTATTGCACCAATGCCAAAAAGTTGGTAAAATGTCTCAAATAAAATTAAAATAAATAAGAAAACGTATTGAAATTCCGGAACATTGAAAATTCGAATTTTGAATTCAGGTTCAAAATTCAGATTTAGATTGTAAATGAGTTTCAATCGAAATAAAATTATCAAGATGACTATTTCGGCAAGGCATTTAAATTGGCATTTAAATTGTAAGAGATCGCATGCTTTTAAATTTGGATTCATTTTTAGATTATTTTTTTTCGAAATTGAAGGCTTTCTTAAAAAAAACTAATTGTAAGTTCAAATTCAATAAGAAAAATTAAGCTGACCAGATTACCCGGTTTTACCCGGAATTGCCCGAAAATTATTTAAAAAAAAAAATTGGGAAAGGTTTGGCTCGGCGCGGATGCCAAAATTTTGTTCGAAATATCCTGATTCATTCACATTTCGTTTGACAAATGAAAAGAAAAATTCAAATTGCATCATTAAAATTTTATATTTTGTCGCCCAAAAATTAAAATTTTCAAGCTAGATTTATCAAAAAAACATAAAAAATATTTAATAGTCTAAACTAAAATACGATTCAAGATCTAGTTATGTTTTTCGATGAAAAAATAATGACTCAAATGAGTTTTTTCTTGATTTTTATTGAATAGAGAGTTCCAGGATTTTTGTCAAATTTTCCCCGGATTTTGGCTTGAAAATTTGGGAATCGAATGCCCGAATCTTGCCAGGTTTTAAATAAAATAGCCCCGTTTTGCCCGGCCCGGATACGTGCGGAAGAACTCCTGACAATTTTAAGCTAAGTACACTAGATTTTGATGCAAATTTTAAAATTTCAACCATCGATGAAAGTAATTCCCTATTTTGTTACAAAAAGATTCTTAATACAAATCCTAATCATCATTTGAAAGATTTTAGGATGTATATTCAAAAGCTTCTGCTTAACATGAGAAACTATTTATTTATGTAGAATAACTTTAAAAAAAAGTAGTACAAAAATATTTTTTTTTATTCATGCGTTCTTTGAGCAAAAATTCCATTGGAAGAAAAGAAGAAAAGGACACCAAACCCACCAAAACTATCATATAGGCGCTTGCACCCCTCTGATCCCAAGCGTCTCATATATAATTATACGGAAAACGAATCTCGGAATATTGACTATAGAAGATAGATTTTCAACTATATAAGTCGTGGTTTCATTGAAAGATCTTAAGTTTTACCTGCAGAAAGCACGTTTTAAATTGCAAAGAACATTTCCACAAACATCCATGGTTTGGTAACTCCGGGAAAAGATTTTCCACTTTCAACGAAGTTTATGACCGAGTACAGGAAAGGGTACACTTCAACAACAAAAAAACTTTCTCAGTTCACATAGTTTTGTCGCCCCCACAACAGGTTATCGAGCTTTTTATGCCTTCTTTATTCTGGTGGTCAAAAACATCTTCGGATAACAAACACAAGACAATGCAACAAACCTTCTATGGAAGATATCGATAGCGTGGGCGTCTGTCAACGTGGGTGGATAAACGAAAACGTCCCAATAAGACAAAGGGAAGCCGATCATCCGAAAATCCTTCCGGGAAGGTGAGAGTTTATCCTTTCTTTTACATCATCCCGCAGTGAGATTCTAATCGAAGAGCTGAACAAATCTTCACAAACTTTCAAAATGTTTTCCTTAACATTAGATTTCGGTTACCAAATCAGACGATACAATCAGTTTGAATATTTTCGGTTGATTTTCTTCCTCCCATCAAACCAACACAGACGGAAATTGATTTGAAATAACTGAAACAACCAGAAACATACTGATCATTCGTTGACGAATTCGAAATGAACAACGGTCAGTTGAGGACACATTAGCGTTCGTTCGTTTCTCGACGGGCCGCTATTCCAATTCGATTCAGCTGAAGATCGTTGGAAGTTGTCGTGTTCTAAGAGCTCCCGCAAAAGTAGGTATTACATCATCATCATCGTCGTCAACGGTGCCATCATCATCAGTTGTTGTTTGTGGTGTGGCACGGCAAAAAAACAACAACGACGACCACATCATGATCATCTCAATAGAGTTGTTCCGGAATGAACACTTCGATCGTCCAGCTGAATGCTGAACATCGACCGTTGCTGATTGTGCGATTCTCTCCACACTACCTACCTACCTACTACCTACTAAGCGGTCGAGGGTGATCGGAATTTTTACGATCCAGTTGGTAGACGAAAAAGGGGTAAAAAGAAGATCTTCCCTGGGGATGAGCTGCCGAACCTAACGATTGTGCCAATGTGTAACCGATTGGTCATCCCCATATAAGTATCTACGTAACCGTCAAGTACCAACAGCACACCACAACAACTGTCCCGGGCACGATCGTGTGGATAATCCAAAAAAGGAATGTTTCATGTTTTCTCTCCTGTTGCAGCGTTCTTCCCGCGTCAAACACAACAGTTATCCAATAACGTTCGTTACGTTTCTGGGGAACAGCAACAAACAAGACCAGGGTGCCACCAGGAAAGGGGTTTTGGAAGATGCGAAAGATGCGTTGAATCCAGAAACGAAAGAAGGTTCGCTCCAGGGAAGAAGGTCGTTTGGATCGACCTTGGTGTGGTGAAGGTAGAAAGAGCGAAGAGGCTGCTCTCGTCTTCGGATTGGTCGGTAGAAATAATCTGTTTTGGCATTTTGCTTCAATTGCTTTGCTTCCACCGTGTGTGTTGGTAATGATAGTAAATCGTGTTTTCTCATGCTTCTGGAACGCCCGCATCAGGTTCAGATTCGCTGAAGCCGTCGATATGTAAAAAGTATTCCGGATCGCCGTTGAGCATGATGAGGCGGCGGCGGCGCGGTGGAGTCATTCCTTCTTCATTTCCTCTGCCTCTCAAGCGGAAAAAAATCGACCAAAACGAGAGTCGATGGTCATTTCCAGCCTGACCAACCACCACGTCTGTGGTTAGTGGAGAATGGAAAAAGAAACACGAAAATGGCAGAACTAATCCCTTAGAGTGCGCGGTTTAATGCCGGGAATGGGCCGTTTCGGTTCTTCGTCCGCAAAGCTCGGGGGATCGGGCCTGGGCCAGTGGTTGATTGACCTTGGCTGGCTAGCTCGGTGTTCTTGTAGAGTTGCAACATCTCCTTCGTGTTCATCCGCGGTGGCGATGTCTTTCGTTTTTGGGATGAACGAAAAAAGAAGGAAAGAACATTCGTGCCGGGGCCACAGAAAGGCAAACGACCTTGACGATCGTGATTAACCGTTTCTGCACCAGCCCGGGTGAACTGGGGAGAAAGAACGGAAACACGCCAGGTTTGGTGGCGAAAGTGGCAGGCGGGACAACCGTAAACAGGTTGAAATATGGTCGTTTGCTTGCCGATGTTCTGCCGGAGTCTTGTACTTCTGCAGAAAACAGCGCTGAAAGTCGAGGAGAAAGGTTTAACTAACTGTACTTTTTAGGCGGATGGAAACTTCCCGGTTGTACTTGGGAAAGCGCTGACATTGCGATCCCGAAACAACATTCATCGATTTACCGTCCATAAAACTGACAGTATTACTTTTAAAACTGACTTGGAAATAATTTCAAATCGATTGTTTGATTTTTTAAATATTACATCATCTACAAATGAGATAGGCCCCCGAAAAAAACCGGTCCCTACAGCCTCAAAACCTCACTATTGCTGCTGCTGCTGCTGCGCGAGCGTATCAATACGTGTTTAAACGAGTTTCCGTCAACAACAACAAAAAATCAAATTGCTCATCTGCTACTGGCTCGCGGTCGCGCTTCTGCAAACATTGTGCAGATGAACCGTCCCGTCCGTCCATCAGAAAGAAGAAACGTGTTTCCAGCGCACATTCCGGTTGCCGCATTTCGTTGGTTGACATGCAAATTTCTCTCCACCCTGATCACATCATCACCACCGCTAGGAAGGGCCAACGATGGAGGAAAACTGCCTACGACAGACATACGTTTTGGAAACTGGCTGAAGTCGTGCTATCAGCCCCCGATTGGGAAAAACACGGGAAATCATTTGCAGCTAGAACTGCTGCCAGGAAGCATATTTGACACTGCCCAATGCTATAGCGTTTTATTGACGGTAGTAAAGCACGTCACAATTCACGCGCTCGTCCGTTGGTGTTCGCGTTTTATCAGGACTGAAAACTGAACCTGGACAGCACAGACAGCTAGAAGAGCAAATTCTTATCTTCATTGGGTATGTCTTGGTTAAAGTTGGTTGGTTGAGTCCCAAGATTTACTGTTGCATTTCATCATCAAATAATCTGTTATCGCTCAGAGGACTTCCAGTCAAATTTCGTGGGAGTAAACCGAGTAAATCAAAGAAAACGTAACCGAAAAATTAGGATTCCGCTTACTATGTAACTACTTTTCTCAATCAGATGGTATCTATAGATCATAGTAAAAAAAATGCGGGTAGTGGTCATGCCCAGCAAACATTTGTGTGACTATATTCTTATGCTGTTTTTGATATACGTTTCATATACATTATAGAAAGATCGTATGAAAGTTTAAAAAAAACACCATTTACCTACCAAAGTGGAGGCAATATACATACATAAATTTCATTTCTTTCTTGAGCGACGAAAACTACACGAATTGGGCGTTATTCGACACCTTATTCGTACCTATCGGAAGAATACAAAAGAACGCAAGATTTTGCTCTCATAGCCTTCAATCCGTTGCCAGCGACAATATTTTCTAGTTCTCTCATTGATCAATAGAACTCAATTCCCATTTAATTCTCAGTCATCTGGATAAACAACTGGTTGCACAAAGAACATGACGATGATTTGCTCACTTGAAGCCAGCGCGGGATCAAAACATTTCAAAATTCACAAACATGGCGGACTTACTATCATATCCGATGTAATCTGACTTCAGACGACATTCTACACGATCTTTTCACTATGCAGTTGGAATTACGATTTGCAATACCATTGTAAACGACTTAGGTCATCATTTCTGAAACGATTTCATGTTTGCTGGGTATCACCTCTTGTCTTACACCTTCGATTCTAAATCCCCCGTGGTGCTAGGTGGGGTGCGAGCAACCTTAGCGGAGATCGGGTACCCAAGCCTGGTGGATGCTCTGATCGCATGCTAACTGAGATAGGGGGCTCCGTACGCGTCTGTTCTCCATGTCAGGGGCGAAGTGCGGAGTGCAACAACGTCCTGGCGGTGTTCGGGACCCAAAACAGCAACATCACGACGAGTAGTGAACAAGAAATTTCGGATGGAAATCGGCAAAGACCACGTGACGAAAAGAGAGTAGCGATTGGAAACTTGGAACATGGAACTGCCGATCTCTAAATATCATAGGCAGTACCCACGTGCTCTCCAACGAATTGAAGAGCCGAAAATTCGACATCGTAGCGCTGCAGGAGATATGTTGGAAGAGCTCCACGGTACGTGCGTTCCATAATGGTAATACCATCTACCAGAGCTGCGGCAATACACACGAGCATTGAACAGCTTTTACAGTGATGGGAATTATGTAACATGATGCGCACATTACGTCGAAAACTACCGTCCAATTTCAATCCTTAACTGTTTTGCGAAAGTACTTGAATCTTTAGTATACGATGCTATATATCCGTCCAGAGCTCAGTTAATTAATGGTGCTCAACATGGATTCGTGAAAAAACGTTCAGCCACCTGAAACCTTACGGCATTTACAAATTTTGTGGTACCAAAACTCGAAAAATGTCAGCTAGTTCACACTGTATACACTGGACCTTCTGAGTGGATAACAAAATGGCTTGCCTCGTATTTGAACTCCCTCTTGGCCAATGTTAGCGTCAACTCTTTCTGCTCTTTGAAGTTTTTGATACCATCCGGTGTTCCCTAAGGCAGTCATCTTGGACCGTTAATATTCATCCTGTTCGTTAACGATTTGTGTGACGATATGTTGACGTCGCATTAACTATTTTATGCAGACGACCTAAAGCTTTTCCGGCAAATTACATCACCGCTGGACTGCATCATGTTGCAGAATGATCTCGACGTTTTTATGAGATGGTGCGATTTGAAAGGAATGTTGGTGAACGACAAAAAGTGCAAAACAATAAGTTTATCAAGAAACCGTAACGTGCGTCAGTATAACTACACAATGGCTGATACCGTTCTCGAAACTATTGACACAATTAAGGACCTCGATGTTACCTTCGATAATCCGTACAAGGAAGTTCCTGCAGTGTTTATTCACCGCCTGAAGGATGAGGTGCTCGAGGAGCGATGTAGCTGCTCCGTTCCCAGGAAACACAAAAGTTCTATCAGAAGCTCAACGCATCCCGCAAAGGTTTCATACCGTAAACCGCAATTCGCCAGGATAAGGATGGAGGCATCCTGACGGACAATCGTGAGGTGATTAAAAGGTAGAAGCAGTATTTCGATGAACGGCGCATATGCAGGAGACCAAGACGGTGGAGGAAGCTACACCGCCGGCGTAGCCAACGACGTAGAGAAGCCACTTCCAATGATGATTGAAGTTAAGGAAGTCATTTGCCAGCTGAATAGCAACAATTCAGCTGGGAAGGATGGCATCGCAGCCGAACTCATCAAATTGTTCCCGGACAAGTTGGATTGGAATACTGGAAGGAGCGGGTAATATACTCCATCTACAAGAAGGGCGTCAAATTGGACTGTAAGAACTACCGAGCGATTACTGTCCTCAATGTCGCCTACAAAATGTTGTCCCGAATCCTACTCAGCCGCCTAACGCCACAAGCAGATTCGTTGGTAGTCATCAGGCCGGCTTCAGAGAGGGACGATCTAATACGAACCAGATCATCATAAATGCCGTGGACACAAAATTCCTACGCACCATTCCTACCACCACGACACGATCGACCGTGACGAGCTATGGAAAATCATGGAAGAGAACGACTTGTCCGGGAAGCTGACCGCACTGATTGAGGCAACGAAGGATGGAACGCAGTGCTGTGTGTGGACTTCGGGTGAATTGTCGAGTTCATTCGAATCGCGCAAGGTGCTTCGACAAGGCGATGGTCTATCCTGCATGATCTGCTTTGCCAACGACATTGATATAGTTGGCAGATCATCTGCGGAGGTGGAGGAGATTCACCGCAAACTGAAACGCGAAGCAGGAAGGATAGGGTTAATGATGAATACGTCCAAAACGAAGTATATGCTGATACGAGAACGACCAAGCTCGCTTGTTCAGTAATTAGAAGGTGACGATCGACGGCGACGAGCTGGATATGGTCTAAGACTTTGTCTATCTCGGTTTACTGGTGACCGCAGACATGAACACCAGCCGTGAGATCCGGCGGCGAATGATCAGCGGAAGTCGTGCCTACTATGGTCTCCACAAACACTGCTGTCGAAAAGACTCAGCCCTCGCACGAAGTGTAATCTGTATATGACGCTCATTATACCGGTTGCCCTCTACGGGTACCAGACGTGAATATTGCTCGAGGAGGACCTGCGCACACTCGGAGTATTCGAGCGACGAGTGTTAAGAACCATGTTTGGCGGCGTTCAGGAGAACGGAGTGTGGAGGCCAAGGATGAACCACGAGTTCGCGCAACTCTATGGCGAACCCAGTATCCAGAAGGTGACGAAGGCTGGACGGATACGTTGGGCTGGACATCTTGCGAGAATGCCGGAAGATTGTCCGGTAGGAACGAAAGGAGCAGCGGGCGAAAATAGCGAGGTAGTTAGACCAAGTGGAGCGTGATCTGGCGAATGTGGGATGTCCGAGAAATTGGAGAACGGTTGCCATGGACCGAGTGAATTTCAGGAATTAGGTTCATCAAGTTATGTCGTAAGACGGAATACTATGAGAATAAATTAAAATTTAGTTTTTTTTTTGTATTAAAATATCGAGATTTTGGCACGATTCGATTTTAGCACAGCTCGGTTTTGGCTCGACATGATGCAAACAAATTGTCAAAAATTCACGAAAAATGACGCAAATGACAAAAAATAATGGTATAAAGTTTTCATTCAGGCTGTCACCTCTGATTGAAATTCAAAATAAGGTTCCAAAAAGTTCCAAGTTATTTATTGGAATATCGGAACTGGTACATTCGTGTCTCCCGAGAGGAAAACGACTCTGTTAATTAATATCCTTGCACGATCCATCCAGAGTACAGACCAGATAAGGGCTTCTCTTGGTCAATAAAATAAAAATGTTGCTGCGGTAACGGACGATGCATTTTTTTCGCAATCCAGCTTCTACGAATGCGTTGGTCCGCTAGACATATCTTAAGTGTCTGCCATGTAAAGAGTTATAATTAAAATTCATGATAACAACCCTACCCGATCCTTCATTGCTTACCCATATAGTGTATATATGTGACACGGGCGTTTATGATGTAGTGTAGCTTGCAATTTCTACACACTTAGAAAAATCCACGTAGATTTACATGCAGCTGCATGGGTAGAAAGGAATCGGCTATTTACAAGTGATAATACTGCACGTTTCATGTAAATTCCCGGACGCATTCAATGCTGTTGTTTACTGTACATTTACATTATTTAGCACATCTCACGAATCTTATTGGACTGGGAGTGGTTTCGCAAAATCAAAAAAATCACCGTTTTCATGCAGGAAAAAATTTATTTCACGCTAATCGCACTTGCTGATTGATTAACAACACTTGCAGTGATCTTCGTTGCCGATTCCGCCGACGGCGGCGGCTCGACGGCTGGTTCGATAAGACAGCAGAAAATTGTCGCACAGTTGGGGCTATGATGTTTTGGGGATTCAGCATCAATATTTCCTGTAAAGAAGAGCAATTAGTGTGAAATTATTAAGTCAATCACAGTTATTTTTAATATTGATTTACCTTTAATCAGCAACCACGATTTGATAGAGAAAAAAAACTAACATCTTTTGCCGACGCAGCACGGGACGGGAAACGAATAGGAATGGAAACAAAACAAAACTGACAAACTGACACCGGCGCTGGAATAAGCGTGCATTGACATGTAATTTTCATAGAAATGGTTGAGCTGCTATACTCTTTTTCAAAAATTTTCAAGCGACGATGTAGAAATGTAAAATCACTTGTATTGTAAGGTTACATTTTTTTATCTGTGTATCCTTCAGAGGGCTACTGTCCAGTAGCGTTATCAGTTTAAAAAATCTTTAAAATGTTGATCGCGACGTAATTTGAAGTGCTTTGCACTATCAAGCGCTCCAATCGGAAGTATTTAAAGCTATTTTTAGACCATGATTCCTCGTCAGTACATTTTTCATAGGAATATCATGGAATCTCAATTATGAGATAATACTTATTATCTTGGTTAAATTAAAGGTGGGAAAGAAAAATCACACCAACGTTTAGTGGCCTCCACATACTTTGAATCCAAACGATCAGATTTTTAATGTCCTTAAAAACCTTCAACCTGTCCCTTCCGTGCGACATGTGACATGTTTTTGGAATAAACTCGGAGGAATCTGAGTTCCTAACTAAAAATTGACTGTCGTATGACGTGTGTTTTGTTGTATAACTTGTCCAATGGGATGTCCATTTAATTTGAACAATCGATTAAACGAAATCGAACGGTCCGCCCCGCAATCCAATCACGCAAGACACATACATTTGTTGAAAACGAAACGAAAACAAAATACAATTGAAACCGATCACCGGCTAGTTAGAAAATGATAATAGGTACTAAATTTTGGCGAGCTCATTTAGGTTGTCTGACTTAATACGGCCCGAACACTGCCAAACCGGTGGAATCAATTTGATCAATTCCACAGCTCAGCAGCACCACGGGAGAGATTAAATCGATCTGATTTTCCGGATTGCGCAATCCAAAAACTATACGAAGGCATCTGTTTGATTTTTTATTCGGATGTACCTATAAGAGACCCTTATTTTTTAATTTGTTTTTTTTTTTTTTTTTGAGAATATTTCAGTTCTTGAAGAAAAAAAAATACAGGAAGGATGAGCATAATCGTCGCTGAAAAAAACAAATCCTGAGAAAACTCTTTCTCATTTTTTCGCAGTTCGGCATAAAACTTTGCAAATGTTTCCTACTAATCCTAATCTTTATGCTACCATTACTTTTTTTTGCTTTTCCCCTTTGGCTGACCTTGGTGAAACATGTGAAAAAGGAAGCTACAAAACTATAATCAAGGTCCACCTGCTGCCAGAAGTTTTTTTTATCTGTTCTCCCTCCTTTCGGTTCGTTTGTTTCTGTAAGATTTTATATTTTGTTTCAAGACGCTTTGAAGCTTAAACCTAACGCCCGGGTAGCAGCATAAGTCCCAGTGTGTGTTGGAGAACCGTTTCCAGAATCATAACGATAATACTTGGAAAAGTGGAAGCAGATGGTTTTCATATAAGAGAATAAGCGAAAAAAGGCAGATTCTTCCAAGTCTTTTTTTGTCGGTGGATGTTTCCGGCCAAAGATTATGTATAATTTTTTAATCAGTGGTTGGATCGAAAACTTGTTCCTAAGTACAACTTTGAACAAAACCACGATAATCTAAACACAACCAGGTTCAGCAAGCACAAATTAAATTCCGGCAAAACAAACCTAGGGGTACATTAGTAGAGAAACCTCAATCCATTTGAGGTGAGGTGACTCCACCAAAAGCAAATAAAACCGAAACTGTTACGAATTGTAACCCAAAATAAAATTGCACGCAGGATTGTTGTGTTTAACAAGACCGGGTGCTATGTAACGAAAAAAAAACCCGCACGCACCACACTGCTGCCTCGGAACAAAAACACTTTCTCTGGCGAGGTACGTTATCCAAATAAAAGTCACTTATTTGGTTGGGGGTGTGTTTGAAATTGAAAAGGAAACATCACCAAACTTTTGCCTGATTCCGGTTTTAGGTAGAGAGGCCCATTTTATGTCGAAATTTAATGTTTAAATGTACAGTCAGTGACAAGAGTTAGTAACCAAGAACAATTTATACCATCATTTTGCTCATGTGCCTTTCAAATGGATGTTCTATGAAATAAACTGTACCGACTGATACTATTTGAGTCTCTCATGACTACCATGAAGTTACTTTTTGAAAAAAAAAATTCCTGGAAAATTTCGGCTTGCAGTCTATTTTAGACCAAACATGATTTTTGTTTTATGTATCCAACGTTTCAATCCGTTTTGGATCTTCTTCAGGGACTAAAAATTGTATTTTGAAGTTATTTTTGGCCGATTACAAAATATTTGTTTTGAGATGTTTACCTAAAAAGTGTCGTTTTCTTCGTCGACTCGGCTGGTCTTGAAAAGCTACAGTACCGTTCATAATTGTATAGAAATTGGAAGCACGCGCACTGTCACTTCGACTTTGAACTTCCATAACTTTTGACTCTGAGGATATTTTTTGATCAAATTTTCTGCGTTAGATAGATCAACTATCACACTATTATATCACAAAATTTGAGCTTTCTGGAGTTTGTGTGGCCTGAGATACAGTAATTCTACGAAAATCGGACTTTTTGGACTTTTCTCATTCATACTGCAATATCTTAGGAACTACACTACATTTTTTGTTGAAATTTTGCAGAGTGATTGTTGAAATATAAAGTAAGCATGTCTGAAGTTTTTGGAAAGTTATATCGATGGGATCAAAAGTTACGGAAGGTACAATTTTTCAGGCATGAACCTAAAAATGCGATTTCTATAGAATTTTGGAATCTGTATCCGGCAATGTATAGATATGTTGGGGTCCAATTAAAGTTTTGACCGCTATGACAGATCTTCCAGTAGAAAAAAATCTAACTTTAAAAAAACGACATCCAATTTTGGCTTTGCTTAGCTGTATTTCATTTCCCAATGAACCGATTTTCAAAACTTTTAATTTTAATTTTTTGGCGTTAATTTGATCATTATTTTCATAGAACATACTTGGTTTGTCAAAATTACCAGTTCATCAATATATTGGAATGATGATAAAGATGTTTGAAATGTGCGCTTCGGGTCATATTGACCCGAACAGCTTTGGAGGGTTAATAAGGCACTCAAATTTCAGTCAATATCATTCCATCCTGACCAACGTCTAGTAGTCAATGTTATCGAAAGAATATCAATACCGTCTACCAGTTGAATGACCAAGCTACCATGTCAGTCAGGCAGCAATGTCAATATTGAATGACATTTTCTGCACTCCATACGGTCGTCATTCTATTTCATTTTCTGGCTGTGTTGAGAGGGATTTTACGTTAAAAGTTGCGCAACTGTTGAAAAACGTAGTTGTTGGCTGTAAGAAGAAAAAAGTCACAGCAAGCATGATATCGTTCATTGACCTTGATCATGACAGTGTAAGCTTATGTCGCTGACAAAAAATCAGTATCGCATGACAGAGACATGCTAAGCTTCTTCTAAGTGTCATGTCAGTGTGGTCAGTGCTGATAATTTGCAGTTCTGAAGGCACTAAATGCGCTTTTAAAACAGCGTTCAAGCCGAGTTGAAAAACTGTTTTATTGGAACAGTGGATGTAGGCATGAGAAAATTAAATGACAGATGATTTGTTGTTGTTTTTGTTGTTGTTGTGTTTTAGTTTGGTTGGCTTGAGTGTCAAACTCATATCGCCAGAGACGACAGATGATTTGACAATCGAGAAGAACGTATACACGCTTAAACTTTTTCACCTCTGTTTGAGATAGCATAACCTGTTTTGAAAGAATTATCACTCAAAACTGAGAAAAACGGGCTCTCAAAACGATATAAATAAACGCAGCTAAATTTATCTGAAAAATGAAAACAACTTTGTTGCATCCGCATTCAAATTTCAGGAGAACCGCAATTCAGTCCACATCATTAATCGCTCTATTCTAAGGGTTCGAGTAAAAGCCCACGGTGAATAAATTGATTTGTTTAATTAGACAATTAATTTGTGCTTGATTGAATAATATTTATATGTAATTCTAAATACGCTCTTCCAGTTAAATAAAAAAGAGTATTTGTAGTTCATATAACGACAGTATTGAATCCAGTGCGAATGGAGTTCTTAGTTCAACACCAAATAAAGTACTTGTTTTATTTATCAATCTCTGTCTCTCCCTGCGAAGTTAATCTATATTTACTTCATTAAATCCATAGTTTAAAAAAATTCTTTCCGGATAAACCGCCCTTGAAATTTTCTAGAAAACAGCCACCGGCTTCTTCTCAGTAAAGACGGGGAAATGGAGCTTCATCACAAACGAAAAAGCTTATTCTAAGCTTTCATCCGCCTCAACAATTTTCGGATGATATAGTTAGAATGAAGACCACGAGCATTGACCGATCATTGAAAATTACGATTTATTTCAAGCGTAACACAGTTCTGATTATCGTAAGCAAAACATCCGAAGCACGTTTTATAGAACCGTTTCATCGCTCCCAATTGCAACACTAACCATTATAGTTCGATATGCTGCAAACTATTAATAATAGCGATTCCTAAACCGCTAGCATACTGTTTGCAGAAAAGTTTTCCCATACAACTGTTTTAACAGTTTTCAACAGTTACATAACCTAACAACACATTCAAAATACAATGATTTCGCAATTCGCGATTCAGGAAATGTATTTTACATTTCTACAATCGTTTGCTAAACGTTTTTTTACGCTTCATCAAATCGCCGTTTGACGATTTAGGACATTGTTTGATTATAATTCTTATTTATGCGGGTTATTATTTAGCTTTGAGGCTCGGCTTTTGATGACAGAAAATGATCTGAGGTTAGTTTATAAAAATACCTAGTTTTTATTTAAAGACAATTAACCAGTCAAAAGGAAACTAAACAAAAAGTTGCATGAATGCCTTTTGCCACGCAACAAATGGAAATGTTCTCATTTATTGCGACAAACTTCTCTTAGGCTGATGTCATGCTGAAGCAACTAGCAACGCGACCTACAACGCAACGTTCACACGACTAACCAGCTCTCATTTGATCTCCATGGAAATCGCGCAGACCTGTCATACTGGTTGCTTTGAGTAGCGCGACCAATCTGATGCCAATGTGTTTAGTAGCGCGACTAGTAGGAAATCCAATAGGAACATTGTTTTTTCTCGATTTGAAGCAGTGATTCCGGGTTTTAAGCACAATAGTACGAAGATCTGTCCGAACTTGTGATAATAAACTAAAAACTATCTTAATCGGCGAGAAAATTTTCATGAATTCTTAATTCCGGCAAAAAAACAAGGAATTTTGTCGGTTCAAATTTCGGCATTCTTGCAATCCGGGTCGTGATTTGATGAGTTTTTGATGGCTCCGGAAAGAAAGGAGACGATTTAAAGCATTATCAGATGTAGAGAAGTGATGATTTGTAGGGAATTTCAAAGTGACAGGTCGCGCCAGCATGACATACCAATGCAATGCAACGCAATCTTATTGGAACGTTGCGTTGCGTTGCGTTGCTAGTTGTTTCAGCATGACATCAGCCTTACTCAAAAATGGATAAATCCATCATGAGCGTGTATTCCATTTAGAGAAACGTCAAACCAAGCTGTAAGTCAAGGTCTCTTAAAACTATTTTAAAACTATTTATAGAAATTGTTTTATAAGAACATTTTTCTAACTTGCATAAAACCGTTTTAAAACTGTTTTACAAATGGTTTAAGATTTTAATATTAACTTACTAAACGCCATGTTGATTGAGAAATTCAATCGAAATTACTGAAGCCATCTTGCTGGAAATATATTTATAATACTAGAAACTAGACATTTTCAACAAATTAGACAATGTTCGTATAGGTCATGAATTTGAATGCAAAACAAAAATTTCCCCATTTGAGCAAATTAATATGGTCCTTGAATTATTATTTTTTTAATTAAAAATATTCTTTAACTGTGGTCAACCTTGATATTCTTTAAGGCGCGCTTATGTTTTGATGCTATTTCATATATATTTACCAGAAATCAGAGATTGCAGGGAGTTTCATGCTAAGATATATTGATAATGAAAATGAGAATATTTTTAAAATATTCTAAATGGAATCTTGACCAATCATCAAATGCTTGGGAGAGTAAGAGATAACACGAGAAAAGAAAACACGGAACAGAAAGCTCCCACAGTAAAATCATATTCCACAGCTCCCACAGCAAAATTCCTATCAGATTCCACAGCTCCTACAGTAAAATTCCTTTCTCAAAGCAATCTCTATAAGGTCGAATAAAACTATTCTGTTGAATGTTTTATTATAGCTTATAGAACAAGATTTAAAGACGTTAACAAGACAGGGCCAACTAGTCAATATGTTAGCTTTAAAGTAGTTGTCCTTAAGCATAGAATGCGCTTTGGCCCTAAAGTAGCTTTAGGAAATAGTCTTGAGCGAGGTGTTAAGGTTGGAATAATCCTAAAATGGTTTCTTGGGAAAGGTTCAGGTCCAATAAACAGTCCCTGAGGTCCTTCCCTAGCTAGTTGGTCTGCATCTTCTTTCCCTAGGATACCGCAGTGGCCTGGTACCCAGAATAAAAATACTCTGTTCCTTATGGCCAGGTTTCTAAGTACAACAATACACTCCCATACTAGTTTGAAGTAACATGTGAACGTACTTAGTGCTCGTAGAGCGGCCTGGCTGTCAGAGAAAATGCAGATGCTTGTGTACTGTAACCTCTTTTCAAACAGGCTTAAGTGCATTCTAGAATTGCTTGGAATACTGTTGACCAGTTTCCCACAGGAATTGAGATCCTAAGTCTAGGTCCGAACACCCCTGCTCCAGTTCTATTAACCATTTTGCACCCATCAGTAAAGTATTTAATCGATCCGGGAGGTTTATTTAATCGAAAATTTAATCGACCACCTGACTCCCACACGTCCCTATCGTTGATAGTTACATTGTATGGTATGTCTAGGTTAAAAACGGGTTCCATCCTGTCACCATTCTTTACAATTTGTGAGTTGATTTTAATTTTTTTCAGGATTTTAAGATGTCCTGTAAGTTTTCCCCTACGTCGTCTGCAAAGCCCACAACTTCCAATCCCATAGATACAAGTTTGTTTAGGAGGTCGTCCACGATCAGTGACCACAACAACGATGATAGAACCCCACCTTGGGGACATCCCTTAGTTGGAGTGGCACTGATAGTAAGTCCTTCCAAGCTTGCATAAATGGTTCTATCTATCAGCATGGTACTAGTCCAATCAAAAATTTCCGCGTGGTACCCTCGTCTTTTCATAGATGATTCGATTGAGTTATGAGATGCGTTGTCGAATGCCCCTTCAATGTCTAGAAAAGAAGCAAGTGCCATTTCTTTTGCCTCCATAGTCTTTTGTAGTTTTTGTGTTGAGGTATGTAAAGCGGTAATCGTTGATATATCATTTTTGTAAGCGAACTGAAAATTGTTCAACTTACTTGAGCTAAGATACTGAGATTTAATGTGCTCGTCAAGTATCTTTTCCATTATTTTCAAAATAATGGATGTCAGACTGAACGGTTTGAATGCCTGTGGTTGAGTTTTATCTTTTTTCCCTGGTTTCGGTATTTCGGTATGAAGATTACGCGCACCTTTCTCCACTGGGAGAAAATATGACAGAGGGTCTTAATATGGTCTTATAGTTTTGTTTATACAATTTGAGATATTTTAGAGGTTTCGTACTCACTTTGCAAACCAGCTTTCCTCGATGTCGTAGATCTCCGCCAGATCCTGCTGAACCCGCAGCTGCTGCAATCTGGTTTCATCGACGTCCAGCCATCCGTCTCCGATGTGTCGAAAACCGTCCGGTAGAATCATATTTCCTTATTTTTTGCTGTTGGTTGATTCTGTGTTTGCTCAACGAAAAGCTAAATCAATAGTCGAACCACCAAATTGTTGATCGACCTGGATCAAGAAGGGTGATCTTTTTTTCAAAAATACAAATCAATCGAGGACACTTGATTTTTTTTTCTTGGGCTGCACTGTCTAGAGGCAGACGGAAACCTTTTTTTCTTATATTTTCTTCTCTCACTAAATTCACGCGAACCCTATTCCAGTAGCACAGTAACAGCAAAGCCACTTACAGCAGAAAGCACAATTCCACACCGCGTTTTCAGCGAGCTAAATAGAGACTTATGTTAATTTCCAAGGTGAGCTCCAATGTAAACACACATACACTATAGGTGGAAACATTGAACAGAAGCTACATCAGAGGGAAATAAATGTACGACCAAGTCGTTTCCTTTCGCCCGTTTTGCACACCTTCACTGACTTCCCAAGAGCCACAGATAACACCGAAAACGACAACTTTTTCCCCCAATTCACCAATCAACGACTACGTAATTTGTAACGAACTTTTTAGGGTCTTGCGATCTTGATGGATCTTTTATGGGAGTTTACACACTACACGAATCAAACTGAGCTCGACTGTTTACAAATTGACAACTCTATTGTGCAGTTTCGAGTGCAGATTGCAGTCACAAAGAAGAAAACACTCCAGGATGATCGCCGATGAGTTGTAAAACTGCTGCTTTGAGGCACTAGTTTGTCTAACACCAACACCACAGTATCTCACTCCAGCTGCAGCCTCCTTCAAGCTCCAAACGCTCCAAACTCCTAACGAGTGTTTGTGTGTATACTTTTCTTTACGTTTTCTTGAGCTGTTTATTTGCTACTTCTAAGCTCGGCAATCGTTGTATTCGTGCAATCATCCACACAAAACTCTATCCGAGCGACGGGCAGCAGACTGTTGCTCGTAAAACTGCAAAATTCACACCTTTATCTAACAAGAGCGAAAACTGCACGCTAAGCAATCTTATCTGGGTTTTCCGTTCAACTGAGTTAAACTGATAAGTTTTTTGTGCTGTTCAAAAAAAAAACCGTTTACCACCGCACTTTTTCGATGATTAGCCAACCCAACAAATAATCGGGACCGGATGTGTGACTTTTTGTCTCTTGTGTCTATCGTTTATTCGACCTGCTCGCTCACTTCCCTTCTTGAAGCAAAGCAACAAAACAGGAGCCTTACCACCAATACATCAACGCAGAGCTAGCAAATCTGACTGTTTACTTCGTGTCCTGTCAAAACACAGGGAATCCTGACCAGGGTGAGGCCGTTTTCTGTTCCACCACCCTATACGAATGAACTGCACCAATAAACCCAAAGAGGCCCTCCTCTTGGTTGAAAAGCAAATTCGCGATTTTTTGTCAGAAACCAACTGTCCAACACCACACGCCCGCCCCGGAGTCACTCGATACGCTCCGAATTAAGCTAAGCTTCAACAAATTGTTCAACTTTTTTCTTTATCCCGTAAAAATTCCTTCCTTTTGCAAAAACAAAACTCCCTAACAAGCAAAAGGCAGCAGAACGGTGCAGACAAAAAAAAACTTGTTAAAACACTTTGCTCTCACTTTGGTGCTGCGTTTCTCGTGGTGCATTTATTGCGCGTCCAACTGCGAACAACGTTCGATTCTGACTGAAAACTCTTTTAATCTCGTTGATTCATCAGCCAGGTCAGCCAGCACCATTCACTTCATTCCTTCCGGGCGGGCGTTCATTTAATTCATTGTCAGCTGTCCGGGAGAGTTTTTGAAAAAATGCTCTCCCCAACCATAGTACTTTGAAATATACAAGGTAGGCTATTCCGCTCTCTTTCAACGTATTGGTAAGAGGCCCCAACCCGAGGAAAACCACCTAACGTTCCAGTGAGAGACGTGCTAGCTGTGCTAGATTTGGACTACATGTTCGAAATCTACTTCTATCTAAAAGCTATCGATCTCCGTCTATAACCCTATTTTATTTTCATATTTCCCTTTCTATCTTCTTTTTTCTTTAAAAAAAAGTGCTAGACTAAGAAAATGATTGTGAAAAACAAAAAACGAGTGTGGCTCCTTAAAACTTAAACGTATGAGCCGTTTCAAATAAAGAATTATAAAAAAAAAAGAGGCCCCAAAAAATAGTTATGGAAAAAACTGGCAAATGTATGGAATTTTTCAGAAAATCATTTTTTTCTAAAAATTGACAATCATTAAAATTATGAGAAAAATATGCATTGATGCATTTTAATACAATGAACAATATTTGGCTTTTCAAAATCGCTAAAAGTAATATGCAACAGGCTTTTGGTCGATTTAAAACTAAAATTTGGTGATTATTTTGCCTTGTGTGGTCTTTTCCCGCATAGCTAAAAACCATACTATGTATCTTTCGAATTATTCGGTTCTGATTACATTAATAGTCACGATTTCGTTTGGGTCGTTGCTAATGTGTCTTTGCTAGAAATGCCAAAAAACCATTTCTGTAAGATAAGATTAATCTTACAAGAAACTAATTGAGTAATTTGGCAACGCGACGATAAGATAGAAAATTATTCCTGAAAGATACAGTTGATAATCATGAAAAGAATCCGATTATTTTAGCAACGCACCCCAAAATTTTCTGCTGTCACATCACACGTGGTTGAATTTGAGCAGAAAATGAAATTCGATCTCACCGCGGAACGTAAAAACTACACTTTTCATAATTCGGAACGCAACTGCACCGGTTCCAATGGTGCGATGGATCGGTTGGTGACGTCGCCAGTTCCGGTTATGCGAGGGTAAGTACCCTGATTTATTTATTGGTAATTTTCAGTTTTCCTAATTGAAAATTATTTTTTTCAGTCGCAGCTGGCCGGATGTCTCCAGATGAAAAAGCAGACGTCAGAATTGGGTCATAATTGACTTGAAGATCCCTGACCTCAACATAACGGAAACATTATTATGTTGAGCCGGTCAGGCATCAGCACCGGTTCCAACGGTACGAGGCTCGGTAGTCAACAACAATTCTAACAAGGATAGCATCGGGAACAGCAGCACGGTGAAACTATTTAGTGTGAACAGTGTTTTTATTTTGTATTTAAAAAAAAATGTACGTCTTGTGAATAAAATGCTATAAAATCATTTTTATAACTGATTTTCATTTCAATAATTTTATTTTTCTAATAATTGTATCAAAAGTACACGATTTGTTGTATCGTTTTTATTTTATAAGAAAATCATTAAGTGAAGATTCCACGTATGATACAACTCGCTCAGAGCGAGTAGAAAAAAGTAAAAAAATTGAATGGTTACTCTACTTAACGACCCGTTCCCTGTATCGTAAAGTGCGTCCAAACGATTCCATTTCATGAAAAAATGATAAGCCTTATCTTACATTAATAATCCAAAACTATAGAAGTAATCTTTTGGGCGTCTTGGGAAGAAGATAATGGAAATAGTCTCTGTATAATACTGATTTATGCGGGTTTCTTGTGCAGTTTGAACAAAATTTCAAACAAATTGATTTTTTATCACAGAAATATGAAGTTTTTTACATCTTTATAAAGTTTTCAACATAGACAAAAAAAAATTTTTAATTGTTTGATCTCGAATAAGAGGGACGGTGATGAAATTTTCTTTTGAATGCTCATTATTTATGGTTCAGATCCGAAAATCCAAAGCAAAAAATAGTTTCCGATGAGCCTGAAGAATCAATCTTTAATCTGAGGCTCTTTTCAAAGGAATCGAATGGCTATTGACGGAGAAATTAATAATTTTGATTGCCTTCTATATAAAACTGCCCAATTTTCATAACTATTTTTGTTGGTATGCAAGCATGCTGTGTACATACACGGAGCTTTCAAGCGAGGTTAAGCGCAATGGCCTACCTGTTATTTTCCATGTACTATGCTCCCCAACAGTCTTCAACGAAGAGAATGAACTCACTGAAATGTCATTTGTGTGTGTCGAATGACGTGTTATTTGACGTGAAGTGACAATCAGCGATGCCAAGTACCGATTTTTAACAACAAACATTCCTAGAGTTTGTTTTGATTAGGTTGTATTAATCACCTGAGGTTTTTCGACTTTCGAGAAAATAGCTGCTTAAGTTTTACACCATCCGTGTATTTAAAAAATGGCTCAGTATTGTCTGAAAATTTGGTATGTAATTCAAAAATAGATGGGATGGGAGGTGATTTGGGCAGAGAGCCAAGCCGAGAGCCGAAATAATAATGCGTGTCGTGCGTTTCTTGGTTGGAAATTTTCTATTGATTACAGTTCACGTTTGCTAGTCACGACCAGTGATGCCAACTGGAAGATTCTGAAAAACAGTCTGGATGGCGAACGTTTTTTTTTTTTGGTCACCAGATCGCAATATTGCAGCCTAGGAAATAACACTTCAATACTTCATAATAATCATACATTCAATACACTACCAATGCAGGCTAGCGAACGGTAGACAATGTACAACTCGAGACCCCATACACCTAACCTTCGGGTAGTGGTCATATCACCTCTTGTTTGAAACTCCGATACTCTACCTTCCCGTGGTGCTAGCTGGGGTGCGAGCAACCTTAGTGGAGATCGGGTACTCAACCCCGGTGGATGCTTTGGTCGCATGCAGACTGAGTTAGGGGGCTTCGTACGCGTCTGTTCTCCATGTCAGGGGCGGCGTGCGGAGTGCAAAAACGTCCTGGTGGTGTTCGGGACGGACCCAAAACATCAACATCACAAGGTCCTCCTGCTAGATAGTGGGGTTAGCTGCGGGCCTTAAGAGCCCGTGACTACAAAAAAACATAAGCAACGAACAACGAACATCAAATTGCGGATGGAAATCGGCAAAGACCCACGCCACGAAAAGGGATTAGCGCTTGGAAACTTGGAACATGGAACTGCCGATCTCTAAATTTTGTGGGAAGTACCCACGTGCTCTCCAACGAATTGAAGAGCCGCAAATTCGACATCGTAGCACTGCAGGAGGTATGCTGGAAGGGCTCCACGGTACGAACGTACCCAGATGGTCGTCCCATCTACCAGAGCTACGGCAACACACACGAGCTTGGAACAGCATTTATTGTGATGGGAAAGATGCAAAAGCGCGTGATCGGGTGGTGGCCGATCAACTCACGAATGTGCCGGTTGAGAATCAAGCATCATCAACGTGCACAGCCCTCACCTCGGAAGTACCGGTGAGGACAAAGACGAATTTTACGCGCAGCTGGAGCGTGAATACGACCGTTTCCCAAAACTTGATATCAAGATCGTCATCGGGGATTTTAATGCTCAGGTTGGCCAGGAGGTAGAATTCAAACCGACAACTGGAAGGTTCAATGCGCACCAGCTGACCAACGAAAACGGCCTCAGACTTATCGATTTCGCCGCCTCCAAACGAATGGCCGTACGTAGTACCTTTTTCCAGCACCGCCTCCCACACAAGTACACCTGGAGATCACCGTACCAAACGCAATCACAGATCGACCAAGTTTTGATTGACAGTCGGCACTTCTCGGACATCATCGACGTCAAATCCTGTAGAGGCGCCAACATCGAGTCAGACCACTATCTGGTGATGGTGAAGATGCACCCAAAACTCTCCGTAGTGAACAACACACGAAACCGGCGCCCGCCTCGGTTAAATATCGCACGACAGAATCAACCTGAGGTCTCGGCAGACTACGCGCAATCGGTCGAAGCAGTGCTGCCGGCAGAGGGCAAGCTTGACGAAGCCCCTCTCCAGGACTGTTGGGATACCATCAAGACAGCCATCAACAGTGCTGCGGAGAACGTCATCGGTTATGTGGAGCGAACTCGACGGAACGACTGGTTCGACGAGGAGTGTAGGAGGGTGATGGACGAAGAGATTGCCGCGCGGGTGGCAGTAGTGCAAAGAGGCACCCGTCGAAATGTGGAAAATCACCGACAGCGGAAGAGGCCCTCTTTTTTTTGGAGGAGTCGTTCACGACGGGGGAGTCGCGATCTCTTTTTGCGGTTTTTCTTGGTTTGGACTCCTTCGAAAGTCCTTGAGAAGCAACCAATTTTGCTTCCTCCAGGTCCTTCTCTGCAGCCTCGGCCTTCCGCACCAACTTCGTTCGTTCCTTGACGGCACTCTGCAGTAGCACCATCAATTTCGGCACCCAGGTCTTGATGTGCGTGTGCACGTTGTTGATGCTTCGCACAAACTCCTGCATCTTGACGACCATGTCGGCTGCCTCCAAAAGGCCACACTTTTTGATGCCCCTTAGTGCACCTCTTCCTGCGATTGGGACCTGCTCCTCTTGCTGGGAACTGCTGAGGTTTTCAGTGGACCCATTAGCGAACGGGCTTCTTCCCGCTTCCTTGGCAACCTCCCTGCCAATCTCCTTTCCTAGCTTCTTTACTACTTTGCTCAGCACAGGAGACCTAAGGAGTCCTCTTTTAGCAAAGACCTCCGTCTGAGTTCTTCTGCTTTCTCCTCCTTCGTCCGAGCTAACATCAGTTGTCTCGACGTCCTTTCTGTTTTTAGTGTTGTTGTTTATGTTCATGTTTAGTCCCACGAGTAGCTAGGGAAATATATACGGTCCACTGCGCCAGTGCCCTGCTTTAGCGCAGCAAGGACTTCATTACTGTGGGGTGCGTCCTGGTGCCACACAGGCTACCGTTTGCGACTGACACATTTTCGACCCGCCAGCCTTCCACCTCATCAGCACGGTCTTTCGCATAGAGGCGTTTTCACACCCCCATGAGCGGCACACTTTGGGTAATCTTGGGTCGTTGTATCCAATAGGTTCCGTTAGAAAAGTCCGAGTTCGTTGCGTATGTCTTCATCCGTAGGGGGGTTCCGTCGATTCCGTTTGCATAGTCCATTTCCGTAGCATGTGTCTTTATAAGAGGGGTTTCTATCAGTTCCGTTTGCATAATCGATTTCCGTTGCATATGTTATCGTTAGAAGAGGGGATGGTTCCGATTTGTTCCGGGTGCATAATCCGAGTTCGTTTGCGTAGGTCAGGGGGAGTTTTGCTGCATTTAGTTGCCTCTTACGACATGGGTCTGCGACCCCGGGGTAGTATTCTAATGCCGCCACCCCACAGCGGAAACCTGAGGTAGCTATCGAAACCTCAGCTACAGGAAGCCACCACCGACCCAAGACGGAAATCTGTTCTCGAGAGTGACCCTACACAAATCCTCAAGTCAAAGAAATTCTAACAGTTGAGTTGCCGCGACGATTACGGCTCATCTTCTTACTAACACAACACAAGTGGCAAGATGGACCATAATGGTCTCAGCCTTCCCTATAGGAGGACAAGCAAATTGAAAAAAAAAAACACAACACAAGTGAAGTGAATTCGGCAAAACAAAACTTTATCAGTTAAATGCCTTAATAAAACTATTTGTAAATAAAATAATATTTTTTTCGCCACGTGCTAATTAAAAAAAAATTGACGCTTCGCGTTGAGCAATGTGTCAGCGCGTCAAATTAGTCGAAGCGAATTAAAGAACGCGAAACAGGTAAGAAAAATATACGGGAAAAACATCATTATTTCATCGCGCTAACATTGGTTGGAGTTTATTTTAAAGTAAAAAAAATGGTAATGGATCAAACAGAAAAGCTTATTTCACTCGTACACGAGCGAAAACACCTCTGGGATAGATCCTTGAAAACACACGCCAACAAATCGAAGGTGTATGACATTTGGGAAGAAATAGCGGCCGAGATGCGTATTGACGAAATGAGTAAGTTAACCGTTTTATTTTACCTAAAATCATGTTAAACAGTTGTAAATGATAAGTACCTAAACCAAGGAAAAAACATAAGTACATGAACTGTTGCAAATTTGTTGCTGTATGAAATCAAGTGTTAACTTTTTATTTGCATCTTCACCAGCGGTCAGGAGAAGATGGAGAAGTCTACGAGACACTTTCGTAAAGGAACTGAAAAAGATTCCACAATATGATAGAATTGAAGCGGAAGAAATGTTTAACCACACGAAGTACACGTCTTGGCCATATTTTGAATTGATGCTTTTCATCAAAGATCATGTTAAACCAAAAAGTGAACTAACCGATCCCCTCGTTGCTGAGTCGGCTGCGATCGAAAGTGATGACCCACTGAGCCACGGAATAACGTCTGTGGATGTCGATGGCGGGAATAACATGAAGGAAATTGTCTCAACCATTCCAGTGCAACAGAGCAGCAGCAGCAGTAAAGGTTCAAAACGGCAATTGATTGCAACCGAAGAAAGGGTTCGTGAAAGATTGCCTGTTACCGAAAAGGGGGACAAACCTTATCATGCTTTCGATGAAGACGAGGCCTTTTTCGACAGTCTCTTGCCTCACGTTCGAAAGTTGAGGCCGGAGGAAAAACTTCATTTTCAAATCGAGATGCAAAGTTTAGTCCATCAACATGTTTACTGCAAGAATGCAGATATGAATGATCATCAAAACGAAAACAGTATGCTTTAGAAAAAAAAGCGACGCTTCGCTTTAAATGACGCATCGCTTTGAGGGACGCGTCATCATCGCGCAAAGAGAATAATAGCAGCCAAAACATAGCGATAGAAGCCAAACAGTAATCAAGTTGTTAAAATTAGTTATCTTAAACAAGAGAAAAATGATTATTGATGCGGATAAACTTATTCCACTTATTGCCGCGAAACCAGTGCTCTGGGATAGATCGTTGCCGCAGCACCATAACCAATTCAAAATAAGAAAACTTTGGAGACAAGTTTCGGAGGAGTTGGGCTCACAACTACCGAGTAAGTTAACAGCCTTGTGATTGAGTAGCGTATCCATTTTACTGATGTAAGCGTTCCTTAATTAGTTTCTCAAATCCAGAAAAGATGGAAATCCCTACGTGACTCTTTCTCCAAGGAATTTAAAAAAATGTCGGCAGCCAAACGACAAAAAGTCAATACATCGAACTGGAGAAAATACTGCATGTGGCCTTATTTCGGAGCCATGCTATTTATCAGGGACCAACTTAGGTCGAAAAAGGCAAATTTATTCGACGCAAATCCACGATCGACAGCAGCAGCAATCGAAAAGGATGCATCATCAAGCTCAAGTGATGAGGAAATGAAACACAGGACTGAAAAGCAGAGCAGCTGCTTGCAACCGCCACCACAACAGCAACTGCAACCGATTGAATTCGTGGAATCAGTAGCACCGAAAGCAAACACTATTATTGATGATGAAGATAAAGGTTTCTTTCTTAGTCTTTTGCCTCATGTTCGCAAGTTAGAACCTGAAGACAAACTCGTGTTCCGCATGGAGGCACAAAAATTAGTTCACCAGTGTGTGTATAGAAAGTCCCAATTGATAAGTAACAGAAACGAGGACAGGTCGAATGGCTGTTCACTTAAAATAGAATTCTCTTAATCGATACTGACAATAGGACATAAGTATTTATACTTTTAAGCTGGATCAAATACAAGAATCAACCGTTTTTTCTTAACCGTTATTAAAAACTACTATCGAAATGTTTAATTGAACTGAAATTTTCATGATATATGTTTGAAATAATTATAAACGAAGTAAAAATGTGGACGTTCGGAAGTAGCAAATAAAAAATGTTAAAGCCCAACCGTGTAGATAAATATTTCAATTATTGCCTTTAGATGACTCGCAATTAAATGGTTAAACTACAAAAAAAAAAACATTTTCCCGATCTTAAATCAAAGTTCAAAACCCTTCGCGTATCAATCCATTCCCAAACACGGTTTATTAGATGATATTTTTAATTTGCGATACATTTAGGCGCTTTATATAGGCCGATGACATAGTGAGAGCGATGCGATGCGAATTGACGAACGCGGCCAATGCGAACTCGAGCGGCGGAACAAATTGACATCTGCTTCACCGCGTTGAGTATGTCAGGTTTAAGCGATTCACATACATTTTCAACGAAAGTGGTTCGCCGCTGGGGGAGGAAGGTAAAGCCCTAAAATATTTTAGGGCATTAGAGGAAGGTCGAATTCACAGTGAGCGCGAAGCGAAGTGCGAAGCGAATTTCCAATTCGCACGAAAAACCGCTTCTCATTGAAACACGTTGAAAAAAACATCGACCGGCCACCAGTGCAAGCGAATTTTCGGCTGGATCGCGCGAATTCATCCTGTTCATCCGGACATACATTGAAAATATTCTTTCGGATATTTTTTATCGCAAATGCGCAAGTAACCATAAGCACTAAAGCTTTGCCTTTTTATAGCTTTACACCAGCATTCAAGAGCTAAATTACACTATACCAGCACATCAAGTGCCATTTTGCATTACAACAGCCCTTCGCGTGCTTTGCTGCATCACTTAAGAATTATACCACTCTTTTAAAATGCAACTAGCATTTTTTGACACGAATGCCAAAGCGTTGGTAAAGTGTCACAAATAAACAAAAAAAAAAAAAAACTAGCATTTTATTTGCTTCAGTCTTTTTCAATTGAAACCAGGGAAATGGCATCCCGATCCTTTGTCATTGAATTTGACAACCATCAAAATTACGGGCCCATGCACGATTTTGAGGGCCCATAACAAACCTGACATTTTGCTGTCAAGGACCCAAACTAAATGTCAAATGCTAGAGAAGTATGGTTGATAGCACACTAACACAGCAATCATTCTGATTCCTCATTGGTTGAAATTTTGACTTTTGAGACTTCGTACCACAGAGAACAGACGTACGAGCTATTTCACGAAACTTGTGTAAAATTTCCAACGAACATTTTAACCAATTTTTCCTTTTTAGCTTAGTCACCAAATACACCAAAGAGAACTGTGAAAATTTGATTAGTAACTTTTGAACGGCGCAATAGATGACACTGTTTCAAGTCGATTTTCAGCGTATTTTTTGGGTGTCCGCATTTGAAATTTTACACACTTTTGTAATGATTTTTTGTTCGAGCTTGTACATCTGTTCTGTGCTTCGTACTGCTTTGAGAGGAAAACACCATAAACGTCTCTCCCGATGGATACCCGCATACTAATGGCGTATTTTTTTTTGATTCCGGATTTGGCTCTAGAACCGTCAGAATAAAAAAGCAAGTTTCGGGTTTCGAGTTATTCCATACGTAGGTGTGCGTGAGAACGAGCGCAATGTTTACATGCAGCTGTCATTTTGTTCTCCCTTCTGGATTTCTTCATACGGTTCTTCACATCCCGATTGCCGTTTTTCGTGTCCGGATTGCACTGGACTGCAGATAGTACGATTTTGCTTGGCTGAGAGGTTCAAAATCGCGGAAATAATCATTTGCCCGTTCATTATTTCAACTGTTTTGTTTTCAACCAAAAACAGCTGTTTAATGTTTTGACAACAACGTTGAGAGTATTGGTGAATTTCTCGCAAAACTGACTTTTTTCTCAGGGCGACTCCGTCCCTTTTTCGAGCGAACCTAGGTTGCCTCCATAGTACTTTGAAACATACAAGGTAGGCTATTCCGCTCTCTTTCAACGTATTGGTAAGAGGCCCCAAAAATAGTTATGGAAAAAACTGGCTAATGTATGGAATTTTTCAGAAAATCAATTTTTTCTTTAAATTGATAATCATTAAAATTATGAGAAAAATATGCAATGATGCATTTTAATGCAACGAACAAAATTTGGGTTTCAAAATCGCTAAAAGTAATATGCAACGGGCTTTTGATCGATTTAAAACTAAAATTTGGTGATTATTTTGGCTTGTGTGGTCTTTTTCTTGTGCAGTTTAAACCAAAAAAATCACACAAATTGATTATTTATCACAGAAATATGAAGTATTTTACATCTTCATCAAATTTTGAACATAGACAGAAGAAAATATTTAATTTTTTGCTCTCAAAAAAGAGGGACGGTGATGAAAATTTCCTTTGAATGCTCATTATTTATGGTTCAGATCCGAAAATCCAAAGCAAAAAATAGTTTCCGATGAGGCTGAAGAATCAATCTTTAATCTGAGGCCCTTTTCAAAGGAATCGAATAGCTATTGACGGAGAAATTAATAATTTTGATTGCCATTCTATATAAAACTGCCAAATTTTCATAACTATTTTTGTTGGTATGCAAGCATGCTCTGTACATACACGGGGCTTTCAAGTGAGGTTAAGCGCAATGGCCTACCTGTTATTTTCCATGTACTATGGGTTGCCTCTCGAGCAATAAATGAGCACGATGACAGCAGTTAGAGCGAACCTAGGTTGCCTCTAGTTTGCCTCCAGGTAAAAAAAAATACGGTATAAAAAACCGTATCTCAAACTGTCACGTCACCTACGGACGCACCGCAGTCACGCATCGAACCCCCACATCATTCGCCGTCACTGACAGGCGAGAAACGTCAAGGTGGTAAAGTGCATGACCAGCAATAACAGAGTTTGGTGACTAGGCGTTTAATCAGTAACAAACAAATAAACAATTTACAACAAATTTATTAAAGTTTAGTTACAATTACAGTACAATTTAAACAAATAACACTGGATTACACTACACTCGTTTGCAAGGAACACTTCAAATCAATTTATAGCTTCGCGCAGGTAAACTTGTTGTGTTAAAAGTGCAAGAATGAATTATGTTACTTAGGTCTATATCACAGGTATTGATTCGTGGCGTAAACCTAATTCGTCTGCTAAATTGAGCAGTTTCACAGTTAGTGCCTAATAATACTTGAAACAGGTAAATCCTAGATATAAACATAATTATTTATCGAGCATAACATTGTCCACATACATTCACCATATAGGTAACAGTAAGTGCTAGCAATACCGTACGGCACCCGAATTTGGACTGAACACAAATAATTACTAAAAAGGCATTAAACGTAAGTTGAAATTTAAGATTATATTCAATGAAACACAATGCACATATATATTATAAGTAATCAAATCCCTAAATGCATGAATTGTCTTTACTACAGGGATAATTTAACGTTCTGTAATACACCGTTGAAATTACCGGAAGCTTCGTCGTTTTCTTTCTTGTTTCGGCAACAAATTAAATTATCCGTTTAGTTCGAAATGTCGGTCAATAGTGTAGCGAGCGCTAATAATACTCAAGAGATGAGTGGAAGTGTTTCTCAAGGTGAGGGGAAAAATTGTGGAACGTGTGACCGTACTGATACGAGTCGGATGGTGCAATGTGACTCATGCGACACCTGGTTTCACTATGAATGCGTGAATGTGAACGACAACATAGAACATGAGGACTGGATTTGCAACAAATGTATTAGAAAACAGCTGGAGAAGGAAAGAATTACCTTGAAGAATGAAATTGAGCAGGCCAGGAAGCAGAAAGAGCAGTGGCAGTTACAACAACAGCAAGAGCAACAACTGAAGCAGCAAGAACAGTTAGAGCAGCGTCAAAAACAACAACAGCTAGAGCTGGAGAGGCTCCTACAACTTAAGGAGCAGTCGCAAAGGATGCACGAGCAATTTCTGCTGCTTGATGAGTCCATTTTAAGTCGTTCAGGGAACCTTACTCATCCGACCCAGCAAACTGGAGCGATTCCAAAACAGCCGCTGATGTCAACACGTTATGAAACTAATGCATTGGCGTTTTCTAGGGCCCAAATGACGGATACCTCAAAGGAAAGCGGAAAGGCGTCTAGTAAAGGATCACAGCGTTCAGCAAGGAGTCGGGAACAGAAGTTAAAGGCGCTAGAAGCTAGGCAAGCTCTAGAACGGAAGCAACTGGAAGAGCGACTACGGTTGGAGGAGCAGTTATCAGCGCTCAACGAGACGGATTCGGAAACTACTGAAAGTGTCGAAAAGGTCGAGAATTGGTTAAATAAAACTCATATTGTCGAAAACGTGTCTTTGGATGAAACTACGCTGCCCGGTTATCCAGGAAAGACTCCAAAGTCAGTGAGAATACAGCTGTCGTCCAATTCTTCAAAAAACTCGGATACAAACACGGTGTACCCTTCTCAAACCGTATGTACCAATTCTCACGTCATACCACCTAGAAGCGTAATTTATTCTGATGCAATTCCCACTGTGCTTCCTCCCCGCGGGTCTCAGTCTTCTGTCGTGATAACAGGGGTTTCACAGTCGATTCTGCCGAACGAAAACTTCTTGTCTTCTTCCACGTACATCCCACCGTCAACTAGCGAAGCATTTCAAGGTGCAGTAGGTCTTCCACCAAGTGATCCTGAACAATCATATGTTTCGAGATGTCCACCAAGTTCTGTCCCAGCACAAATATATCCGCCCGTTTATACTTCTCAGCAACCGAGGGTAGCCGTTGCACAGCAACACGCTCCTGGATCTTTGGGGGCCTGGCAACCTGTTTTCGTGAATTCTAACCCCTACGGCAATCCGCATGGTTCCAATCTGCCTCCGGTATCAGCATCGACACCACGACAGTTCTCTTCGTTCCCGCATTACCACCCAAACGCCGATGGTCTCTGTAATACTGAGAACCCGTTGAGTACGGAGCATCTTGCAGCTAGACACACTGTGACAGAACTGCCTAAATTTGGTGGAGATCCGGAGGAATGGCCAAGGTTCATTGCAGCGTACGAACGAACCGCAAGGATGTGCTGTTTTCGAAATGATGAGCTTTTGGATCGTCTCGAAAAAAGTCTGCAAGACAGAGCTCTCAGCACCGTAAAAAGTCTTCTTCTGCATCCAGACAATGTTCCTATCATCATACACCGTCTTAGTACCCTGTTTGGAAACCCGGAAACCATTGTAGACACGATGATGAAGAGAGTTAAGCTGATGCCGCCGCCGAAAGCAGACAATTTTTTTTTTTTTTTTAATTTACAAGTTGTTTTATTAAGGCATTTTACTTATAAAGTTTTTATGTGCCGGGAGTATAAAGCAGACAAATTAGAGAGCATAATTGACTTTGGGGTTGCTGTTCAGAATCTTTGTGCAACTATTCTAGCCTGTCGGCTAGACGAACGTTTATATAATGCTACTCTGCTACAAGAATTAGTGGAAAGTCTCCCAATTAACCTCAAAATGAAATGGGCAACACATATACAGAAGACTGGAGCGATATCTCTTATGGATTTCAACATTTGGTTAACTAAGAAGGTCGATGCCTTCAGCAGAGTAACACGACCACAAGCATGGACGAAACCTTCCTCTAGAAATAGGAGAGAAGAAGCGTTTTTGCACGTACACTCCGAGCAGCCGTCCGTAGAATCCACTCGAAAGGTATGTCTAGCTTGTGCTGGAGATTGTGCGAACATAGAAAGCTGTAGTGTCTTTCTTCAGATGTCAACGAAAAGGAGGTGGGCATTAAAGAACGAGCATAACTTCTGTCGTAAATGTCTGGCTAAACACTTAGGGGCGTGTGAGAGAAAAATTCCATGTAACGTAAACGGCTGCAGATTTCTTCATCATTCGCTTCTTCATGACGACCGCAAGCATTCAGGACCGCCTTCCCATCCAACACAGAATTCGCATTGCAATACGCACAATTGTTCGCTAGGAGGGGTCTTGCTTAAGTACATCCGTATTACCGTACACGGTAAGAAACGATCTATCACAACCTATGCCTTTCTCGATGGTGGTTCTACCTGCACTTTGATGGAACATAGCCTGTGGCAGGATTTGGACCTTGCAGGTGAACAGTACCCACTGTGTATTAACTGGACAGCTGGTCAAGGGCGATACGAAGCAGGTTCAGTGAGATGTTCTATCGATATCACCGGAAGTCAATCAGACAATCGCTTTCATCTAACGAAAGTACACACAGTCGAGAGCTTGGCACTTCCTCCGCAGACAGTCTCTGGACCTGATCTAATAAATCGTTATCGTTATCTCTCAGATGTTCCTATTGACTCGTATACCGATATTAGGCCACGTATCTTGCTGGGAATGGACAATATTCGTCTCGAATACCCCTTGGATTCCAGAGAAGGTCTCGAAAATCAGCCGACGGCTGTTCTAACGCGCTTGGGATGGGTAATTTTCGGACCCAATGATCTTGAAAACGATCAGGCCATTACTCGAAAATCTGAGTTCAACTATCACGTTTGTCAGTGCGATGAGCTTAACGCAGCGGTACGAGACTATTTTTCTTTTGATAGCCTTGGAGTTCAAGCAGGTGGTAGGCAGATCTTGTCAAAGGACGACGAGCGTGCAATGGCACTTCTCAAGAAGAACACCACACGTAATGGCGCACGATACGAGACGTGCTTACTTTGGCGGTATGATAACATCGATTTACCCAGTAGCAAAAATATGGCACTAAGCCGGCATAAGTGTCTAGAACGACGTTTGATTCGGGAACCAGAGTTGGCGAAGGCTTTACAGCAGAAAGTATGCGAATACGAGACTAAGGGATACATTCGTATGCTGACAGCAGAAGAGGAAAACATGTATCGCGATCGTTGTTGGTACCTGCCGATCTTTCCGGTAACTAATCCAAACAAACCCGGCAAACTCAGGATCGTTTGGGACGCCGCAGCTAAAGTAGGCAAGGTCTCTCTAAATTCGTTTCTATTGAAGGGTCCAGATCAGGTTGTACCGCTTCCACATGTTCTACGCCGCTTTCGGGAGTATCGTGTTGGGATTACGGGTGACATACGCGAAATGTTTCACCAGGTTAGGATAAACAACAAAGATCAACACTACCAACGTTTTTTCTGGAATAAGGGAAACTTTGGAGACGTGCCAGCGACATACGTTATGGAAGTCATGACATTCGGAGCAAGTTGTTCGCCAAGCTGTGCTCAATATGTAAAGAACCTTAATGCGATACGATTCAGAGAGCAGTACCCCCTAGCAGCTGACGAAATAAAAAACGGAACCTATGTTGATGACATGCTTTGCAGTGTTGAATCAGAAGTGGAAGCGATTGAATTAGCAAAGAACGTGCGCATGATACACGCTAGCGGAGGTTTTGAAATTCGAGGATGGTTGTCCAACTCCAGGAACGTGATGGAAGCAATGGGCGAGAGTGATGTTGCCCCAAAGAATATGGATATAGGTGCTGCGCTCGCAACAGAAAAGGTTCTTGGAATGTGGTGGGACACAATCTCGGACACCTTCACCTTCAAGACTCCGAAAAGATGTCGTCCGGAATTAATGACTGGCTCAGAAATTCCCACCAAAAGGGAAGTTTTGCGGGTTCTCATGTTAATCTACGATCCACTGGGATTTCTCGCAAACTTTCTTATGTACCTGAAAGTACTTCTGCAAGAAATTTGGCGTTCCGGCGTTCAATGGGATGAACCAATAAACGAACAACAATTTGAAAAATGGTGTGTTTGGCTGAAGGTTCTACAACAAGTAGAAAACGTTTCCATTCCAAGGTGCTACAGAACCAAAACTTCTTCTTCTCCCGACACCAATCACATCCAAATTCACGTGTTTGTAGATGCCAGTGAAAACGGCTACGCTGCTGTCGTCTACCTACGATTTGAAGAGGATTCCGTGGAATGTGCCTTTGTAACCGCCAAAACTCGTGTCGCTCCTTTGAAGTATGTATCAATTCCACGCCTGGAACTTCAAGCAGCAGTGATTGGAGCACGGTTAGCGCAGGATGTAGTAGAACAGCATCGATTACCAATAACTCAGCGATTCTTTTGGTCCGATTCTCGAGATGTGCTTTGCTGGTTGAAATCTGATCACAGGAAATATACAAAGTATATTGGAGCTCGTGTTGGTGAAATCCTGGAAAAAACAAATGTTGCAGAATGGAATTGGGTTCCTTCCAAATTGAATGTAGCCGATGAAGGTACAAAGTGGCAAAAAACACCAGATTTGCACTCGAGTAGTAGGTGGTTCAGAGGTCCAGACTTCATTTGGCAGTCGCGGCAAGAATGGCCAGAACAACTCAAATGTTATGGAGTAACTGATACAGAAATTCTTCAACATTCAAATGTCCATGTGATACGAGAACCTCTGATAAACTTCGGTGATCATTCGAACTGGTGGAAGCTAGTACGCCTAGTTGCGTTTATTCGTCGATACATCGGTAACCTTCGCCAAACATTATATAACAGAGAAAAAGCAGTGGGCATGTTGAAACAATCAGAATTGCTGAATGCGGAATACGAGATCTATCGAATGGCGCAACGAGAAGAATTTCGCGAAGAAATTAGCTTATTATCAAACACAAAAAACGTTAACCCTCGGATTCCCAAGACCAGTGTGCTCTACGGACTTTCACCCTTTCTCGACGAATACGGAGTATTACGGATGAAAAGTCGAATTTCCAATTGTCGGTTTATAGATCAGAATACTGCCCACCCAATCCTACTCTCGAAAAATCATCAAGTTACTAATCTAGTTGCTAAATTTACTCATGAGCACTACCATCATCTAAACCATGAAACTGTGGTGAATGAGCTACGACAGAAATACCATATCCCTAAGCTTCGCAGAGTATGTAATAAAATTCATCGCGACTGCCAAGCATGCAAGAACGCTAAAGCTCGCCCACAATCTCCGATGATGGCTGACCTACCCCCAGCAAGGCTTGCAGCATGTTCAAGACCATTTTCATATATCGGGATCGATTATTTCGGTCCAATGAACGTAGCAGTAGGGAGACGTGTCGAGAAGAGATGGGGAGTGTTGATAACCTGTTTGGTAGTTCGAGCGGTACACTTAGAAATAGCCCATTCCTTAACTGCCAGTTCCTGTATCATGGCCATTCGAAACTTCATTGCGAGACGTGGCACCCCTATCGAGATCTTCAGTGATCGTGGAACCAATTTCGTTGGATCAAGTCGAGAGTTGTCGGCAGCTGTTCAAGAGTTAGATCAAGACAAGGTTATGAAGGACCTCGTATCGGCCGATACAAAATGGACTTTTCTACCACCCAGCAGTCCGCATATGGGCGGAAGTTGGGAAAGGCTTGTGCAATCAGTTAAAAAAATCTTGAATAACATGAACCTTCCAAGGACTCCCACCGATGAAGTTCTTCGTAACAGCCTACTTGAGATCGAATTCATCATAAACTCGCGTCCCCTCACCTACATCCCTATTGAGAACGCTTCAAGTGAAGCTTTGACGCCCAACCATTTCCTGCTTGGATCCTCACACGGTTTGAAACCATTGGTGTCGTACCATGACAGCCTCGCTACACTTAGAAACACATGGAAAACATCACAAGTTTACGCCAATCTTTTCTGGAAAAGGTGGTTAAAAGAGTACCTGCCAACAATTCGTCGTCGTCCTAAATGGCATCATCCGGTGAAACCTATTGCAGTCGGTGATGTCGTGGTCATCGTTGATTCCGATTTGCCCCGTAACCTGTGGCCGAAGGGGCGAGTGGTTAAGGTCAACGAGCATGCCGGCCAAGTTCGTAGTGCAACTGTGCGGACTTTGTCAAACGTGTACGAACGACCTGCTGTGAAATTGGCGGTTCTTGACATCGGTGCAACAGAGTGTAAGCCAGGAACGGGATCAGGCTTACCGGGGGGGAGTGTCACGTCACCTACGGACGCACCGCAGTCACGCATCGAACCCCCACATCATTCGCCGTCACTGACAGGCGAGAAACGTCAAGGTGGTAAAGTGCATGACCAGCAATAACAGAGTTTGGTGACTAGGCGTTTAATCAGTAACAAACAAATAAACAATTTACAACAAATTTATTAAAGTTTAGTTACAATTACAGTACAATTTAAACAAATAACACTGGATTACACTACACTCGTTTGCAAGGAACACTTCAAATCAATTTATAGCTTCGCGCAGGTAAACTTGTTGTGTTAAAAGTGCAAGAATGAATTATGTTACTTAGGTCTATATCACAGGTATTGATTCGTGGCGTAAACCTAATTCGTCTGCTAAATTGAGCAGTTTCACAGTTAGTGCCTAATAATACTTGAAACAGGTAAATCCTAGATATAAACATAATTATTTATCGAGCATAACATTGTCCACATACATTCACCATATAGGTAACAGTAAGTGCTAGCAATACCGTACGGCACCCGAATTTCGGACTGAACACAAATAATTACTAAAAAGGCATTAAACGTAAGTTGAAATTTAAGATTATATTCAATGAAACACAATGCACACATATATTATAAGTAATCAAATCCCTAAATGCATGAATTGTCTTTACTACAGGGATAATTTAACGTTCTGTAATACACCGTTGAAATTACCGGAAGCTTCGTCGTTTTCTTTCTTGTTTCGGCAACACAAACAGTCTCAACAATACATCTACGGTTTCAGAAATAGTGATTGTATCTGTAGACGTAGCTTTTCTTCTAAACTTTACTTCGCCAACGATAACAACGAAATATGAACGTTCATGTGAAAACGTGCGATGGTATCTGAGAAGGTGATTGAATGATATGAACGATTTTCTTCAACTTTTCTTAAATCGTATAACTGAACTCGAACCGTTAAACCAGTGCATTTAAATCTAGGGTGGAACAACTTTGACACAAAGTAGGCGCGGTGGAGAAGTGGACACTGAAGCCGAAATTTTGACATGCTCCGACATTGATCTATAAGCCCTGGAATTTTCCAAATCCAAATTATGAAAGAAAAAATCGTTTTTGTTTTTAAATTTTTAATATTTATAATACAATAAACTTTTGTCACAAACATGGTTTCGCTACAAATTTTTAAGGAGTGATATCACTGGGAATTCCCTCTACACTTTTTCCAAGTTACGTTTGCGTGGCGTTTTTTGGTGTTTCTCGAAATACATAATATTTGAAAAATGAAATATTTTTTTCTATAGATAATGTGGTAGGTATATATACTAAAATATTTGTTTTTCGCCACGTGCTAATTTATAAAAAAATTGACGCTTCGCGTTGAGCAATGTGTCAGCGCGTCAAATTAGTCGAAGCGAATCGCGCGAAACAGATAGGCAAAAATACATGGGAAAAGCATCAATATTTCATAGCGCTAACATTGGTTAAAGTTTATTTTTAAGTAAAAAATGGTAATGGATCCGCGAACAGAAAAGCTTATTTCACTCGTACACGAGCGAAAACACCTCTGGGATAGATCCTTGAAAACACACGCTAACAAATCGAAGGTTCTTGTTATTTGGAAAGAAATATCGGCCGAGATGGGTATTGACGAAAGGAGTAAGTTAACCGTTTTATTTTTTCTGAAAATGATGTTAAACAGTTGAAAACATCAAGTACCTATATCAAGAACAAATACATCCATAAATTGTTGCAAATTTGTTGCTGTATGAAATGAAGTGTTAATTTTTTTATTTGTATCTTTACTAGCGATCAGGAAAAGATGGAAAGGTCTACGAGACACTTTCCTAAGGGAACTGAAAAGGGTTCCGCAACATGAGCAAATTGGAGCGAGCGAAATGTTTAACCACACAAAGTGCACGTCTTGGCCATATTTTGAAGCGATGTTTTTCATCAAAGATCATGTTAAACCAAAAAGTGTACTAACCGATCCCCTCGTTATTGAGCCGGCTATGGTCGATAGTGAGAACCCACTGGGCCACGGAATAACGTTTGCGGACGTCGATTGCGGGAATGACATGGAGGCAACCATTCCAGTGCAACAAAGTACCAGCAGCAGCAGCAGCAGCAGTAAAGGTTCAAAACGGCAATTGATTGCAACTGAAGGTAAAAGATTGCCTGTTACTGAAAAGGTGGACAAACATTATATTGCTTTCGATGAAGACGAGGCCTTTTTCGACAGTCTCTTGCCTCACGTTCGAAAGTTGAGGCCGGAAGAAAAACTTAATTTTCAAATCGAGATGCAAAGTTTAGTCCATCAACATGTATACTACAAGAATGCCGACATGAATGATCATCAAAACGAAAACAGTATGCTTTAGAAAGAAAAGCGACGCTTCGCTTTGAATGACGCATCGCTGTGAGGGACGCGTCATTATCGTGCAAGGCAAATACAAATAGTATCAGCCAAAACATAGCGATAGAAGCCAAACAGCAATCAAGTTGTTTTAATAAATTATTTCAGACAAGAGAAAATGATGATTGGTGCGGAGGAAATTATTCCACTTATTGCCGCGAGACCAGCGCTCTGGAATAGATCATCGCCGCAGCACCGTAATCAATTCAAAACAATAAAACTTTGGAGACAAGTTTCGGAGGAGTTGGGCTCACAACTAACGAGTAAGTTAATAAACTTGTGATCGAGTAGCGTATCCATTTTACTAATGCAAGCGTTCTTTTATTAGTTGCTGAAATCCAGAAAAGATGGAAATCCCTACGTGACTGTTTCTCCAGAGAACTTAAAAGAATTTCGGCAGCCAAACGACAAAAAGTCAATACATCGAACTGGACAAAGTACTGCAAATGGCCTCATTTCGGAGCCATGCTATTTCTCAGAGAACAACTTAGGCCAAGAAAGGCGAAGTTATTCGACCCAAATCTACGATCGACAGCAGCAGCAATCAAAAAGGATGCATCATCAAGCTCAAGTGATGAGGAAATGGACCACGGGACTGAACAGCAAAACAGCTGCTTGCCACCACCACCGCAACCGATTGAATTCGTGGAATCAGTAGCACCGAAAGCGAACGCTATTATTGATGACGAAGATAAAGCATTCTTTCTTAGTCTTTTGCCTCATGTTCGCAAGCTAGAACCTGAAGACAAACTCGTGTTCCGCATGGAGGCGCAAAAATTAGTTCACCAGTGTGTGTATAGAAAGTCCCATTTGATTAGTAATAGAAACGAGGACAGCTCGAATGGCTGTTCACTTAAAATAGAATTCTCTTAATCGATACTGACAATAGAACATAAGTATTTATACTTTTAATCTGGATCAAATACAAGAATCAATCGTTTTTTTCTTAAACGTCTTTAAAAACTACAATCGAAATGTTTAATTGAACTGGAATTTTCATGATTTATGTTTGAAATAATTATAAACGAAGTAGAAATATGGACGTTCGGAAGTAGCAAATAAAAAATGTTAAAGACCAACCGTGGAGATAAATATTTCAATTATTGCCTTTAGATGACTCGCAATTAAGTTGTAAAACTTCCAAAAAAATACATTTCCCTGATCTTAAACCAAAGTTCAAAGCCCTTCGCGTTTCAATCCATTCCCGAACACGGTTTATTTAGATGATTTTTTCAATTTGCGATACATTTCAACTACGTTTTGCCGTTCCTGGTCCAAACGCATTCTCGTTGCAATGGGCAATTTTTTCCTCTTACCTTTAAGATCCAACTTGGTGGATTCGGGAGTTTTCTTAGATTTTTTCCTTTTCTCGACCGATTGTGCCTCGTCTGCCGCATCCTCTGAGGTATTTGTTTTATTCAGAATGGAGTGCAGCAGTAAACTTTTGGTTCCAGGCTGTGAATAATATTTCTTTTATTAAAAAAAGTAACAATGAATTGTCAAGAATAATTTACCCGAGGTGCTCCCTCCAGTTGGGCTGCCCGTCTAGGTTTGACATTCAGTGAAGGTGGCCCGTGGACAGTCTCTCCAAACGCCACCGTATCCAGCTGATACTCTTCCAGCAAACGATCCTCTTCCTTTTGTTTCTGTTCGTTTATTTTTTGTTTCTTGAGGGCCTTTTTCTCGGACAAAGTTAGCTTCTTTTTCGCTACCTTCGACACACTTTTAGCCTTGTATCCCTTCGTCTCGCGTGCCTTTTTCTTCAGAAGCTCATCGATTTCATTAGCCTTTCGCTTCCGCAGCTTGATGGCTCCGGTCTGCTCGTTACGCTCAATTTCTACGTTATATTTGGAGGAAAATGTGGCTTCCAGCTCCCGATCGTTTTGAATTTTGCTGGCACGCTGAAGAAATGCGGTCGCTGTCTCCTTGGGGAGCTGCTGGACCACCGAATCGCCCACGTGTAGACTGGATTTCTTGGATTGCTGTTTTCGGCGCGACTTTTGTTGTTGAATTCTCGCAAAATCAGGGTTTTTACTTTCCTCTTTAAGCTGTACAAATCGCTTGAATCGGTTCGAAACTTCCTGTAGATTTCTCTCCCGAGGCGGATTGTTTACTTTGTCTTTAATCCTGTATTAAAATTTTGTTTAGTAAGGAAAGTCAAAAAAAAAAAATCCAATATACTCACAGGGCTTCTCGTTCAGCCAATTTTTTAATAGGGTCGCGCACACCGTGGCGTTTAGGGACTGGAATTTTCCGAGGCTTATTTGGACCAAATTGACCCATTGTAAATTGCTGTCTCAGTCGCTATCAACGTTAAAATTTAATATCTACTTAGTTTAAACTTCTTAAAGCTTTTAATGAATGTTATGTTCAAAAACAACATAAACACGCTACATGAATGTTTTCATGCATGCACGCTCTTTTTTTTAAACTCAAAATTAAGTAGTTTTGGTTCAAAACAGCACTTCGGTGGCTTCCCTCAACTTTGAGTTTGACTGGGCAATAGCAAAACTAAGTTCTGATAGGCATACTCAATACTAAGTTCGGCAGCCGAACTCGGATTTATCCTTTTTTTCGAGGGTAGCTTATTTTCAGGGAATTAAAGGATGATTAAAATTTGTTGTACCCGGATGTTGCTGTTCCGGTACATTGCATTGCAATTACAGAGCGGTGGAAAGTTTTGACATTCCCGGTCAAAGAAAACTTCCAGATGTTACTTCCCACGGGAAGTAAACAACATCCGGAAGTTTCCGGACATTCCAAGCCGCTCACCATATGATGACAACGACGGACAGAATTTTACGCTGACACGGTGAACATGCATTTCATTCTGAAGTTCCTTCATAGTTTTCCGGTAATTGTTCCGGAACGACATAATTTTGCGACGTGTTCGTTGGTTGCTGTTCCGGTTCGGACTGAACTCGCTAAGTGTTTTCAGTTCAACAAAGAGAGTTCAATTTTTAGTTCATAAGGTCGAACTCAGCTTTGATCCCTCGCCGAAGGAAAAAAATGGATCAATTTTGAGTTCGCAGTTCGAACTCCGTTTTGATCCATCGCAAGGAGGAAAACAGGGTACTTAACTTTAAGTTCATAGAATCGAACTATGTTTTGAACCTCGGTCATACTTAATTTTGAGTTTAAAAAAAAGAGCGTGTGCGGATGCGGTTTTTGAATACTACACGTCTAAAATTAAAAAATAACAATTGGCTCTTTGTTAGAACACAAACTTTTTACCAGTGGGCGATGAACACTCGCTGTCTGGGTTGCCAAATGCCCAGATTTGTCTATGTCCACATATGTGCCAGACACAGATTTTGCCCAGATTCTTGCTCAGAGTGCCCATACAGACTTTAAAAATAGTGTGATGAAATCAATATTCATGTATCGAATAAGATCCGTAAGTACCGGATTATACTAAAAATCTTGCTTGTATGCATTGGTATTTCACCAATCGTTCAGTAAAACATTTTTTTTTAAATAAGATCGGCATGGTACCACTTCCCGGCAATGTTATTCAAACCGTGTGGAGCACATCTCTCAGATTTCCCCTTCCCGAATACGAAAATATTGTAACATAACAGTTTCTGTTGAAGTTATAAAACGATTAGAAACAGCGTAAAAAAACGTTTAGAAAATGATATCTGAAACCATAAAAAACATTGCACTTATCTTGAATTCCAAAACGACGGTCTGTTGAATATGGCGTTAAGTTATGTTACTGTTTAAAACTGTTAAAACTTCTATATGGAGACACTGTTCTGCGAACAGTTGCGATAAAGTACCAAAACCACTAACGAATAACGTATTTTTTGCATCGAACTGTTTTTGTTACTGTATCTGAACATTTACTGTAATAGTTGTAAATCGATTCGATATTACGTTCTTCCAACGTAATGCATACCCTATCCTGAATCGTCGTAAGCGAATGCAGCACACACACATACAAAAGAAAGTTTCCTTTATTTATAAAAACACTCATTTTTAAATTTTATAAATGTTCATTTTATTCAATTCTATGATGTACCTATATAACAAAAGTTCCTCCACAACAAGGTATTATTCCGGAAACACGGGCGGGACGCTGGCTTAGCCGCGGATCACTGCTGTATCCAAGAGTTCGGGACATTGCTCCTTGCTCCTTTCAGTGCGACCTTTGCTCCTCCAGCTCCTGTTTCTGAAATAAAGAAAACTTTCGTTTATTTATTCGAATATTTATCTAATGTAAATCGAATTTACCTGTTCCGAACATCGCTGGTGATCTTCTTCTGGTTTGTCCTGATAATATGTCCGTCCGTCGGACCAAAATCGGTGAGGATTTGTTGATGCTGGTATGCGGGAGTTGGACGAAAAGTTGTGTTTTTTTTTGTATTCTTTTTCTCGGTCAGTTGACAGCCCTTGGCAGTGATGCCGACTAGACCGATTTTAAAAAAAATTGAACCATATTGAGAAATGTGATTTATAGCTAGATAGAAAACATAGATATATAGCTCAAAGCGATGAGGCTTTTAGAAACAGACAAATTCCGAGGACATAGAATTTAAATAACTGATTATTGAAAACTAATAAAACGAAAGTAGAAATGATATTTCTCAAACTCGATGAGCAGCGTACACAGATTCAGAATTTTTTTATTTTATCATTTTATTGATAAACGATGAATAAAATAATGCATGAAACGAGCAAAACCGATGTACTTTAGTTGGTGAAAGAGTTGAACAATTAATTTGTGAATGTAGCATGATTTATAACACATAATTAACAAAATAATAATTTGTTAATGAATGCGATATGTTAAACTCAACTTAATGCTCATTGTAGCCTGCTTGAGTATAATCAAGAATAGAATTTCAAAATATTATGCATATAGGCATCCTTAAGAAAAACTCTTTTGCTGCTTGTTACCGACTCAATAATCTTAAATTAATTTAAGTTAATCCTCAATCAATTTTGAAAAGTTTTATGTACATTGCAGCATCGCTTATTTTTTTGTCGAAATGAGCTGGAGCGCAGCGTGTTTGCTTAGCTGTACTGCACACTTCATAACTTAAGAGACTTGAATAAACAGTCTAGACTATAGAGGCTAGAATTCTAGTCTCTTTAGGCAGATCAGTGCGAATTCTATCATTTAGCTACACACTAACCGCTTTTGTTATACTTTGAACCAATTATCCGAAAATCAATCATTTTCCATCAGCCATGCTTTACTGCATTCAGAGCCAAAATATCGAAGCAGTCAATTTTTCCTCTCCAACCAAATCATATAAACATCATGCATGACAACGACGCTGCTGTTTGAACGTATAAATGCGACTGCCAAACATTGAACGGAATCCAACTTTCAATACAACAGACAATAAGTGCTGAGTTTTTCAAAACGATGCATCTGGCACCTCTGACCCGGTGATTTTGACGTAAGTTTGGCAGAAGACATGGACGCTACGCGTTATGGTTCGAGAACAATTTAACGATAATTGATAAATTTGAAGTAAATCGTAATACCGTTCATTAACCTTTTCAGATACCTTCATCTTTTAACATATACGTTTATTAATCGTTCTTAACGTTGTCGACGAAAAGTTCAAAATTACAACTACGTTTACAGATACAATCACTATTTCTAGAGCAGTAAATGTATCGTATTGACTGTTTGAGATATAGTTTTTTGCTATGCGGGTTTTTTTCCCCTCGTTTTAACAGATTTAAGCTTTTTTCCTCAGATTTAAGCTTTCGTCTTCTATGCTCTCAAGGCAAAAAAAGCTTAAATCTGAGGAAAAAAAGCTTACAAACCAGATTCACGACCACTTATTTAAAAGATGTTGGTCACACGATACATAGACAAATCGTGTAACGTTGCAGGGATCTGCATGGTACGTGGTAGGAAACAGTATTCGTTTCACAGTTTTCTACTCGAAAATAATCCGAATATGAAACCACACCAGCGTTGCCAACCTTCCAGATTTTTCTGGAATCTTCCAGATTTTCATGTGTCATCCAGAAATACAGACCTCATGTTGTCTGGTCCAGACTTTTCATAAATTATCCAGATTTGTCCAGAAATTTCTATAAGCTCAACGTTTTAGTAAAAAAAAATGCTATTAAAATCCAATTGCTCATAACTGCAACACTGAATTTACTGTGAAGCAGAATACAGAAGTTATTTTGACAGCTGAATGGGTCTAAGCTTTCGGTTGTTCAAGCTTTCGTTCACATAAACTCAGACATTGATTATTTTCAAGGAATGAGTATAGATCCTTAGACTACTACAATATTGCGATTTGACGACCAAAAAAAAAAAAGGTCATCACCTACAAAGATAGTCATCCAGACTTTTCCAGACATTTTTTTCAAAATCTTCCAGACTTTTCTGAAAAACAGTTGGCATCCCTGAACCACACAAACAACCCTTCTCCCCCTCTCACACGCACATCGTCGAAATTTTCGTTTGCAAATTTGTGATCTCCCTTGTGCACAGACATACACAGACTTTTTTCAAATTGCCCAGATTTATTAACATCAACCCTTGGCATTCCTGCTCGCCGTGATCGATCATGCATGCATGATCATGATGATGAATCTAGATCAGGGGGATGGCACCCTTACTACCCCCTCGTCCGATTTACGGCGTGTTCGTATAAATTGATTTTTTCTATCGATGTTGGCGTTCGTAAATTAAACAAACTGTATGCAAAAGCATTGGAAGGTTATTTGACATCTACCAAACAAATCGATGCATCACCCAAACAAATCAGTTTACGAACACACGCTCGGCCATATTGAACCATTAATGCTTGAAAAATAACCATAATCGAAGTTTTGTGGATCAAGTCGTTTTATGAGTTTTCAGTGAAAACTCATAAAATGAGATTTCAAGGAGAACTTGGATTATGGTTATTTTTTAAACATGGTCGAAAAAGTGAAAATTTGCAAAATGGAATGCAAAATGCAATGGAAAAACATCTGAATGAATGTAAAACAACAAGCATCAATCCGTGGATTGCCAATAGAGCTTTTATTTAAAAATACGTTTGGATATAATTAAAATCTATAAATATTTATGGATAACTTGTTCTGGTCGCATTCATCGAAATCTTCAGTGTTCGATGCTGACAATGAAGATACACTATTTTGTTGCAATTCCGCAAGTGCTGCTGTTTCCTCCCCGGTGACTGCACAGCACCTGATCTAGTATCCGCTCCTCCCATGTTTCCTTTCGCAGCTTTTCGAATCGGACTCGCACTCGATGAGCGAAGGGAAGTGATTTTCAGATCATCACTGCAACGGATAGGAAAACAGAAAACTGTTAGTATGGTGCTATTAAAATAAAATCAAACGAGGTATTGTAATAGTTCTAAATAACATAACTTACCCCTTGAAAGATGCTTTATCATGTGGCCAAGCAGAATGGTTCCTAGCAGATGTTTGCCACTACCGACAGTCTCTGAAAAATTTGTCCGTGCCGTTCTGATGAGGTTAAATATTTTTCTAATTGCAATTGCAAATGCGTTCCTTTCTCGTTAGCAATGTTGTCTTTTCCTGTAGATAATTCAGTCAAATCTCCTGTTTCCTTCTTGTAATAAAGTTGGCCTATAGCTCACCGAATCTTCCGATCAACTACGAGAAACAAATTAAGGTTATGGTAATTTGGAAGTGTTCATCAATTTAATGTATTAAAACTCATTTTTTTTCAATTTCCACAGATACTTACGCGTTAATTGTATTATAGGGTAACCTTCATCTTATACGTTAAGTAACTAAATGAACTGAAACCACTGATTGATAACTGCCTGCTGAATCCCGGACGGAAGTCCCGTCACGACAGCTATAAAAAAAAACAAACAAATTCTCTTGCAAAGATGGCTGCTATTTTTCCATATATTTTGCGGTTGAAATTTAACCATTTTTCAACTTGTTCATTAGAACTCCTAAAATGGTTGAAATTGAACCGTTCATTACGGTTGAAAAACAACAATAATGACAGTTCTATCGAAAATCTCAAAAAATGGTTCAAGAAAAGTCATTAATGGTTGAAAAAATATGAGCGTGCACGCCGTTAAAATTTCTCGCGAGCGCTCATTACGTCGTATGAAACAAAATGTAAACAAAGAGTTTTGTAGCCTGAAAAACATGTAGGATATAGAAATTTTAAAGTTGTTTTGATAACTTTTGCAGCAGTTTTCTGTGAATTCTTGAGATGTTTCATACGACGTAATGAAAGCTCACGCGAGATTTATCGACCTGATCAGTTTTAATGTGTTTTTCTCAAATTGTAATATTTTATTTGTAATTTCTTTATTTGAAACGGCTCATTGGGATTGGGCCTGCTAAAAAGAATAAAGCCTGCTCTTTACTCTTACACAGATTTCCATAAGAATGACAGCTAATCGGAGTGAAATTGGAGTGAAGGCTATTTCTCTCTCTGTTTAACTGTTGCGAGACAGTAAAACCAGTTTAATTCTGTTAATTTATTCCAGGTGTGATGAATACAAAATTTCTAAAAGTAAACTGACGTTAGAATATGTGTAATAAGATTAACTTAGTTACGCTTACGTTCAGTATTTAACTGTCACACAACTAGAAGGCACTTGTAATAATAAGTTGTACGAAGGTGTAGTGACCGCGGCGGTACTTCGATATGCGCTTCTTTAGTGGTCGCTAGCAGCTTTGCTTGAAAGCGATTGTAACGAAAGCTAACGTATGAGGGTAAAACTAAAGATTAAAGTTGAGTTGAGCTGATCTTTTTAGTTTCTTACCGGATGTAGGCAGTTCAATGTGCTTAGCTTTTAATTGCGAAAGGCACTATCGATAAAGGTCGTATTTTACGCAGATCCAGCTAGATACAATAAGAATGTTAGCACTAATCGATGGATATTTAAGTATTGTACCTACAGATTCACTAGATTAAACTTTATAATCGCCAAATCTCTGAATGTTAACGTGATTTAACTTCGGAACTAAACGTGGAATCGTTTTAACCGTAGCTTGAATGACAAATCAAATTTTCACCTATTCTCTTTTCCTAATCTTTTGACATGTTGTTAGTGTTCCTGCTGTGAAAGCATGTTTGACGTTTTTGGTCGATGATGGTTTGATGATAGGGGAGCGATGGGTTCGATGTTCGAATCGGCGGTCGCAACAGTCCCCCCCGGAGTGTACACTTGTGTACCGTCACCTATAACGCCGATGTCCAAGATCGCAAGTTTCGCTACAGGCCTATCATATATTCCAGTTGCTGTTTGTATGGTCGCCCATCGGCGGCATCCGTCCGGAGAGATGTTTGTTGCGATGATACGTCCCTTTGGCCAACAGTTTCGGGGTAGATTCGGGTCAACGATGACTGCAATGTCCCCTACTTCGATAGGTTTGGTATTTTCAAACCATTTATGTCTTCGCGTTAAAGTTGGAAGATAATCGTGGACCCACCGTCTCCAAAAAACATTAGCCATTGTCTGTGATAGTTGCCATGATTTCCGAACTGCTATTGCGCTATCGTCAAAGGGTACCCAAGGTTTTAACCCATTCGAGGAACCCACCAAAAAATGATTTGGCGTTAATACTTCAGAGCTATCGTCGTCAATGGGAACATGTGTTAAGGGTCTCGAGTTCACAATATTTTCAATTTCGATTAACATATTCTCGAACGTTTCGTCATTTGGACGATGATTTGGATTTAGTTTGGCCAAATTTTGCTTAACAGAACGAATAAGTCTCTCCCAAGCCCCTCCCATATGAGGGGAAGCTGGGGGGTTAAAGCTCCATTTGGTGTTAGGAGAGGTAAACTCAGCAATGAGTTTGTCCTGGTTGATATCTTTGAGTACTGATTTGAGCTCCTTATCGGCTCCAATAAAATTAGTGCCTCTGTCGCTATATATGCAGATAGGAACTCCTCTTCTAGACATTATGTTGCGTATAGCCATCATACACGAGTTGGTTGTTAAGGAGTGCGCTATCTGTAAATGTATCGCTCTAGTAGTTAGACAGGTCGCTAATACCCCCCATCTTTTCTCCTGTTTACGGCCGTTAACGACCAACATAGGCCCGAAGTAGTCAATACCCATATGAGAAAATGGGCGCGCGAAGGCAGACATTCGTCCGACTGGAAGCTCGCTCATTATAGGAGGCAGAGGTTTTGCATTTTGGTTTTTACATACCTGACAGCTTTTACGAACTTGTTTGTACAGTGATCGTATACTCGGGATGTGATAGCGCTGACGAATCTCGTTGATAACTGTTTCATGATTCTGGTGATGATACCGAAAGTGAATACTTGAAACAATTAGTCTAGTTACGTGATGATTGCGGGGGAGTATAATGGGATTTCTCGTGTCCGGCAAGGCGAATTCGCACGATGATATACGACCTTGCATTCTCAAAACTTGGTTGCTGTCGAGAAAGGCACATAATTTGAACAAGGGACTTTTTCGTGGAATGCAAGTTTTCCATTCGTGGGAAGTCTGAGAGCCGAGTAGTTCGATTTCGTTAGCGTAATCGGTTTTCTGAGCGATGCGAAATAAAAATTGTTCTCCCTTTTGCAAGTCCTCACATGCAAGTGGGCCTGTTAAGATAGGTTGTTCTCGTGCAGTGCGTTGCAGGTTGTATAAATATCGTAGAGCGAATGCTGTTTTACGAAGAAGAACTGACCATACAGAAAAGTCCTCCACATTAATTAAGTTCGACGGATATTCTTGGTGAGAGAGAACTTGATGCCGTAGCTCAACATCTGTCGTGCCTAAGGATTCTTCTGATCGAGGCCAATAGGACATCGGCAGAGATAGCATATTGGGTCCCCGAATCCACCTACTAGTGCTGTTGAAGTCGGGGAAATTTTTCCATTTCGTCCCGTCATCCGCTACGTTTAGCTTAGATGGGATCCAATGCCATTCCGATAAGTCAGTTGATTCTAGGATGTCACTGACTCGATGAGACACGAACTGACTGTACTTTCGGTGATCGGATGATAGCCAACATAGCACCGTTTTGGAGTCCGTCCAAAAGTACCGTTTGTTTATTCTGATTGTGGTTGATTCCATTATTGATTTTGAGAGTCTGGCTCCTATAACACTAGCTTGAAGTTCGGATCGTGGTATTGATAGGAATTTAAGTGGAGACACTCTCGTTTTCGAGCTAACCAAACCACATTCCACTATTCCATTATTCTCGAATCGTAGGTATGTTACAGCTGCCATACCGTTCTCGCTGGCATCAACGAAGGTATGTAATTGAACGTCGGTGCTGAGATCTATTGGTACCAGGGAGCGATAGCAGCGAGGGATTTCGACTTGAGTCATTGTCGGAAGCACTTCGAGCCAGCGTTTCCATTTTTGGAACTCTTTGTGTTCTATAGGGTCGTCCCATCCTACTGACGTTCTCCATATTTCCTGAAGCAGGCATTTTAGAAACATTAAGAAATGACCAACTAACCCCAATGGGTCGAATATCTGCATCAGCGTGCGTAGAACCTCGCGTTTTGTGGGTATTTTATTGCCAGAAATAAGAGCCGGATCAATTCTTGGGGATACTTTGAATACGAAACAATCCTTCGACGTATCCCACCACATTCCAAGAACTTTTTCTGTAGTTTCTTCTTTACCGATGTTCATGTCAATATCGCTTGGTACATCTGACTTCAACCGACCTTCTAAGGTATCTGATACTATGGAGGAGTTGGAATGAAAATTTCTTATTTCGAAACCAGCGTGGCTGTGAATCGTTTTTACCTCGCTAGCTAACGTTATCGCTTCTTTTTCAGTTTCAACGCTAAGCAACATGTCATCAACATAATGATTTTCGACTATGGCTTTAGCTGCAGCTGGATACTTATGTTTGTATAGCTCAGCGTTTCTATTTTTGATAAACTGAGCTGTACATGGTGATGAACATGCGCCGAACGTCATCACTTGCATTATGTACGTCGAAGGCATTTTTGTTCCTGGATCTCTGCCCCAAAAGAAACGCTGGCAGTGCTGGTCATCTCTTCGTATTAGTACCTGGTGGTACATTTCGCGTATATCACCGCAAACAGCGAATTTGAACTCGCGAAATTTTAGCAGGACGGAGAAAAGCGAAGTTAACTGGTCAGGGCCCTTCAGGAGCACCGAGTTTAATGAAATGCCATGTGCTTTTGCGGCAGCGTCCCAGACCAATCTTGTTTTGCCAGGCTTGTTGGGATTGGTTATGGGAAATACAGGAAGATACCATACCCTCGGATGTTTTTCACCTAACTCGTCGGCCGTAAGTTTTCGAGCATAACCCTTATTGACGTAATCATCAATTTTATTGTCAAGTATCTTAGTCAGCTCTGGGTCCTTTTGCAGTCGCCTTTCTAAACACTGCCAACGGCTAAGTGCCATACTTTTACTGTCGGGTAGGCGGACATGATCGTACTTCCATAGGAGAGTGGTTTCGTAATGACCGTCTTTAAGATGCGTGGATGATTCGAGTAGCGAGATTGCTCTTTGATCATCTTTCGAATTGAGTGCAACGTCTCCTTTCGTCAATCCGAGGTTCTCTATGGCAAAGAAATTCTTCATGGCTGTGTGGAGGTCCTCGTCACTGGATTTTTCGCATGAACACTGTAGTACTGAATGGTAGTTGATTACATGTTGGTACCGAGTCGAGTTCGAACCATCCGCATGACGTCCGTAGACTGTCCATCCAAGACGTGATTTGACCGCTATCGGTTCTCCGGATTTTCCTTCCAGACTCTTCACAGGATGCCCCAGATTGGCGTGATCTACACCTATTATAATCCTGGGACAAGCAGCTTCATAGGATTGAATCGGAACGTTGTGCAAATGTTTGAAATGTTTCCTCATATCCACCATATTCAACGTTTGAGGTCTAATGTTCAAGGACTTCACGGTTCTCACGTTTTTGATAGGGTATTTTTTCATGTTTTCGCCGGTTCCTGATATTTCCAAATTTAATTTTCGCGAGTCGTCTTCCCTGCGTTGAGTCCCGCTTGTCCATCGAAGACAAAGGCTTTGGTTAGGACCATCCAGTTGAAGTTCTTTGGCTACTTGATCTTCCATCAGGGTTAGCTCGGAGCCGTCGTCGATGAAAGCGTAAGTATGAAGCCTTTTAGTAGCGCTGTGAAGAATTACTGGAACTATTTGAAACAAGACTCCACTAGCAGTTCCTTGATTGACATTGCAGCTTCCCACAACCGTTGTCGTTGGTTGGGGACGTGGCTTCGATTTTGCAGGATTATGGAGTAGCGGGTGATGTAGGAAAGTACATCCATTCTGGCCGCATTCCTTGCGCCGTCTGCAGGGTCCACTATGTCTCTTGATGCATTTGCGACATAATCCGTGCTCGTTGACTATTTTCCATCTGGAGTTATAGTCCAGTTCCAAAAATAACGAGCACTTGTCAGCTGCGCCACAGTGGCCGGAACAAGTAAAACAGTGCTCCTTTCGAACATTCTTAATTTCTTGATGGGTCATATTAGTATTCTGAGAGTTTTGATCTAAGGGGTCCTCGTTATCGCTGGGTTCCTCATGATGGTACAAGTAGCCCTCCTTATCTCGCCGATTTTTTGAAGAGGAGTTTGAGTTGATTACCGAGCTTGCGTCTTCCGCTATGGTGTACAACCAGCTATTAAATTGTAACAATGTTGGGCTGGCGACATTTCTCGGGCTGGCGCATCTGCAGATTTGTGGGCAGTTTTTGAACCAATTCGAATCGCAATGAAGCATTGTACGCAAAGTCCGGTACACCGCAAGCCTCTATATTGGCACACAGGTTTCCAACTGTCAGTGCAAAATTAACGATCGTCTCAAGTCTTTCCATACTTGGAGGGGCAATTTTCCTTATTTTCGTCACGACAGCATGGACAATGGATTCGGGTCGACCGAATAGCATCTTCAATATCGACATTACGCCTGAAATGTTGCTTGGATGGAGGAGACGAGATCTGACAGCTTCTAATGCCTTTCCCTTTAGGCATTTCCGAAGTCTCAACATATTCTCTTCATTTGAGAATCCGCACATGTGGGTCGATGAGGTGAATGTCGTAATAAAAAGAGGCCAATCTTCGGAGTTTCCGTCAAATTCGGGTAGTTCCCTGGAGACAGCTTGGCGAGCAGCTAATTGGCTTCTATTGATAGTACCGATATCATTATCGCCGTAAGTGGGTTGCGATAAAGCATGTTGCAATGTTGTTGGACGCGGTATCGCTGATGGGTGCGATAAAGCTGGTGGATGATGTATGTCACGGTCACGATTCCTTGCGACTTCAGCTAACGGTGTAGAACGCTTTTCCGGGTTGAATTCATGTGGTACGTACGCATTCTCGTTCCGAGACGGGGCAGGGTTGATCTGTAGTTGATTGATTTTAGGCAGGTTAATTTCTTCAATCGGGTCGCTTCCAGCTATCAAGACAGATGCACTTCTACCCAGGTTAGTTTTATCGATCCAACTCTCGATCGCCGATAATTTATCTATTTCGCTGCGGTCATCAACTGTGCCTTCTTCCAGGACGGCCTCTTCTAAGATCAGGAATTTTTGCTCTACGTAGTGTTGCTTAAGTTCCGTCAGGGCCTTTAGTTTCTTCAACCGAAGTTCAGCGATCCTCCTCGTACTGCTGCTAGACATAATCGAACTCCTGATAGACTTAACTTCACCATGATCATCGGGTTTGGTTTCCGGATTCTGAACTACTATAGTTTTCTCCTTATTCGCTGGCTTACTTTTACTTGTAATAGTCTCACATAACGGGCACTTCCAATTTGTTTGATCCGCTACACTGGGTGTTACTTCCACACAGGAATAATGGTACCAAACCTCACATTGGTCACAAAGCACCATCCTACTAGTGTCCCGTTCATCGCATTTGCCACAGTGAAAATCTTTACGTTTCCTTACCGTTCGTAGTGGATTACGTTTGGTTTTAGATTTCGTCGCTATCTTAAGTGCCTTGACTTGTTTAGGTTTAGCGCCGAGCTTGTTTTCTTCCGGGACGATGGTGGATATTGTGTTGTTATCCGTCGTTGGAATTTCTTGTTCTACCGTGTTTACTTTTTCGCTCCGTACGTTAGCATCTTGATCCGCTAGTTTCTCGTTATTCAATGCCGTGCTCGCCATTGAACAAATTTTGTATGATGTTGCGAGACAGTAAAACCAGTTTAATTCTGTTAATTTATTCCAGGTGTGATGAATACAAAATTTCTAAAAGTAAACTGACGTTAGAATATGTGTAATAAGATTAACTTAGTTACGCTTACGTTCAGTATTTAACTGTCACACAACTAGAAGGCACTTGTAATAATAAGTTGTACGAAGGTGTAGTGACCGCGGCGGTACTTCGATATGCGCTTCTTTAGTGGTCGCTAGCAGCTTTGCTTGAAAGCGATTGTAACGAAAGCTAACGTATGAGGGTAAAACTAAAGATTAAAGTTGAGTTGAGCTGATCTTTTTAGTTTCTTACCGGATGTAGGCAGTTCAATGTGCTTAGCTTTTAATTGCGAAAGGCACTATCGATAAAGGTCGTATTTTACGCAGATCCAGCTAGATACAATAAGAATGTTAGCACTAATCGATGGATATTTAAGTATTGTACCTACAGATTCACTAGATTAAACTTTATAATCGCCAAATCTCTGAATGTTAACGTGATTTAACTTCGGAACTAAACGTGGAATCGTTTTAACCGTAGCTTGAATGACAAATCAAATTTTCACCTATTCTCTTTTCCTAATCTTTTGACATGTTGTTAGTGTTCCTGCTGTGAAAGCATGTTTGACGTTTTTGGTCGATGATGGTTTGATGATAGGGGAGCGATGGGTTCGATGTTCGAATCGGCGGTCGCAACATTAATACACGAGAAATCGTATACCGGGACTGCGAGCGCGCCCATCGCCCATACCTTGATGCATTAAGAAGCCAAACTTAAAATGGAATATTTGAATTTAAAAAAAATTACCTGTTATTGAACACTCCACTTGAATTCTAGTACTTCAATCTTTAGGTAGTTTTGAATTTTTCGGTATACTTTCTTTTTACCTGCAGTTTCGTTAAACGCTGGCCTCCTCGGTCTGGCAGCTCAGAAACCAGCTTCATTCGTTCGTGAACAGTGAACAGTCATTCAAGCTTCAAGCTAAAGCTGAATTGCAACTAAAAGCTTGTCTCGAGATTGTTACCATCAAGAAATACGTCGTGAAAAAAAGGAAATCAAGGAAGTACTGATAGAGAAAGAAGGGTGCGTATTTCTTTGCATCGTTCGTCGTCGCCGAAGAATATCTCAAAAATAGCACATCTGCTTCGGTAGTTATCAAGTGTTTCCGTCAGGGAATTCCAATCCGTTTTGAGGTACGTAGTTCAAGATGTATATTTTCATATAGAGCATCCATTTTGAAATGATGGATATTGCTTTGTTTTTTGCCTTGTGATGGATCGATAGCGAGAATTTATTAATTCGTGGGGATTTTTTTCATTGTTGCAGGCTATTTTTAGCAGCAGTAACTAGCAAAATGCCGAACATCAAATTGCAATCTTCCGACGGTGAAGTTTTCGACACGGATGTTCAAATTGCGAAATGTTCCGGAACCATCAAAACCATGCTTGAGGATTTGGGCATGGACGAGGGAGAGGATGAAGTGGTGCCGCTCCCGAATGTGAACTCGGCAATCCTCCGGAAGGTGCTCCAGTGGGCCACCTACCACAAGGATGACCCCGCACCGGCCGAAGACGACGAAAACAAAGAAAAGCGAACCGATGACATCAGTTCCTGGGACGCCGATTTCCTGAAAGTTGATCAGGGAACTTTGTTCGAACTTATTCTGGCGGCAAATTATTTGGACATCAAGGGCCTCCTGGACGTTACTTGCAAAACGGTGGCTAACATGATCAAGGGCAAAACTCCAGAAGAAATCCGGAAGACGTTCAACATCAAGAATGATTTCACACCAGCCGAGGAGGAGCAAGTGCGCAAGGAGAACGAATGGTGTGAGGAGAAGTAAGATTTTATTTTGTCATTTGTTACTACAGAAAAGAGAAAAAAACAAGTGCTATCGAAACCGCTGTAAAAAAAATTAATCAAGTCGATCTGAAGAGATTGGTCTTTGCTGCTACACTTCTGGTTTGGTCGCTCCTAATCAGTAATTTTTTTTTCAAAAAATAAAAGATTTGGTATCATTTCCCCATTAGAAGCAGCATTATGCTCAGTCGTACCACGCAAATTCTAATAGATCGCAGTGTTCACTTAAAACAAAACTAAAACCAGTTGTTGAAATGCACCAAACAACATAGGAGATACCGGACACCTATTTATTTTTTGTTAGTTTCACCACACTACTCTCATTTATTGGAATTACTTTTCACAATGTGGATTCTACAGAGAAATAAATTTAAATCATAAGTTTCGTCAAATTAATTCAAGCTTGTTTTTATCACTAAAATGACAATCCCTTATTTTAGACCAAAGTAGAAATTGACGTCGGTTGACGGCAGGTTCTGTAAATTGGGCCTTATTCTGCGCCGCGGGACAAAAACACCTCATTTATCAAACAGGACCCTTTAGTCTTACTTATGTCTAATATAACTCATTTGTTGGTTGGACAACCCCTTTGGTCCATGATCCAGCTTTGGTTTAAGCCCTGATCGTCACAAATCTAGGTGGGAAAAAAATCAAAGGAGTAACCGCCTATTTTCCAGCTACGTTCTAGTGAGATGCGGCTTTGACAGCCGGAGAAATTTAACTGAACGTAACTTTACTTGTAATTGGAAAAAAACATGACGATACGCAGCTCAGTCGGTTAAGACTAGCCAACAGCTGAAAGTCAGTATCGATCACAGGGTTTTCATTAGCGCACCGTAACCTGAATTGTCGATAGAAGTCGCAAACGGTAGTACGAGCCTTAACGTACGACTTTAAATATTCTATGGTTGTGCTAATTTAAAAAACCCCTGAAAAAATAGGTTTACCATTGCTATTGCTTTCTAGGTAGATTGTACAGACACTAGGCTGTTTTTGAAGTTTTCGCACCCTAAGTGAGCGACAAACGGAAATGAGTTAATAGAAATTCAATTGAAATACCTTACCTTACCAGAAGTGACCAATCCTGTAGATGTTACTTTTTGTCATCGAACGACTTACTGGCCACTGTAAGAAAAGAAAAAAAAATAAACCAAAGTGAGTCTTAGCGGTCTTAGCACAAAATTGACATTTCGTTAAAGTAGAAAAATAATGTGGAAAGGCTTCGAGACTATCTAATATAGAGAAAAAGGAATATCAACAGAAAGAGATAAACTTCTTAAACTTCGCTAAATGTAAATGTAGCGAAACCTTTTCCTGAGGCATCAGCTAAGCGAGACTTGGCAATTTAATAAGATGATTTTTTTTTCAAAATTAAGCATTTGCTTTGTACAAAATGTCTTAAGGGAAACGTTCGGATCAATGAAAAAACATAGATTTTATTTTTCCTTTATCCTAAACTAATTTAATCAAATTTGTTTTGAATGCATTTTTAACAGCTAGAAAAATTATTCGGTTTCCGTTAAATTAAAATTAAATTTTCTACACATTTCTAAAAATAGTTCAGATTTGAAATGAGGATTGTGTTTAAGTATCGAGGGGCCAAGCGACATGATGCATTAAAATTGTACGTACCTACCTACTTAAGATTAAAAAAAAAACGAAGTCAAAATAATTTCAATAAATTAGGATCGGGACAGTTGCTTAACTAACGGTTTTGGGTAGTATTGAATTAATGTTATGCTTACCACACGTCTATCGTTGCTCCTTTTTTGGCAAAAATCCTACTTAGTTTGTTTTTTCTGCTTTACCATATTGATACGTACTAACAGTTTTAAAAGCCCTTGTTAATCTGTCCACATGAGCAATTGTAGATAGTCTTGTGAATAGGTCCGTTCTTCGATATCGAAGCTCAGAAGAAAATTTGAGACCTATGGTACATTTTTTTTGTTTAAATATTTCCTTCTTTTATCATGAATGCTCTGAAATTCTCGGATGAAGGTAGTTATTTTATGTAATGAAATTTACAATTTCTTGTGAAATATCACGCTTCCAATTAGTCTTCATCTTCACTGAACTCAACCTGCGGTGGTGCCGAGGGTTTTGGCGGAGGTTGCCTGCTACGACTGCGGCTGCTTGGACGCAGCGATCTCCGGATTACCGAACTTGTGGTGGGCGTACTGGTCGATGGGTACGACTTTCCGTTCTGCAGCCCCCGATAGCGCTGAACATCTTCGTCTTCTGAATCGTCCTCTAGACGGGGTGCGTTCTCGCGTTCATCGTTTCCGTCCAGCTGGTCCTCGTCATCGTCACTGATATCCGCAGCAATATTGGACGTTTCATACTCTAGAATTTCACTGTCCATCAAGTGGGAATCTCCTTCCATGAATGAAGCAAATCGAGCTGGATCCTTTAGTTTCAGTACCGTGCTCCATTGCTTGCACTCTGGACTGCTGCAGTAGGCCCTCAGCTCATCCAGGGCTTTTGTTGTCTCCCGGACACCTTGCTCGTAATATTCTTCGTTGGTGAGAAATCGTCGCTCCGGGGGAAAACGACGCCTGTAGAAGGCTCTTAGACGATACAGCAAACTCCGGGGAAAGTAGTAAAACAATGCTATCGCTATGCAGACTCCTGTGCTTGCCTCTCGGAAGGCAGATGAGAAAAAAATTGCCACCAACGCAGCCAGCTGCAGACTCCATTTTATGAGGTTTTTGCTACGTTGATTCTTCGGTGGACCCATTCGATAGCAAATAACGAAACTTATAAAGCCAGTCACCAAAATGTACCAAAATACGTATTTCTGTGGAAAGAGCAGACAAAATCAAGCTAATGTTAAACTGCAAACACGGTTTTGAATCATATTCGATATTATGACAATTCGCTCTATTTCGCTCTAGAAAAGCAGATTTTGATCACATTTGTTTAAAAAAACATTTACCTGATAAGTCATAAATATCAGCCTCAAATTGTCGAACAATATCTGGGCAAAATATATTCCCAATGTCCAGCCGCCCAACATGACTCCATACATCATCGGTTTTCGAGGGAACAGTTTGCTGGCCAAGTAGACCATCACCAGGAAGCTAGCAAACACTCCCAGGAACATTCCACAGATATAGTAAAAAATGGCATTGTTGCTTAACTTGGCCGATGCCAGGAAAACCACGATGCCGACGGCCAGCTGGAGCACCCGCCAGAAGTCAATTCGAATTAAGCTCAACCGAACGCTGTAGGACTCACCGGAAACGACACCGATGCAGGTCTGATTGAACGGATCCAGTTTGATGACCCGCTTACGGCTGTTCGAAAGCAGGTTGAAGGAGAATATGGTGTTTTCGGTTTCATGGTGGGAGCGCACCTCTTCCGGAGTTCCGCCCTCGTACTGAGTAAAATCTTCGTGATCGCAGTCAAAGTTCAGAACGATTGTTTGAAAAACTTGCCCGAGATTTTTTTCTTTCCCTCGATGGCAGTAGATGCGCAGCTCCGGCCTGTAAATTCTTGACCGATCCGGACTGAAGCTGATGGCTCTTTCCGCTTCCAGATATTGAACTGAAAATGGAAGCAAAAATTCGATACTTATCTAGCAGGTAAACCATTTTCAAACTTACCAGGAGGAAGTGCGGTAAAGGCACAGCCAAATAAATAGACTGAAGAAACCAGGAATATTAAATAGTTCATGTTTACTTTATAGCATAATTATGAATCAGAACTAACAGCTGAAAAAGGGACTCTGCTGATGCGATCGAGATCGATTGTAACGGCGTAAGATTTATTTATAAACTGAAGATAACCTAAAAATCGTTTCACACACAACCGGGTAACGTTTTAACGGGGAGCCAAACGGATAAATGACTTCAGTGCTGCCAGTGAAGGGATACATCAATTCAGCTTCCTTCTAGTACTACTAGTTTATTTCAAAATCATGTGGTGTGTTCAATGATCGTCAAATCGAATCATCGATTTGTGAATATTCATGAATCTTCAAAACATAGAATTTTAAACTGTAATATGTCGTTTCGAGCTCACTGAAGAATTTTTTAGGATGTTCGAAAATTTAGTTTTCCAGGCTAAGCGTTTCAAAGATAATTGGGTGATGTGTGATCCCGCATAGCTCAATACAATACTCCATATCTTCCATACTATTCCGTTCTGATTACATTAATAGTAACGTCCCATGAAGTGTCTTGGGTTAATGTGCATTAGCTAGAAACGGATATAATATTATTCATGAAAGATAAGATTAATATTCTAAGAAATAAATCGATTATTTTTGCAACACGCTGAAATGATTAAAAATTATTTCTCAAAGATACAATGAATCGTTTTGAAAATTAAATGATTATTTTAGCAACACGCTTCAACTTTTCTGCTGTCAGACTACACGCAGTCTGATTTCGGGAAAAAAAATACTTCGAGCATAAGAGTTCGCGTAAATTTAACGGGGTGTCGTTCTGGTCAGATCCAGACTTCCGAGGAATCAAAACAGCGCAAGGTAAGAGGTAAGTTAAAGCACGTGAAAGCAAAGTTTGTTCATAGAACGATTCTTCATAATTTGTCTTGATTGAACATTGTTTCAGGTTCGGAGGAAAAACCCTGCAGCCGAAATCTGCTAGAAGCAACGCCAACGTAGCAGCTTCGCGAAGCTGGTAGCTGGAGAATCGACCGGAATTGCTGCAGCAACAAACAGATACCGCAGGATTGAACCAACGACTAAGTGTTCACATCCTCAATATGGCCGAAATAAGCAACACCCTTGCAAATGGCGCTATTCACTTAATCCGGAAGGCGCTATTCGGAACATCCGGAAGGTGCTGGAAGTTTTTTGATAAGTATGTTAAGATAAACTTTATTTACAACAAATAAAATAAATGTAATAAATTGAACTAAATGTTTTTCATTGTTTCCGAAAATCGAATTAAAATGATTAATTTTGATCTTTTTATCAACACTACACGATATGCTGTATCGTTATTTTTTCTTATGAGACGATCATTCAGTAAAGATACCACGTATGATATAGCTCGCTTCAGAGCAAGTAGAAAAAAGCAAAGAAATGAATCGTTCATTTACTTAACAACCCGTTCCCTGTATCGTTATTTGTGTCTAAACGATTCCATTTCATGAAAAAACGATTAGTATAATCGTTCATCAATAATCCAAAAACGATAAAGGGAATCTTTTGGGTGTCTTGGGAAGAAGATAATGGGGATCGTTATTGCACTGACCACACTGACTCTTAGAACAAAAATTCAACCATTTTCTGTCTAATTTTTTGTTGTCAGCTTTTGCAGGTTCGCAATACCGACGGCAGGTGGCGAACCTGAAAAATTTGACAAAAAATGCCCTGTAGGAAAAATGGTCCTGTTTAGCCCGATTTTATCGTAGAAATTGCGTGTTTTATTTTTAAAGTTGGGTGGCATTTCCTAACTGGGATAGCATTTCTTCAAATCGATCGATGCGCACTCTGGAATCGACATTGCGTACTGTTGGAAAAATGATTTTTTTTTGTTTTTTTTTCTGGAAAAATTATCCAGAAAACGAAATCGAGTGTCCAGTCAGTATGGTCAGTGGTTATTGTATGTGTAGACTTTTTGTAGTCCGTATTTGACGTGACTCAACTAGAAAATTTATTCCTTTGTTAATTTACAATGTTGTTAATAAACATGAGACCAGATTACTTACAAATAAGTCTTCTTCTTCGATCAAAACGAGTTTGCCGAAGATCCTACAATCAGTTCCGGATTCGGATTCCTGTTAAGTTACGATAAAGTTACTTTCTGGTGTTTTTATAACAAAGAAGGTTACTTACGATCTGATGGAGAATATAAAGCAAGATATTTCGCAAATACAATATCTATCCGGGAACGACAATTCACGGCAGTGAATTCGACCTAATCGGAACACATTTCTTCAATTAGCAAATCGTATTTGATATTTGGAGAATATTATCATAACTTACGTTTAGAGCAAACGCACCAATAAGTGAGTATAAGCGGCCCGGTTTTGCTCATTTCAGCGGACCGGTTTTGGGATACACACTCTTTCGTGCACCGGGCGGTAGCATAATTATTTTTAAATTTAGCATTGCACTGAGAAAACTTTTGATGAAAATCTAAATTTAAATTAATACGTACCGAGTAAATTTTCGGAGTCGTCAGTTTTTTGCTCAAATTTCGATGAATGTTGGTCTTAAAAGGGCCTGGGGGTGTTGGCAGTTATTTGACGGGATAGCTGCTATCCGTATCGTGACGTCAAAGTCTACATCCTGGTTGAACATGCCATACAGAAGCAGCAAGGCCAAGCAGCTTCGAACACCAGCAATCGGGTCCGATGATGGATGCAGCAAGAACTTCCGAGCAGGATGTTTGCTTCGCTTGGCCTCATCATCATATCTATAGGACACCGCTTTCAACCGGTGGTGGTTGTAAAGCGTTGAGTTTCCCTTACGGTGTTTCCAATTCCGTGTCAGCCGTTTGCTGGATTGTGATTAAAAACTTATTGAATTGTAGGACGACTTGATTGAATAAAATAAGTTCAGATAAGAATATATTTTCGAATTAAGCTCGATTTTGCTTTCAAAACGCCGGGCACTTATATTTCCTAACAAATGAACCTGAAAAACAAAATTCAACAAACCAAACAATTCAACTAAAATTCAACTTTATTTGTTTATTATATTTATATTAAAATCATACTTTTCTAAAAAATCTTCAACTTCTTTTTCTATCCAACGTGCTGATTGAAATAATTGCTGCTCCGAAAAACTGGGTCCCATTAGTTGCAAACTTATTGGACCTCGTTCCGAAAGCTGAATCGGTAGGGACAGTACTGGAATGCCACCCATATTGGCCGGTTGGATACAAAAATCTTGCACAGCGCACTGGTCTCGATTATTATTACTCCGAGAAACTCCGAGTGACCATGTTTGGTCACAAATTACGATGCTTCAAGTTTGTTTATCTGAAATTGAGTGAGAAAGGAAAAAATGTTATCAAAATTCATAGGTAGAAAAAAGTCAAAAACAGTATAAAATACAAAATAAATAACTCACCATCAGAACCAGCATTTACACTTTCTCGTTCAATTCCTGGAAAACCCCGAAAAAATGTAACGAAATTGCGAATTTAACTGGTTATTACAAAAAAAAACCATCCACAATTTTAATCTGATACAATTTTTTTCTTAAAATAAATATCAACAAACATCTACACGCTGCGACATCGTTTGTTTAATTCTGCTCAAAACTGTAGAATTTTTTCAGTGCATGTTTGCTCTCGCCCCTTTCTAGTGAGCAAATTTGGTGATTTTGTCGGTCCCGACGGCATCGGCCCTATTTTGCTCACCTTCATACTAACCCCCGGTGCGGTATGGAAGTAATTAAACTCGTGAGCATTTTCACTTTGCTCGCGATTGCTGCGGATGCCCTTAATCTACCTACTTATCGGAATCTTGCTAGAATAGCATCAAACTCAGCTAAGAAAATGCTGCACTTCGGCACGAGAGAATACAATTTTCAAGCAGAACTAGAATTTTCACCAACCAATCTATCAAACACGTTTTTCAATTTTTTCCGACTTTCCTACTTTTTCTTTTCTCCTTTCTCTTCTTACCTGTCTAACTATCAAACTGTCAAACTAATCTGTCACAAAATGGGTTTGATGTTCCCCCTAATTTCACCCTCTCAGGGCCGTAGCAACAGTATGATACTGCTACATGCGGGATGTCAACCTTTCTGTCTATATACACATTTGCTTTGCTATGCTTTCGGTTGATAAAAAAAAGTTGTGTATAACTTACGGATGCAGAAGTCAGGTATTTCGACCAGAAATAAGTATCAATTTTATAACGTTTCGTCGAAATACCCTTTTGAAAAACATTTAGGCAGAAGAAGATTCTAAATCGCTTCGGATTTGCAATTAAGAATTCAAATGTTGCCCGGAATTCAAAATGTTTGAATATTGTTTTTTCTTTACAGCTATCAATAAATATTTCTAGCTCCCTTTGATAGGCACACAATAATAAACGCCCGGATGCAGACATCAATAGTAAACGCATAGATGATATTTTGCGCGTTGATTCTGCTATCGCAGTTTGTACTTGACTTTTCGACCTCATGTGGTTTCTATATAAGTAGTTAATAGTTATTTCTGAGCTGAAACTTATAAGCAGAGGTGTTATACTCCTCAAAACAGCACAATGTGTTCAAAAAGCACAATTAGTGGTATGAATAAGGTTTAGCAACTGCTTCGGTAGCTTTTACTTTGCTCGAAATCAAGCAAAGCAAAAGCCCAAAGCATTTGCTTAGTTTGGTATGAATAAACATTTGCTTAGCAGATGTGTACTAAAGTCTTAGAACAGAGCTTTTGCTTCGAAAAAAAGAGCTATCCAACCAGCAGAATCTGGAATTTACTAAAGTAAAATGAAAGAAGACGATCAAAAAATTGAAAAGTACGGCTTAAATAGCCATGAAATCGACGATGCGGGTGGTGGTTGTAAGAACGATCGGAAAAATTTAAGTCAATACATGCTCGTATGTTGATGTTTAAAGAAAATTGAATATTGTCAAACAAAGAATGGCCTAGCTTTTTAAGCGATATATAAAAAATAGGCAATAGGCGCGCATCTTACTTAGATGTTTTTTTTTATCTTTGAATTATAAAAAAATCATATAAATTTGGGAGATCTGAATTATGTTTTAAATTATTACAACTTTCTTCCAACTTCAAGCCGATTGGGACTTCTTCCACTGTAGCCGGATTTTTTTAATTTGAAATATTTACTAATTGATTTGTTTTGTTCCATCTTAGACGAATCATTTCATACAACGACAGGAATATGAAAAAAGTTGGGTTATCACTTCGACTGTTCTTTATCTATGTTGAAAATGCCTTTTTAAATTGTATTGAAGTGTAATATTGCTAATTTTATAATTTCATGACGTTGTTGAAGAATTTGTTTATTGGAAAAGTCTGCTACCAAGCATGCTTAGAAAATAAAGTAATTGCTAGGAGATTTCTCGAGCGATTGCTTCAGATTTGGGCTTTATTCATACCAAACTAGCTTGTTCTAAAAGTAAAAGCTCCTGACTGAGAAAACAGCTGTCAGAAAAAACTTTATTCATATCAACCGAAGCAATTGCTTTCTGCGACTGCTCGAATGCTCGATTTAGTTTAGCAAAAGCAATTGCTAGGATTTTTTCATACCACCTAATGTGAACGCAAGCTTTCTAGAACTGCGCGCACGGCGATAGAATTTCTACTGCTCGCTCTCTTACTGCGCGCCGATAATCGTATTTTCTGAGAGGTTTCTCACAATGATGAAAAACACAATGAGCTGATTCACTCTGCTCAATGTGCTGCTCAATGTGAACTCTGGCTTTAGAAATTTGCCAAGCACTCTTCTTCGTTTTATTTTTATTCTCATCGAAACATTCGTCTCGTATCGCTCATAGTGAACAGTCGCGTTTCGAGATTTCGTCCAATATATCCGGGTGTTTCGTTCCGTTCGGGCGTTTAATACGGTGTTTTGTACCGCGCTATACGTTTTTCTGCCAAAGGCAGACCCCAGCTCGCCAAAGTGGTGCTATTATAGTGTTGGTCGACAAAAAAAAAGGTTTTTTTCTGGCTAGCTGACTGCCCTCAACTGGTCACCACGAGGGCCGCCGCCATTGTTTGACTCATCATCATCATCAATCTGGTCGTTCTTGCTCGAGCCGAGACTTGACGTGGCAGCCATCTTCGAAGAAGGACCACGTGGTTGGGATCACCACTGAAGGAGCCAATCAAAACAAAAATCAAGTTTGTTATACTTTTCTTATTTTTCTCTATTTCTAATTCTATTTTTTCTCTATTATATATTTCGATCAAATTGAGCTTCGCTTTTATTTTCATGAAATATGAGCGAAGGCGGGGGGTCGGACCCGCCAGAGGTGGATGGTGAGCAAATCATCTATGAGGATGAGGAGCATCTGGAGGATTCAGCTGTAGCTGGTTCTTCGAATGCTCATCCTTCTCCGCCAGTTGATATTGCTACTCCATCTGCAGCTGCGGGAAAAACAACCCGACTCCGAGTTTATCCTGATAATTCATCCTCTTCTGGGCCGGGGGTGGTTTTCATCCGGCCCAAAACTAACGGAAAACCATTAAATTTAGTGCAGATCACGAAAGATCTGGCTAGGTGGCCCTCCGTTACCAGTGTTTCCAAAGTACGTCCGAACAAATTGCGCGTTGTTGTGGCCGACCGGAAGGCCGCAAACGGAATTCTTGCCAGTAATTTTTTTAATTTAGAGTATCAGCTCTATATTCCATCTCGAGACGTAGAGATCGAGGGTGTGATCACCGAATCGAGTTTGGAGGCTGAATACGTTAAGTCTCACGGCGTAGGTAAGTTCAAGAGCCTTGATTCGACTTCGGTCGGAATCTTGGATTGTCGCCAACTCATGACTGCCTCCGTCGTTGATGGCGTTACCAAGTATTCGCCTTCAGCCTCGATTCGGGTTACATTTGCAGGAACAGCCCTCCCTCATTACGTCTTGATTGACGGAATTTTAAGGCTTCCAGTACGCCTTTATGTGCCTCGCCCAATGCAATGCAAGAATTGCATCAAGTTGGGGCATACTGCTTCGCATTGCTGCAACAAGAAGCGATGCTTGCATTGTGGGGAGAATCATGGGGAAGGAGCATGCTCAGCAGTTGAGCAAAAATGCGTCTATTGCGGGGGCTCACCCCATGATATCTCCTCCTGCGAGGCATTTCAGGCAAGCTGGGATAAACAGAGGCGCTCTTTAAAAGAACGCTCCAAGCGTTCTTATGCCGCCATATTAAGAGCGCCTCTCCACCGGTCCAACCTCAGACCTGTAACATTTTTTCTGTGCTGTCAGTTGACAATGAAGACACAGATACGGCTGATGAAGTTCAGCCAGTCTTCGTTGCAGGAGGCTCTCGGAAGCGAACAAAGGCGCCTTCTCCGAAAATACCAGCTAAAATAGCTACGGTTGTCTCTTCAAATAGAAACGAGAAAAAGTCGACTGCTGCTGAAAAGGAAAAACAAGTTCCTCCAGGTTTCCGCGGAAATGCACCACTGCAGAATAAACCAACAGCTGCGGGAGCTTCGCAAACCCAAACCCCAAACGTGATGCCAGAATCAACGACTCAGTCTGGCCTCTTTAAGTTGACTGACATTTTGAACGGATTTTTTTCGTGTTTTAATGTATCAGAACCCGTGAAAGACATTGTATTTGCAATGCTTCCTGTATTAAAGACATTTTTAAAGCAATTGATGCAAACTTGGCCCCTCCTTTCAGTGTTTGTATCTCTCGATGGCTAATTTACGCCGAGAGGTCGGAGATATCACTGTACTACAGTGGAATTGTCGTAGTCTTATTCCAAAATTGGAGTCATTGAATTATTTACTTCATAAAACAAACTGTGATATCTTTGCATTGTCCGAAACTTGGCTATCTTCTCAATCTAACATCTCATTCCACAATTTTAATATTATCCGTCTGGATCGTGACGATTCTTATGGAGGGGTGCTTTTGGGGATCAATAAGTGCCACTCTTTTTATAGAATTCACCTTCCTTTATCAGGCGGAATTGAAGCTGTTGCATGTCATACAACAATAAGAGGTAAGGACTTATGTGTTTGTACTGGCCTCAGAGAGTTGCAGTGGATCGAAATCACCTAGAGGACCTGTGCTCAGTGCTCCCTGAGCCAAGGTTGATCCTGGGTGACTTCAATTCACATGGAACTGTCTGGGGAGAACAAATTGACGATAGTCGTTCTACTCTTATCTATGACATTTGCGACAGTTTCAATTTAACAGTATTGAACACGGGTGAAAAAACACGGGTACCTAAACCTCCTGCAAGACAAAGTGCAATTGACCTCTCACTCTGCTCAAATTCACTATCATTTGATTACCAGTGGAAGGTAGTCCATGATCCGAATGGTAGTGATCACTTACCTATCGAAATTACTATCACCAATGGGGTCAGCTCTTCGAACACAATAAATATGACATATGACCTTACAAGACACATCGACTGGAAAAAGTACTCGGACACAATTAAAACCGCCATCGACTCTATGCACGTTTTACCTCCTTTGGAGGAGTACCACTTTCTTTCTTGTCTGATACACGATAGTGCAGTTGACGCTCAAACAAAACCCATCCCAGAATCATCTATTCATCGAAGGCCTCCTAATCCATGGTGGGACCCTCAGTGTTCTAAGCTTTATAAGGACAAATCAACAGCATTTAAAGAATTTCGAAAACATGGAACTCTTGTCCATTTTGAAGCTTACGTTTCCCTTGAAAATCAGTTTAAAAAGTTAACCAAGGGGAAGAAAAAGGCGTATTGGAGGAATTTTGTTAGTGGGTTATCGCGTGAAACATCCTTAAGTACTTTGTGGAAAGTGGCACGAAGCATGCGTAATTGATCATCTACAAATGAAAGTGAGGAATATTCACATAGAGGGATATTTAAATTCGCACGAAAAGTCTGTCCAGATTCTACACCTGTGCAAAAAATAATCCGGAACGTGCCTCCTGATAGGTCTGATAGTGGTCTAGACTCAAGCTTTTCGATGGTCGAATTCTCACTTGCCCTCCTCTCTTGCAACAATTCAGCTCCGGGAATTGATGAAATCAAATTTAACTTGTTGAAAAACCTTCCGGATGCTGCAAAATTTCGCTTGTTAAATTTATTTAACCAATTCTTGGAGCATAACATTGTTCCCCAAGATTGGAGACAAGTGAGAGTCATTGCTATCCAAAAGTCCGGAAAACCAGCGTCTGATCCCAACTCTTACCGTCCAATAGCGATGTTGTCTTGTATACGCAAATTGATGGAGAAAATGATATTGTTTCGTTTGGACAAATGGGTAGAAACAAATGGTCTCCTTTCAGATACTCAATTTGGGTTTCGAAGGGGCAAAGGGACAAACGATTGCCTTGCTTTGCTGTCTTCAGAGATACAAATGGCGTACGCAAAACGTGAGCAAATGGCTTCAGTGTTTCTAGACATAAAGGGAGCTTTTGATGCAGTCTCAATAGAGGTTTTGTCAGACAAGTTGCACTCCCGGGGTCTGCCTCCTCTATTGAACAACATCTTATACAGCTTACTTTGTGAGAAACATTTGAACTTTGCTCACGGAGATTTTGCAGTTAGAAGAACATCTTACATGGGCCTCCCACAGGGTTCATGTTTGAGTCCACTTTTGTACAACTTTTATGTGAGTGACATCGACAGCTGTCTCTCTGAAGGCTGCACTCTAAGACAACTTGCAGATGACGGAGTAGTGTCTGTCACAGGATCTACTGAGTCTCATCTGCACAGGCCTTTACAAGATACTTTAGACAGATTGTCTTCCTGGGCTTTGGGGCTTGGGATTGAGTTTTCCCCTCAGAAAACGGAAATGGTTGTTTTCTCTAAGAAACGTAGACCTGCTCAACCTAAGCTTCAACTCCTAGGCAGAACGATCACTCAATCGAGGAGTTTCAAGTATCTTGGGGTTTGGTTTGATTCCAAGTGTACCTGGAGAGCCCACATTGAGTATCTGAAAGGAAAATGCCAACAAAGAATCAATTTTCTCCGATCAATTACTGGCACCTGGTGGGGAGCCCATCCAGAAGATCTTATCAAATTGTATCGAACAACTATTCTATCCGTTATGGAATATGGTAGCTTCTGTTTCCAGTCAGCTGCCAAAACTCACCTCATCAAACTAGAGCGTATCCAATACCGTTGTCTCCGTATCGCTTTGGGCTGTATGCCCTCAACACACAACATGAGTCTTGAAGTTTTGGCAGGAATACTCCCTTTGAAAGATCGATTCAATTTACTATCACTTCGGTTCCTCATCAGGTGTGAGGTCATGAACCCATTGGTGATTGTAAATTTCGAAAGGTTACTTGAGCAAAATGTTCAAACCAGATTTATGTCTATATACCATATCCTCATGTCAATGCAGGTAAACCCTTCTTCGTATTCTCCAACTCGTGTTTGTAGCCCAGACTACGATCATTCTTCTGTCCAGTTTGATTTGTCTATGCAGCAGGAAATTCGTGGAATCCCGGATCCGCATCGTCCTCTTCTGATTCCAAGAATTTTCGAAGCTAAATATAGACACGTCGATGCTGATAAAATGTACTTTACCGATGGATCACTCATAGAGGAAACAACAGGATTTGGAGTGTTCAACGAAATATCCAGCGCATCTCACAGTCTCCAGTCACCATGCTCTGTATATGTTGCAGAGTTAGCAGCTATTCACTGGGCTTTGAATAGTATCGCCACACGACCTATTGAACACTACTATATTATAACTGATAGTCTCAGCTCTGTTGAAGCAATCCGCTCTATAAAACCAGGAAAATTTACGCCGTACTTCCTCGAAATGATACGAGATATATTGACCACTTTATCAAGACGTTGCTTTTCTATCACCTTTATCTGGGTCCCCTCACATTGCTCAATAGCAGGCAATGAGAGGGCAGATTCCCTTGCAAAAGTGGGTGCGATGGAAGGCAACATTTACCAGCGTAAAATCGTATTCAACGAATTTTACTTCTTGGCTCGAAGAAACTTTCTTGTCAACTGGCAGCGTAGATGGGACGAGGATGAGTTGGGTCGGTGGTTCCACTCGATTATCCCAAAGGTAAGCCTTAAACCCTGGTTTAATAGATTGAACCTGACTCGGGATTTTATTCGTATATTTTCCCGTCTCATGTCCAATCATTATTCCATGAATGCGGTACTCTATCGTTTAAATATTGCTGGCAGCAATTTATGCGGATGTGGTCTAGGTTACCATGACATCGAGCATATTGTTTGGTCGTGTGAGGACCACCTATTCGCCAGAGCGAACTTTATAGATTCCCTTCGGGCCCGAGGAAAACCACCCGACGTTCCAGTGAGGGATGTATTAGGTATGATGGACTTGGACTATATGTTCGAGATATACCTTTTCCTAAAAGCTATCGATCTTCGACTATAATTCTCTTTATTTTCATATTTCCCTTTCTATCTTTCTTTTTCTTCAAAAAAAAAAAAAAGTGAACTAGATCTAAGTACACAATTGTAATCAAACAAAACGAGTTTGGCTCCTTAAAGCCTAAAGGTATGAGCCGTTTCAAATAAATAATTTACAAAAAAAAAAAAAAAAAATTCTCATCGAAAGAAAATAAAAACGATCATCGTTCGTCCAGTCCGGCACGAAGACACACCGGCTGCTTGCAAGGAAGAAAATAACTCATAAATAAGCAACAGCAACAACACAAACGAAATTCGGTCGGGCTCGGCCTGCTGGCTGCCGACCAGCGATGCCACGAAAATCAATACCATCAGTGTATTTAGTTCTGTTAAATTGGGACATGTATGGACGAAAATCAGACTCATTTATGATACAGATTTTTTTTGTGGCAACGGTGTTCGGCAGCCGGCAGGCCGAGCCCGCCTAAATTCCGGCTGTGTTGTTGCTGTTGCTTGTTTATTGAGAAAGAATGCGCTTTCGTATGTTGAATTCAGCGTTGTGGTGGTATGCTGGAACACATTGTACAGCTCAATGTGCTGAGGGCTACCGCTGCGTAGCTCAGTGATTTGCTTCGATGTGGCACATTGATGGACAGCTAGCTCAGGCAGTGCTCGGTTTTGCTCTCTCAATGTGCTATGGAAAAAAATGCACATTGAGCTCATTGTGTGAGCGAATGACACCCCTGCTTATAAGTGCTATCCGGAATTCAAAACGATCAAATTAGGGTTTTCTCCGCTATTCTAAATATTTATAAATAATCACATATGACATATTCGTGCTGTATTTTCTGTCCGAAGTGTAGAAAACAACACTGCTTCCTTTGATAGGAAGGCAGTTGTAAACGCCTAGATGCAGGCACTGATGGCTGGCTATCGGTTGGTAAGAAATCACTCATTCGCTGTTAGGAGCATTCGCAACGAATGTCAGTAGCCGGCTGCAGCAAACGGAACCGACGAACGACGCCTACAAGCACATAAAGCGGGCCACAGACTACACAACATTTGTAAAAATGCGATGAAATTCGATGAAATTTTGTCGCTGTAAAGACGATTTGCATAGTGTATGGCACTGCTTGAATGAGCGCCCAAACGGTTGGAGTAAAATCGGTCGGGATCGAAATATTTTGTACCAACCATCCTCCCAGCCGGGGTGGAGATGGTTTTTTTTGTTGCTGTTGCTGTTTTCGCCAGCAATCGTTGGTGTTCGCGTGAAAAATGTTTGTATAGTGTGTGGGTGAGCATAGATCAAACAATCGTCGTGGAATCATCGAATTTGTACAGGCCATTTGTGTAGTCTATGGCCCGCTTAAGATGGCTGGCTTGCTGCTGGTGTTGGCTATGCTAAAATTCGTTGTGAAAAAAAAATCTAAAATTTCTTCATATAATTTCACAGCGTGTTAACATTTAACCTTTATTTTTATAGGAATTGACAGTAGCAAATCCGCAAACGTCTTGAAGAGGAAGAACCACCTGTTAAACCACTGACCATACTGACTGGACACTCGATTTCGTTTTCTGGATGATTTACGCAACAGTACGCAATATCGATTCCAGAGTGCGCATCGATCGATTTGAAGAACTGCTATCCCAGTTAGGAAATGCCACCCAACTTTAAAAAAAACAGGCAATTTCTACGATAACATCGGGCTAAACAGATACATTTTTCCTACAGGGCATTTTTTGTCACATTTTTCAGGTTCGCCACCTGCCGTCGGTATTGCGAACCTACAAAATAAATTAGACAGAAAATGGTTGAATTTTTGTTCTAAGTGTCATGTCAGTGGGATCAGTGGTTTAAGCATGTTAGCATGAGTCACGATTTCAGTCGCGTGGTTTCATTGATCGACATTGATCATGATGTGTGGACGTGTGAACGGTATGATCGATCGGGGGCTTAGCTCTATTCGAGACATCTTGGCAAACGTTGATTTAGAATATTTGTACCCCATCTACCACAGCTACAGGAAGCCAACACTGGACCCTGATGGAAACTATTCTTGGAAATGACACTTAAATTAGGATTACCATATCCCGCGACAACAAGTCAGGAGAAACGGTAAACAGAAGAATTCCGCGTATCCGAACTCCAGTTTTCTGAGTTCCCGCGTTATCCCACCCAGCCATCAGATTAAAAAAAGATTAATACATTTGTCTAGCTTTGCGCCCGGATGGTATGCAAAAGGATGTACAGTAAACCCCGCTTACTCGAGGTAGTCGGGGGAGGGACCAAATCGGATAAGTGAAACCTCGGAATAAAAGAAATGCATATAGACAAACTCTATCCTTTTTGCTCTGGTATTGCATATCATTCAGGCGCATATCTTACATGATTTTTTTTTCTTTTCAATCAACGTCTCTAGCAAGTTTAGATTTTAAACTTTCCAAAAAAGTCAATTTTATAGCTTAGCTATATATCGCGATGATGAAACACATTTTTACATGCATTTTGGATAAAAATGGTGTCTCGGATAACGTGGAAGCACTGGTGGAAGCTCGGATAAGCGGGGTTCTAACATAATTTGAGCTGTCTGAGATGGCACAGATATTTGAATTTAATCAAATACTGCTAATGTCATGGAGGTTATGTGACTTACATGAAAATTATAAATTTTGTTACTTTGATTTATCGGCCTAGCGGTGAAAAGTGATGTCCTTTTTAGTAGGGACATCTAAAGATTATGAAATTTTTATACAGATGGATAGAAGGTTAGAAGAAATGAAAGATGGTGAAAATGAGCGGGTATGTGATGGTAATGCTTCTAGACAAATTCTACCCGCTCATTTTCACCATCTTTCATTTCTTCTAACCTTCTATCCATCTGTATAAAAATTTCATAATCTTTAGATGTCCCTACTAAAAAGGACATCACTTTTCACCGCTAGGCCGATAAATCAAAGTAACAAACAAAAATTACGGTGGTTAATCTCTTCATAAAATTAAATAACTTTGGCCAAAAAGAAATAAAAAACACGACATCATAGCATCGGTGGTTGGTCACTATCAGACTATCGACCGTACCGTTTCGCATGCAAACCCCGCATGTAACGAATGCGAAGATAACAAACTGAGAAGACTTAAACATCGATAGATGCGTTTCTGTGTTAAAGGGAGCTTATCTGAGCGATCACATACCATCTTTTTGTTCGTCCGCACTACAAGTTCTCGCTTGTGGGGCGGACCACGCTAAGCCTACTAATGTGTGGTGGTAGATGCAACTCTATCTGTATCTACCACTTCATGGTAGTAGGCTCGTGAGGAACAAAAATTTGGTATGTGATGGTAATGCTTCTAGACAAATTCTACCCGCTCATTTTCACCATCTTTCATTTCTTCTAACCTTCTATCCATCTGTATAAAAATTTCATAATCTTTAGATGTCCCTACTAAAAAGGACATCACTTTTCACCGCTAGGCCGATAAATCAAAGTAACAAACAAAAATTACGGTGGTTAATCTCTTCATAAAATTAAATAACTTTGGCCAAAAAGAAATAAAAAACACGACATCATAGCATCGGTGGTTGGTCACTATCAGACTATCGACCGTACCGTTTCGCATGCAAACCCCGCATGTAACGAATGCGAAGATAACAAACTGAGAAGACTTAAACATCGATAGATGCGTTTCTGAGTTAAAGGGAGCTTATCTGAGCGATCACATACCATCTTTTTGTTCGTCCGCACTACAAGTTCTCGCTTGTGGGGCGGACCACGCTAAGCCTACTAATGTGTGGTGGTAGATGCAACTCTATCTGTATCTACCACTTCATGGTAGTAGGCTCGTGAGGAACAAAAATTTGGTATGTGATGGTAATGCTTCTAGACAAATTCTACCCGCTCATTTTCACCATCTTTCATTTCTTCTAACCTTCTATCCATCTGTATAAAAATTTCATAATCTTTAGATGTCCCTACTAAAAAGGACATCACTTTTCACCGCTAGGCCGATAAATCAAAGTAACAAACAAAAATTACGGTGGTTAATCTCTTCATAAAATTATAAATTTTCTTTTAAAATATTCTTGTACTATACCTAAATTTTGTGCATATTGATTACTGTTTATGTGTTTACATCCTCAAAAGCGCTTATGGTGCCATGTATAAATATGTTTCTTCTTCTTCATCGTTCTACTGATGGACTGCGCTCGTATGGCGGACAGTCCAAGGAGGTAGGGCCAGTGTCAAGACTATATGCCCTATTAAATTTGTCATTTCGACTTATAAATTCAATCTTGCTTTGCGTGTGAACTCAACTATTTCTTTATAGTGATGGATGTTCTTCGACTTGAAGAGATCTTGTATGTTTGCATATTTATTAACAAAGTCGTACTGATTTCTTAAGGCAGCAAAGTTAGGACATTCGATGACGACATGATTAGCTGTTTCTGGTACCATACAGGTCTCGCAGTTGGCATCATTCACGATTTTCATTTTCGCCAGCCAGTATTTTGAGTAATCGTGTGTAGCCATGAGTCTATTTAAAAGTCGGACGTCGCGACCATCAATGTTTTTTCCAAAGTACCACGGTATTTTGGAGAATTCAGGTTGTATATTGAAAAACATTTTACCTTTGTCCCTCGAGTAGGAGCGATACCATTCCTCTGTTTTTTTCCCCAGGGATGCCTTGAAGTGAAATATAGTGTCCTTTAGCATACACACAAAACTTTCGAGGCTCCACTTAGCAAAATTTTGTTGTTACTTTCGATTAGCAAAAAGGATTATTTTACTAATGTGATAGCAAAAAGCAAATTTTGCTTCTTTTTAGTAATTAAAAAGGCAATTTTACTTGATATTAGTAAAACGAAAGTTTTCTAGCCGCTTTGTTTATAGACAGCAGCCGCCGCCAGTTGGGGGAAAAATAATAAACTGACGCTATAAGGTGCGGTTCTGAAAGCGCGATGCTAGTGGTCCTAGCGGTGGCAAAATGATAGCCAGATCAATTCCGGATGCGTACAGGTAAGGGCCGATCAAGTAGTGTACAGATTTTCCGATATTCGAATTGTAAAATTGTTTGTTTTTTTTTTTCAACCAGGTTTCAATTTCCGACAAGATTGACGGGTTTTTTACAACAGTTCGGAAGTGGACAAAGGGAGTTTCAACGGACTGCATCAGGCACAATCATCGATGCATGAATGACGATCGGTCGCTTGGGGTTTCATTAGCCGGAAGGTGCGTTTCCAGGATCCAAACATTTTATGAAAAGTGTTAGTGAAAGGTGTTTTGAAAAATATAAATGAATTCAAAGTGATGTTATCCGAGCAATCTTTTAAATAATCGAATATTCCCTCGAAATTTGCAGATAAAAACATAAAAAATTGAAATTTCAGATTCTGCAGGATTTTTTTCACTGGTTTTTGCTAAAATTTTAGTAAAACATGCCGGCGGCTTATTTTTCTCTAATTTGCTAAAATTTGAGCAGAAAAAAATTGCTAAATTGATTGCTAAATTTCTAGCTGGTCAAATTTGAGCAAAATTTTGCTAAATTTCGGCCTCGAAAGTTTTGTGTGTAAGTTTATTCTCGTGAGTGTTATCCGATTGAAGCCCATATTTGGCCAGGCCATCTGCTATTTCGTTCCCAGTAATCGAAACGTGACTAGGGATCCACTGGATTGCGATATGATATAGCGAGCAAATTTTAAGGATTTCGATCAGAATGGTTTTGTCTGCCTTGGAGTCTTGTGCTGCGTCTAACATCAAGCATGCCGCTTTGGAGTCAGTGTAAATGACTGAATAAAACAATGAACACTCTTGAATGATTCTTGTAGCTTCTCGGATGGCAATCAGCTCTGCTGAAGTGATGCTAGTTTCCTTCTTTAATTACTTGCAAATTCGATGTTTGATTATTATTATTATTATTATTTATTTGAGACCTTTTAACCACCCGGGTTATTCGGGTCTATTTCGATGTTTGATGGTTTCAAAGAAAACGCCTATCCCTTCGAGGCGTCTGTAAAGATGCGCCCTCTTCCTCTGTACCTTCCGTTCATGGCACACAGTGCTAACTGTTTTACTCGTTCTGGGTTTGAATTCTGTTTAGATGTTGTTAGACCTTCCAAGTATGGAACAATATCGACAGGTGTGGTGATGTTCAGTCGTATAACCGGTTGAATGCTATCAAAGATAGCTTTGTTCTCCCAGTAGATTTGCTCCTGGTATGAGAATTTATGCCAGTTGTTCTTATCGTCTGGTAACTGTACATTTCGTAGCTGTTCAGCTATAACGTTATTCCTCGAAAAGTGTCTGCATATCTCTTTGGTTGTTACAAACTCCTGCCGTAAGTTAACTGGCTCTTGCCCACTAAGAGCTACAATAACGTTTCTCGGAGTCGTTTTTGTTGATCCAATTACTTTCCTTAGACATTGATTGTTAATTACCGAAAGTGAGTTACGGTTTGTCAAACTTGCATTGTTATACACTGAGCAGTTTTGATCCATGGTGCTTCTAAAGAGTGCGGTATGAATTTTGAGCATAGCTTGCGGATGTGCCCCATTTTTGACCCCACTGAGAATCTTAATCATGTTCAGCCGATCTTGAATTTTTGACCTCAGTTCCTTAGTATGTACTCCGAAATTGAGAAAGCGATCAAATACAACACCTAGATACTTGTGGTTTCTCACAGTTTCCAGTCGAGTACCACTGATTGAGAAGTCGAGTTCACGAGAACCATGTTGGAAAAATATAGTTTTTGTTTTTGCCGGGTTGATGGAGAAGTTTAATGTCTCAGCTGTACTGGTGAAGGCATCTAAATATGATTGCCCAAGGGCGTTAAGTTCATTTACTGTTTTGGCTCGAACTAGTATGCCAAAGTCATCGGCATACTGTACTAATACTGCATCGGTGCTTACGGTTCTGTGCAAATCAATTGTATAAATATTAAACAGACTGCGGGGGACAGAACGTCCCCCTGTGGAAGCCCGTTGTTGACGATTCTTGAAATCGTTTTGTCGCTCATGTGGAAGATTAGTTGACGGTTATTCAGAAAGGAAATTATCCACATCAGGATATCCTGTGGAACACCGATTCTTATCAGAATTTCCTCAAGTTTTTCTAATCTGACGGCGTTAAAAGCATTGGACAGATCCATACAAATCAAGGCAGTTAGAAATTTTGAGCGTTTGCTTTCTTTAAGCCAATTGAGTGCATAGTTAACGCAGGTGTTGGTAGAAAGATTTTTCCTGAATCCAAATGAGGTTTCGGGCAAAATTCGTCTTTCTTCGAGGTATTTTTGCAGGCGTTCCAGCACTGCTGAGTTGGCGATTTTCGTGATTGCCGGTACAAGGGAAATGGGTCTTTTTCCAGCTATGGTACTCTGATCGCGACCAGGCTTGGGAATCGCGATAACTTTTATGATTTTAAGATTTTTATTAATGACACTTTTCTTCCACATGTCATTCAACATTGATATTAGTTTATCTGTAACATCAGGGTTTAGCTGGGCTAAGAAGTCATAAGAGAGATTATCTACTCCTGGGGCTGATGATTTTTTCTTTTTGCCAAGGATTTTGTACCAAGTCCCCATGTCCATTAAGTTATCATTGGCTACAGGGAGAGGGGTATCGAACGTTTGTGGATCGTGTGGTCCGAAATGCGTGTCTAAAAATTGCTCTACCAGAACCTCGTCATCTCTCAAGAAGTTATTCTCTTTCCTGAAATATCGTTTACCTGGGGCGGGATTATGGAACTCGAAACAATCGAGTTTCGTTCGATTCGACAAACTTTGACATTACCGATCTCGATTCGAATGAAACGTTTCGAGATGATCTACTACCCGATTTACTCGAAATCTAATACGTTAAAATTTAGAACTCGAACGAGATTCGTAATACTGATTCTAATTCGATTCGAGTTCAACTCGAAACGGGTAACTCGAATCGAAAAGGATTCATAATTTCACCCCTGTTAAGCGATTCACCTTTGCCCAAAGTACCTTGGAGCTTGTGAATGAATCAATTTCGTTAGTAAACTCATCGAATCTCTTCCGTATCTCCTCTCTTTTGTTTCATCATCTCGATATATAGCTAAGCTACACACAAAATTTTCGAGGCCAGAATTTAGCAAAAATTTGCTCAAATTTGACCAGCTAGAAACTTAGCAAAAAAATTAGCAATATTTTTTAACTATAATTTTAGCAAACGAAAAAAAAAGATAGCCGCCGCAATTTTTACTCAATTTTTTAGCAAAAACCGGAAGAAAAGATCGCCCGGATCTGAAATTTCAAAATTTATTGTTTTTTTCTCTGGAGAATCAGGGAGAACGTTTGATTATGAAATAGAATTCACAAATTTACTTCACTTTCAATTTATTTTTAAATTTTTTTTTAAATTTAATTTCACGTTCGATCAACGGAAATTCCGGTTCCAGCGGGCGAAACTTCAAGCCATCTTCATCGACGAATGCACCAGAGTGTGTGCCGGATGCAGCTCGTTGAAATTCCAGCTGTGGTCCCCTTTATTTCTGGTCTGATGGGGGTTTTGTGTTGCAGTTGTAACCTGAAAGAAAAACAAACAATTTCGGATTTAAAAATCGGAAAATTTGTACAATTTACAATTCGCCCTTACCTAGGCTGTACGCATCCGGTGTCGATTTGGTTAGTATTTTGTTGTTGACTTTGCCACCACTAGAACCACTAGCATCGAACTTTCGGAACCGCGCACAATCATGTCTGTTTGTTATTTTTCTTAAAACCCGCGGCGGCTGTTGTCTGTGCACAAAGCGGCTAGAAAACCTTTGTTTTGCTAAAGTCAAGCAAAATGAACTTTCTAATTGCTAAAATCAAGTAAATTTAGCTTTTTGCTAACTCAACAGTAAAAAAATATTTTTGCTAACGGAAAGTAACAGCGAAATTTTGCTAAGTGGAGCCCCGAAAGTTTTGTGTGTATATAAAATTGACGTTTTTGGCAAATTTAAAATCTAAACATGCCAGAGACGTCGCTTAAAAAGAAAAATAAAATCCATGTAAGCTATGCGCCTGAATGATATGCAATACCAGAGCACAAGGATAGGGTTTGTGATCTCAATGTACTATTTTGGTGTTGCGGGATATGTTAACCCAAATCTAACACCGCTGTTACATGATGCCTCGTTTGACGGCGAACTATATTTTTCAAAGACTTAAAATAGCTAATTAAAGTGTACTTTCCATTATATAAGTCTGTCTTGCAAACAAGATTTTAAGCCCTTAAATACAAGTTTAAATGTGTTCAAGTGTTCAATCTTCAGCAAAAACAGGATGCAAACGATTTTCGTACATCAAATTATTTTATTCATTAGAAAAAAAACTCTCATCTTAACATGTACCAATTCCCCATTTCGGTAGCCATCAGCCACGGGAGGTAATGCCCTCGTGATATGGCATCCTCGTGTTCGTAAACTACAACATCTCCCCCGTTGGCCAGCGCATGGAAGATTCCCATGTGGTTTGAAATTATAGTATGATTACATGCAACCATAAGCGCAAACTCCAGCGCTGGATTAGTTCCCGCTGCCGATAGAAGAATGTGAATTTCCTCTTTTGGAGCGTTCAGTTTTTGGCAGATGGCACCTTGAGGATCCTCACAAATGACTAGAAAAATAAGCCGAACCGAGTGCAGTTTTCGTTGAAATGCTACGGCACGGTAATAATACTCAAATGGCAGTTCATCATCTCGCTGGATATATATCCCGACAAACTCCGGTGTCGTTTGCCCGTATCCCTGAACCGGACTGTCTTCCAAAAGCTTCCGTAATCTTGTTTGTGCTGCTTCCGCTTCGTCGGGACTAAAATTAAAATTAAATTTATTTTCTGATACAATTTTTATTGACGAAAAAGCTCAAACCTACCGAAGCATAGGTTTTTCCAGATTCCAATCTGCTGAGATCAAATCCCCATAACGGCGTGTTCCGGTGTCAAGAATGTATATTTGATTATTCCGTTTGGGCGGATCAATTTCAGAGGCACTGTTGATTATGTTTGCTCCCGCCAGATCGTAACAATCGAAATTGAGACTTCCGATTACTTCCATTGGTACACTGAAATGGAAATAAAAGATTCATCATTTAGGTTTTTGGGCTAGTGATTTAGTTCAGTTGGCAAAGCAGTTGCTCTTTGCCGTTGCCCGTCGCAAGGGCTCGAGCCCAAGAATGAACATGGAACATAGTGTAGCGCATAAGTTTTTCAATGACTGTCCGCCAACTGCATCATTGATATAAATTCGCGAATGACATAAAGACGATTAACTTTTTCAAACGGCTAGAAACAAAAAAAAAGAAATTCAAATTCCGAAACATCATAGAAAACTAGTGAAAATGCATAAATGCATTTCTTTTCTGTCATTGTTGTCAAAATGATCGTTTTGTAATTTTGTAATATTTTTTCTTTTAATTTATTCAACCTAGCTGGAAACCGGCTAAGAGTCTTTCACTTGTTACGAAAGCATAATTATATAATTTTCAGACCTCATAGGGTAAGTGCAGTATTCTTCAACTTCACACCTGTTAGTGTTATATTTCAACACTTTGTTGCGAAATTTCGGTAATATGCGTTGCAGAAAAGTCCGATAGAGTTGCCGTTCTGAGGTCACAAATATTTAAGAAACTTAAAATTTCGTGAGATAATAGTGTGATAGTCGATCTATCGTAAGTAGAAAATTTGAGCAAAAAATATGATCAGAGTTAAACGTTACGGAAGTGCTAAGTTGAGGTAACATTGCGTATCTCATCTGTAAAAAATTATTAACGGTATCCGGGCCTGAATTTATATTCTTGTTCTTTCTACATAAATTATGATTTCGTTCTTATTTGAGAATTAAACATCTATTTATAATGTTTCCTTTCGAAGTGTATGCGGAAAAAGCTTTACTTTATCAGTGGCTTTACACTCTTTAAAGGAAAATTTAACTCCACTGATTCCACCAAACGCAAAGGGTCTTTTTAAGATTTTAAGTTCCATTTATACATCAAGTGAAAATTAAGGTGAAAAATTGTAAATTTATCAATCTATGTATAACAAAAGTTAAAAGATGCTTTTGAACCGGTCTGATGTTCCAAATCTACTCAAAATCTTCTTGTACCCATTCTCCTTTCACCGAAGAAATTATATCAATTTGATGAATTTAATTTTATTTTCATATGGCACAAACTAATAATTTGTAGAAAAAATCACGATTTCAAACGACATTTTATGTAAAATTATTTTTTGTGACCTCAACTTCTTCAAGTCATTCATCTCTAAACAGAATTGATGATTGTAAACTAAGCTTTTCAATTTTTTTTTCTAATCGTATCCGAGCCGGTCAAATCCGGAAATTTTAACTCAGAAATTTGGCAAAAAAAATCGAGATCTGATTTTGTCTTGAGAAAAATTAGGGCAAAAATCGACATTTTTTGTACTCAAGAGGAATCGAGAAGACAATAAAGAAGAGGCAAACCCAGAAACTCGTGGTGACGAAGCCTAGTCACCAAAATCGGAACTGTCTCAAAATTCTTGACTGGGACAAAGTGAAGACGCTAGCTCCGGATCGTCAACGGAGTTGAGGTCTTTTACCACGGACCTATGCACAGGAGAATCGGCACGGGATCATTGAGTTAATAAGGCGGTTTTTTTGCTTTTCAAATTTTTGTCTTTCTTTGCATTTTTCTCAAGATTTTTCGTGAAAAATGCTATACCTGTAGTATCGGGAAAACAGGACTAGTTTCTGTGTTCTTTGTGTGTTTTCAGAAGTTCAACGCCTATTTTATACCAAATTTATCTCTTATTTTTTTAAAATTAATTTCACTGATCAAAACTATAGCTTACGGAGATCGCTATCGACATATAGTTTGTCGCTACCTTTCGATGTAAAACATACTGTTCCAACAACAATATCACGTTTCAACAAATGACCAATACTCTCGCAAAACATTTTTTTTGCTATTTTTTAAAGTGCCACTTTTTTCCTACAGAAAAACAGTCTACGGATTCGGTGTTTCGTTATTCGGATTTAGTTAACCTCTTGACTTATGTTGCAGCCCTTGGGTTTATTTTAAACGGTCTTCGCATCATATGATTTTTTAACTATACATATTCTTTTCAACTTTACGTATTTCTTTCAATTTTGCATTTAAAAAACCTGAACACCCTTCCAAGCATAGAAAAAATCGGATCGAAGTACATTCAATCTGCAATCCGTGGTGAACTCATTCAATTCTAACTGCCAATCGAAGCAATCGGGAAAGGAAAAAGTTAACATACCACAATGAACACTAACGATTGCAATCCCGAATGGATGAACTTTTAATAAGTTCGGGTGAACGAAACGAAGCCCGAAACATTCGCCGCGTTCAATTGGATCGTTTTTTATTTTCACCACGACGTTCGCAAATGATTGTCGAAACACAATCGCCAAACGATTGTAAGATTGCATTCGCGAATGTTTCCGTAACCGGTAAAGGATTGCGCCATCAGGTGCTTGTTGTTCGGCAAATTTTGTGCGTGTTTTAGCCCCCGCGCTCGCTGATCGTTTGTTTTCTCATGATGTTATTTTAATTTATGTTCGAATAGGAACATTCAACATATAATTAGTAAAAGTGTGGACTTTTGCACATTGCGTAGAAACCTAAACTGACAATGGGGGGTTTGAAAATAGGAGGCAAGGACGTCGGCCTGGTGTCGATCAAAGCCGTCGATATTGTTTCAGTCGAATAAACGTCGTCTTAGCTGCTGATTTTCCGGTGCGGAATTCGCTTTTATGTCCCAATGGGATACGAACGCGAAACATACGCACGTATTAGGCTTAGCATTTTTATAGTTATTTCAATTAACAATAAAAATTTAAAAAAATTTCGAGCCAATAACTCACAATTTTTTATTTCCTTCCGAAAACAAATTCGAACAAATCAAAACGCCTTCAAGTAGGCAAGCACGTAATCGCCCAGATGTAGGCAGATATTTGAGTGCTATGTCGGCTTACAATATTTATGTGTTGGATTTTATAACTTTTATGTGACGCATATAAAAGTAATAATTTTGTATTCTGTATTCTTGCAATCTCAACATAATTAAATGATTATTTGGCAATTTTGGTTAAAAAAATGTCCCAGTAGCCAAAAGCTAAATCCCTAGGCTTCGTAAACAAGAGTGGACATTTTCAAACCCCCCTTTGTCAGTTTAGTTATCTAGGCAATGTGCAAAAGTGCTGAATGTTCTTATTCGAACATAAATTATAATAAAATCATGAGAAAACAAACCGTCAGCGAGCGCGGGGGCCAAAACACGCACAAAATTAACCGAAAAACAAGCACCTGATGGTGCAATCCTTTACCGGTTACAGAAACATTCGCGAATGCAATCGTGCAATCGTTTGGCGATTGTGTTTCAACAATCATTTGCGAATCAATTCACCCAACGAACGTCGTGGTGAAAATAAAAAACGATCCAGTTAACTGCGGCGAACGTTTCGGCCATCGGTTCGTTCACCCGAACGTATTTAAAAGTTCATTCATTCGGATTGCCAATCCGACCAATCAGCGGTCGTCTGTTCACGCTCGCATCGCCGATGCTATCATCGTGAACGGAGCGGTGATTGAGAATCATTAGCGTTCATGCTGGTGAACGAATTTTTCCATCCTTGGCTGGGTGTATCGTCTACAACCGTGCATCGAGCCAAAAAAACGAGCCGGACTATCGACTTACAAGAAGGAAGTGACTACAAATCGCGGTGATAAACAAAATACGACGGCCAAAGCGCGATCCCGGAGGCTGTACACGACGATGCTGACGAAGTTTGACTGCGTGGTAATGGACGACGAAACCGACGTCAAAGCCGACTACAAGCAGCTTCCGGGACAGGACTTTTATACGGCAAAAGGAAGGGGAAAGGTAGCAGATATTTTCAAGCACATGAAACTGTCAAAGTTCGCGAAGAAATATCTGGTTTGGCAAGCCATCTGTACCTGTGGCTTGAAAAGCAGCATTTTCATAGCTTCCGGGACTGTCAACCAAGAAATTTACTTGAAAGAGTGTTTGAATAAACGTATGCTGCCTTTCCTGAAGAAACACGGTTGTTCCGTACTGTTTTGGCCGGATTTGGCATCTTTCCATTGCGGTAAAAAGGCCATGGAGTGGTACGCCGCCAACAACGTGCAGGTGGTTCCCAAGAACCCTCCCAACACGTCAGAGCTCCGCCCAATTGAGAAATACTGGGCTATTGTCAAGCGGAACCTGAAGAAGACCAAAAAAACTGCTAAGGACGAGCAGCAGTTCAAGGCAAACTGGCTTTGTGCGGCGAAGAAGGTGGACAAGGTAGCTGTACAAAATCTGATGGCAGGGGTTAAACGTAAGGCCCGGCAATTCGGATTTGGAAAAGCGGAAGCCTAACTGAATATTTTTCCTGAATTTTATACTTATTAAACTTGAAAAAGAAATTTAATTTGATTTTTTAAATAAACGATTTCACCGATTTACACGCGTTTTTCCTTGACCAAATTTTGACCGTATCACCTTTTAGTTCCACACCAACCACTTTCTAAAAACTAGCATAATCTTACTTCGTTTAAAACGTTTAAACCAACCTGCCTTGCTCCATTTCCCAAAAAAAATGATCAAAGTTCAGTGTTACGATTTTCTTCAACAAAATCGAAATAAGGAACATTTCAATAGGCAAGATTAGGAACATGTAGTACAATATTAGGTACGCCGAAACACTTTAAAAATATAAAATTTTCAGTTGAATAAAGGTTGAAACATTATTTCCAATTTCAACACAGTTAAGAGAAGAGATTTTGAAACTCAGATACCAAAAAATAATGCCCATCAATAAAAGGCCAAGTCAAAAATAATCTGAAAATCCATAGCAAAATAAAGCGAAATTTGGCTCACCTTACACCAATTACGTTATGTTTTTTTTATACACTTACTGAGCAAATATTTCCTCCAACTGCAATCTGGTTGACTTCGGCAGGAAGGGTAAAATCTGAAAGGACTTCTCCGCTCTTAATTTTGCGTTCTGCCTCATTGCTAGCAACGTGTAATACTGCCAGAGACTTTCTTCTAGCTCACCAGCCGCCAGAGCGGTAAATATGATTTCATTCTCCAGAGGACAAGGTTCATTCTGACTATCTTTCACCAGTGACGTCACGTTAGCATCGATGTCGAGAAGGCTTAAAAATATTTCCACAGAACTTTCACTCCATCGATTGGACGGCTGCAATTCACTCTCTTTGGACAGCCCGGAGGACAAATTCGCCTTCTGATGCTTGGAAGCTGGCCTTTTGAACTCCGGTCGACTTGTAGTGCTCACCACCAGCCAGATGAAGGTTGCCAGGGAAGCCAACAGAATCAGCGGCTTGATATTATTACGGATAAGCTGGAACGTGGCCACGATCAACCCAAAAAGGGAACGAAACATTTCACTCCTTTATGCAGGTGGTGGCCCAACTAAATCAACTGAATCTAATTGCTGCTACAATAAGTCATATCGATTAATTGTCATGCGTGATCTCTGGAGGGCGAGCTGATAACGTTTAGGGAACGTGATTTCGGAGTGATTTACTGGTAACGTAAAGCAGAAATTAATTCCGTTTTGATGATAATTTTAAAGAAACGAACAATAACTAGGTTTAGAAAATCAATTTAGCGACCGCGGTGTTTAGAACTGTTGAAAGCTGTCTTATAACTAAAGCGGCATTTTCATTCACACTCGCCCGAGAACCAACATATTTATGGGCTTCTGATAAGATAAATTCAGGTGTGCCTGTGTGTTCAGTATTTGTCAATGGTATAATAAATGACACCACCAATATGGTCCGATTCGATACAACGAATATATTTCCCTTCAAGTATTCGTCTTATGCACAGAAAATGCAGTTTTCTTTAAACATTAAACAGAATTAAATTAAACAGAAGTGTGGTTGTAACAGTTGTAGAATTGTTTTGAAGAATGGAATTCTTGATGGCCGGTGGCTCTTTAATGTCAAATAAAATTATTTGTTCAAATATTCATCTGCATCTGCAAGAATGCAGCTTCTTAAATTTTTAAAAGGATACCTAATATCTACTAATAATAAAAAAAAGGTCAATAATCATTTCATTATTAAAACGTTTACTTCAATAAAACTTTAACTGATGTGTTAAATTGGTAAAAAATAGAACAGGTGTATCAACATTCGGTTGCCTTCTGCTGTTTGTCTTTCTCGTCTGTCTTTTTGGTAAAGATTTGTCGATTAGATTGCATTTATCAACTCAATTGATTTTAATTTGTAATTTTTAATTTATTGTTTATTTTTTTCTCCGCAGCCTGTTAGTTACAATTAACCCTTCGTTTCATAAAGTTACAAATATGCAACAATTAATTAAAACTGTTCTAAACTTCACATTTAGCTAAAAAGTAAATTTTTTTTTCGATGGGAATAATATTTATAATTTCAAGATCACGTTCAATTAAAAAAAAAATATTTTTAGTGTTTATAGGAACCAAAAAAACCCACTTGAATCTGAAAAATATGGAATGTGGAAAAAGCCTAATTTTTCAAATTTTTGGCCTAGTGTAATTCATATTGAGAATTTTTTTTCGACTCAAAAAAAATATTTTCGTATTCCCACTAAAGTAATTTACATAATAAACAAAATTTGAGATTTTTTTTTTGTTTTTTCTCTGATATAATGGGTTTTCAATAACTGTTGCAAATATGCAACACCATGCAACGGTAGTACCCTAGGTAGTTATATGGGTTCCATAGTGTGTTTTCGAAACTTGCATCGTTAAACAGTGTATTTGTTTCCCGATGACAATGTTTTCGTTATAAATGATTTATTATCATGTTCAGGCCGTATTAAGAGGGGGGGGGATGAGAAAAATTGCCCCCCCCCCCTGAATAAAGAGGGCCCCCGAGGTGAAAAAAATAAAAGTTTTGCTCTAAACCGTTATCAAAACTAGAAAAATATTATAAAAAGTTCAAAATTTATCAAACTTTAAACTAGGACGGGTCCGAATAATTAACTTATTAAGGATTTGTAATTCAGCGTATGTAAAACACATTATTTTGATTTTTTTCCGCGACCCATTGGTATAACAAATACATATTTTGAATAAAAAAAAATGTCGGATGCCTTCACAACTTGCAAAATAAGCATACACCAATTTTCAAAAGTTCTATATTATTCAACGTGATTCAAACTCAAGTACGGGGCTTTATCCAGAGAGTTTAAAAATCTAAAAACAAACAACGAATACGCTTTTTTATTTTTCCACTTGAAAATTCAGTACTATCTGCCAACATTCGATAACCGAGGTTTGAAGTATTGTTTTGCTTTTTTTTTTCTTAGAGATGAAGGAATGATTTGATTGAAAATTACAATGCTCATTATTTTTTACTAAAGTATGAGCCGTTTCTTATTATCAATCGACGAAAAATGCTCTTTATTTATACTATTTAACCTTTTTCTGGAAGCTCTGGAAGTTGATTTTAAATTGAAACTTTTTGTTCTCGAATTTAGTTTTATTTTTATTTCTTTTTTATTCTTAAACTGATTCCAAGTTTGAATTCTAATTTTAGAATCATGTTCCAAATTCTAATGCTCATTCCGAGGAAATCTTTATTGTTCTTTTAATTTTGCCAACAAATGATATTTAATAGTTTAATGTAATTTATAATTGGATCATTATTTCAAAACTAAATTGAGACTTTGCTCTTCAATATCAAGTTTGTTTATTAAAACTGGCATATAGTTATGGTATGATTTAAGATTAAGAATCTTTATCAGAACCAATTTAAATACGTTTTCGGAATGGATATGTGTTGATTTGTTCAAGGTTATGTTCAGAAAAGTTGTATAGGTAAGAAGCTTTCCATTTTGCCGCCGGTCGTGGCCTAGAGGATAGCGTTCCACCCATCTAAGCCAGAGTCCATGAGATCGAATCCCGATCACGACACATATAGTGCTCTTTCCGTGGTCTGGTGGTAAGATGCTAGCCATAAAATCCTTGAAAGATGTACGCCTTAGAGTTAAGTAAATTAGATCTCTTCAAAGAAACATGAAGTTTCACTGAGATCCTATATGTGTGTGTTCGTTTTTTTAGCACCTTCAAGCAAACGTAAGAAATAATTTCCTCAGTAGGTGGTATATTATCGCATAACTACTCCTAGCTAATTTCTCGAGAGTCTTTGTAGTCTAGTGGATAAGCTGGTGCGAGTCTGGTTCCGATGTGCCAGGCTGGGTTCGATTCCCGGTATCGGCGAGACAACTTTTGGGTTCGAATCCCATAAGAAGCCGACAGGTAAGATGTGTTTCCTCTTATAACTGATTATATGAATGTTTAACCAGCTGCCAGCTGGCCAGGTATATGCACGGATGCCGGAATACCTCTAAGTAACCTGATTGACTCGTTCTTCCAAAATATACCTACATACGAAGCCATGGGGTCGGTCCCAGAATGCATGAGAGCACATACTTAGGCAGAAACTGCGGTGAATCCGTGCACCCATGGTGGAAAACCAACATACATAACTACTCCCAGATAAATTCTTAACTTTCCGGTGTCCAGAAATCTAGATTTGCGAAGTTCCTGTGCGAAAACTATGATTAGTGCAAAAGAAATTAGGAATAAGCATTTATTTCCAGTTGTCAAGTGTGAAGAAAAAAAGGTGTAACCGTTTCATGTTGTTGCAAATATGCAACAACTAATATTTTTGCTAAATAACCGAAATATGTGAAAATAATATTTTTTCCTTATTTTTCCCTTCATGTATTCATCATTGCGCACTATTGAGAATTTTTTCGAGAAAAAATAAAAAATCATGAAATGAAGGGTTAACTTAATGGTCAGGTTAAGGATGTGTCAGGTTTAGTGCGTGCGTGATCCACCGTGAAAGCCATAAATCCGTAATCAAGGCTCTGGATTCCAGACACGAAGCAATTGAGGAACAACGGTACAAAGCACGGTTTCGGACAGGAGTTTTATACGGCAAAAGGAAGGGGAAAGGTAGCAGATATTTTCAAGCACATGAAACTGTCAAAGTTCGCGAAGAAATATCTGGTTTGGCAAGCCATCTGTACCTGTGGCTTGAAAAGCAGCATTTTCATAGCTTCCGGGTCTGTCAACCAAGAAATTTACTTGAAAGAGTGTTTGAATAAACGTATGCTGCCTTTCCTGAAGAAACACGGTTGTTCCGTACTGTTTTGGCCGGATTTGGCATCTTGTCATTACGGTAAAAAGGCCATGGAGTGGTACGCCGCCAACAACGTGCAGGTGGTTCCCAAGGACAAGAACACGCCAGAGCTCCGCCAAATTGAGAAATACTGGGCTATCAGGTATCAGAATGGGGGTAGGCTTAATAGCGGCACGTTATCCAAACATACGGGAAAATTGTGCCTAGCCTTTTTTTTTATCCAAGATTTCATCAAAAGGAAGAAATAAATTCAATCTATTTAAGATGGCATAAAGCCTTTCCAATAGGGATTATTAGCATTAAAGCTCTTTTCTACATTCGGTAAGGAATGATAGAATGTTTTTTAAGTTTAATTTCTTAAACTCAGATTCGCTCAAAGCGTAAGATCCCAGAGTACGAAAACGTAGTCTGGCAAATGAGGGACAGTTACATATAAGATGGAAGGGATCTTCCACATCTGATTCACAACTACCACATACTGGAGATTCAGCACGCTGAATGTTGTGCATGTGATAGTTGAGTTTACAATGACCGGAGAGTGCTCTGATCAAGATGCTGCAATGAGATTTATTTAAAGTTAATAAGTAACTCGATATGATTGGAGATGGTTTTTCTAAAAATAATTTAGTTTGACGACAAGTGTCCAACTCTTCCCGGTATCGTTCATGCTGGTTAGAGGACCAAGTTTGAATTTGGTTTCTGAACCAACATGGTGATATTGGGACAGCCGGCTCTGGTCCGTAAAATTCCTTTTCCGACCCAGCTCTAGCGAGTTCGTCGGCGCATTCGTTTCCAAAAATTCCCTTATGTCCGGGTACCCATAGAAGGTTTAATCCATTGCCTTCAGCAAGTTCTTCGATTGCTTTCCGGCATGCGATTACCAGTTTTGATCTAGAACTGGAAGCACTGAGTGATTTGATAGCTGCTTGGCTATCTGAACAGAAATAAATTGTTCTGAACATAATCTTCTTTTGAAGTGCAATTTGCACTCAATACATAATAGCATATAGCTCAGCCTGAAAGACTGTACAATATTTTCCTAGAGGTTGAGCATATTCTATGTTCAACTCGTGACAGTAAATTCCTGCACCTGCACGGCCGTTTGATAATGAACCGTCAGTATAGAATACAATATGAGAGGACATTTGGCCCTCTACGAAACCTGATAACCATTCTTGAGAAGAAGGAAATTTGACTTTAAACCCCATGTAGGGAAAACTACTCGAGAGTGTTAAATCGTTTGGCGCTAAATTAAACTTGTTTAATCTAACTAATTCAGGCCACACATTTGTATGACTCGATGATCTTTCGATATTTCCTGACAGCCAGAGACCAACTGCCTGTAGACGAAAAGCACATGAGAAGGCTTCCTGTTTTAGGAACAAGTGTAGAGGTTTGATAGAAAACAGAGCCTCTAGTGCTGCAGTAGGAGTTGTAGTGAACGATCCGGACATCCCCAAAAGACACATTCTTTGAAGGTGATTTAGTTTAGTCCGAACTGTTGCAACTTCTCCTTTCTGCCACCACACTAGACACCCATAGGCCAGAATTGGTCTTACTATTGTGGAATAAATCCAGTGAATATGTTTAGGTTTGAGTCCCCAGTTTTTTCCGATTGCACGTCGGCATTGTCCGAAGGCCATGCATGCTTTTTGACCAGTTTAATTTGGAGTCAAGAATGACACCCAAATATTTAACTTGATTAGACACGGTGATTTCGGAACCATAAAACAGCAGAGGGCGCACCCCGCGGGTGATACGTTTTTTAGTAAATAAAACAATACTAGTTTTTAGAGGATTAACTGAAAGTTCTACATGAGAACACCATCGTTCAACAGAGCGCAGAGCTTGTTGCATTATATCAAATAATGTGCTTATGCACAAACCTCTTACCAGCAGAAGATAATCATCTGCGAATCCATAGGTTAGTATTCCACGGTCATTGAGTTTTCTCAACAAGCCGTCTGCAACTAGGTTCCACAAAAGAGATGATAGTACACCTCCCTGTGGGCAACCACGTGTGCTAACTTTTGTTATTGAAGCCTGTCTTAAAGACGAATGAAGATTCCTGCCGCATCCATTATTTATGTAAACGAGACATTATCAAATGCTCCTTCTATGTCTAGAAATGCTCCTAGACATGATTCTTTCTGTGAAAAACTATTTTCAATATTATGTACTACGTTGTGCAGAAGAGTTAATGTTGATTTTAATGTTTGGTATGCATGTTGTGTCGCATTAAGCGGATGTTGGACAAGGCATTCTTGCCTGATATGATGATCAATTAAACGTTCAAGTGCTTTTAATAGAAATGAACTTCTAATAGGACGAAAGATTTTGGCTTCGTCTTATGATGATCGTCCCCCTTTAGGGATGAATTGCACGGCTATCTGCCGCCAAAGTTTAGGAATATATCCATGAGCAAAACTGCTTATAATTATTTTTCTTAATATGTGTTTGAAATGATCGAAACCTTTTTGAAGCAAAACTGGAAATAAACCGTCACTTCCAGGAGATTTGTATTGAGCAAAACCATCGATTGCCCATTTGATCGATTCTGTAGTAACTATTTTCCGAGCAAAATGCAAGGAATCTAGACTTCCAGAAAAGAACTCAGGCTCTATCGATGAATCTTGATCAACACATCCTGGAAAGTGAGTATTGAATAGACAACTTAATGTTTCTTCGTCGTTTGATGTATAATCACAACTAGGGGTTTTAAGGTATGAAACCTGATAATCTTTTGATTTGGCTAAGACTTTATTTAACCTACTTGCTTCGTGCAAGCTTGAAATGTTTGTGCAGTAGTTCTGCCAACTTGAGCGTTCGGCAGCTCTTGTTGCTTTCCGGTAAGCTCTGCGAGCCAACTTGAAAGCATCAAAACCTTCCGTGCGCCTTCGGTTCCAAGAGCGTCTGCAGTTTTTTCGTAATTTACTGAGATTTGAGTTCCACCATGGTGTACTGTTTTTGTTGAATTTCAACGTTCGTAAGGGACACGCTTCTTCATAATAATTTAAAATAATTTCGGTGGTTTTTGCAACCACTTCATCCAACTCAGAAGGAGTAGTAATTTCAGGTGTATATCCATGAAATTTAATAGCAATATGCTCCAAATATAGGTCCCAATTAGTTGTTCTTGTTTTCTGAATGTAATTGTTTCTAAAAACTCACCTGAGTGTTCAAAATAGATAAACCTGTGGTCAGAAATCGATTCTTCGTTAGGCACATGCCAATTTGAAATTTCCTGAGGAATTGTTCTAGAACAAAGTGTGATGTCAATCAACTCTTCTCTGTCACACCTAACAAAAGTTGGTTTATTTCCTACATTTAGAATTTCTAAATCAGTGCTGCTTAAATATTCCATTAAATTTAAGCCTCTCAGATTGATATCTGAGCTACCCCATACAAAATGATGGGCATTGGCATCACAGCCAATTACAAGAGGAAAAATTTGTGATTCACAGAATGAAACGCATTTTTTAACACTAGAAAGACCGCACCAGTCAAAATGACTGGTGGGACACTTTGTTTGTTGAATATCTTTTAAACACTACACTCTAAAAATTCGCAAAAAATACGACTTTTCATGAATTTTGAATCTCTACAAAACTGTGCATTTTTTATTTTTCTAGCTCTTTTAATAAGCGAGAAAAATTTCGCCATGGACACTCGGACCGTGACCAGTCAAAATGACTGGTAAAATTCACAAACCTATAACTCAAACAAGATAAATTTTTTTCGCTTGCTTTTGGTTTCATTTGCAATCTACATTCAAGACAAAGAGCCTTAGTTAATTTATGGTGGGCAGGAGTGTGTCATTCGCTATGAAATTATTGATTTTCGATGCGAAGTCATAAAAATTTGTAGAAAAAGTTCTCGGATCGACCGCTGTGTGGCGCTTCAAGCACTTGACTCCCAATTTTTTTGGTCTGTTTTGTTGCTCAACTATAATAGAACTTTCTGTCACAATTTGGCGAAATTTCATCAAGATTTGTAAAAGTTATGTTAGTTTTAATACATGTCCATTCGAGTAATAGAGTAATTTTAGGTGATAAATATGTTTTATACTGAACTAGTATGAGTAAAATAATTATGAATTGTGTACTTATTTATTCAAATTTGAAGATCTTATGTCTATGAAACTGAACAATTTAAATGATTTTTTTATATTTGATTATTCTTCATATGTTGGTTATCCACCATGGGTACACGGATTCACCGCAGTTTCTGCCCAAGTATGTATTCACATGCATTCTTAGATTATTAGTTCAAGTATTCCGGCACCCGTGTATAAAGCTGGCAACTGATTGAACATTCTTATTGAACATTCTTATTATAAGAGGAAACACATCTTACCTGTCGGCAACTTTCGGGGTTTGAACCCTAGAGTTTTCTTGCCGATACTGGGAATCGAACCCAGTACACCTGGCATACCTAGACTAGACTCACGCCAGTCTATCTGATAGACCACATTGGTGCTAAGATTTTTCAACATGGGTGCACGGAATGGCTGTAAATTCACCGTTGTTAATTTTATAGAAATAAATAGTTTTCAACTTGCTTCAGAACACAAAATATTTTTGAGTTAGATATGATAGGCATTTGAAATGCAACACTAGTCAATCGAAAAACTTTTAAGGAAAAACAAATCAATGTGTACATTTGACAATGTTGATTCATTATTTTTATTTCCACTGTTTTCCGTCGCACGACATAACTTGATGCATATAATTCCTAAAATTCACTCGATCCATGATAACCGTTTTCCAATTTCTTGGATGTTGATCAGATCTTATCAGATAAATATACGATGGCAAAAACCTGTTTTTTAATAATAAATAAATAAATTTATTATTTCAAGATATAATTGAAATATTTATTTTCCAGGAATGAAAAATTGGAGCTTAAAATAAAAATCGTTATTTAAATAATTATGTCTCAACATGAAAAACATGATTTCGACTTTGGTTTAGTTAAGATTTGTAATAATGCTTTTTAAAAAATTGCAAAAAGTCCAATACTTGATTAAAACGCGGTGAATCCGTGCACACATAGTGAAAAACCATGTATGTAACACAAATTTTCATTTGAATCTTTAAAAGTCTTTATTCTTTACCTTTAACATGCAAAAAAAATTGATTTTGGATGAATGGCGGTGAATCCGTGCACCCATGGTAAATTGCTCTACTTATATAAAAAATATGTTTCAAAACCTACAATATCAGGTATAATTTATAGGCATCGGGTTGAAAAACTTCAGAGCGATGGATGCTAGAAAATATCTACTAAAACAAAACTGAAGTGAAACCGTGCACCCATGGTCAAAAACCATAGCCATCTTACATGTTTTTATTATTAAATTGATAATGTGTTTCAATTTTTTGATAATTATTTGACATATTCATTTTATGACATACACGCATTCGTCAACTATGCAAAGCTGAGGTGATTCCGGGCACCCATGGTGAAAAAATATTTCAATTCTATAACAAAAATGTTATCGAATTAATAACAAAATAATTTCAAAAGAAAAAATTTAAAAATATTTTGAAAGAAAAAATTTCCCCTTTACCAGTCGTTTTGACTGGTCACGGTCCGAATAGGTATATTCAATTTGCCGGTCCTTCTATTGTTAAATCATCCGTAGGGGATGATTGTTCATATGGTGAGTATGCTGAACAGTAGACGTATTTTCTATCAGGCAGCGAAACCTGAACGACGCAAATATCTCTTGTTGTTAGATTGGGTTTAAGTGTTGCATTTAAAGAATTGTTTATCAATACACATGCACGAGGCATTATTCGGGCATTAGTCATTCCAATTACACTGAACACAGTAAAGTTTGGTTTGAGCAAATTCCCTAAGTAAAAAGTTCCATTTCGGAAATAGGGTTCTTGGACCAAGGCGATTGATGCAGTTTCATTAAGGATTAAACGACATAAGTTCAGTGTAGCGGTTCTTTTGTGCTGCAGATTTATCTGTGCATCCTTAATAGAAAGCATTTCTATCAAAGAATTCCACACATATTTCCATCACACACAAGAACCTCTGCACCTTCATATCGACACATGAAGCGGGGTATCCCATACAGGATGAAAATTTTAAAATCGTGTGTATAATCTGAATCCCACGAGTTGCCAGGAAAAATACGGCCCTTTGCACCAGTGCCTGGCTATAGTGCAGACCTTAACAACGTTCTGCTTAAGATAGGATTTTTATACACCCTCCTACCCCCACTTTGGGGCCCGCAGGCACAGAACCACCTTGAAGCCGGTGTTTACAAAATTTAGGAGAATACAACTCGTGCATGCGCATTAATAGCAATAAGCACAATTGGTGAATCCTCTCCTCCCTGAAGAAACTTGGCTTGGCACCAAGCCAAGGTCCCCCCCTCCCAATGAAATTGGGATTTGGGGCGCATTTGAAGAATGACTAACGCATATGGGAAGTACTGGATAAGTCGCCTTTTACGACGTGGACCAGTATCCCAGTGGTATAATAACAAATTTGTTTAATTCTTCGGGACTCAGACTTAAGTTCTGCCTGTGGCAGTACGATTAGTGATTAGTGAACACGAACACACACCTGATCTCAATGAAACTTGATGTTTCCTCGAAGAGATTCCTAAACAAAGGAATACACAGTAAAAACTTAACTCTAAGCGTACAACTTTCGAGAATATGATGGCTAGCATGATGGTTTTTTTGACCACTTGAACTTATTGATCTTATTGGCCAATCCTGTATGACTACAATCAACAAAAAATCGAGTGAAAATACGGGTTTCGTCACACAATCACATTATTACAATATTTGTAATTTTCTCTGGAATAAAAAAAACACAAACTTCCTCTAAAAGTGTACAATTAAATGCAAAACTATCATATCACTTTATTACATTTATAACACCGACTATCGGTTACCGTTATCGAAACCCAAAACTGGGACTATCCTCTTCGGGGTTCAGAACATATTCTTGCAAATATTCAACGGTATCCTCCAAGTCACTGGGATAAACTATTTCGTAGCCTTCAGGCGCATCACGTTTGTAGGCTCGAACTTCGGGACACTCGCCCACTTTCAGTTGTGCGCAGAACTCTTCCTCTGCTATGCAATCCATGTGTCCTATATGGAGTAACTTTTGCGGTATCGCCTGTTGCTCGATCATGTTGGCCAAATCTTCCCAAATCGGTAGCAGCTTGAGGCAATATTCACACCTGAAAACCGATTAGAATGTGTTATTTCTACTTGAGTCACGTTCCACTTGCGGACAAACCAGGGTAAATAGAATAGTACCAAGAAATTCTGCGACGTGTTCAATTGTTTAGCAAAGTTTCGGGCAGTTAAGCGCTGCGATAGATTAATTCCGTTGAATTCATCAGACTGGTCCAACACTTGCAACCGGAAGTTATTTAACGAACTGGGTTCCGAAAAACGTATTCCGGAGGTCAAAATCACCAATAAAATGGCTGTTATAGATCCGAGATGTACGACGATCGGTCTTCGTACCATGTTTGTGTGTTCGGTTCAATTGCAACTGAGATTTTTTTAAGGCTAAAGCGTGCTTAATCAACTTCCACTATGTCTGTCGGCAGTCTGGACTGAACGCGGATTGATGGATGTGAAGCTAAATTACAAACTGAACTGTTGAAACTGTTCGTCATCGGCAGCAGCGTAGCCAAAAATATGCTAATTGGATAATTCTGCTGGGCATAATTGAGACAGCTCTCGTGTGTGCTGTACGGAAGGTGTGCTGTTGGATGGATGGACCAATTGAATCAACAACAGCTTTGTTCAATGAGCCTAGGCCACTTGAATTTTTTTTTTGTTTTTCACACTCATTTTGGAAATCAATCCCAAATAATTTGGCATTTTAGAATTAAATTTTAATTTTTTTACAAGACAAAAAAACAAATCAAGCGAGCTTAACTCCTCAGCAGAAGTGGTCCTCGAATCTCTGCTCAATTGTTGTTGGTTCACCATAACAAATGAGCTGCAGCAGTTTTGGAAACTAAACTCTTTGTCAATAAGTATCCGGAAAGAAGCACGTGTACCTAGTAAGTTGGTACTCACTAGAAGTAAACAAAAAAAAAAAAAAATGAAACAACCGTTACCTTTCCATATTTATTTTTTTTCAAATCTATGGTAAGACAACACTTAGCATCATTACGCTTATGTTTTAGACTTTCATTTAGCAGCTGTAGTTCAAACTTCCGGTGCATGAAAATAAAGTGAGGCTGAGGTTGCACGAGTGAGAAAAAGATTTAAAGCATGCATTGTTCGAAGATTTTTTTTCATTGATTCGGTGTATTCACAGTAAGATTTCAATTTTCCGATTGGGATAACCGCTTACCGAGTTACAGGGCATTGCTCGCATTGCTTGCATTGTGAACTTTGTAAAACATAGAAATTCTCCTGGACCTCGTGACGTTTCATTATTCCTGTAATCTGGGATGAAATTTCTACGAGTGCACAGGTACTCGAACAATTGTCCTGAATTTCAGAACCACCATCATCTTTATCACGTGAAGCTCATCGCTATCCCTCTTTTTCAACCGTTGCAACGCGTTGGAGAACTGTCACATTTTCTCAGGAGAAGGCTCTGAAGAGAATCTCGTTTATCGGAGATGTCTCTCTTCAGCCACAATTTGTGACGGTTTTCCAGAATTTGTGCTGAAGAAACGAGAAATATTGTAACGATTGTTATATCTCGGAACATGCATTTTAAAGGAAGTCTATCTCCATTTATACGAAGTTCGAATGGAAACCATCACGAATCTCGAGACGCAAAATTTCTATTGAAATACGGTTTCAAATATCTACGAATGTACAGGTCGTCGAACAATCGTCCTGTATTACAAGAGAACTTCAGCTGTCGATCGATTTTTGTCTCGCTTTTCGTACACACTTAATCTTTTCTCCTGTGGTCGGATCGATTTTGTCCTGTATTTTCAACAGCTGAAATTACAGGACGATTTCAGGACAGAAAAATAGCTCAGGAAAACAACTGTCAAACTCATCTGTAGGTTCAAAACGATTTTCTCCTGTAGTTTGCAGTAAGCTGAGAAATTTTCCTGTAGGCTCGAGGCGGTTTCCTTTCTATATATAAATATAAATGAAGAATTTGTTCTAAAAAATAATAACTCTTTTTATTCAAAAACATTAAATTTTATTGATAAGATGAATTTGAAACTTATCACTTCGCTGCTGGCCCTGAAGTTGTTTTTGCTTGACTGCTGTTTTGCCTGAAAATAAAATATGGAATGTTATTTTTCAGTTGGTTTATATTATTTAAAAAAAAATACCTGCTTCACAACCACACGATAATACTGCTGATTCGAGTGGTTCTTTTGATGTTCAGTCATCAGGTTCTAGGGAATCTTGACCCTGGTGTTCTGCTCCAGCAACCCGGTTGGGCGTTGAATGCTGCGACCGGACAATACCTCGAACTGGTTGGGAATACTTGGATCCTTAGGAACAAATGACACCTTCCGCCTGCCTTATAGCAGCTCCCGCGATTCCCACTGATCGACTATTAATTAGCCGCACGAGCGGGAAACTAAATTTGTAAAATTTGGTCCAGCGAATTTTGAGGTATAGAAAACCGAATTTTGGTGTTTCTCGGCTGAGATTTCTTCGCGATCCTTAATGTGCTAAAATAAATTTTAATTGCCTAGAAATTTCTAGGTTTTTTCAGGCAATTTACCGGCAAACTTAAACACTCATCAGGGCCAGTACAAATGTTATAATTAAATAAACGATGTATTTATTAATAAATGTGCTTTTTATTTCCAACTGGTATTTTCTGCGAAATATATCCCTAAAGTAGAGAAAAATGAATGCAACTGTGTAAGTTGAAAACTCAGGGACTAGATAAGATGAAAATCGATGTTGAAAAACATGCAAAAAAAAATTCACCTTGTCTCCCGGTAGGACTTGAACCCACATCTTGCGTCTCTCCGGGACCCATGTATTAACATTCTACTACAGGAGACAACCTGGCGTATGAAAGTTATACTGGTCAAGTGTCGAAGTCTATCGAAATGAAGGGAATTGTTCTCCCATGTGATCATCATAATTTTCGTGGTCTTCAAGACCTAGCGGAAGACAAGGCGATTTATTTCTCGCATGTTTTTCAACATCAATTTTCATCTTATCTAGTCCCTTAAATTTCAACTTACACAGTTAGATTCAAAAAAAAGTTTCGCTAACTGAATATTTGAGTCAAGACCCATCTCTGGATCGCAGTTTAAAATATATCCCTTATCTCCATGTGAATTCCGAAAGAAATCAGTCTCGAGTCTACAGGATAATTTCGAAAACTTCCTGCAACCCGCAGGAGAAAACCGTTTCGAACCTACAGGTGAATTTCACAGTTGTTTTACTGTGGTGTTTTGCTGTCCTGAGATTGTCCTGTTATTTTCAACTGTTGAAAATACAGGAAGATATCGTTCCGTGGTCGGGACGATTTCTTTCTGTGTTTTAAACAACTGAAATAACAGGACGATTTCAGGACAGAAAAACCACAGACAAACAGACATGACACTCTGAAGAAAAATCTTCAAATTTTTCGCAAAGCTGATTGTATTGCCGGTTTCGACATTACCTATTATGAGAAACTGCAGTCACCAACCGGTTAAGAAAATAAAATACCATCACGATATCCATGAAATCAGGTATCTCCTAACCTGTGGTAAACAAACAAACTTTTACATATAATGACATGTAATCTTCTTATTAAAACATGTTGTAATGAGTGCTAGAACCTATTAATCATTATTTATTTAGAACACATTTGTTTTATACTCTACCTGTTAGATTTTGATCGACTCAGGATTTTTCAGTTACCAGACCTTGCCAGCCAATCGCTAAAAAAAATCCTCTATTTAGACCTTCCCCTCCAAGTAAAGTGGATTTTTTTATCTGTACAGATTTCACTAAACCGACTGACGGGAAAACCCCCGATTTTGATCAGAAGTGAGAGTTCTCACTAACTTTTGCAAATGTTACGTGTCGTTATTTATGAGTTCTTAACCGTTTCCGAATGGACTTATCGTAAGTTTTATTTAAAGGTATCGAGAAAATTTGCATCTTTATTTGTTCAATTTTGGGTTTACAGGGACAGAAACTACATCAACAGTAACAGCAGCTCAAAATTGGATTTAATTATTCAACTTAAAATCATTGACGTACAATATTTTAATTTCTGGTTTATTTCCACAAACAAATTTTATACTTGTTTTAAAAAATAATCACGATATCAGCCAAACTGCTACGTTAAAACTGTGTATGGTCTTGCGTTGGAATATTCTGCTTTCCTGCTATCTAGATTCTTCTCCAGCTCTTGCAATATCCGGTTCAAACATTCACGGAACTGATCAATCCATTTTTTTTCTTGGCGATTCCTCCTGATTTAGCAACAGAATGAAATATGATTTCTCGTGGAATCGAAGATGCACACTGCTGTAGTAGAATCGCGTAGAACTATCTGGTACCAGCTGGTTCGGAAAAAAATGAGGCGTACGATTGGGTCACGGACACAGGAAGTAACTAACGTCTTATTGATTTTCCTCGAAGTTTTCCGCAATTCAAACTGAATAATTTGATCTTATTTCATACCGTAGTTTGTTTACTTTAAAAATTTGTTTTGTTATAGACTCCATGGATATGTATAAACCAACAGCTACTACGATGAAAAAAGTGGACTAAGGCTATGATCATTTAGTATCCGGGCACTTTATTTCGGTGATAGCTACGTCAATAGAGCTCGGACATGCAAAACTTTAGTAGCGTTGTGTTGCTTATGAAAAGGACTATCTTGCCTATTTTTGATAGATTTTTAAGTTATCGTGTGTTTGAGATATTTTTGATGCAAAAAGACATGGTAAATTTTGCACAAATTTGCTCCTTTTACGCATTTTGCGCCCCGAAAATTCTTCATTGTTGACTTGAAAGCTCATGAACTGTTGATTTTTTTGAATTTTTTTTAGGGCCAAATGATTAAGAAATATAAGGAGCCACTCTAGGATCCACACGAAGTTCAAACCAACCATCGGAGTGCAACCCTTGATCTTAATTATGGTAAAAAGTCTATGGTTATTGGGGATAACTGAATGCAGACCATGATGGCTCTAGATATGGTGGTCTCTCTTTGGCAAAAAGTAGACGAGGGTTGGAGGCGGAGGAGGAGCCGAAATTTGACAGCTGGCTGTTCGGCTGGCTGCTGGCTGGCTGGGATGCCAGGTGCTCTGATTTTTTGTAAAACACGAAGTTTTGCCAATCATCAAGATATTGCTTAGACAAAGATTTCGCCTTGATTTTTGCAAATATAATTCATAGAATCGAAACAAAATCTTCCGGCTGAGCTCCGGGCTGGTAAGCAAAGCTGGAAGAAGTTGGACCTATAAACGACGGTGCCAGCTTTGTCGGTAGCGGTTAGTAACATTAATTTTGCATTACTTATGACAAATTCAACACTTTTTTCTTTCAAGAGCTATCTAGAAGCAGCAGAAAGTCATCGAATCGGATGGTAACATAGCGAGGCGTTACATTCCATCGTCCGAGAAGCGGCTGGCCCTCCTGCAGGAACATCCGATCTTCATCGAGATGAAAAAGCTGCTTCAGGAGGACCCCCGTCTGTTGCCATCGCTGCTCCAGAAGATCCAATCGAGTAATCCGGATCTGATGGGTAGCATTTCGAATCATAAAATCGTTTATCATTTACATGAAAATGATCAATAGCAGAATTTAGAGCATTCCTTTAGCAAAACCGATTTACGTTTATTTTCATCCAACACTTTTCGATTAAAGGGAAACAAAATAGCTCTTTGGATAAGGTAAAAAGAATATAAGGAGCAAACAACATCCGGTTTAGGGTTTTAGTTGTTTGTTCCACCCTTTAAGATCCTTTCTATCATAACGGTCAAAAAAAGTTTTTCTTTTTCGGAACATACGGATAGACCGAACTGTATTGTAATTTTATTGAAAAAAAGTGTTTAGAATACAAATTAATTCATTGAATATACTCATATCATTGCTTTTTTCCGAAAACTCAATTTAAATACAATAAAATAAACTAAACCCCAGTACGGTTTTAAATCTTTTTAACTTTCCTTTACGATTGGCTTCTGCACATATACACACTTTTTTCCCATCTGATTTTTTATCACTAACACCTGGCATCCCTTGACCCCTTTTTTCGTAAACACTACAGCCGGCTGTCAAAACTTTTTTCAATATGGCGGAATGGCGATTTGGCATCTGAGATCACCATATCTAGAGCCATCATGATGCAGACTCCTTTAATAATGCAAAACATCCATTTCCGGAGGCAAAAAGTGTTTCCTGACTAGTAGACACCAAGTAATCAATTAATTTAATGATCAGTTTCAAAGATCGCAATCTGTGCATCCGGTTTTTACGCAATGTGACAGATGTGTTCTGATGGACCAACAAAATTATGTTAAAACCGGATTTAAAAGATCAAATTCTTCGAGATGCCTACTCATGAAAAGGTTTCAACCAGATTCCAATTGATTTTTCTAGGTGAGTTTGTGTAAAGTATCATGATTTTGCAAAGGTTTTGCTTCTGTAATAAAAAAAAATATAAATCAATACATGACTGAAAAAAGTGTGCAAAGATAAAAAAGAGATTTTATGAAAAAGTTAGAGAATTTCTTGAAATCATTGATAAATATTTTTTTTTTTATATTTTTACATTAAATGTCATATTAACACCTTCATTTCCTCCATAAACAGTTGTTCGATCAAATGAATAGTTTTTTAAATACACACGTAAGTAACTGCCCGGATACTAAATGATCATAACCTTAGTGCACTCTGGTGTCGACATTGCCTAGCTTTGAGAAAAACCGGAACCGGTTTGCGAAAATCGGAAACAGAGTGTCCCGTCTGTTTGTCTGTGGAAAAACACTTCCGAAAAACAACTGTAAAAACTTCCTGTAGGCTCACAACGGCTTTCTCCTGTGATTTGCAAGAAGGTTTGGGACTATCCTGTAGTAAATGCTAAACAACAAGAAAGTGACACTGTTGAAATCAATCAGAGTGATCTATCTTGATTAGCCACATTAAACAGGGGACAAACCACAAAAGATCTAACATCTGGTCGCAGTGGTAGGAACCCAACAAGGAAAAAAAAAATCCTGTAGGATCAGGACTGTTTCCTTTCGATATTTACATGGAATAGAATTATGCTGAAAATGATCAGAATATCAGTTTTTTAGGTAAAAGAACACAATTTTTTAATTTTTAACATAGCGGCGTCGCTGCTGGTCTTGGTATTCAATGATTTTGGACGGTTTTTTTTTGTCTAAAAATAAGCAACAAATTATGTCAATTTTCACATTTTTTATTTTTATTTTTGAAAAACTTACCAGGTTCAGTGCCAAGTTCATGTTCCTGATTCCAGAAGTGCCACGAAATGTATCATGTTAGGCATTTGAGTTCGATTGAAACTTCGTCGGTAGATCCATCGGAACCAATTATGTTACACGCACACGGCTTGTAGTCACTTGTACTTCTCAAGTGTTATGACTGCTGCTGGCTGCACTTCGTTTCATGCCTAACGCGCAAGAACAAATTGGAATCATCTTAGCCAGATGATGTAATAAAAAAAAAATAAAAAAAGTCGTTTACTTAAGCTTCCAATGTTGCTGCGCTCCAAATAACGATTTTCAAAAAAAAAATGTAAAAGCAGATGACAGTTAATCATTAGTCGTTTTCCTGAGCGTTCGCTGAGGGGCTGTCCATTAATGATGTCACGCAAAATTTGGAAAAAATTAACCCCCCCTCCCCCCTCCGTCACATATTGTCACAAATTCCGTAACCCCCCTTTTGTATGACGTCACGTTTTCCTAACACCCCCCCCCCCCCTGGAGTAAAATTTTCAACTCATAGAAATTTGATTAAAAATGTTGCTTTTTTTAAATTCATCAGTTTTATTCAAAGAATTGAAAAAAAAAGGTTAACAACTTTTAACAAGCCTTCAATCATTGCTTAAAACACATTTCAATCATGAGTCCATGGATTATGTTGATGACTTTCCATATCAATGACCAAATCTCTATCCAACCATCCAAATCTAGTTCCTCTTCTTCAATCCATTCGCATTCCAAATCTTCTACACAGGTTAGAATAGCCAAGCAATCCTGTTCACGTTTTGCCACAATTTAAGTGGGAAGGACTTTCCTGAGTGTTGCAGTGAAAGTGTTCTTATGAACTTTCTTATGCTAATAAAATTTACCAAAAGTGATTACGTGAGTATTATTAATCATTAAATGAATGGTGCAAGTATAGTTTTATTGAATTTAGGATAAAATTATTTGTTATTGTTTTGCTGCTTTTTTTTTGTAATGATAAGTGATGTCACGCTCAAGCTGACCCCCCCTCCCCCCATGTCACAAATTGTCACAAAAATCAAAACCCCCCCCTCTCCCCCTAACGCGTGACATCATTTATGGACGGCCCCTTACCTTAGGAAAACCGATGGTTTTTTAACGAATCTCGAATTTTAACGAAATTTCAATTCAAGTACATTTATTTTCAAACACGACACGTGATGTTGGCTTTTGTAAAAAAAAGTTCAACATGCTTGATATTGTTCGCTTATTTTCATTCACGTGAGTATGAAAATTTAAAAAAATGTGAATATCACTCCAGTTTAAATATTTTGTCGTCTACAACACAGTTTAAAAAATACCTTAACTGTATAAATCTCAAAGCAAAATTAGTTACAAACAAACAAAAATTATAATCAACACAATTGAATTGACTAGTCCAGCTAGCAATCCGTTGTTTACGTTTCACCAGCTATTCGTCATCTGTATCCGGGAAAAGATGCTTATGACAAAATCATTACGGTAGAAAAAGTTAATATTTTTTTCAATTGTTTGGCTACCGTTATTGAGTATTTACGAGCAACACATTGTTCGCAGCAAATTGTCGACCGAATAATAATTCTATTCAGAACCAAAATTGAATAGAATTGCGCGCTATGCCAGTGATTAACTTTCACAATTTGCTGGATACAGTTAAAGTAACAGAAACTATGTTTACATTATCAATTTTTGCAGAGTATAGACTGTGCTTTCAGTGCACACTGGTGCAGAACATCAATCTAGCTGTACGAAATTAATAGCACATCCTTGGGCGCTAGAGAGATAGACATTTGATGTCTCCAGCAACATTGTTCAGTTTTACATGGAGCATATTCCAATATCAAAATTTTTGCCAAGGGATCCACCGATAGCGAGATAAAAATGCTTTTTTGTTCTTCAAATTAGGGCTTTGATGTCTTCAACAAAGTTGTTTATCTGATCAAAATACATAAGTTTGTTGAATATGTTAAAGTCTTATCACATCACCCTCATGAGTTACAATCAAAGTAAAAAAAAAACACTTAAAAAAACAGTTTTTGAACCTGACACGTTGTAGATCGGATAAAATGGTTCGCTGTCTTTCAAACAAAGTTGTAACAAGCCACGACCTACAATTGTCTCATACATTATGATGGGTTTGGAAGTTGCTGAAGCCCTATAGAAAGCATTAAGTGTATTTTATTGGCAATTTTTGAAGGCTCGTCCATCGAAAAGTTCACATTTTCGCAGCACCCCCTTTTTTGTGTTTATTTTTTATGATAATAATCAGAACCATTTCCATTTGAATTAGCGGAAAAATCGGTGGAATCACGCAAAATCTAGACGCATCAAAAAGGGTCTATCTCGGAGCTATGTAAACGAAATAAAAATGTTTTGTAATCAAAATGTAGGGTTTTTATTGCACTTTAAAGAAAAAAATAGAAAAAAAATATTCCGATGTTGTTTTGATAAAATTTCGAACTTTTCGTCGAGAACCTCTCATCATAGTTTGGACACCCTATTCACTGCCCTCAGCGGCCATTTTGTTCCACAATCTCTTCATCTCTGTTGCATTCCGAGTCGTCCTAACATTCTTCTTCATCTTCTGCTTGACAATTGCCCAAAATTTTTCGATAGGGCGGCATTGAGGGCAGTTGGGTGGGTTGATGTCCTTTTCGACAAAATCCACCCGTTGGCCCGATGAGAGTTTTAAATAGCAAGTCCCTGTAAATATAAAACGATAATTTTAAGATGCAAGGTGGTGGATATGTTTTAGATAAACGTACAAAACAAACCGAAAAAAATTTGGAAAATCATAATCTACCAACTTGTACAGAAATTTTACTTACAAGTTGAAAGTGAAAAATCTGCAGTAAATCAGAAAAACATATTTTTCACAAAAGCTTTTTCTGCTAAGCTTGCCCTTTTTATTACCTTTCTTTTGATGTAATAAATATACAAATTGGATTTTAAGCAGTCAAGTTATTTACAGATGTTTGCAACAAATTTGAATTGATACAATATTCTTCATTCAAGTTTTCTCCACACCAACTTGTGCACAAGGAAAGATATTTTATTCAATCTAGTACCCCATGACTGGGCCAGCACGCTAGAAATTATTAAACCATTTACGATTCAAAAATAACCATTTTTGACCTTTTCCCGGGAAATGCCATTTTATGAGTTCTCCATGAGAACTCATAAAATGACTTTTCGGGGAGAAGTTCGAATATGGTTATTTTTCAACCGAATGAAATTTCTTCGGAGAAGTTGAAAAATGGTTATTTTTCAACCTCAGCGCTATGTGGAATTAAAGCGTCATATAGGGTTATTTTTTCTTGTGTTTAATGTTTGGGATTTTCAAATGAAAAGAAAAGAGATTTTAGAAGTATTGAAGAAATTGCTTCTTATTTTAATTAAATTAAATTTTTGGAGGTTGGGCTGATGGGGAAATTGCACATAGTTTGGTGATTTTAATCTGTGATTTTCGTGATTTTCCTTTAAAGCTGCCGCCACACCTACAGGAAAATTTTAAGTTTCGCGTTTATGGTTTTCGACAATTTTTTCGGGAACATCTTTAATCCGATCTGACTGCAGCTTCTTTTACCATCTGAGACTGTCCAGTTGACTTGGCCTGAACCATTTCTTAGCTATGCTAGCACCGTGTTTAGCTCAATTGCTGGCTTTTCTGCCTCCTCACCGGTTCCCACTAACAGCATCCTCGATGAAAACTAGCCCCTCACAGCTTTCCGGATCTGTCCGAGGCAGATTTTCGACTGCTTTGATCAGCAAAAACTCACCATAAAAATCAGGCACTTTTGTTCCCAACCCGGAACGCGTCAGAAGAAACAGCCGCGATACTATGAACCATTTGTCTTGAATATTATCGCCTATGTGCGAGATTCCGATGAAATGTGAAGGCAAGTTTGAATGTGCTAAAAGTGAATTGAAGATTTTAAATTACAACTCAAAATTTAAATTTATTTACCAACCTTTTCCCAAACCGGATTTTCTACTCGACCGTGTTTGGGTGTAGCTTCTTCATCCGGGTCTTCTCCGCCATCATTCGGGTTTTCATTATGTACGAATGAAAAGATGCCACATCCGGATGAATATTCTCGATACTCTTTAGCCGGAACCACAACCGGGAGCGTCATTCTAGGCTTCTTCATTACAATATTGAAGTGACTTCGACGATGAACCGGCAGATCTTTTCCCGTATTTATCGCGAACTGGAAGCGGAGCTCTCACTTGGCGCACTGAAATTAATTATATTTTTGTTAGTCATCACGTTTAAAATAAATTAAGGATTTTTTTCATTACCTTTTAGAAACTCCTTCATGCTTATTCGATTTTCAAAGACAGATATACTCGAAAACATATATTAATTTAAAAAAAAATTAATTAATTAAAGAACGCGTTCGGCTGCACCAGCAAATACTTTCAAAATGGCGATTAAACATCAAGTTTTTCAACCATTTTCTGGTTATCACTCGAGAACTACTAATATGGTTGAATTTGAAACTAGAAAAATTATTGAAAAATAACCATATTGGCAGTTTTCAAACGAAGGCTTAAAAATGGTTATTTTTGAAGCGTAAATGGTTAAATGGAAATGAGCGTGAGGAGTTTAAAAAAAGCGCGCGCTTTGATCAAGTTGTATGCAAGTCCTCTTGATGCAACGTTTTTCAGGTTGCGTGAAGCTAAACAACTTGAATAGGAACACTGTTATGATTTGAAAACTGATGCATGAATATTTGAATAACTTTGCTCCTATCCAGGCGATAATAACATTTTAAACATCGAATTAATTGTAATAAACAGGTGTTTTGAACGATTATCTAAAACTGGTCCATTATTATGCAAATAATATCAACCACCATGCATCCTAAAATTATCGTTTTATATTAACAGAGGCTTGCTAGAAGCTTGCTGGCTTGCTCATAAGAAAATTTTAAAGAAAAATCGACTTTTTTCACAAAAACTCATTGCGCAGAACAGAGATTAAGTAAATACCTAGATCTCAAATTTGGCAGAAATAGGAGTTATAAGCAGGCTTTGCTCAAGAGCGGTTGTGTTTTTTTTCCCCACCGTCGCGCTCGTGCTACGGTTTTCATTTTCGTTTCGAGTGCCTTATTCAAAGTGAATAGTAAATTTATGTTTAAAAAGTGATGACAATACAATTCGGTGATTTGAAAAATCTGAGCAAATAAACTTTAAGATTTGTTATTTAATCTGGTGATGGAGCGAAGGGTTCTATTTTTAGCTCCCAACAAATTTATCATATTTCTACGCGAGTGAAATCCTATCTTTTCATAATGCCCCGACGGGTATAATTTGGTTTAAATTTTCAAACAAGCCGTCCACGATAAACTTAGAATTTAGGAAAATGGACAGTCAATAGAAAAATAATTTGTGTGTATACTGGAAACTAAGCAAAACAAAGTTTGGTGGTTTGGAATATATGAAGAACTTTGACGTAGTTTACTTGTAGTGCTAGTGGTTTTAAAGTAGAGTATTATTCGAAATAAGTAGGTGCACTTTCCAAAACATATTTAATGAAAATTGTGAAAAGCAAAAATTCAGAAATTCCGAGAATCGAAACATGCTTGAACTTGTCGGAATGGAACAGACAACAAGCGGATATTTGCTATCTAAGGAAACCCCGGTGAGCTTGTTCCTAGATGTTATTTTTATACGTTTTTTTTCTTCTCAATTAAACGAGCAAAGAATATTAATTAATTCCATTAATTTGTGATATTTACAATAACTTCTTCAAATATGTACAGATCAGAACCCGTCATTGTAGCTGTGGTAACCCTATGAGTTCCCCAACTGACTTCGATTAACAAATAAAAAAGAGCTGGGCTCAGAAGTCTTTAGAGCGTGCTTAAGAACACAAGCTAATCGGTCTTATTATTATTTAAAAGAAAACCTCAATATAATAGTGGCGACGAGGTGAAGATTTTTACTTCTCAAAAGTTTAGTTTGATACAGTAATTTGTTTTTTTTATTTCTACCAAAAGTATGTGCTTTAAAAGAAAAAGTGTTTATTAAGTGATTTTTACTATCCAGATTGAGAATACCTGAGGTTTGGTGTTCGTATGTTTGATCGCAGTTTTATGATGGTGGAATGAGCTTTCTAAATTCGTGAATCATAGTTTCTTACAAAAAAATAATTATAAAAATCATTTGACGTTCCCAAAAGAGGATTTAAAAATAGCAGAAAGTTTATCTTCCAATTTAAGTAACCGTAATAGAAGTGAATTGGATAAATTACGTCATGGTGATGTAGTTTATTTCAAAAACTTTAAGCCAACAGAAATAAAACGATGGTTGGATGCAAAATTTTTATGTAAAATATCTCCAAATGTATTCCAGGTTTCGGTTGGTGGTCGCATTAATACTGCTCATCGGGATCAATTGAAGCCAATGAATAAACCAAAGGTTAGACGATTTTGTTGTTGGAATGCGGAGGAGAAGGTAGATAGTTTTGAGAAAGTGTTAAAAGAATCAGAGGACAGAACGACCAGAGAAGGAAGAAAGAAGCGACCAAGAGAGGAAGATGTTGGAGAAGAGAGTTCGGATGAAAGTTTTTACGGGTTTCCTGCTGATTCACATTTATTTTCATCACAACAGTTTCAATTTGACGACATTGATTTACCGAAGACCTCATCAGAAAAAGAAACATGTTTATTTAACAGTAGTTTATCGAGAAATGGCGCAAGTTTGCCAATATCCAATAGCAGTGGTTTGCTACCGGTATCGAACAGTATTGAACAGCCAACAAAACTGACGGATCGATTCGTAGACGATGAGGAACGAAAGAAAATTACACGACCTGAGGAATCCAACATAACTGGTCCAAGTTGGAATATTCAGCAGAATGACCAGCAAAGCGAAACCGGATTGAGGAGATCGAGTAGAAGAAAACGTTTGAAGAAAAATAGTGAATTTTTATATTACTGAGTTGTTGTAAGCATGCCATTTCTTAAAAGCTCTTAACATTTGTTTTAAATTTAAAAAGAAAATAATTGGATTATTGTAAAACTAGCTGAAAGGGGGAGAACTGTGGTAACCCTATGAGTTCCCCAACTGACTTTGATTAACAAATAAAAAAGAGCTGGGCTCAGAAGTCTTTAGAGCGTGCTTAAGAACACAAGCTAATCGGTCTTATTATTATTTAAAAGAAAACCTCAATATAATAGTAGCAAAGGTTGTGTTAATGTTTACTCTCCGTTTGGTCTGAATTGCATTTTGATCACAGCAAGCGTTGAAAAGTTTAAGGGCTCCATACACTAGCAACTTTTTGCACAAGTTGCGTAAAATCAATTCGGGTCGAAATTATTGTACACTCAGGCAAAATCTTATTATAATTTTCATAAGATACGTCTTATGAACCCCTTTTTTGCGTCCAAACTAAGTTTTCATAAGAGTTCTATGAAATTCTTCCAATTTTCATACGAAGTTCTTATGAAAAATAGAAGAAACGGCATTGTGGAAAAATTATGAACACATTCATTCCATCAGTCATTTTTCAGTCGTCAAACGAAGTTGTGGAATAATTAGTTTTATTCTTTTCAATGGTAAGTTTGAATTGAAGTTTATTTTTGTAATCGTTAAACATATTTGTAAAGGTAAACTCAAATTAGTTTTTTGTTTACTTTTCAGCACGTTGACCGGGAAAAAATTCTAGGTCAAAATACCGTATGCGGCCGAACAAATTCTTTTGAACCGGGTATTGATGTGCTGCTGATGGTGACCATAATGTATGTAATTCCAAACAAATTAGCCGAACAGTTAAATAAATTTTTAGCATCAATTGTTTTTAATTATTCTCATCGAACGTGACATTTCCTGTTTTTTAAGATCCTCTTATGAAAAGCCACAACCTCTCATTGAAGCAGGTGTTCATCTGCAGAGTTCATTCGCGTCATAAGATTATCTTATGAATTTCATTGATTTTTCTTATGGCGCCACTTCATAAGAGAATCTTATGGCATGTATAGTAGTATTTTTCTGAGTGTACTATTACACTCTTTTTTTTCTCATGCATCTAAAAGTTTTGAAATAGGATTTTTTTAAACACTTTAATGCAAAACATATTCCATAAATTCCGAGTCTTAATTGAAATTGTGCAGGTGCAGTGAATGATAAAGTGGTTTATGTTTTCATTAGTTTGCTATTTAAATCGCAGGAAACAGGTAAACTTGGTGTTCATAGTGTATGTATTGCTTTTTGGTACTGAAATCTTTTAGATTGGAAAAATTCTAAGGATTTCGGTGCTGTATTAATAATTTCTTTGCTCTTACAAATATTTTCAAAAGCGAGGAATGGCGCTATAACCATGGTCGATGACCTGAGATGAAGGTACAAGGACTCAAAATTAAACAGTGTATGATGGTTAAAGAAGAGTTTCTTTAATCATTGTATTGTTAAATTTTGGACTTTATAAACGGGAAAATATTTCGGCTTTTTCAGTCAATTCACGGATCCAAAACACCTTCTCTTCTTATTCCGACGTTTCGTTCTTTATTTGAACTTTTTCACAGGAATCTACAACAAACATTACAATCTCTTAAAGAACTAATTGACAACATAGAACAGTAGAAAACTTACAGAAAATTGTGTTTCTTCATCTGGAGGATCGATTACAATTAAATTCACATACAATAATTGGACACTTTTTACCATTAAAAACGCTAAAAGATATTAAAATGAAAACTTAGATGAAAAGGCTTACTTAAATATTTATAAAATGAAAATTACTGCCTAGAGCAAACTCCAAACACGAAAGAAAATCTCAAAAAAAAAAAAAAAAACTCAGCGAACAAACACTCCGATCACTAGCTGGTTGCACTACCAAATGATGTTGTTGATGTAGCAGTACCGGTCTGTTTGGGTATGTTTTTCTTCGGTCTATTTCCTTTCTTGATAGTGTTGAGGATCCCGGAATATGTAGAGCTCAGATGGTCAACATCGGATCTCTTATTCACTGTTGCATCTGTGTTGATGATCTAAGTTTTCATTTTAATATCTTTTAGCGTTTTTAATGGTAAAAAGTGTCCAATTATTGTATGTGAATTTAATTGTAATCGATCCTCCAGATGAAGAAACACAATTTTCTGTAAGTTTTCTACTGTTCTATGTTGTCAATTAGTTCTTTAAGAGATTGTAATGTTTGTTGTAGATTCCTGTGAAAAAGTTCAAATAAAGAACGAAACGTCGGAATAAGAAGAGAAGGTGTTTTGGATCCGTGAATTGACTGAAAAAGCCGAAATATTTTCCCGTTTATACAGTTTTACCAGTCGAGAACAATTATCTACTCATGTAAAATGGCGAATTTAGCTAGTAACCGCTTCTACGCAAACATTGAACGAACGTTTGGCAACAGGACAAAGGTAGATATGAAATCCTACGCAATTCACAATCGGAAACTAGGAAACATGACATGTCGGAAAAAGTTCCTAGTTAGATGTCGCCGCAGCGGAGTTTTTCCCAAACACATCTCAAACACCTTTAGATGTGTATTCCCCCTTCTAGAGCAAAACAGTCCATTTTTGAAAGATCTCAACAAGTGCATCAACAGATTTAAGTGAACTCTACTCAACATTGAAATTAAACAAACATATTACGATCTTAACAGACACACCAAAAAACTGCTAGAATTAAAAACAAACATCGAACAGCGATTACCAACCGAAACAGCGTCGAACTTTTTTGCTTCACAACACGAGTTTCTAGAGAAACATTTGAGGCTCATTACGACATCCAATAAAAAGAAATTCGACAACATTTTATCATCTTCAACTCATCCTACTCGCCGTCACAACAATTCACAAATCATCATACCCACTCCAGCACCAACCAATATCGCAACCCGAATGCCAACAACACAACAACCAAACCTCTCGAATTTCAATCCCAAAGCCATACACAACGCTACAACCATATCATTACCAAAAGAAGCCGAACTCATCTGGAGCTTAGGACCTAAATTTGCGCTACCGTACACAAACACCAATGAAATTCCGTTCTACCATATCATAGCCGACCTAGAAGCTGTTCTCGAAACTTCTACAGACAAATTAATCCGTGACCGCAATAGATGCCATCTCGCCAACTCCATACAAAACTTTTTACACAGTCAAAAGCACAAGCCGAAAGATGCACTCTCCAGTTTGCTCTCTCATGCATGCAAGGTGACGAAACAATTTGCCAAAGATCATCCAGACCTAATAGTAGTGGAGTCTGATAAAGGTAAACAAACCGTTGTTATGTATGAGAAAGACTACAACACCAAAATGCTCGACTTACTATCGGATCGAAACACATACACAGTACACAGCCGCAACCCGACCTCAACATATAAAGACAAGAACAACAACTTGGTAAACCGACTATTGGAACTGAAACTGATCGACAAAAAAACAGCACATCAACTTCGCACACAATCACCACAATGCCCACGGATTTATGGATTGCCGAAAGTACACAAGAGGAATTTGCCGCTCAGACCAGTGGTTCCGAATATAGGTGCACCATCGTACATGCTCTCCAAATACATCGGCCGGATCATAAGTTCATCGATCAAAAGCTCCTATAACATCACCGACTCTTTTTCGTTTTGTGACTATATAAACAAAGTAACACTACCTGAGGAACACATTTTGGTTTCCTTTGATGTTGTTTCCTTGTTTACATGTATTCCACGAAGTTTAGTCACTTCCACAGTCATACAACGTTGGGCAGATATAAAAGAACACACTAACATAAATCTTGATTTGTTCCTTGAGATAGTGGAGTTCTGTCTAGAATGTAGCTATTTTTCCTTCCGTGGGAAATACTACAAACAAATATTCGGCACCGCTATGGGTAACTGTATGTCACCAGCAGTAGCTGAATTAGTGACAGAATCTCTCCTTGACTTCGTTGTTCAACACTCTCCCACCCCGTTACCAATTTTGAAAAAGTATGTTGACGATCTGCTTTTAGCGTTACCAGAAAACAAAGTCATCGATGTTTTGAATATTTTTAACTCTTATGACGAAAATATTCAATTTACACATGAGATCGAACAGAACAACCGAATACCCTTTCTGGACCTAACACTAGTTCGCCAAAACGACCAAACTATCAAAACTGAATGGTACAGTAAAGCTATGGCATCGGGGCGGTTCATGGATTATTATTCTTACCACCCGTTACACATGAAAATCAACATGGTCAATAATTTCATCCGAAGAGTACAGACATTCAGCACCAATCTCACCGGAGAAGAAATTGATCGAGTCATTGATGAACACCTAAAAATAAATCACTACCCAGTTTCACTTCGCCACAGAATCAGGAACACAATAGCAAGAAATAATTCAACGCAAATTTTTTCTCCCTCTCCACCCGAAACTGTAGGGGAGATGAGGGCATAACGAGCACCCGAGGCATAATGAGAAGTCCATTTTTCTACATAAGTACGTATTTTCTTAAACAAATTTTCATGAGGACTTGTTTCGTACTACCTATAGTATTAATTTTTTACCAAAAAAGAAATATCCTTTTCATATTTACAGAAATATTAAATAATAACCAGCTAGGTTCTCAAGTGACGAAAATATTATAATTTTTGAGCACCACCAAATAAGCTTTTATGACCTTTAAATCATCTTGATCTGGAATGTATGCACTGCAACATGATCTACACATTGTTTCTAAATTTTCAGCATCATAAAATTTTTGATTTTTCACTTTAATCAATTGTAAAACGCGTTTTTACTTTAATTTGTTCACTAGAGGCGAACAGAGCACTTTCAATGAAGGCATATTGAGCATTTTCTGCCGGAGAATCTAGCAGCGAATTCAACTCGATGAAGTCAACTGAATAATAGAGCTACAGCTTAACTTGTATCGTCTGACGATTTGGCCTATTGGTTAGATGTCGGAGAGGGAATCAGTAGACTCGAGTTCGATTCCTGTCCGAGGGGATTTTTTTTTGCACATACCATTCATGATTGATTTTTTTTATTGTTACATTATACGGCGAATAGCATCAAAGCATCATCCGTCAAACAAAACACCAGAAACATAATGTATGAGCATGTGTTAATTCTTTGAATTCTACAAACAGACCTAGATTATTTTGTTATTGCTTTGTTTGATGAATCTACGCCTCACCGTTTAGTGCAATCATGATCATAAATGATAAATGAAGAAAAAAAAATCACCTCCACCAGGAATCGAACTCGAGCCTACTGATTATCTCTCCGACATCTAACCAATAGGCCAAATCGTCAGACGATACAAGTTGAGCTGTAGCTCTATTACTCAATTGACTTCATCGAGTCGAATTCGCTGCTAGATTCCCCGGCAGAAAATGCTCATTATGCCTTCATTAATGGTGCTCATACTGCCTCGGGGGGTTTCTCATTATGCCTCTACAGTGACTGGTTTTCAGCTTTCGGCAAAATTTTTTAAAATGCATTTTTAAACGTTTTTATCTACTTTTTCAAGTTTCATCCAATTAGACAATAGACTATTTGAGTGTCGGAACACGAAACAATGATGTAATTCACATATTACAGCTGTTCTCTATGGTTAAATAAGCATTTTCCTTAAGGTGCCCATTATGCCCTCATCTCCCCTACGATACAGATCAATTCCATTTGTCAGCGGATTGACGAATAAGCTACAAAATGTTTTGAAAAATGATTTTCCCAACATAAAATTAGCTGCTCGTTATGAAAAAACTACAAGCCAACTTTTCAGTAGAACCAAAGACCCAATTCCGCCAGATATGAAAAATAACGTTGTTTACTGCATTTCGTGCAACGATTGCCCAGCGAAATATGTTGGATATAGCACCAACACGTTGAAAACACGCATAGGAGGCCATGCAAGTAATATCAACAAATTGAATCAGCTACTGACTGAATATGCCATCAACAATAGCCCAAGGAAACAACACGAAATTTCTGAACTCAAAGGGAAAACGGCTCTATTACAACATTGCATAGAGACAGAACATCGCTTCAATTTAAAAGGTGCTGCCATTCTGGATGAAAGCCGTCGGGAGTCTGCATTGCCCATACTGGAAGTTTGTCACATCATCAACACAGATGCAACAGTGAATAAGAGATCCGATGTTGACCATCTGAGCTCTACATATTCCGGGATCCTCAACACTATCAAGAAAGGAAATAGACCGAAGAAAAACATACCCAAACAGACCGGTACTGCTACATCAACAACATCATTTGGTAGTGCAACCAGCTAGTGATCGGAGTGTTTGTTTGCTGAGTTTTTTTTTTTTTTTTGGAGATTTTCTTTCGTGTTTGGAGTTTGCTCTAGGCAGTAATTTTCATTTTATAAATATTTAAGTAAGCCTTTTCATCTAAGTTTTCATTTTAATATCTTTTAGCGTTTTTAATGGTAAAAAGTGTCCAATTATTGTATGTGAATTTAATTGTAATCGATCCTCCAGATGAAGAAACACAATTTTCTGTAAGTTTTCTACTGTTCTATGTTGTCTATTAGTTTTTTAAGAGATTGTAATGTTTGTTGTAGATTCCTGTGAAAAAGTTCAAATAAAGAACGAAACGTCGGAATAAGAAGAGAAGGTGTTTTGGATCCGTGAATTGACTGAAAAAGCCGAAATATTTTCCCGTTTATACAGTTTTACCAGTCGAGAACAATTATCTACTTTTGGACTTTATGTAGAAAAACCTCATTTCCATCCCCTGAAGGAAGATACGCAAGGCCCAACTCCAAGGAGCATAGATAAATCTTAGCAGCTATGCTCCCAACGAATTAATAATGGGAACGTATGGTACTGTTGTCCACGTTTCTTCCTCCCCTGGTTCCAGTCGTCTCTGCGTCTAATACTGCACAGTGGGCGCGGCCTTGATAAGATGGATAGTAAATGTATTTTTACTATTCACCGGGCTACTGACAAGATCTGGCTGTGTACGTATCATAAGCATAAGCATAAGCACAGATCTCAAATTTAGCAGAAATACTTGAAAATGCATGAGAAACAACCCATATGAGTCCGGCGGTGATCTGCGAAAAAAATCGAAAAGTGAACTAGTCTAATGCTCAGTTTGGTAAACTTTGTGAATCTGTTAAATGCAAATCTCCCTTAAAGACTTTAAAATAGTTTTAATAATGATCATTCTTATGAAACAAAATTTGTTACCTGCTTACTGGTCGATGATTTAATAAGACCAATTTGTTCTTCAAAGATCCCACAATGATACGATCTGCGTGAAAAAATATTGAATGTTTAAGAGAGGTCCAAGGGAAATCGTATATTTGTCATAATAAAATAACCACTGATACGTTGTTTTGTCAAATGCAACAGATTTTATTTTCATTGTTTCATTTCGTAACATTGTTTTGTTTTTGTTGTTGTTTACTGCAGCACTACATATGTATGTTGGGTCTGCCACTCTCTGGTTTATGTTTATGTTGTTGTTTCATTCAGTTAGTTTATTCTACAATGTGTATCCTATGTATTCCTGAAGAACTTGAGGATCGCGCTAAATAGTGTTTTTTCTTCTGTTTGGGATTCGTTACACTGTCTGACGAGATGTGGTTAACGTGAGGATATCGATGACATTCTCTTCAAACACATTTAATCATTAAATCTGAATATTGAGTCTCCAGTTGTTTTACTTTTTTTTTCTCTCTGATAATTTGATTTTTTTTCTGAACTATTTTTGGGTTTTTGTTTTCTAATGCCGTTTAAAAGATCATTGAGATTAAATATCGAACTCACGCTGGATTCATCTTTCTTACTTTGCCTCTCCGTTCCATACCAAATTTTCACAAACTTTTTTTCCAGTGCTCCCAGTTTGGCTGGAGTTTATTTTTCATCTCTCTATTACGCAACTTTAATTTTCATTCCCACACTAAAAATAGCACTCGGTTCTTAGCTCGTTCTGCCATCAAAATATATGTATGTGTAGGTATTCTAGTTACCGCTACTATCTCAATCCTGATATTCCTCCATCGTGTAAGGTCGTCATTCCAGGAAGTACTTCCTACACATTTAATTTAGCTATTTCTTTTTCTTCTATAGTTTAGTCAGTTTGCTTGACGTTTCTCTCATTGGTAAGTATCACATTCATTTTTTCTCTGTTATTTAGGGATTCATTTCCGTCTAGCTTTACTACTGAAAACCGGAGCAGTTGTTTTTTGATAATCTGCCTTAGATCTCGGTTTTAGGTATTTCTCAATCTGTTCAAAAGGTTAATCTAGGTTGAAAGGGGTTTTAAAATTACCATGATGATTTTTGCTGAATCAATATCTGTTTTTCGATTATTGTCTTTCAATAATTTTCTACATGAGATTGTGTTTGACGATTGAAAATATGCTTGTAGGTTGCCATATTTTTTGTTCTACTGTAGTTCGGTTAAACGGAAACAAATGTGTTCGTGTGTGTGTATAGGCAAAAAGGCGTTCTGTGTGTATTGGTGTGGTATATGCTTAGGAGGTGTGGAAGTTTTAGCTTTTATGTGCTGTTGCTAGGAGATCGCAAGCTTTCTGAGGCACTACAAATCGGTCTTCTTTTTCGAGTAGATCAATTTTTGAGACGACGCATCCCACACCGAATACTCGATACCCGATACTCGAACCAATTTTCTAGACCTTCGATTAATCGTTACACAATGCTGGTTACAGTCAAGTAGATATTTCTCATAGATTCGGTATGGAATTCGTCATCATTCTTCGATACGGATTATTTATACTTTCACATTAAGTCTAAAGAAAAGCCTCTCGTTGATTCAGCCAAGGGTAGTTCCAATAAGTTTTTGTATTGATATTTTGTTCTGTTCAAATGTCTTTAGTTTCATAATACTGCCCATCGTTCAAGCTACTTGAGTGTTGTTTGAGTTCATCTAACTCTGACAAAAACAACTAAATCATGCTAACAACTTTCGCGGACTAGAGGGATTTTCTTATACGGTAAACTATTATGAGTTCTACTTGCTCTGTTTCTCCAACAGTTCGATGTACATATATTGCAAAATAAATGGAAAAATAATCCCTACAGAAATCATAAGGCAAGCAATAGATTTTGGCTTTAGTATTGATGAAATACTCAGACATTTTTTCGAAGGTAAATGTTTTGCTAGACGTGCTTGAGTGTTGATACAGTAAAGTTAAGCCAAAGGAAGAGAATAGCTTAGGCCAATTGTGGAGCTGTAAAAACACAAAAATAGAATGGAAATTGAAAATTTTTTGAGAAACGAAAGTTGTTTAGATGAAAGGGGAGGAATTAGCTGATTAGATTGGATCTAAGCCTTGTTATAAAAAATTGTAGTTGGACAATGACAGTAACTGTTATGTTGTTTTTGGAACAATGTACCTTAACTTTTGATTCATTTCATGGTAAATTATTGAAATTACCTTAATTTGTCAGTACAAATCGATCGGTTTTACGTAAAGGAATCAATCAATAATTCTAACTTCAAAGCCGTCTCATCAAAGTCAATATAGTTTATTATTTTCCTGTTTAAATTCAATTTAAGTATTGTTTGTTTCCTTTTATTTACAACTGTACTTTACCACCTAAATAATGCAGACGCTGTTGCTTCAATCGAAGTCAGAATTTCACAGATGATTTGACGAATGAGCAAAACTGGTTGTCGCTTTTTCAAAGATTAAACAATAAGAACTAGTTAGAAAGAGAGCTTGTTTGATGATGAAACAGAATAACTGTTTGTCACAACAAAAGCGAAAAAACGACACTGATGAATACTTATGTGAGGTTTTCTAAAAGTTATTGCTGTGTTCCATCAATAGTTGTGCTTTAGTTTTGGAGAAAAGTTAGTTTTATGTAAAAAAAAGCTCATGTCAAATTATAAGCAAACAACATTTGAAATCAATTTCTAAAATAAAAAAAATTGGGTTGTTTTAAAAAATTAGGAACAATAAATGATCGTTTGTGGGAAACAATTTTAAAAAAAAAGTTTCTTTTCGCTCACCAAGCGCTGGATCAAGATCTCAATGGCTAGATGAAAATGAGCCCTCGCAAAACCGTTCCATGATTGCCATTCCATTCGTACTTTTTAAATTAAAATTCTTTAAAAAAAAATATCGCGACTACGAGTTGAATTGTTACCCAGGTTTTCAGATGGCACATGACAGCTTAAAACAGGAACATTTAAAAACAAAACAAAGTGATTGAAGTACGAATGTTACCAGATTTCTTCCTACTACTAGTTGAATTGTACTAAGAACTGACTAAGACCTGAGCAGCTTGACAGTCTGCCTAAGACTGCGCTATCTGGGCAACAAATTAATTGTGCAGCGCGCTCAAAACCAAGTTGAACTTCCGGGTTTCGATAAACATGAAATATCAGTATCCTACACCTAATTTGAGGGGAAAATATTTCCATTATTTTTTTTCTTTAAATAATCAGCTAAATTTACGTATAAAAATAATAGTTTTCAATACTGTTATTATGAAGTAAGCATAAATATACAAGGTACAAAACTTTAGTTATAGGTTTGTTGAGGAAAAACCGAGAAAAAATATGGGGAAGCGATGGGAGATGAGTTTTTAAGATTATTACTTTTATATAATGTGTCTAGCATTCATTCGTATAATCGTTAGTGTAAGTTTTGCTTCAAAAGTTTACCTTTCGGGCTTTTGTTATCGCAATAGAAGAGGAACAATGCTGAAGGGGGGATGATGGGGGGAGAACTAATAAATACCGAAATTATTGCTCATATCGCCATCCATCAGTTTGAGCGAATCGGTTGGCAAGACAGTGGCACCGATTTCCTCCTGGTCTCCACCGTACGGATGGCCAATGGACTGAAGGAACAGGAATGCCAGGGCCAGAAAACTGGACCCGAGCAAGTCACCCAGAGCCGTCAGATAGGGAATAGCCGAGTTATCCGGGTCGATCTTCCATTTCCACATGGCGTGAATGATAACGTGGGCAATGTACAGGAGAAGCATAACCTAGGATGAAGGAAAATTGATTACATCTAGCTTTAGATTTTTATGGGACTTAGTTTCCACTTACCTGTACCAAACTAACTAACATATAGGATAACACAAATGGAGCACCAATAGTTGATTCGGACATATGAATGTAGTCAGCAACGAAGATGAATAGCACCTGTCCAGGAATTGACATGAGGATCAAAATTCGAGCAGTTTTGGCATAAGGAACTGGAATTCCAAGAAAAACATTGTTTTAGAATAACCTTATTTTGAAAAAAAAAACTCATTTTCTTCCTCCTACCTCCTTTGAACAGAGCCTTCCAAGGCATTTCAAAGATTTTGGTGTGCGGCGGAATGATACCGATGATCGAACTCTGGTGTAGCATCGTGGAAATTTTGCTCGCCTGAACGGATACCAGGTTGCCACCGATGCCGTTGATGATCGGCTGGAATACGACGAATCCGTTGAAGATGCCGACGGCGGTATCCAGCACCAGGCCACCCAAGCTGTTTGAAAAAGGGAGGATTAGGTTTTTTTTAGTGAATTGTTTGTTTGCTGATCAAAGAATCTGATTTTCTGGTAATCTTCTACGTAGATATAAAGTGCCAAACTCCAGGAAGTTTATGCCAAAAACGAAAGGAATGCATCACCATATACGTAATTTAAAAAAGAAAATAGGGTGCTTTTTTTGCCAAAAAAAATATACGCGATATTCCGAGTCAAACATTGGTATTGCCTTATTTTTCATCATTATTACCCATATTCTTCAAAAAAGCTAGGGAGTACTAACAAATTTGAGGATATGTTGACAATGACCTCTTCCTCTAATTAGCTATCAGCCGAAGCGTCAAAAAAAGCTCAGCTTTGTCGTAGTCAGAAGGAAGCAAACGGAGGATGTTTTCTCCGAGAAGTTTACGACCGAGTATCGTGTATACATTCTCATAATAATTAAGCTGACAGCCTTTAGAAAGTAGCAGCACTAAGTTGTATGCTTTCCCGTCCGCGATGAACGATTGTATGATATTGTTTACTCATGATTGATATAGAGGCTGAATTTTGGGTGGAATGCATTTGACATAATGGTAATTGTGATGAGTATTTGGTTAAAAAATCTTGGGAAATTGACATTCATATTTCTAAAACTGACTAGTTGACATTTTTCAAAACTTACCCACTGATGAAGAGTGCGGATAATACGGGAACCCATCCAGTTGTCAATACGGGCCGAGTGTACTTATTTCTAATCACTAAAAATACCCAAAATGGTAACAGAATAAAATAACAGGTAACCACCACGAATGTTATCCAGAGATGAGTGTCTGTAGATACAAAAGAAAGGTAAGGAAACATTAAAATTTGTAATCAACCTTAAAGCTAGAGACAATCCTAACCTAGATGTTCAAATAGCAGGGACGCTATGAAGGACAGTAAACTAATGGATACCACATCGCCAATCGACGCCGCCAACGGTGTTGCCAGATTATCGGGGTTCATTTTCAACTTATTAGACAGTAAAATCACAGCCACTAATACAAAGTCTGCAATGATAAAATATGATTACCCAGATGTACCAAGAGAGTCTTCAACTTAAATCTTACCTAGTACAAAACACGAGGACGTCGCGGTAAACATGCTCGATGCAGTCAGCAGCATCGCGTGGTCAAACAAAAACCTCCCGTTCATGGCCGCTCCCACGCTGATAGCAAAGATGGACACTATGAAGGCTGCCACAGTCGCCTGGACCTGCACCAGGGCCACATTTCCCACCACCATGTGGGCGACGTCCCTCCAGTTGCCGAGGTTTCCGAGGTTCGCTTGGGTAGAGAGCCGGGACGCAAGACACATGTCCAGATTACCTTTAAGTCCCAGCAAAGCCGGCACCAGGATGAACAGTTCCGTTACATGGGCAAAGACTTTCCAGTGCTGCAGGGTTGGGAAATAAAACAAAAAGATTTATTATCCACTGTTCACGCGATAGTCACTTGATAGCAACTGGTAAAGTGGAATAAACGGAAATTCTAATTTTTTTTCATGAAAGCGATATCAGTTAATTCAGCATTATTTGGTATCACTTAATACCAAGATTTTACTATCTCACAATACAAAACTTTAAAACTTCTGATCGAACATCAAATAACACAATCAAATCAAAGTATTGTTGCTTGTCGTTTCTAACGTGATCCAACAATAGTCGACATGCATTCGTCTTAATGTAATAATTTGTAAATAAATAAAATTAGTCTTATCAAGTCTGAGTACTTTACTTAGCAATGGGATTCACATTGTTAAAGAAAACTAAGTTTAGTGTAGCTGATTAATCCCGGTCAAGTACTCGGGTACAGAGTAAACAGTGGCCGAGATTTCATTGTTAGTAACTGTGTTTATCAAAGGGTTAAGTATTAGAGCAACTACGGTATTATTTATCGCGGTTTCGTTCACATTTAACAGTCCTAAGCGAAGGTTATTAAAGCGATCCACAAGTTTGTTAAATCAACAATCACACTCCAGTTTTGCATGCCCTCTCTCAAGTGCCTACCGATGTCAGGAACGATATCAACGCTATCTCAACGTCCAGCGCACTTCGTCCCTAGAAACAAATTCACGCACGGGGTTCATCACAAACACAGAAAAGAAGTTGGTCAATGAGGTTTTTTTTGTGTGGATTCTTTTTTTTTCAAGTTTTCGATAAAGTAAAGGACATTGTTGAGACTATCGCTTTCATAAAGTGCTAAATAAACAAGTGCCCGTTTCCATCTACCAGTTTGTTTGACCGACGATAATTGGTGCTTTTTTATTGAACGAATGACGTTGATAGACACCTAGATACTTAATTGCCCATAGACTTTCGTCATTTTGTCGAGGCGTAGCTGTAAAAATTACTTCTTAGTATGTGGGTTTTACGACTAATATAGTTGAGATTTTCTGTTAAAAAACTAGTAGTTTATTTATAATAATAACAATATTTATGCATTCATCTTTACCAACAAAATGATTGGAATGATGCGAAATCATCTTAAATGGCGTTTCACTTGAAATCTGCACACACTGAAATTGCTCTACCTTTTGGATAAAATTAAATTGGATAAAATTTAATGAAATTCGAGGTACAAATAGTTTAATGTGTATTTTAAACATGCTGTCAGTTGTGTCAGTGTTTAGAGTTTCTAAAATGTCACCAAAAATGTGCTTTAGAGAAAAAGTTCTGCACGAGTACCTTAAAAATAAACATCTACCTATTTTTGGAAAACTTCACACATGTTTTCATTATATTTCAGAAATCTCTGAATGAAAATTCAGTGAATATAACAGTTTGGATAAACTCACTCAAAAATTGACAGGAAGGACCTCTGTAGTGATAGGAGGAGACTTCAACGCTTGGGAGGTTAATTTGTGTAATAGGTGCAATTACTCTAGAGGCCACAGCTTACTAGAAGTCTTCGCGAGACTGGGGATTGAGCTGTGTGTGCCGATGGCACCCACAGCGATCACCAAGTGTTACGCTATAGCATAGGAAGCAGAAATACTGTGATTGTAAGACATCTGCCGGTTCAAGAGTGGAAATGGAAGACCAATTTATTTGATCAGGAAGTTTGTCTTGAAGCGTTAAACATGCAGAAGGCATCGCATCGCATCGAAAATGATGGTAGCGGTGTGCGACATAACCATGCCCATACTTTCAGAATGGTGCTACAAAAGTCTCCCGACGAGGGTAATCTCCCCAACCTGTGGAAAATGGCGAAATTAGTGTTGTTACCGAAACTGGGAAAACCCCTAGGGCATCCAGCATCGTACAGACCTGTTTGTCTGATGGATACCCTTGGTAAACTACTTGAGAAGATAATATTCAACAGACTTACTATCTACACAGAAGGTGAAATGGGACTGCTGGACAGACAGTTCGGTGTTCGGAAAGGGAGATCGGCAGAAGACGCCATCCGAATGGTGACAGAATATGCGGAGCGCACATATCAAAAGAAGCGGCAAATTAATTGCGCCATTGTGACGATCGACGTTAAAAATGCTTTCAACAATGCCAGCTGAGAAGCTATTGTCAAAGCGCTTCACAGAATACGTGATCCCAATACACTTTGCAGGATATTAAGAAGCTTCTTCGAAAATCGAGCCTTGAATTACGAAACTGAAACCAGCTTACGATCTACTGCCCACAAGCGGTTGTTCCACAGAGTTCCGTACTCGAACCTGTTCTTTGGGATGCCATGCACTTCTTCGTGGTGCAGACTGACACTTCGCGAACCCGATATGCGGGGCGACCAAAAATGTGTTCGCGCGGGTGACGATCGAATTCACGTTTCAGGTGGTCCCAGCTCCGATTCGCGGAAATGATTGGCACACAACGGGCAGAGAAAAGGAAACATGTGGCGCTCGAACCTCAAGTCTTACGAGGAGAGGTCGGGCCTCAGATTGAAATCACGTTAACACGTTCGTCGCCACGGCACCCATATTTGGGTGACGGGTGTATTTCCTGGGGGGCCCCGTCACATCAAAAAGCGTGTGACGCTCTCTTACTTGAGTTACCCGCTCAGCTTCGCCACCCGTTTCAAATATGGGAGTTCTCCCTCTTTGCTTTCTCTCTCTGAAAATGTCTTTGGGCCCGGCTAGTAAAACTACCAAAATGAGCGTGGCGACGAACGTGTTAAGTGAGGTGAGTATCTCCAGACTCGAGGAGAGGCAAGTTGCTCTCGTCTTGATTTGGGTCGAGAGACGGAAAAAAAGAGGGCCTTCAAGACAAGAGGAGAAGGCGAGTTGTTCTCGTCTTGAATTGGGTCTAGAGGGCGGAGTGTAAGAGGGTCTTGAGTCACGAAGAGAGGCGCCTCGCCAACGCGTACGTCTCAAATTGTGACAAGAGGCCGAATGTGGGTCTCGAGTCACGAGTAGCGGCGAACGATTATCCCGCCATGAGTCGCGAATCGTGACAGTAGAGGGAAAGAGCTTTGCTGGACTAGTACGAACAAACTAGTATTGCCGTGGAGCGCTTTTTTCAGAGTCTAGCGACTATTTAGATTATCTATTGTAGTATTATCCGTGTGACTATTTTTACTTTGCTATGCTACTTGACACCCCTGCACTATTGGTTGAAATTGCAGTTGTTTACCGGTAGCATTACGAGCACACTCATATCTAGGTAGGATCTCCAAGTGCAATCTAAGTTCCCTTGAAAAGATCCATCCACATGCATGTGCTGCATCATGGAGGCGTACAATTCCAAGATATACCCGGCTAGCATTTCACTAACGCTAAAATCGTCAACCTTCATAATACTATGTATATGTGTCAGGTTATGTCACGACCGGGATTCGATCTCATGACCATTTCCATCCTCTAGGCCAGGATCTGCTGGCTTCAGCGCTTTGCGCGATCATGGTCTCCCATCACGGGTAAAGCCTTCGTTGCAGATCCGGATGGGAATTATGGCCAGAGGCTCCAGGTGGACTTTATGGTTATGCGCCTCACATGAAGATTACTGATGGAGTAATTTCCATGTGCGGGGCATAACTCTTTTTTCACGAACAGAACTCCGGTTTTATGTTAGACTATATGAAGCCTAACTCCATCTTCGAAACAACAGCTGAAATACCAACCACTGAAGTTTTGGTGCACATGACAAAAACTGTTGTGAAAGTGCATCGAAAGCCATCGATTCGGTAACAAGCGACGTCTCCTTGCGAGCGTAACACTGTCGAAAAAAAAAATAGTGGTCAAATAACGGAGCACACATCGGCTGATAATGATACGATTTTCCTGTCATAGCGAGTTTTTGTCATCGCGGGCATAATTCCCATCGACGTCACTCTGGCAGAGGATAAAGAATGTTACGAAGCAAGAGCTGTTAGAAAAGTACGTGAAGCTCAGCGAGAAGCGCCAATGCTCAAGTGGCAAGCGCAGCGGGACGCATCGAACAAATCAAAGTACTCTGAATGTGATTGAACGTCTTCACAAACCCAATTAGTGCTGTATTAGCCCCATAATTGTGCTGCCAGAATGTTCCAGTTCTTCAAGCTTCGGGATTGCGTAGTGTTGTAATTAAAAGTTCTTACGTTCTTACGTCTTACGTACCCACTAAAATGGGAGTTGTTTTCAACACTACAGGACAGTTCTTGATGATATGGGATACTGCAACATTACCGGCTTACTGGATGCAGGGTATCCTCGTAAAGGTCCCGAAGAAAAGAGACCTGACCGAGAACGGTAACTGCCGTGGCATATCTTTGATCTATACAACTCTCAAAGTACTTTGCAAAGTGATCCGAAACAGGATCCAGGAAAAAATTGACGCTGCACTCCGATGGTAACAAGCTGGATTTCGATCCGGACGATCATGTGTGAACCACATCACAACGATGTCAATGATACTGGAACAAATCAACGAATTCCAGGACTCTCTTCTGCTGGTGTTCGTTGATTTCGAAAAAGCTTTCGAGCGATTGAACTATGAAAACATCTGGCAGCTCTAAGGCAACGAGGAGTCCTAGAAAAACTAGTCCATCTCATGGAAGCACAGTATGAGGCATTTTCGTGCACGACGGTGTCTTTTCTGATCCAATCCCAGTAACTGCTGGAGTGAGACAAGGATGTTTCTTATCACCGCTACTCTTTCTCACCGTATTGGACGAGATCTTGACTGGATCGATTGACTGTAGATCAAACCGAGGATCACAGTGGAATCCTTTGTCAAGAAGCAACTGAGCGACCTTGACCTGGCTGACGATATTGTTTTGCTCGCCCAAAGACAACAAGACATGCAGAGCAAACTCGACGGCCTCACCGAAAGCTCCAAGGCAGCAGGTCTCAAAATCAATGTCGGAAAGACCAAGTCGATGAAATTCAACACAGAAAATCGTTCCAATTTCGTGGTAGCTGGGCAACAGATTGTGAAAGTGGAGTGCTTTCAGTATCTTGGAACCCGGATCAGAAAGGCCCGCGTTTACGAGTCTCCAAAACATTTGGCGCTCACGCCAGATCTCTCTACGAATTAAAATCCGAATCTTCAACTAAAACGCCAAATCCGTATTGTTGTACGGTTGTGGTGCGGGTCGACGACGCGAAAAAGGCGCTTGAATGGAATCCAGATGATCATCGGGGTAGCGGCAGACCCAGAAGTTGGTAGTGGCGTTAGTCTAGCCGCTTAAATCCGCACAGTTGATGAAAACCTTGGCTGGTTGCAAGTGAAGACGCTGGCACCGGATCGCCAGCAGTGGAGATCTTTTATCTCAACCCTATGAGTCGGTCAATCGGGGCCAGACCCTTAGGTCGGTAGTAGGTAGGTAGTAGGAGACAAAAAGGTTGAACTGACTTGGTAGGAAGTTGACACTTGCGAAGCCGATAATGGGGTGAACTGACAGTTCACTTCGATTTCTCTATGCACGGTCGTATTTCTTTGGAATCTTCAGAAAACCCTTACAAAATGTTTATTGGCGTGAACTATACTTTTAAAGGATGCAATGATTTATAATTCTATTATTTTTGAAAAATTGTAGCATAAAACAACGCATAAGCAGCTTGCCTACGGTGGATGGTGTTTTACGCGTTTTCATATTTTTTTAAGAAAAAAAACATGTTACAAATATTGAAAGAAAATACAATGAAATATATAATTATTATTAGATTCCTTGGAATCTGAACATTAGAGCAGAATCTTAACTCGCAAAATCTGACAACATTTAAAATCTTTCTTTTCGTTAAAACAGTAAGTGATTTCGCTTTCTAAACAATCTAACAGACTCACCTCTACTCGGCCGAGGATGATGCCGGCCCCGATTGTACCGATACCGGCGATGAAGAACGGAATCGAGATCTGCAGCGTGGTTTCCCACCAGGCTTCCTGTTTGATTTCCCCGCCGGGCCCCCCATGGCCGCCTCCCCCTCCGAGGCATTTGCCTCCCGTCGTCGCTACTACATCATTGTTATCGTCGTCATCACCACCGCCGCCAACGCCACCATCACGATGATCACCACGATCCGGTTCGGAGGATGCCACGGACGTCGTTATGATTGAGCTTAATGAACCGGTAGTTGAAGCTGGCAGAACGGACAGTTTTTCGTTTCCATCACCTGTCAAGCGCGCGGAAAAAGAGAAAAAAAGAAGAAAAATCGGGCATTAGTACACTTATCATAGGGGTAGTTGCGCATCGTCTCTCTGCCGTGGAAAGTGTTTCAGGAGTATAAGTGAAATTTGCATAAATCAAAATCGCAATAAGCTAAAGTTAGAACTGCGCCGGGGCGTGATGGTCCGTAACAGCCAGCCAGCAGCCACAACAACAAATCTGTGCGGAAGTAATAGGGATACGTAGCTAGGAGGTAGCTAGGTTGGTATGTACCCAGACACTGACATTGAACTTGAGCCGGTGCAACCTTTCTTGAAGTGCGCATATCGTCGGAGTCGTCCCCGAAGAAAGAACTAACAACAATCCGGTACAGTCAGTGGTCCACAGCAGCAGCACAGCAGTGATGAGCACGTGGTTCACCGGCTGGGTGCATGACTGGTACTGTCCGCCTTCGTGATCACCGTCAGAAGTTATCCAGCTGAATCTTGTTGCGGCCCGGTAGCGGCTTCTGTTTAGAGCCACTAATTAAACTCATCAGCGACAGAATAAGACGAAATTGACATGCGACACAAACTTGGTGGGTTGATTATTTGCATTGTTTGTTTTACTCACCGCACTCTAATGGGACAATTTAAATGTCAATTTTCTGCCGCTTTGTTTTCTTAAAAAAACACTGTGAAAAATTGATTTGTTTTTAAATACATATCGAACGGTCTACGACAACGTCGTTACTTTGAATGTTAATTTTGACCAAGAACTTTCATTTTTAAATATTTCTCATCGAATTCACGTGACTTCCATGTCAGGTTCGTTTCATTGCCATCCCTCTCACTTTGAATCTCCTTATTAATTTTTACATTTTTCCGAAAGTGTCTGGGAAGCAATTGGCTGATCTATTATCGGAAAAACTATAAAACAAACTATAAAAACAGAAAAAAATATATGCTGACGATAATTTGCCTCTGTAGCAAGAATTCATTCAAATGAAAGCCATTTATAAACCCCGTTGGAGAAAGTTTTTCGTTTGTGCTATCATTTAATTCAACCATTTTGACTCCAATCATAACGACTGGTAAATATTTACTTTAGCGGTTAGTCCTCAGTTTTAGGGCCACAATTGTAAGTAGCATTTCGGGTTGAACTGTCAAATTGTGATTTTACCGCGAACACATTTGCCCTGTCCTGATAATTGCGATAAGAAGGGTTGTGTTCCCGAATATCTACCAGCAGCCGAATTCCGGGCAAAAAATGTCGTGAAAGAAAAGAAATTATTGAAGACGTTTTTAAAATTTTCTTATCTTGGAATTCCGGTGAATTTAAAGAAGACATTTTTTGACGTTTAAAAAAGAAAACATGATTTTCAATCTCTTTGGAATTTTTTCGTTGTGATATTGTCTTAGATTGACATTCCGATCAATTCAAAGAAGACATTTTTTGACGTTTGAAATAGAAAACGAGATTTTTAATTTCTTCGACAGTTTTGCTTCGGAAATTTAAAAAGACATTTCTTTTCAGTGAGGATTTTTTCTAAATTAATCGTTAATACCTATTAAAACTTAAAAATAATGGAGCAAATGATTGTATCATATTACTATGCAAAAAAATGGTATAAACGCCAAGAATAAATCGAACTACTTCGGCATCGTCGTTATTTGAGAGATATTAGTAATCCATTTGATATTTCGGATGGAAATTTCGAAAAACTCTTTCGAATGCCAAAATGTTTGGCTGAGAAGTTTATTAACTTATTGGATCAACTATTGAACGCTATCCCATTGAAGGATGAAAGAACAACAACAATTCCGGTACATTTACAAGTTCTAACAACATTGCGATATCTTGGCTCAGGTAATCGATTAAACCTAATTAATTGTACTTCGTCAAATTCTGTGGTAAAATTATTAACATCGTCACCTATCAACACATCCGATTGTTTACAAACAAGTAACTTTCTAGCTTCATTTTTCAAAATGTCCAATGATGCCTTCAACACTCAACGATATGTTTTTTTCATATTTTTTTATTGCATGCACGGTTGTGAGCAAGATTTGAAATATTTTATTCAGCAATATTGAACATTGCTGTTATAAATAGTTTTCAGTATTTCAAATATAATTTTTATCTAATTACCATGCTCAATATCGGGAAACAAACTAACATGGGAGAAAGACGGTGCGAACAATAAGTCGCTTTAAAAAGTCTCACCGACAGCAAACGTCAAAGACGTCTAGCGGTGAATAGGTGAACTTTTTTTTTTCTTCTCTTACATTTGATTTTTTTTCTTTCTCTTTACTTTTTCGGAATCAGCCAAGAAGAAAAGACATTTTTATGAAGAGAACGACAATTTTAGGATTTCTTTTCTAGAAGAGATTTTTGGTGATTTTCTTCAAATGCCGGAATTCGGCTGCAGAAGTAGCAATTTTGTTGTTGGTATTTCGCCAATTTTTTTCCTCGATGCGGCGATAAAGCCGACGAAACCGTGTTGTTTCAATCAGCAAGATCCGAGTTGGCGCTAGTCCATTGTTCACATGGAGACTGGGAGGCCTGCCATCTGAATGGATGAAATTCTTGATAATGATCCTACCTGACGAATCGTTGGAAAGCACGTGCAAAGTGTATTCGCAACCAGTTTCATGTGATTTTAAAATGATCGATACCAGTAGGATTTTTTTCATCAAATGGTAAATTTTGATGATTTGAAAACGGTGTTCCGGAAATGTTTTACGCAAGTTGGAAATTAAATGGAAATATTTGAAAATTTTCATAGCTGTGGTGAAAAGATCATAGCTTGAGCGAGGTCTTAGCTTTTAAGTAAAATCAATTTGATAAAAAGCCATAAATATGTATCTCGTAAAATGTTACATTTTGAGTTTTCTTAATAGATTTAAAATCTGAAAAATGTACTGCTCTATCAGGTCACAATTATTAAAGATATCAATCCCAAGTTCTTCAAGCTAATTTTCCTATAAAAACGTATGAATTAGAAAAAATGCAAATAAGTGATGACGCGTGCTTTCAAAGAAAAAGCTATGTTTAAAACGACCACTTTTCGACACTTGGGAAACGTCCGTTTCAGCATCTACAACGACAGTTTCCTCCACTGTTGTTCTCGGAAAGTCGGAATTGCACACCCAAAATTTAGTCTTAACTCCAAACATGAGTTCTCAATATTTTAACGCCATTGGCATAGGTTGTGAACGCCAGCGGCGACGATTCGATTTGAGATCATCGGCATTTAACTCCCAGCGCCAACGCATTGCTATCCCAGCAAACATTTTCGTAGGTATATTTCTCAACAACTTTGTTTTACGTTTCATATACATTATACAATGATCGTTTAAACCGTGAAAAAACACCATTTAACTACCAAAGTGGAGGCAATATACATCCATATTTTTAAATTCCGTCTAGAGCGATAAGAACTATACGAATTAGACGATATTCAACACCTTAAACGTAATCCTTAAGCGAGATAGTGCTAGTTTTGCTCTCAATTCATGCAAACTGTTGTCAGCGACAATATTCGCTGCTTCTCTCATTGGAATCTTTTTTTCTAATGAACCATCTAATTTTAAGTAATCTGATTGCACTGCTGCTCGCAAAGAGAAAAACAAGGTTGTTTTCTCACTTGAATCCCGCGCGGAAAAACAAATTTGCAAACATGGCGGACTTTTTAGCATATCCGATATTAACGATTTTAAGCAACCATTTTTACGATCGTTTACTTTTTTTTGCATTATCATTAATAACGACTTAATCTATCATTTCTAATGCGATTTTATGTTTGCTGGGATGACTGAAGGGAACAACTTATACCATCAGAAGATAAAGCAGCATCGAAGAAAAAACGCCAGGCAGCCAGCGAGGCTAAACAAAGGTTGCCAGATGTTTTTCCAGCACGTATCCGGGCCGGACAAACAGGGCAATTTTCTATAAAAACCTGGCAAAATCCGGGCATTTCATTTCTAAATTGACGACGAAAAATCCGGGCAATATCAGGGCAAATTTTGTCGAAACTCAGAAATTTCTCAACAAAAATCAAGATAAAAAAATGAAAAAAAAATAATTTTTTCATGAAAATTTATAAACAGATTTTAAATTGTATTTTAGGCTTCGAAAAACCCTTTTATGATTATTTTTGCAAAATCTGTTCATTTTTTTTTTGTTTTGGTGGCTTAGTAAAAAAAATTTTACTACACAATTTATTTTTATTTTATTTAATTTGCCAAATAAAGTGAAAAATCCGGGCCGGGCCGGACTGTTCCCAAATTTTGTATCAAATATCCGGGCAAACCCGGATAAAACCGGCCAGTCTGGCAACCTTAGGCTATACTCGAATGAATTAATCCCCTCGGCCAATGCTGTGCGTGTGTATGAATCTGGTTCAGTTGGTACACTGGTTAAGCTGTCGGATGGGAAGATGAAGGTAGAAAATTGTTGTGAGTTCGATTCTCACCGACTACAATTTTTTTTTTTATTTTCTTGTTCCTAGGAAGAATTATCGAATAGGCTGAAAATGTCTTAAAAGGTTTTTCTTGGTTCACTTGAATGTTTGTAGTGGTCCAGCATTATTTTGCTCGAGAGCTCGAGTTTTTATGCCAGTGACGGGAAAGCAATCATATCATCTTTGGCGCAATGCACATTTCAGTGCATTTTCGGCCCACAGCCAGCTCCGACAGACATTGAAATTTTGGAACCTCTTTTCTGGGTGCAGACAATGACATAGCTGCCGGTTCAAACCCAAATTCCCAAATGCCAAACCCAACGCAGCCTCCGAAAAGGAAAAAAAATCTATGAAAGATTCAATTCTAAAGTGCGATACGAATAAAGTCGTTGTAGAAGGGAAGATAAGGACATAATGGCCACGCTTACCATAGAAAACAGCTATAGTATGTGAATTACTTCATTGTTTCGTGCTCAGACACTAAAATAGTCTATTTCCTAATTGGCTGTAACTTGAAAAGTAGATAAAAACGTTTAAAAATGCATTTTAAAATGTTTTGTCGAAAGCTGAAAACCAGTAACTGCAGGGGCACAATGAGAACCCCTCCCCTGGGGCAGAATAAGCACCATTAATTGGGGCACGATGAGCGTTTTCTGCTGGGAAATCTAGCAGCGAATTCAACTCGATGAAATCTTATGAATAATAGAGCTACTCCTTGACTTGTTTCATCTGATGATTTGGCCTAGAAGCGATGGACGGGCTCGCTATCCCGGTATACGATTTCTCATGCGTTAAACAGAGAAAGCAATAGCCTTCACTCCAGCTTCACTCTTATTAGCTGTTATGGAAATCTGTGTAAGAGTAAAGAGCAAGCTTTATAAATTTTTAGCATGCCCAGGTGTCGGAGAGATAATCAGAAACCCAATCGTCAGATTTAAACTAGTCAAGCTGTAGCTCTATAATTCAGTTGACTACATCGAGTTGAATTCGCTGCTAGATTATACGGCAGAAAACGCTCATCGTGCCCCGATTGATAGGGCTCTATTTCTGTAAAGATGATAAGAAGATTTCATTTTTGGCGAAAATTTAATACTATAGGAAGTACGAAACAAATCCTCATGAAAATTTATTTGAAAAAAAAACGTACTTTTGTAGAAACGAGGAATGCTTATTATGCCCCGGGTGCTCGTTATGCGCTTATCTCCCCTATCTCACTAGCGAATGGTAAAGTAAATTTATCTTTGTATTTTTTTTTTCAATTGATTCAAAACCCATTTTATGTACTTAGGTATGTTTTTCCGATCATCAATTTTAACACAATTTTAAACTACATCATTTCTCAATTTAACCGCTGAATCATCAATAGTTTTGAAGCATAAACGGTATTGGATCACAAATTACTTGAATTTATCCTTGCGGAACTAAGTATGGTGGTTTATTAGCTGCCCATCAGATGATTTGATAATAGTTTTCTTTTCAAAATACGCGTCAAAACTATTTTTTTATCCTACCTGCCTATGCACGCAGCGAAAAGTAGTACCATTGAGATAAAAAAAATACATCTTTGATTCGAAAACCTCATGTACATTGAAACAAAATCCATTTTCCTTGATTCAAGTTAATTTGGTATTGAACCAAATTTTTTTTCCATTAAACCAATGTTCCAAATTTTTGAATCAAAGTATTTAATTTGAATTCAAAGAATTTTTATTTTGACTCAGAATCAATGTGAAAATTCATTGATTTAGATGAATTTTCTTTTGAATCAAAGTATTTTTTCGTCATACAGCCGACACATCTTCATAAACTTCTGTTTGGTGAAAGGGACGGCGAGAAGATTTTCCGCGCAACAGCCAGACAGCACCAGAATCACAAGATCCGGAAAGTCTTACAGCTTTAAGAGGGCAAACGATAGTGGACTCCTAGGTAGGTTTTTCAAAAACAATTTAATTTCAAATAAACCAACCTAAAAAACTTTTTCAGGGCAACCATTCATCTAACTAATTTCTCCAATCCGGTCCAAGGAGACACTCTTCATGAGTTGTTCGAAAGGAACTGTCGCCAACAAACATCGTTCAGTAAGTATTTTCCATTCTATTGTTAGAATTATTTATTTTAATATCGTTTTTTGTGAGCTTCATAACAAGAGAAGCATTTTTGTCATAAATTTGTATTATGTGCGCTATGTAAAAATTTCATGTGTACACTTTGTTCTCCCCTTTATTTACAGATGTACCAGTTCTCTAACTCTAATTATAGGGAAAACCGATAATGTGAACATGAACTTTCAAAATAAATAAAATGTTTTAAACCATAATTGATTTATTTTTATTTCCAATAGGACGACAATTAATATTTTGTACTAGAATTTTTAGAAACAAAAAGTAGAATTGAAGAACAAATGATTTTAAATTGAAACCCAAATACTTTTAGAATACACGAAAATTTCATAAAATTAAACGAAAAGGCTTTTGAATCAAAAGCATTTTGTTTTTTGAAACAAAGAAATAGTTTTGATTCAAAGTAAAGCATTTCTTCGAAACAAAAGAAAATGCATTTGAATCAAAGGAATTTTTATTTGTCCCAAAATCAAAGGAAAAAATCCTTTGTTTTTGCGGCACTTTCCTTTGAAACTAATTTCTATTTTTCTGCGTGTGGTAAAAATACCGTTAAAGATTCTTGAAATATGTTTGTACATATTAAACAAACTGATACTTCCGCCGGTGATCGTAGCGTAGTTCATGTTCAAGTCTTCTATGCTAACGGTAATAAGATCGATTCTTGATCATCGCATGTACTCTTTTTGTAGTTTGGTGGTTTATGTATTGGTAGGCTGCAACCCATAAAATCCTCCTGAATAAATGTATCCTCCTAAATACAATTCTTGGGAGCTCTTTATAAAACAGAAAATTTCAAATCAATTTATTACAAAATGTTTCGAAATTTCGATTATTTTTAACTGCATTTTTTTATTCCAAACTAAATGAGGTATTTCAGTGCAAAGTACCAATTAACTGAAAGCATTATATTTCTATGTCAAAATCGCGGTAAAAGCAACGAAACAACCATTTTCAAACAATTTAATAGTAAGCTAAACTGTTTGCAGATGGTATTATTTATTTTGAAATCCCATAAGGTAATTTTTTCCTTAAATCGTTGCTTAAGCTGTTTAAATATTTAAAGTGTTTGGTTACGCAACCCGTTAAGGAATCTTGAGAAAAAGTAATTCCAAAGAATGTTACAACTTGCTTAAGGAAAAAAATTGTCAATGTCCGGTGTCCTCTAGAACACCGGATGTATTCGGGGGGTGCTTTTGTTATTGAAACTTTAACAGCCCTACAGTTAAAAACGCCAAAGCCACTTGAGCTTTGGACATTTCCTGTGTTGAGCGTTGAGCCTAACGAACGAATGATATCTCGCACCTGCAAATGGCTTCCACCCATCCCATCATCCCTCGGTTATCGGTCATATGTCATCATCTGCGCGGTGAAAACGGAAGCGCCCTTATCGGACCCTAGCCAATCAGTCATCAATTTGAGATGTTTTTGCTGAAAATCGTGTGCTCAATGGAAAATTACAAGTTTTCTTAGATTAGAGAGAATGATTTGGCGAGGAGCGCGAGAGCTCTATTGTTTGTGTATGAACAAAGTGACAGCGAAAGCGATCGATTTGCTACAGTAACATGGAAAAGTACATTGATTCATAACGTAAAAAAATAATATTCGAATAAAGCAAACAACATTTTTAAATTATCTGTGAAACAATATGTAGATATGAGGGGGAAATCAGTAGGTATAAACCGACCAAAAACTTACCATGGTGGCTGCCGTAGATCGTGAATGGTCTATAGCTGTCATCATCGGTACGGTAGTATTCCGGAACTCCTCGCACATCGATAGTGAGGTCGTCAGGCTTAAAAATATTACTGCTAAGGTTGTTGTTGTTGCTGCTGCTGTTATTGTTGTTACTGTTGCTACTAGGATGTATTAGACTTTCGTCTTGGGTACCGCTAAGATCAATGCTATAGAGAACGTCGGCAGGATCGACCACCAATGGCGGTGCCTGATCCTGATCTCCTTCAATAGGTTTCAATTTTTGATTCATGGCTACTCTGCTGTCCGTTTGACTGGATGTCTTGAAAATGACTTGAATTTTGAAGCCAGAAACCTTTGGGCTTTTCTAGGGATGAAGCTCTTAGCTGAGGGCCGAAAACTCGATCAACTATCGACGCTCCTCTTTGGGATAACGAGATCGGAGATTGGTGCGAAACGGTGGAGTTAGGCGCTGGTGATTTTGACTCAGTTCGATGCTGGTTTTGTGGTCAGCTGTACTACGAACGATACCGCGGTACTAGCCGATCCGGTTTGGCGTCTACGGCGCTTCAACCACGACTGCTGTGACGTTTCTCATCGGACGTCTGCCTCGCGTTGCTGGACTCTTCTACGCTTCCGGGCTCACGACGTTCGGGAATGCCACTCCACGGAATCGGCCGCTGCAATAGTTGAAGTCTCGCTCGTATTCGGAGGTTCCCAGCAGTGCTACGTTCACCTTCAGTAGATATGGGAATGCGATCTCGACACCAGCAACTACTTCCATTCCAGATTGGAACAAACGCAACAACGGTTATTTACGTAGACTGATTTGGTACAAAACACACAAAAGGTTGGCACAGGAAAACTTAATTTTCCTACCCAGATTTGCTTCCAATACGGCGTTTTTTCACCGAAAATAATATTTATTGCCGCTGAACTGATTTTAACACTTTTTATTGCATGCACTGATTTTACAGATTTATCTGCTACTGATGTCGCACACTTCTGATAAGCTACAGGGTAAAAACACGATTTCTTCGTTAATCAGGAAACGTTTTATTGCACGCTATTGTTCTTGATTTGGCAAATCGATTAGTGCATCACCTCACTTGTTCGCAAGATTGTTCACAGAGATAGGAAAGTCCATTTGACGGAGAAAGAAATCACCTCACCACACTAAGTCCTTGTTTAAATCACCACCCCTTGTGGGGTTTCCAAACCGAGCCCCCCGAATCTCTTAACAGAGTATGAAACTATCCGTACGAGTCCGATCACCGCCAGATTCCTTGGCGAACTGAAAAGCGTGGGAGCGAATGGTAATTATTTAAACCAACGCTCGTTTAGCTTGCGTCGCGTCGTCACCGCGCATCAAACTTCTGCCTGCATGATGATGGAACGGAATGATGGGTGACAAACGTCCAAACCGGGACGCTGAAGGAGAGTTATCAATCGTCCGTCGCCCGCTAGCCAACCAACAGGCTCTCACGCTTTCAGTTATTTCGTCCGATAAAGACCCAACTCAACGCAAACCACCCCCCGTGGTGGTGGCTGGAAAAACTTTGTTCCATACACCCTTCCTAAACTGATGTCTTTAGTTGGTTGCACGCTCGCTCTCAAAGCCTTTGTAACCCCTCTAGGTTACAATCGTAAAGAGAGATTATTCTGTTTCCAGCGCCAGCGGAGCTTTTGCAAGCTCTTGAAGAGCTCTACGAAGGCGTCTCTCGACGCTCGAAAGCGCCTCTCTCTCTGTTTGTACCGGCGACGACGACGATGCACAGTTGTTGCTGCTGCCGGCATGTTACCTTTTAATGGCCCAGAGATCAGATCATGACGATCACGTTCTCTGTTGATGGATTTTTGGAATCGCATGTTTTCCCCATCGGCCAATCCGCCTCAGTGTCTGGAAAAAGGGAATTTCTCCAGCTACGTCATTTCGCCAACCTCCCTTTCGCTAGAAGGGACTTTTGAAAAGGGTTTATCTTCCTTAACCGGTTTGATTCCGTCAAACGCTTTTCGAAAGCCTCAAACTTTACCGACTACAAAGATAATTGGCAGTCCGCCGACGCGGCTCGCTCTGCTATTAGGCGCGATGTCTGTCTCGAGCCATTGAAGAAGGGCTTGCGCGTAGTACATATATCATTTTATGAATCAATTGACTCCGGCAGCAGTTATGCACCTAAATACGTAAGTGGAACTGGAAGCCGCTAGCCAAACTATTATTTAGGTAAGCTAGGTACCTAGGTATATACTAGAGGTCAAGCTACGATAAGAGAACATGCTATTACTGGGACTGAATTCAGGTATGTATCTATAGGGACAACGACGACGGTGGCAATGAAACAACAAAATAAGGGCTTTCGCTCGCTAGACTAGAACTAAATAAATAGGTGAGGGAGGAACACGACGAGCTACCGCTGAATGACTACTGTTCTGCTGTGCTGTGCGAAAGGGACCAACAAACACGTGACATGATAATTGATACCAGTAGAACTTCGATAGGAAGCGGCACTTGACGATACACTCGTCTCGAGGATGGTATCTCACAGTCGCTTAAAGGCTGAATTAAAGATTCAAGATAGATTTTCAGGGGTTAAGGTCACTTCCGGATGGTGGAAGTGGTAAAATGTTTTATAAATTTACTGAATTTTAAATAATTCTTTCGGTTGAGGTCAGAGCCGCAGGACCTTTACGTAATGGTTCCCCCGAGAAAAAATAGTTTAAACTACGCATGAAACAACTACTTATTGGAAATGCATATATTTATCCTTGGACATACTTAGATTCGATCTCAGGACAAACTTGAAAAGTTCAAAACATTGGTTCAGCAAAAACGTGCGTTTTGTGTTTCTTTGTCGCATTGGAAACCGAAGTACTTTTAATTGAACCATTATTGAACTTTGAAGTTCCATATGAAACCAAAAAGAACTCGAGGTATGCAATTAGTTTAAGTGTCAGTTCTACTTTTTGAGAATCAAAGGTTTACTTTCAAAAATTGATAAAAAACCTTATGAGAAAATGTGAAAAGTTATGTCAACACTGTAGAATATCACAAAGTTATTAAAATTGAAAAAGGTGATGTTTATTTTTATTTTTTTAAGCCAAAGTTTTTTTTTAATTAATGAAGAGAATAATCACCGTAATGTATGTTTGTTACTTAATTTATCGGCTTTATCGGTGAAAAGTGATGTCTTTTTTAGTAGGGACATCTTCAGATTATGACATTTTTTATAGATGGATAGTTATAGTTGGAAAGTTAGAAGAAATGAAAGGATGTGAAATGGGCGGGTTTACCTAGAAGCATTATCATCACATATCAAATTTTTGTTCAGTACGGGCCAACTACTATGAAGTGGTAGATACAGATAGAGTTGCATCTACCACCACACATTAGTAGCCCAAACGTGGTTCGCTCCCCCAACGTGCAGTGCTTCTAGATACATAAATTCTAGCCGCTCATTTTTACCATCTTTCATTTCTTCTAACTTTCTATCCATCTACATAAAAATTTCATAATCTTAAGATTTCCCTACTTAAAAGGACATAACTTATCACCGATAAGGCCGATAAATTAAGTAACATTGGAAAGGTGTTAGAGAAATTTTAAATTTTCCCTAAAATTGGGAATAATTTGGACTTCTTTGAAAAAATTTTCAGGTTTCCTTCATTTGTCTTCCTTTGCCGGCAACATACATACATAACAAAAGAACAAAAATCGAAGCTTTGTCTTCGAATCAATAATTTGTTAAATAAATTAAAATTTTCATTATTCAAAACTCAAAATGGCCACTTTGAGGAAAACGCTTATTTAACCATAGAAAACAGCTATAATATGTGAATTACATCATTGTTTCGTGTTCGAACACTAAAATAGTCCATTTCCTAATTGGCTGAAACTTGAAAAACTAGATAAAAACGTTTAAAAATGCATTTTAAAAAAAGCTGAAAACCAGTCACTGTAGGGGCATAATGAGAACCCCCCCCCCCCCCCCCCCCCTGGGGCAGTATAAGCACCATTAATCGGGGTACGATGAGCGTTTTCTGTCGGGGGATCTAGCAGCGAATTCAACTCGATGAAGTCAGGTGAGTCGTAGATTCATCAAACAAAGCAATAACAAAATAATCTAGGTGTGCTGTTTGTAAAATACAAACAATTCACACACGCTCATACTTTATGTTTCTTTTGCTTTGTTTGGCGGATGATGCTTCTACCTATTATAATGCATCAATCAAAAGAATCGATCATGAATGGTAAATGGGAAAAAATCACCTCGAACAGAAATCGAACTCTAGCCTTTTGATTACCTCTCCGACACCTTACCAATAGGCCACATCGTCAGATGTAAACTAGTCAAGCTGCACAGTAAACGAAAATTACCGAGTTCGGTAATTTATTACCGAAATCCTAACATGTGTAAATCGTTAAACTGTTCGGTAATTTTTTCGGTAAAAAATAAACGAACATCGGTAAATAAAGAATCGATTTACCGATGTTCGTTTATTTTTTACCGAAAAAATGACTGAACAGTTTAACGATTTACACATGTTAGGATTTCGGTAAAAAAAATTACCGAACTCGGTAATTTTCGTTTACTGTGTGTAGCTCTATAATTCAGTTGACTACATCGAGTTAAATTCGGTGCTAGATTATATAGAAACGCTTATCGTGCCCTGATTAATAGTGCTCTGTTCGCCCTGAGCCAAAAAATTTAAGTAAAAACGAGTTTTAAAATTTATTAAAGTGAAAAATCAATGGTTATTTTATGATGGGGAAAATTGAGAAACAATATGTACATCATGTTGCAGTGCGAACATTATAGATCAAGAAGATTTAAAGATCATAAAAGCTTATTTCGTGATGCTCAAAAATTATAATATATTCATCACTTGAGAACCTAGCTGGTATTTTTTAAATATCTCTAAAAAGATGATAAGGAGATTTCCTTTTTGTGAAAAATTAATTCTATAGGAAGTACGAAACAAATCCCCATGAAAATTTATTTAAGAAAATACGTACTTTTTTTTAAAAAGATGAGTTCTTATTATGCCCGGGTGCTCGTTATGCCCTTATCTCCCCTAGATAGGTACTGTAGTATTTTTGAAGATAAACAGCAAAAACAGGAAACCCTCCCGGCATCTTTAAAATATATATGTCCCTTCTGGAATTAAGCCTAATAAAATTGCTCTCATTCATAATTTGGAGATTGAGAGTAAAACTGTTACTCTGACCAATTTTTTTAAAACAATTTTGCCGTAACCGCTAAGAAAAAGCGATAGGATTTAAAGGAACGCAACTCGCTTTCATCAACAAATTGAAAATAAATGAAAAAGATAATTTTTACATCAATTGTTTTTGTATTTTTGGATGAAGAGGCAAGTAACTTTGATTCATTTATGTATTAAACTAATTTTGAAACTACTTTAGTTAAATTGAAGTATTTCGAAAGGGTCTTTGAATCTCACATTAAAATGGAATCAGAAAAAAACAACTTGGAAATATACAAGAGAGAACAAATAAAAATAATTAAAAAAGGCTTCTTCCTAAAAACATTTCCTGTAAGCTCTCCTATTCTGTTGCTTGAATCAAATCATCAAATAATTAAAGCATGACGGATTTCAATTTTTCACCTTATCAGCAATAGGGAAATATGCTTCTCAAGTCAGCACTTGTACATTTAAGTCCAACTTAAATTTTTCATCAGACTAACGATCATCATATATTATTATGATTTAAATTTACCAAGTAAAGATGTAAACTGAACTTTTCCAGGAGAATGAATTATTTTGCCTTACAACTTTTTTATCAATATCTCCGAAAAAGTCAATGGTACTTATCTGTCTGAACATTAAAATATTTGTTTAAAGGGTAATACGGTCAAAATTTGGTCAAGGGAAAACGCGTGTAAATCGGTGAAATCGTTTATTTAAAAAATCAAATTAAATTTCTTTTTCAAGTTTAATTAGCATAAAATTCAGGAAAAAAATTCAGTTGGGCTTTCGCTTTTCCAAATCCGAATTGCCGGGCCTTACGCTTAACCCCTGCCATCAGATTTTGTACAGCCACCTTGTTCACCTTCCTCGCCGCAGAAAGCCATTTTGCCTTGAACTGCTGCTCGTCCTTAGCAGTTTTTTTGGTCTTCTTTAGGTTCCGCTTGACAATAGCCCAGTATCTCTCAATTGGGCGGAGCTCTGAGTGAATTCCAAAATAAAAATAGGAGCAACACACACACACACACCTTTAAAATAAGGGGTTTTCAGGTTTTTTAAATGCAAAATTGGAAGAAATCCAAATTTTGAACGTAACACCCTTTAACAGTCTCCGGAGAGTTCGTGACCCATACGTTGTGCGCCGGCTGCACGGATTCTCCTCAGAAAGTATAAGTATTCCATGATGTAGCTGCCGCTGTGGGTTGCCGCTTGAAGAAGAGCATCGCTGTGTCCGGTGTGTTAATGGTCACTAATCGAATTAGGTGACCTGGGGATTCAATTTGAAATATTTTCCACAAATATCGGCTTGAGAAATTTGCTGTCATAAAAGAACGTCCTTCTCCTACGGGCGCCGCCTACTGAGTTCGTGAAGTAAAAATTCCATAAATATTGCTAAGAGCAAGTTCACTGGTGTTGTGAAAAAATAGTAGAAATATCGACACTTACGAAATATTTTAAAAATTTTGCCATGCAAAAATATTTTCAAGATCTGTGGCCTTCTAGATTTTTTACAACACGTGTTGTATTTTCGCATGCTGTGATGAAAAAATAGCAATATTTCTATCACATACGCCTGAAATAGAAACAATGTTGTAAAAAAATACAACGCCCCAAGATCTTGAAAACATTTTTGCATGGTAAAATTTTCAAAATGTCAAAATTTCTACCACTTTTTCCCAACACCAGTGAACTTGATCTAAAGTGTTACAGGAGCTTCATAATTGAGCCCTCTTTCAAAATGACTGCTATTTTGATCAATGAACATCTTGAACAGGTATAAGTTTCAAAAAAATTAATACCTTTTAAAAACATTATTCAATCGATCAAAAATTTTGAGCGTTCTAAAGCTTTAATTTTATGTTGATTTTTTTTTAAATCTGTTAACATTCAAGTAAAGCAATTTGGTAGCGAATTCTGAAAAGGGCCAATGCGCCAAATTTTAACAAATGGAGTTATTAGCTGGGTAGAAAAGTTCGTTTGGAGATCTAGCATTACTCAGCATTACTAATGCTGAGAACACAAAGTTTGTAATATGCGGGAAATGCGGCGATTCGCACTATGAATCTTAATGGAAAAATATTTCCTTTAAAGAGATTCATGTGAATGTTATTAAGGAAACAAAATCATATTTTTGCTGTAAGCTTATGGAGCTGTCAAACTTTGAACGCGTTTTTCTCGAAACAGTGATGTTGGCAGATTCGCCGTATTCAAAATTCTATACCAAATTATTTCATAAAATAACATTAGCTTCATAGGGGTAAAAGTGGTAAAAGGTTGCAAAAAAGATAGCTTCTAAGATCATCTGCAAATGGTTTATTTAAAATGATTTTAGATAATGATAATTAATATAATTAACCTTTTATCTCATTAAATGAACTTGACTTGAAATCATTTGTGTTTAAGATATACAAAGAAAAATGCTTCTTTTTTAGGTAATTATGGTCAAATACTTGGGCTGCTTTGAATTTCTGATACAATTTCACGTAAGAAAATTGTTTGGTAGGTCCTTAAATCTGCGGCTTTGATTGTTTTGGAGGGGTGTGCGTTGTATCACAGAAATATAACCTTATATTTTACGCTTTTCCAGGACCAACATTGATCGAGTATAACAAATACAACAACAAAAAAAGATAAAAATGAAAAAAAAAACATAAAATAAAAAAACCAGCACCAAACTTATAGTTAATTACTAAAAACAATTAAAAAATGATGTAAATGCAAACATTACAAGTATGAAAAAAATTACAACCATTATGAACATAACAAAAAAAGTGCTAAATGTATCTAAATTATGAAAAAATACACATACAAAGTGACTAAAACTGTAAAAAATGTCAATGTCAAATTTTCCATTTAACTTGCATCAAATAGTGATTTCCGATGATCATAAAACAGCCTTTGTTGCGATTAATGGAACAAAATATTCAATCCCGAAAAAAATAATCCAACACTAAATTAAGTAGGTACCTTAACAATTCGTGTTAACTACCGGTATTAAAGTTTTTTTCTCTCAAGGCTATTAAAACGTTGCTAACCCGTGTAATTCCCAGGAAAATTAAAAGGAAAAAAAGATATTGAAGATCCATAAAATCCCCCTGGATAAACACAAACGGACCTGCTGCTACCCCACACACGACAAAGCAGCTTGGTAATTTACCCTCCAAAAAGATCAATCGGACTCAGCCAGAACTAATGATACGGAAACGACAAAGATCGCGCGCGCTACCGACCGATTCGGGTGAAGATCGTGTGTTTCGAACCGGGTATGGCAATAAAAAAAAAAACAATTATATGTTGACGTTACCGTAGGTGTATTTCACATTTAAATCGTCCTGGGGTTCCCACATTCGTTAAATTATGCCTCGGCTTACACCATTTTAACCTGGACTTGTGCACGGAATCGTAAAAAATGGACCATTGTCACATCGTCGGCCATAAACTTGCGGTGAGAGGTAATTTGTATCATCATCGTCTCATCCGTCATGACATTAGTGGGATTTGGTGATTCACAAAACGATTGTTTTGCACTAAATATATGTTAACGAGTATGCGGGAATGCTTTTCTTCACATTCGTAAATTACTGTTTACCTTATTGGAATAAGTCAAATGTTAATGAATTTTGATCTGCTGGAGACAGTTTAGGCACGCAGTGTGTTTTTGTTCACTTTCCAAATGTATGTGAAACTGAGAGAAAAAGGGTATCTTCACTGTATCTTGCCTATGTTTAAATAACTGATATTGGAAGATTAGGCTTCCCGAGTTCAAATCATTCATTGGATTCTGACCATCATCCCTAGTTTTGGTGATATGGCGTCTGTAAATTTTTAAATTTACGGTCAAATCTTCAAAATTAGTAAGAGGTTTGTTCAACTACAGGTAGAAATTGGTTTCGATCGGAAAATGACAGATCATTCAACCAATGTTTTGATCGATACTTGTCGAACCAATGCTCAAATTTAAATTCAAATTTCTCAAAAAAACATATTGTTCTTCTTCAAAACATATTCAGATTTGAAAACGATTGATTTAATAAAATAATCTCAAAGGTCTTATCTTTGAATACAATGAATTTAAATTAAATTTTATGAATTTAAAGTACTCCCAAAAAGTATTTATCGATCAAGGAGTAACGAGCTTTAGCGATTCGTTTCTTTTGAAAAACTTGTTGAAAGGACGTTATGAATATAACTTCTACAAGATAGCCATTTTTTGTTCTTGATTAAAAATTGACAAACAAAAATTTCAAAATTACTTTTAATTAGTGAAACAATTGAAAAGTTTTTTATTTAATTAAATTGCAATGCATTGTTTGTTAATTTTTCTGCTTTTCAGTTCTCCTTAAAACACATTATTTTTGAATTATTTCATAAATTTTTATAATTATTTCCATACCTTTTCTAAAACACACATTTGAACAAAGCGGAATCTATTTTTTTATTTCAATGGAATCTGGCCATTCGATGATCTTCATTTACATTTATTCGTTGAGAAGCTCTTCCAACAGGTACATTTATTCGTCGAGAAACTTTCCAACAGGTGCAATTAACCCTTCGTTTCATAAAGTAACAAATTTGCAACAATTAATTAAAGCTGTTGTAAATTATGCAGAAATTCAAATAGTCAACTTTTTTCTTCGTGACAATCATATTTCTAACTTCAAGATACCATTCAATTAAAAAAAATGACTTTCCGAGTATATATGTACAAACTAGACCAACTTCAATCTGAAAAATATGAAATGTTAAAATAGGCTTATTTTACAGAACTTTGACCTAGTCCAATTCGCACCGAGGAAAAAAAATTTGACTGGAAAAAATATTTTCGCATTTTCAGTAATGCAATTAACACAATTGAATATAATTTGAAGATTTTTTTTAAATTTTTGTCTGATATAATGGCCTTTTATTAATTGTTGCAAATTTGCAACATCATGCAACGGTAGCACCTTTAGTTACGTATATGGGCTACAAAGTGTGTTTTCGAAAGTTTCATCGTTTAAACAGTGTATATGTGTCCCAATGAAAGTATTATTATTTTAATGTTATATTATCATGTTATCGAGACATTTTTAAAAATAATGCAGATGCATTAGCCTCTCACTGAGCAAAATGGCTACTAACTGTAGAAATATGGGAAAAAAACAGTAAAAAATCCTTTTGACTAGACCAGCGGTCGGCAACCTTTTGAGACAGAAGAGCCAAAAATTGCAAATTAAGGAAATGTCCAAGTTTCAAAGAGCCGCAATTCATTTGTCCTTACTACAAATAATGGTGATCGCTAAGATACATTGCATCCTGATGTTACCTCAGTTTCCTAACACCTATTCCCAGATAAAAAATATACTTTCGATGATTTCAAAGTAGTCGAAGATTCCTTTGAATTCAGCTTCAGTATTCGATGTATTCTGTTGAAATATTAAAAAGAAGCATTGAAAATTCTATATCATAAAAATGCATACTATAAGATGTAAATTAATATGAAAAAAACTTTACGAGGATTTGTCACTATTATTTTTTCGTTAAATTCTACAAATAAGCTTTAAATTTTTTTTTTTTGCTTTCGAACATCCGTTAAAATCCATTGCGGTTCATTTGTTTGTTATGCGCATAAAACTATCATTTTAAATTGATAAATATTTTCCGGGCCTAGAAAGAATAAACCAACAAATTTTAATTCATAAATGCTCATTTTACGGATTAAAAAAAAATAGTCAAAATTTGACAAAATTTAACAATCGGTCGCGAGATGGGGTCTATAAAATGTGATTATAAAATTTCTTTAATTTTTTTTTTCATTACAAGCATTTCGATCCTGCTCTCTAGTTTAGGATTACCATATCCTGCATCACCAAAAAGAGTACATAGAGAAAAAAAAATTCAAAATCGTAAAGAAAAACGCCATTCATTCCAAAACCATGATGATAAAGGTTATTAAAATTCCGCCATTTTGTGGCAAGATACATGACTTATATGACAAATGCTCAGAATTTTGAGTTGGATTGTTAAAAGTTTTCGATTGCATGCTTGAAAAAGCACACCAAAGTTAATAAAAAAAAAGGATTTTAAAAATAGTTTTTTTTTCTATAGAAGTGTATTTTTTCATTCTATAAAAAGCATTATTGCTGATTCGTGCGCGTTTGTTTTGTGCACTATGCTTTTAAGCAAATTGTTGTTATGCATTTTATTTTCTGTCCGGAAGTACATTGCATACTCACAAACTCCTTTCACAAAAAAGAGTACATGTCGTAAAATTTCGCAAAAAGAAGAGTACGATCGATTCTCGATCGAAAAAGAGTACATGTACTCTTAAAAAAGAACGTATGGTAACCCTACTCTAGTTCTCATTTTAATTTCTGACAAAATTAAAAGAAAGGTTTCAAAAATTATATTTTTCGATAAGGAAAATTTAATTTTAATAATCAATTCTGTTCAAAATCGTAAGCCTTCCAAGTTGTTTCTTCTCCATACTAATGAAATCTTAAAAATAATATCTAAACCTCTGAGCCTGAAATATATCATGGATTCAGATTGATCCTTCTGTCAAAGTTTGTATGAATTTGAACCACAAATTCATATTTTATATATTTATACAACTAGTGATTTGGAATTCAATCTATTTGATTTTTGTCAAACATATATTTTAATTTGTTGGCGGTTCCGGGGCCGAAAATGTTAACAAATTTCAATGATATAAGATTCGTTGTGTGAATAATTCATTATAATTTTTCAATATTTAGAAACAAAACAATTTCAAACAGTCAAGAAAATATTTTTTAAATACTTTCAATTCTAGACAGATTTGCTGTATTTCAGTGTATTCTGGATTTTTGGAATCGTCAAGAATAGATTCAACCGATGATGTAGAAATATACTGGGGTCCAATGAAAGTTTTGATAGCTATCTCGGATCTTCCAAAACTATAATAAATCTTACATAATAATAGACATCTAACTTTGGCTTTGCTTCGCTGTATTTCATTTTTCAACGAACCGATATTTTAAACTCAAATTTTAGTTTTGATCAACACTTCATAGAACAAACCAAAACCAAAATTCTGATAACGACTTAGAAATCAAAATCAACTTTCAGAACAGCCATGACGTTTGAAAAATAATAGCAGAATTAGGAATTAGGTTGAGAATTAAAAAAAGACGCAGAAGTTGTTAGAAAATATATTAAAGTTTATGGAAGAAAATGCTTCTTTATCAAATAAAGTTTCTCCTTAGAATAAATACCTAAAACACTCATATTATACATGAAATTCTAAAATTAGACCAGCACTCAGTTCCCGATTCACAAAAATATTTTGTAACAAACTTGAAAATTTTGTTCATTTGAACTCATGTTCAAAATTAAAATGAAGAACTTGATTTTTTTTTCATTGATTTGAAAAGGAACACGGAGAGATAGAATTCAATATTTGAAAAATTTAAAAACAAAGTGTTTGAGAAAGAAATTTTAATGCACAAAACAATTATTATCAGTATTCAAAGCATTATTAAAATCATCATCTGATGTTCATATTTGATCGGAACGAAACTTATTTTTAAAATATTCAATTCAAGAAAAACAAACTCAATTTCATTATCTTAACAGTGAGGACTTTATTTGGCGATTAAAAAATGCTCGGTTATCCGATTAAATCAGAAAATCTAATTCAACGGAAAACTTCCCGTGCCAGCGAAGAAAAATTTCTCCAGGCTTCCAAATGCTATATCAGACTTTGATAAAGAACGTTAACTGATTTCTAAATCTCAACTTGGTTGCAAACTGACAAGATACTGGTAATTTGTTCTGTAGTAGTTTTTTGGTTTCTTTTTAGTCCTGGGAAATATTATCTGAACTGAAGAAACTTATGTTACGTGCGTTTACTCTAGAAAATTTCGAGGATTTCCAAATTTTCACACATTGAGCTAAAGAGCCGCAGTTATACATCCAAAGAGCCGCATGCGGCTCGCGAGCCGCAGGTTGCCGACCTATGGACTAGACCATCAACCATTCGTATCATAAAGTTAAAAAAATGGCATTAATTACGAAACCTCGTTAGAAATCCTGCATAAAAGTTGAAAAATTGTATTTCCAAAGGGTCACATATGTATGTATGTTGAATGTTGGTTATCCTCCATGGGTGCACGGATTCACCGCAGTTTCTGCCTAAGTATGTTTTCAAATGTATTCTCAGATTATTAAGTTCGATAATATATTTCCAAAGGGTCACATTTAGTACAAATTTGTGACTTTTGAGTAGTTGAAGTATTTGTAGTAATAGTTTGAATCTTTAATTTTTCAAATACAACAAGCGCTGTGTTTCTATGATTTTAAAAATTATATTGTGATCCCCGGGAAAGATTTTCTGGGTTCGAAATAAATATTTTTGCATTTTAGTAAATTAATTATAAACATACTTTTTTCCATACTAGTACATTGAATTTTGAAGAGCAAATGCATTACATGTTCTCAACATTATACAATGTAGTACCCTAGTTTGTAACATGAGTTCCATAATGTGCTTCAATTACTTTTTATCATTTAAACATGAATGTATGTAGTATTTATGTTTACAGTTTTAATGTTTTCAGAACGAATGTGATAAGGAAGCGGTGCATGAATGTGAAATAGCAGTTTCATTTTAGTCCTACTTATTTATAATTCCGTTAACTCTTCTGAATGTGTACCATCGGAAAATCGTTTTCAATATTAAACCCTAAACGTTCCCCTTCCCTCTTCCAAATCAGAAGAGAAAGCTAACAGTTTAGTCACCGCAACTATTACGGCTCCTTCCTCTACTAACATGGGTTAAATAGTGATCCACTCGGCAAAATGAAACTTATAAGTAAAATGCCTTAATAAATAAACCTATAATTAAAAAAAATCAACGAAAGGTATATGAGTGCATCTTGAAGGTATTTTATCTATCGGTTTTCTTTATTAAGGAATATTGAAAATATTGTTTTTTGTTTTTTTTATTATTGGTGTTTCAATAAACAATGCAAATTGTTTCTTCAACAATTTGTATTCCCTGATTTTCAAGTTAGTTGGTTTTTTGCAAATAAGTATACCATGTACAACAATCACTTTTTCTGTTATAAATGTTTTTATAATTCGTTGTTGTCAGCCGAGAATGAATTTTTTTTTAGATTATTGTATATTGCGCTAAGAAACCATGAACACGAAAATCATAAAACCACATAAAATCTTTCACAAAAAATAAAGTTAGTAAAAATGAAGAACTGGAGATTTGTCGATCAAATTAATCTCAATAATGCATGTAAGCACATACTTAGGTAGGAACTGCGGTGAATCCGTGCACCCATGGTGGATAACCAGCATACATAGGTTCTACCCCCATCTAAATTGTATCCAGACACTAGGTTTACGAAGTTTTTGAGCTAAAATTATGGTTAGTGCAACATAAACTAAGAGTAAACATTTATATATAGCTGTCTTGTGTGAGGAACAAAAAGGTATAACCATTTCATGTTGTTGCAAATTTGATACAATTAATATTTTGGCTAAATACTCGAAATGTGTGAAAATTATATTTTTTCATTATTTTTCCCTTCATGTACTCATCATTGCGCACTATTGAGAATTTTTTCAAGAAAAATTAAAAAATCATGAAATGAAGGGTTAAATAATGCCAAAGCGGGTTTTAAAGTTTAAAAAAAAATCGTATGCGTTTCATTTCAAACTCGTAGTATTTTAAGCCTTTAATTGCCTTTAAATGTGCTTACAAATTGAAAAACTAATTTTTAAGAAGCAAAAATTTTTCCGTCATCGGTGAAATTTTTTTCAGAATGCACATTGCCATTCGGACGTGAAAAAGAACGCGGAATTTATATTCACCACTCTTGTTCGTTTTCCGTTTTCACGTTCGCTCAGTGCGTTTACACTTCGAGCGGAATGTCAGTGAACGCGGAAAAAATATTCCGCAGTGAAAATTGGGGGAATTGAAATAAAATTAATGTTAACGGGCTTTGAACAAGGAAATCAGTTCAAAAATAATCGTTCAACCATTCCGCATCTATTCCACCTAGTTTCGCAGCCATGAAATGCAGCATAGTCGAGTTTTTGAAGAATATAAGTTTTTTCATTTTCACGTTCGAAAGAACTGTAAATGCACCTTTAAATCGAACAACTGATAAACTTATAAGCCTCCATAAAAACTAAAAACAAATTTTGAATCTATTTATTATCCATCATTTGATAAAGGATTCAGATCTGGATTAGATACTTTAGTTTCAGGAATACAATGCTCTTAAAAAATAAATCCTAATTTTTTTAGAAATTTGAATCGATAAGTTTATAACTATCATTGAAGAAAATCTATGAGTATTTGATATCAACGATTTTATCTCTTTTACGAACTTTGATTTGACTTATGCTTTAGGATAACTGAAATGTAAGATCTGGCATGAGTAATTTGAACTTTAAGGTTGTATGGGAAAATTGAATATTTTATACTGAAAAATCGACATCATTTTTGTTTCTTCTGTGGAACCGAACTAGCTGATGGTTTTTGTGCCAATTTATAAAATTCTCAAGTGAAATTTTCCGCTGAAAAACTTTGTCGAGGACCGTAACTTTATATCTTATTAGGAAAAAAAAGTTATTAGCTAGGGGTATGTCTTTTCGCATTGATAAACAATAAATTCAATTAACATCATAACTGCTTAAGCCTTGCGAAGTATTGCATGAAAAGTATTCGTGCAATACCTCGCTAGGGAACATGCTGTGATGTCAATTGACTTTATTGTTTATCAATGCGAAAAGACATACCCCTGTTGAACAGCTAATAACTTTTTTGTCTAACAAAATATGAAGTTACAGTCTTCGACAAAGTTGTTCAGCAGAAAACTTTCTTTAGAAAATATATTGGCACAAAAGTCATCAGCTGGCTCGGTTCCACAGAAGAAACAAAAATGATGTTGATTTTTCAGTACAAAATATTCAATTTTCCCATACAAACTTTAAAGTTCAAATTTACTCATGTAAACGTTACTTAAAAAATCTACAAAAAAATCATGGATGAGTTTTGGATCAAGACGAAGCTTTTAAGACCCCAGGGTAAAAAATCCAAAAATAACCCCAAATCGACTCAGTCTAATCTGCATGTCATTTATTTTATTTGAGACTTATCATGAAAACTTTTCAAATTATTTAATATGAAAAACTCATTTTATGAACCAGACTAGCTAATCCCATACGATCCCGTTTCTCTTCAACTTTTAAATACGTAATGAAAAGTTTCTGTTAGAATGGTAATTACGTTGCATTTTTATGACAATATTGCTTAAAAAATTAAACAGTTTTTATGAACGGACGTTTTGCTTTGCTAGTCTATAAAGCTAAAATTCAAAATATGAAATTGGTTGACCGTCGAAAAAAAAAACACCCCCGTAAAAACTTTTGCAAAAACAATAAAAATTTCTTCTTTTTTTTGTCGGGTGATCAAAAATTTTAATTAAAATATCGATTGTCCGTTTTGTAAATCTCCCGCGTATGAATTCTCGTCGCTAGCTTATGCGTAGTAAAGCAATTATGGCAAAAACATACTATTTAATTAAACTCCTCGTCCTTCAAAACGCCCATGTGCCGATTTTCATCACATTCCGATGTATGATAAGTCAATATCGTGAACTCAATATTTGTCTTGTATGAACGAATCCCTTTAAAAGGGGTCATCCAAAAATCTGAAAACATTTTTCATCAATCATGGTCTTAATGAGCAGTCATATCAACTTTCAGCTCTCTATGTAGGTCATGAGATAGCTGCGCTCAGAATGAAGGAAGTATGGAAAACGTCACTTCTTCTGATAAATCGTTAAAATAACGTTGATCATACGCCAAAGTGAAAAATGAGTATTTGTAGCATTTGTACGCAAAGTAACGAATTGTAATTCAATGTCTAAATTTTTTAAACATCTTCACATAGAATTTAAAGATCATATTTCACGAAAATTCCCATAGTAATGAATAATATAAGAAAAAGTCAGATAAACGTCAATTCAGCATTTCACGGCAGATCATTCCCGTTTTTAGGCCACATCCGCGGTACCACATCGTAAAGCTCATAATTTTTTCTATAAAATGGATTACATAGAATGTGCCTGTGAGTTTTGCAGGTGAGTATTCTTGACCCTGACGCCTCAAAATAAAAAAAAACAGCTTTTTTCAGAAGACAATGGTCGATTTTGCGAAATTCGTCAAGCTTCAGGCCAACTGAAGCTGTGAATCCACCTGGACCGAAGTGATTCGTTGTGCACAGCCTCAGACACCACGGAGTATCCGGCACTGAGTGGACAGTTTTATTATTTTTCACGAAAAAAGCCGAAACATTTTTGAGGATTTTTTTTTTGCTGTAGAATGCTTCTACTGACTCTACTTGGTGGTAGTGAAGTGACTTAGTTCTGAAAATCTTGGCATTGGTGAAAAAAGCCCTGTGGAGAGTTTGAGTGGTGAGCAGCGCCGAAGGCATGTTCTACTTATTTACTGAAAAAATGGATGGAGGTCTAGGGAAAGCATTGTGACTGAGCTATTCTTGTTTGTATTTTCGTCTAACCTGATAGCCAAGATTCTACAGTGACAACTTGCATATTGACATCAATTCATTCATAAAGGGATCTCCTACGTACCAATCGGCGTATGACGATAACTTGTGTAGAAAAAGATCAATAAATGCACATCATCAGGCTGCAATCGCTTAATTATTATCAACCTCGACGGAACGACTGAGATATGCCACCTTAATCACCTGTTAGATATGTAATTTGCATCTAGCGTTGGCAAGATTTTATAGCCTTGGCCGTGAAAGTGCAATTTTCTGATTTTTTTTTTCACCTTCTCGATACACCCTTGCAATTTAAAGTAGCATGGAATCGCAATCAGTGCGACTCCGCTTTAATTTTTTTCTATAATTATTTATGATGGCTCTGATAGGAGATATTGGGGTTTAGTATCAGTCCGGATTATTTTGATATAAGTATTCGTTATTTAAAATATTTACCTCAAAATATCATTAAGACTGAGTAATATGACAAAAATAATTCACTCAGATATTGAACAATTGTACGTTTCTCGATCTGCTTGTTCAATTTCGTTTTTCACAACTCTCTAAACTCTCAATCACGGTAAGATGTTTAGACAAAAAGGTTGATAATGCTGCCCGATTGTCGCCGGGAAGCATCGCATCATTAAATTTAATTAAAACTGCCTGATACTAATCAATTTGCAGCGTTAAAGGCCATAAAATTGACTACCACACTAGGTAAGGTACTGGAGATTTATTACATGACACCGTATGTAAGTGTGAATGGAAATGTCATTAATTTTTTATTCGTCTATAATGAATAACTGTTCCTTGAAAGTTTTCAGGCTTTGTACGGATCTATCTTTCGGTTAACAAAATATTCCAAATTACTTCTGGTTGAAGTGGAAGCAAATTTTTATTGGTGTTCCCGCGACGAAAAGATGAGAAGTTCTCGCGTGCCATGGCAATTTTTCTCATACGGCCATATGTATATAACAGCACATATTACCGGGCTGTTTTATTGACGTAGAATTAGATTGCCGAATGATGATTGCTCTGCGGGAGGCATAACTCAATCTCTGAACGCGGGGTTCATGTGGGCGAACCATTCATTCATACTTCAAGTTGGTAAATTTCAGTGCTGACGGATTGCCAACTTCGCTTTGTCATGGTATGGAGACGATATAAATTTCGGTTGATTACAACACAAGAACACAAGAATTTTTTTCGCTTTTGATAAATTCCTTTTTTGATTTTGCAATATCCTCAAAAAAAACTTAGGTACTTGCCAAATCGCGCACTTACATCTTTGTATCTTCTGACCAGACGCTCTATCTGCGGTTTGACTATTATTGCACAGTTTCTATACGACTCATTCTACACATCATTATTATCATTAACGGCACTTTGCGAGACCATAGCATTCCAGCTAATTACCCCGATAAATATCAATTTGTGCGCCACACGCCACATCTTACTCAGCTCGGAGGAGCTGATCATTTATCATACCGGTGCGGAAAGTGAGTGAACAAAAAAACCAATGCTCTTTCCTCAGACTGACAACGACTACGACGATGATGGCGATAAGCGAGCAGTCGAACAAGAGCAACGCGATATGCAAATTGCTCGTTAAAAAGTGTCTATGTCCCACAACAATTGCTACCTATCATCATCATCATAGTAACTGATCGTGTCTTATTGAAACAGTGCACCTGTTTCCACATACGATCACCATAGTTGCTGACAGATGGTTTGTGCTCATAAGGAACAGTGGGAAATACAAAGGAAATTCTGGGAGCATAACAAACAATTCGGAATATTGACGCGATTAAGTGTGACGCTTGCTTTACATATTTCAAAACAACATCAACTATCGTACAAATTTGGAAGGGAATTTTTACAACCGTCACCTTGATGCCATCTTGTTTCAATTTGACCACATTGCTACACCTGTTGTGTTTTCAACTGTATAGACAACGAGTTTAGTTAGCCTTTTTGTGGCAGTGAACCAAATTTTGGCTCGTGTATATTTTTTTTCATAATGTTTAAAAAAAATCACATATTCCCCGCATAATTTACACTTGGACAGTGACTAAATCAACAAAAATAATTCCACTTATATGAAATAAGGAGAAATTTCATAAGCTGGTAAGCTGTAAGATGAACGCCTCAGAAGATGTTAAGCTTGTGCGAAAACATTTGAAAACATCAAATCCCAAAATTGCTGCCAAACTTCAGCACCAAAAGTTGTTATAAATTGCCAAACGAACCTAGCCAGAAAAACCAGATACAACCAAGCATTTGGTAGACAAACGAAAAAGTGTGTTCGTTTGATGAAACATGTGTAATTTTAACAAACTTACAATTTGATTCTTTATCGAAACAGTTTTTTTTATCTGTCGGAATGAAAGTCTGTCCAAATTTATAATAATTCTCAGCTGCTTAAATAAGAACTTTCTCTGAAAATTAGAAGATGAAAAGTTGAATTTATGATTTTTTTTAAATTTTACTAACGATAATTTGCTGACATGAATGAAAGTTTGAAGAATTCTTTTTTCCAAAATATATCTAAAAATTTCTATGACCAGAAAAAGGATTACTTTTTTATGTATTCCTTATTTGGATTTGTACCTAAGTCCTAGCATATGTTCAGTAAGATTTTCGATTTAGGAGGGAGCCTCCTATACTTGTTCCAAGTGTAATATTACAAAACTCAAACAATTTTCAAAGTGATGAACGCGAAATTATTGCGAAACATTCAACAGAGCTGAACTTTTTTAACATCAGGTAAAACTCAATCAAATTTTGCACACTTTCTCATTGATGTGTATTGTTGTTTACATGCTGTCAAACTCGAAGTCGTGTTTTTCGATTCAACGAAAATGGAGGTCAACGAAAATGGAGAGAACAAATTCTTTCCAAAGACCTGGAACTTCCTGACCTGTAGCTCCGGAAGTTGGGAAAAATGTTGAACATTCACCATTCAACCGTGTCCTAAATGTGAAGCAGTTCCAGGAGCGGTTGACGTTGGACCACTACAAAGGAGCTGGAAGAAAACCGGGACCGGAGAACAAAAAGACTGTGGGAAGGTGAAGCGAATGGTTAATCCCAACGTCTCAAGCCGTGATTTGGCTAAAAAGTTTGACATGTCGCAGAGCTACGTTCAGAATGCAAAGAAGCGAGTGGGACTACATAGAAACAGAACTTCCCAAACCACGATGAGCGGCAACAATCGACGGCTAAAACTCGGGCACGGAAGCTCTACGAGAAGATGCTGACAAAATACGGCTGCTGTGTGATGGACGACGAAACGTATATAAAAGCCGCTTTTAAGCTGATTCCGGGGTTGGAGTTTTTCACCGGTAAGGACAAGTTGTTACCGTTGATGGTAACAATGCACTTTGTTATTAATAAAAATAGATTTGTTAGTACCCATCCCAAGTATATTATAGTTTGTTTTTCTAGTTTAAATATTTAAAGTATTAATTTTGTTATTGTTTTGTAAAAGGCTCGTTGTATAGTAGAAAATATATTGTATATAGTTGTGTCGTTTGATAGGGAGAGTTTTGCAAAAAGGGTTACAAATTCGGTATAAGTATCACAACGGAAGATCATCTGTCCGGGGTATTTCAGAGCGCGATGCCCTGGGATACGCCCAACCCGGACCGGTGACGTGATGCAGGCCTGCTTCCGTGCCCGGGAGTGATACCCGAAGTTGTGGCTATGTCCTTGGTCACCCTATGATCCTATCCCCACCTCGTCGAATTTCAACGAAACGATAAGTTGCTGTACGTCACCAGAGTTTGCGTTCAGGTGACAGATCGACATCCGGTAGAGAGCAGGAGAACGAGAGTGAAAACAGAGAGAGAATCATCGGGCTTGCGAGGAGGATCGGATGATCGCGAAAAACCGAGAGAAGTGGTTGAACAGCCAAGCTGGACGGACACGCTTCGTCAAAAGTGCGAGCCTTTTTCATTGGTGAAAATTATCACCTACCGCGTGTGCAGTGGTCAAAAAGAAAAACGCCTAAGGGCCGAAAAATACGCCGAGATCGGGCTGATATCCCCAGCATCCCGCATCAAACAGCCTTTGGGATTGCCTGGATTAGATCGCTCGGATAATCCGGACCATCAGCCACGTTGTCACCACTCGATCCCGGCCAAGCCGACGCCATTTTGACTGCCACATCATCGGTAAAACGTTTCGCCAGCAGCCGAGGTCGACTGTGGAATTTCGTTCCGGTAGCGCCAAGGGCCATCGTCCATGTGGGCCCCGTAAAACAGAGCGCGTAGCCGTGCATGCAAGGAAACCCAGACCGCTGGCTCCATTCGTAGGCTAGACCGCATGTTCCCACTTCAACCCATGAATGCCAGGTACGGGCCGCTTCGACACTACGCCATCAACCATCGTGTCAAGGTAATGCCCCGTCTTGTACCCAAAATGTCCAAGCCCCAAGACTCAAGATAAGGCTTCAAATAGAACCCAAATCTATCTTCGTCGTGTCAACCATCATATCCCATGTTGAACCCAAGTTGCCCATAACCTCAATTTTCGTCGTGCCAAGAAGGACCGGGTTGCAGAACGGCCGCACCGACCTCCCTTCCTAATGTTGTGTGTTGATTTGAGAAAAAAATATAAATATTAAAATGAAATTCCCTCTTATTAATTAACCAGAGCCGGTATACTTCGGAAGGGTTAATTGTCCTTGGTTCCTCTCTGCGTGCGTCCTCCTTCTCGTGCCCATGCATTGGTGTTTCACTCCTAAGTTTAGCCGACCCTGAGTTAATACGCCGGTTGAGCTAGCCGACCGTTTCAAAGTATGATGTGGACGACAAATTTAAGAAGAAGAAAATGTCGAAGTCCGCCTCCAAATATCTCGTTTGGCAGGCCATCTGCTCTTGCGGACTGAGAAGTCAGCCTTTCGTGACAAAGGGCACAGTAAAAGGCGATATCTACAAAACTGAGTGCCTCAAGAAGCGCCTTTTGCCGTTCTTGCAGCAGCACGACGAAGCTCCGCTATTTTGACCAGATTTTAAAAATGTCCTGGAGTGTTATGAGGCCAAATCTGTCCATTTTGTTCCAAAGGACATGAACCCGCTAAACTGTCCGGAGCTATGCCCGGTGGAGCATTACTGGGCAATAATGAAGCGGGAACTTCGAAAGAGCGAGAAGACAGTCAAAGACGAGAAGAACATGTTAAGAAAACGGAAAAAAAAACTGAGAAACTGGTACCGCATGACACTATAAAGACTTTAATATAGGGCATCAAGCAAAAATGTGTTCAATTTACACTCAAGGCTCCATCGATTAACTTTTGGTTGTTGAAGTTAATATATGTATTAAACTACCCTAAAATTTTGGCTTGATTCTAAACATTAAAAGAAAATTGGCATGACATTTTCGGTGTCGCAATAATTTCGTGTTCGCCCTTCATTTTTGAACGAGTGTATACAATAGACTGAATCGATTTGGGTTCTTTTTGGATTTCTCCAACCCTGGGGTCTAAATAGCTCCGGGTTAGTTCTAAACTCATTCATGATCATTTATCTCCGATTTTCAAGTAACGTTTTCATGAGTAAATTTGGACGTTTATGTTTGTATGGGAAAACTTAATATTTTGATCTGAAAATGCAAAATCACTTTTGTTTCTTCTGTAGAACCGAGCTTGTTTTTTGTGTCAATTTATAAATTGTACAAAGACGATTTTTTGTTAAACAACTTTGTCCAAGACCGTAACTTCGCATTTCATTTTTCAAAAAAGTTTGAAGCTGTTGAAAAGAGGTATGTCTTTTGGCGTTAAAAAACAATGAATTCAACTGGCATTACTACTAGTGCCTAGCGAAGTATTTCTTGAAAAGTAGTCACTCAGCACCTCGCACGCTTTGTCATGCGCCACAGGGTCTCAGATTTGGACCGAAATTCAGCCGACAAAATTGTTCTTAAATTAAATAATTTTATATTTTCAGTTTTTTTTTCTAAAAAAATAACCTTTATTTAATTAGCACATAGCTGTTTATGCTAAAAATAGCATAAAAAAAGGTTTTTTCTGCACAAGTCGTGAATAACGAGGCTTGCTTAGTTAGATAATTACGTCGAATGCTGAAAAAATTAAGTTTTGCTACGATTTGCATGCACAAACTTATGCAAATTCGAAAAATTCGCTTGATTATCCAATTGTGGTCAAAAATCGACTTCAAAAATTTCGAAAATCATGAAAGGGAAGACCAAAGGGAATCCTGAAAACCGAAATCATAATTTTGATGCTTTGCGACTTAGAAATGCATAAAACGTCGAGATCGTGTGTTATCTAACAAAAATCGGCAAAAAACGGCAAATTTCTGAGACTAAGCCATTTTTTTGGAAAATAGGCCATAGTCCCATAAAGTTGATTTTTGATCATTTTTTTTTTCGATACAACTGTATATCTCGACGTTTTACGCATTTCTTATTCATTTAGCATCAAAATTATAATTAAGATTTTTCAAATTCCCTTTGGCCCCCCCTTTGGTGATTTTTCAAATTTCAGAGCCGATTTGATTCAGATTTGATCAAAAATTGTTTTTTCGAGATAACAACAGCTTACGACATTTTAAGCATTTTAAAAGTCATTCGAATTAAAATTCTTTTTTTCGATTTCCTTTGGAGATTTTTGTCGAAATTTCGAAAAAGTTCGAAAGTCAAAATTTGCTATCAAAAATTGTTTTTTTTTAGATAACAACAGATTTCGACCCCCCCCCCCCCCCCCCCCCCCTTACATAATTTTTGAGGGCAAATAACCAAAACTTTTGAGCGCTTTGAGGCACTCCTTAATCAAGTCCGATTGAGCTGAAATTTTGCACAAGTCCGTTTTTTGGGTCAATCTACAAAACGTATAGATATAGTCGGTTCCCGAAATTTAACATGGCCCATTTTGCTGCTACCCTAATGTACAATGTACAAAAAAAAATTGGGATAATCGAGACCGGGATACAGAGAATCAAGTACGTTTTGGTACAGACTAAAATTTCCGGGAGCCAATTCTGGTGAGTTAACTTTTCTTTTCTTTCGTCAATATTCCTAAACATTCAAAATACATATTAAAATTTGTGTGAAATAAACAACATATGAGGCCCTTGAATCCAAAGGGGTATAAGAGCATAAAAGTTTTTTTTTTCGAGAAAACTCGCTGTAAAATTGATTCCATTAAATGTAGAAGTATGTAGAAAAAAATGTAAAAATCCCAAAAATCGTCAAATATAGTTTGAAATGTAAAGAATCGTTTGGCATCACAAACTCAAAATCGACCATTTTGTCACTTATACCCCTTTGGCTCTTAGAGCCTCATATTGTTTATTTTTTATTGTAAAATAATTTTTAAAACAAATGTCCGCCAAATAATCTTTTCTTGCTTACTGTGTTGAGTTATTTTTTCCAAAGCTCCAAAACAAGTGACGGAAAATCTGTTTAAACAACACCAACTGTACCAAAAATTGTTTGAATTCCTTCAGCATATTGTACTCGCAAATACACAAAAAAGCTTATCGCCGTTTCAAAGAAGTTGCTGGTTATTGGCGGTATAAGAATTGACATAAAAATGTACTGATGAAAACGATTGGATGGTCAACAAATTTTTCACCATCAGTTTGATGAAAATTTCTTCTTTCTTCTTCTCATCCGTCCTTGAAATTTTGTTCCCGTTACAGTCCTTGGAGTGTCAATTAGACATTGCTGAGTCCTGACTAAAATCGCTATATCTCTTTTGCTTCTTAACCGAATTTACAAAATTTATAGTCTTAGATACATCGTGATAGAACCACATAGAACTCAAATATGTTTTACAGACAAAATTCACCTACATCACTTCAGTTTTCCGTTAATCAAAGTCTAAGAAAACTTTTCAATCAATGAATCGTCAAAATTGATTAAGTCGCACCAGATAATTTTTTTCAGAAATCGACTACAGAATTTCGAAAGGGGGATCAAAGGAAATCCGCAATTGCCAAACGGCTTAGAAATGCATGAAACGTCGAGATCTGGTGATATCTAGAAAAAAAAAATGTTTGTCAAAAATCGACTTTCTGCTATTAAGTCGTTTTTCCGATCAAGGGCCGGTTTTCCGCAAGTATCAGAAATTTAATTTCTAGATAACACTAGAATCCAGATCTTGACTTCCATGCACTTCTAAGTCATTTGGCATCAAAATTTCTATATCGATTTTTATGAATTCCTTCGTTCCCCCTTTTGGTAATGTTTGTGCATCAACAAACTGAGACTTTGAGCGCTTTGAGGCACCCCTAAACCAAGTCCGAATGCGCTAAAAATTTTCACAGGTCAGTTTTTTGAGCAAATCTTCTAAAAGTATATGGTCGGTTTTAAAATTCGATCAGGAAATTTTTCCCATACATCCATTGCCACCGAAAGATACATATAGGTATCATGTTGAACAACCAATTATTTCATTTAAGATAAGAGCAAACTAAACTTTGTATTTCCCAAAAATTCTCAAATAGTCTAGAAAATAGTCTAGAAAAAAAATCAGTTAGACGTTTATCCCACTGTTTATAAGTAATTTTTGATCAGCACATATCTCACGAGCGAACTCGCGTGGCCTGTCGGATGTTTTCACGCCGCCCGTTGATTATGAGATTGATGCATCTTTAGCGTTTCAACTGCAGAAGAGACAGGCAGGCAATCTACATATGTGATGACGAATCAAAGAAAATTGAATTCCTGCAGCAAAGTAATGCCCCATACATTAGAAAGAACATCGCTCATAATTAGCATACACTTTAGAGAGCATTCGCTAGGCACCTGGTGGAACCAATGACTGATAAGAGCGAACTCAAAAGTTGTGAGCCAATAGCTGGGAAGTAAAAAGCAACCTGCCTTAGCCGCAGTTCTGTAAGAATATTTCTGAATATTTTTTCAGTTTTTTTTTAAACGAAATGGTTATACGTTTCTGGTGATCACAAAAAAAATTAACTGCCTCTTCGTTGAAATATTGTATCTTTCTTATCAACAAGTTAAGAACCGCGAATACCTTGCCTGCTTCCGGTAGATTTGCGTTCTATTTTATTGAATGAATGATATATTCCTTGTAACTTAAGTCTATTCAATGACCTGTTAACTCATACAGATGACTGAAATACTTGATAGAGTACATCACGCCCGAGGAAGGATACTGGAGTTTGATAAGCACGTTGCAACCTCAGCGGTCGGTTATCATAATTCTTAATGTGTCAATAACTTGGCCTCTCGCTGCCATTCTCTATTTTGTTTCTTGATTAGCTAGCTACCTATATGAATCCCGTTGGCTAAGAAACCGGCATCAGGGGTAAAAAAACCCTCAGCATTGTAGCTGCTCTTGACTTAACACGACTTTATCACATTAATGCGGGAAAAGTTGCATCGCGTCGGCGTCGCTTGTTGCATTGTTCTCTTTTCTCACACGACGACGTTCCCATACAGAACTGTTCGCGAAACGCGTTTGATTGATTGGTTTTCTTACAAAGCGATTGTCGTAACTGCTCATTGTTTACCCGGTTGTAAGTTGTCAAATTTCATCTCAATAAATGCTTCATTACTTTTACAAAGTGTTATGACGGGCTTTTAGTAAGCACGCATAACTGGTTTACATTTGAAAAAATAATTTCCTACAGGGGGGCAGAATAATTTTTCAATTGGTATAGATCAGTACTTGGATCTTCAACAACGCGTTGATTTGAAGATTGACAGTTCAAGGTTTTGAAGCTTTGCAAATGATTTCTTAAATTGCTTACCTAACACCATTTTATGAAAGCTGTTTAAAAGAGTTTACTTTTTTTCCTAATACTTCAGACACCCGGTTTAAACGTGAATTATGAATTACTACTGTCACATCCTTTAAAAATAGATTGTGAATGCTGGATATTATTGGTTAAAATAAACGTAGACTACAGACCGCAGATGCCGAGATAAAGTGAAATTTGAATAAAGATCAAGCCGAAACCGTTGCTCCAAGATGAGATGCACGTCGCATAACAGATGCAAAACTTCGACGCCGGCGATCCGTTGAAAAGATGCTCGCGATGAATAATCAAGAGAAACTTGTATTCAGGTTTTTCAACAAGCAACATTGTTCGATGCGAAATCATGCAATGGAAAAATTCACCGATCGGTTTTTTTCATTGATTAAGATTCCCGGTATCAAATGCCGATCCTATGATTCATGATTTTTTTTTTCTTACTTTCAAAGGATACAATCTTCTTTTCACTTTTTCGTGCCATACAAACTTTGATAAGGAACTATTGTTCTACGGTTAACGTTTTTTCGGTATCTACACAACTTTTTCACTTTTTCTTTCGGTATCTACACAATGAAAGCGTGAGAAAAGTTGGAAAAAGGTACTGATAGCTGAACAAGAATCTTAATTAAATTGCATTCATGGAAGCAACTTTGTTGTATAGAGCAAACACAATTTACACTTTGTCATATAAAAAAAATATCGATATGCGTTATTTTTTAAGGCGCTTCCAGATGAATTTTTGGGAAAGTCAAAACAAAAAATTCCCTTTAAAGTTTTAGAATGTTGATTTTATACACTTGGATGAAAAACGCTATTTCTCTCTTATTTTTGAACAAGTTAGGCATCACATAGCTAATATGCAGGTTAACAAAAATGTTTAAAAAACAGCTACCTTTAAAAATTCGACGAACATTGTGTATTGCGTCATTTTCTTCGATGAAAAGTGTGATTACAACTCTATACTAAAGCAAATTATCTCGAAAAAACGAGGATGTATAATAAACTACTAATTAAAAAAAAATAAAATAAAAGGGGAATTCATGCTCTAAACAGTTTTAACCTTATGAACAACAAAATTGTCGATTTACGTCAACTTTTAAAATCTTCTTTGTTTGAGCCATTTATTTATAAAAGTTTTTCTAAAGATATACAGAAGTTACATATTCTTATGCCTAATTTATTATCTCTATAAGGAAGCCTTTTTAAGATAAGTTAACCACCGTTAATTAATTTTGTAAATTTATTTTTCGGCATATCGGTGAAATGTATGTTCGCCCGTCCGGAGTATACGTGTTCACCTCATGTAGACTTCGGACCAACCAGATTTCATTGTATAGGTTAAGGTAGTGCCACCTCTATCCCGGTACTACTTCTCCTTAATAATGAAATGTTGCGGGGTAAAGTATGGTGTACGTTCATAAGTTTCCTCGCAAAAATGCTCTTTCGCTCTTTTCAAAATCTGTAAAATTTTCTTCTCACTTCTCTATCCATCTTTATCAATTTCAGAACTACATTTCACCGATATGTCGAAAAATAAATTTACAAAATATAAGGTAGCCAAAATTTAAAAAAAAATGAAGAAATCAAAAATTTGTTTGTTTTTCAAAACCAGTGTATTTTGAATAAATTTGGCTTATGAGGAGTTTATCCCCCACTTTTACCTTTAAAACTAAGAAGTTTGTGTTAGGTTATTGGGACGCATTTTTGTCAAAATTGCCAAAAATTTTAAACATTTATAAGCGACCTTCTTGCTTGACTACCAAACTGAAATTCAAAATAAATAAATGATTAACCGACGAAAATTCACCCGCGGCCTGTAAGCCATTCGGCCGATGGACTTTAGGCCGAATGGGTTATCTGGCCGAATAGGCCACTAGGCCGAATGGGTTATTCGGCCGACGTTTATTCAGCCCAAGGCTGTTAGGCCGAAAGGCAGAAAGAATGTTGTACCGAATGGCCATTAGGCCTAATGACCATTCGGTCTAATGGTCATTAGGCCGAATGGGCATTAGGCCAAATGGTTGTAAGGCCGAATTGTTGTAAGGGTGAATGGTCGTTAAGCCGAATGGTCGTTAGGCTAAATGGTCATAAGGCTGAATGCTCGTAATGAATGGTTGCTGGGTCAAAAATAAATCTTTTACACTTGTCTGCATGTTAGGTCGAATGGCTGTTAGGCCGAATGGGCGATAAGCCGAATGTTCGTAAGGTCGAATGGTCATAAGGCCGAATGGTCATTAGTTCGAATGGTCATAAAGCCGAATTGACGATAGGCCGAATGGTCGAATCCGGCCTTGAATCCATTCGGCCTGTTGACTATTCGGCCTAACGACCATTCGGCCTAGCTACCGATCGGCTTAACATGCAAAAAAGCGATAATATGTTTTAAAGGCCTGGCATAAATTTGGCCCAATGACCATTCAGCCTAACAACCATTCGGCCTTACGACTATTCGGCCTAGCATCCATTTGGCCTTACGACCTTTCGGCCTTACGACCATTCAGCCTTGCGACCATTCGGCATTACGACCATTCGGCATTACGACCATTCGGCATAATGACCATTCGGCCTAATGACCATTCGGGCAAACCATTCGGCCATTCGGACCATTCGGCCAAATGACCATTCAGCCTATCGTTCATTCGGCCTGATGACCATTCGGCCTAACATCCATTCGGCCAAATAACCCAACATCTATCGGCCTTTTAACCCATTCGGCCTAGCGACCTTCGAGCTTACAACTTTCGGCCCATCATCCGTGTACGAGTTTTCGTTTTGTTCGAATGCATTACGAAATTATTTCTTAAAAACATGCAAAAGTTAATATGAACGACCCCTTTTTATGTCGTCTTATACAAAATTTGAAATCAGGAATATATCCTTCGTCCTGCAAAAATCCCGTGTATATATCCCGTGTATATATCCAATGCATAGTTACAACAAATTAATATGAACGACTCCTTTCTCTGTCGACTGATTCAAAATTTGAATCCAAGAATCAATTGCCATTTTGTAAAACATCCGAGAATTGATTTTTGTCCAGATTCCAAGCATAATACAACAATTATTGCAAAAAAAAAACATTAAACTGGTGATATGGACGACCCCTTTTTCTGTCGTCTAATAGAAAGTTGAAATCATGAATCGATTTCTCGTCCTGTAAAACTTTCGTGTTTGATTTTTTTTGCCTCGACGTAACAATTGTAACAACATTGAAAAATTATTTTGGACGGCCCCTTTTGCCGACCCCTTATCAAAATTTGTCACATAATTGCTGGGGCTTGTGACAAAAAAAAAAGTATCGCCAAGACGCCAGAGAGTTACTGGAAGTGTGGTGCTAGAATATTAGATTAAAGCCTTTATCGCACCACTCGTCCGGCGATTTTCCATTTAATCATGTTCTTATCGGGTACGTGAAATCTAACATTTGCTTGTAAAAAGCGATACAAGCACACCAACAAGAATAGCAACAATTGACGGCGACAGGTGTTCCACCCAATGCCAAGCCACGCGGTAGCTTTGTGGTTTTGTTCAGCTAAATTACCTCTCTTTTTTTTAAATTTGTAATAGTGGTATGCAATTTTAATGTGAATTGTGGTTTACTGTAACTGTTATTAGAAGCATTTTTCGAAAATGATCACCCATTGAAATATACTGTCTATGAAAGCTTCAATACTCATAATTCGTTTACCAGTCAGTCTATCTTATTTTCGCGCTCGGACAGCATTTAATTGTACAGCACTATGCTCTTCAAAACGTAACCGCCCCTAGAAAGGCTAATTATAATTTCAGACGCCCAGAATAAAACTGCTCTCAACGAGTCAGCGTTTTTGTAACAATGAGAAAACAAAAATATAAACCCAATTAGCTGCTGGTATGCCACCAGCAGCAGGTAACAGAGACAAATTCGCTTACTTTTTGGAACCTTGCGCCTGGTGATCTCCATGTCGGTTTGTCTTTTCGTATGCTCTACTCCAAAGTGCACTGCTTTTCCCAAACAGCTGATTGACAATCGTCGGTATTTATGCCGGAAAATCAAAACAATCTTTACGCATCACTACCGAACACGGTTTTGACATTAAGAGAAAAAAAAACTGCGCCGCGTCGCCGTTTTTTGTCGCTGAACTATTTGAATCAGATATAAATGGCACTCGCGGAAATGTGAAACATAGCCACTACTTGACTATTGGTGGCCAAATAAAAGTGGCGATCGCGAGAAACAAATTTAAAAAAAAATGAAAGAAACTGCAATGACTCGTTTGAAGACTCGAAATCGCGTTCAACCAACTCTCGTTCCGAAGTCGAACTGTGAACTGTGAGAATGGCTTTTTGTTCGTCTGCTTCTTCTGTCTGGCTGGGCCTGGGATCTGGGATTGATTGTTGTCGGTTGTTGAATTGGATCGGGTAGAGATAGCCGGAAAGAGCGAGAGAAAGAACGATTGCAACGCGCCTAGGGTAGCCAATGTTTTGACTTTTGTTTGCCCACAAATGTAGACTCAATGTTGACTATGTTCAACTTTTGCATAGTTGTTCACAGTTAAGCTAGAATAAAAGAACCGATTTTGAAAAACGAGCAAAGTTTTGAGAAAATTAATTTTTCCATGAAAAAAAAATAGATTTCCCATGAAAAATGAGGAAAGTTTCGTTAAAATTAAGTTTCCTATGAAAAAACAAAGGTAAAATCAGGGAAAATATAAACTAGCAGAAAACGGATGACCGTAATTAGGTATCTCAAAACTATCACAATTCGACACACCCTACTGGGATGTTTCCTCTGCACAGACGGAACGGGCCAAAAAGCAGTTGATGCGAAAAGTCTCGTCGTCACCAGTAGGAAGATGTAAGGTTTTTTATTCTTTGTTTCGATTTTTTATTACAGTGTTTCATTCATTACTTGCACCTATAAGCAGCATTCACAGATTCTACAAATTCAATAAGGTGACTTAAAAGATTTTAAAATTCAATAAAAGCATTTATAAAACGCTTGTGAGTAGCTTTTCTCGTTTTAGAATATAAATCATAATGAAAAAAAACCTTTTCCAAAAATTTCCTCGCTTGAAAAAAATTCCAAAAGCCCCAAATATCGTCCCGAAACAAATTATGAGGGAGACCTCTTTCTTCTTCATATCTTCATATCTCGCTCGTGCACGAAAACCTTTCCATGCCAAACTTGAATCTATTTGCTTGATCAGTTCTGGAATTGTATAAGAGCCCTCCAGCTTCCTTTCGATATTCTCGTTGAAATAAAAGAATAATTTCAAATGTTTCTATTCCATGCCAAATTTGGTTGCTCCGTTTGCTCTCGATACATGCTAAAATATGTATTGTAGCTCCCATCACTTCGTAACGAGCTACGGAAAATCATGGACGAGAACGGCTTTTCCGGGAAGCTGATTAGACTGATCAAGGCGACGATGGATGGAACGCAGTGCTGTGTGCGGATTTCGGGCGAATTGTCGAGTTCATTCGAATCGCGCAGGAGGCTTCGACAAGGTGATGGTCTATCCTGCATGATGTTCAACGTGGCGCTAGAAGGTGTTATTCGACGAGCGGTGGGCGAAATGCGGGGCACGATTTTCAACAGATCCAGTCAACTTATCTGCTTTGCCGATGACATTGATATAGTCGGCAGATCATCTGCGACGGTGGAGGAGATCTACCGCAAACTGAAACGCAAAGCAGGAAGATTTGGGTTGATGACTAATACGTCCAAGACGAAGTACATGCTGGCCTGCGGATCCGAGACCGACCGAACCCGCTTGTCCAGTAATAACAAGGTCACGATCGACGGCGACGAGTTGGAGATAGTCGAAGACTTTGTCTATCTCGGCTCACTGGTGACCGCAGACAATGACACCAGCCGTGAGATCCGGAGGCGAATTATCCGCGGAAGTCGTGCCTACTATGGACTCCACAAGCAACTGCGGTCGAGAAGACTTAGCTCTCGCCGAAGCGTAACCTGTATACGACGCTCATTAGACCGGTTGTTCTCTACGGGCACGAGACATGGATATTGCTCGAGGAGGACCTGCGTACACTCGGAGTATTTGAGCGACGAGTGTTAAGAACCATCTTTGGCGGCGTACAGGAGAACGGAGTGTGGAGGCGAAGGATGAACCACGAGCTCGCGCGACTCTACGGCGAACCCAGTATCCAGAAGGTGGTGAAAGCTGGCCGGATACGCTGGGCGGGACATGTTGCGAGAATGCCGGACGACTGTCCTGCAAAACAGATGTTCGCTACGAATCCGGTAGGAACAAGACGAGCAGGGGCGCAACGAGCAAGGTGGTTAGACCAAGTGGAGCGTGATCTGGCGAACGTGGGGTGCCCGAGAAATTGGAGAACGGTTGCCATGGACCGAGTGAATTTTAGGAATTATGTTCGTCAAGTTATGTCGTGAGACGGAATGCTATGTAAATAAAAAATAATAATCACTCCTTTATATTTTTCCGCTGTAAGAAGGGAAGTGTTTCTCGTACCCAACTACTCCCCAAGCTGGTTCCATTTGATGTTTAGTTTTCAAGTAATGAAAAAAAGGCATAAGAGTCCGTTCTCCCTCTCTCTGATGTATCAATCAATTTAATGAAGCTTTCAGTGATCCAAATATCCTCTAACGCCAAATTTGGTTCCATTTGCTCGATTAGTTTCTGAGTTATGTAGAACATCGTTGGAAAGACCCCTCTTCACCTCCTATCTTCCCACTGTAAGCAGGAAGGTATCACAAACCAACATACCCAAGTTCTTTCCTCTGCCAAACTCGGTTCTATTTGCTTGTTTAGTCATAGAGTTACTAAATATAGCATGAAAGACCTCTTCCTATCTTCCTTATAGAAGGGAGAAAGATCTCAAACCATCAAATAATACTTTCTGGTAATCAAATCCTAAATTTGATCCCGTTTGATCGATTAGTTCAAGAGTAATGAAAAAAAAGTGTATGGGTGACCTTTCCTCCTTTAAACAGTGGCAGGGGGCATACATACAAAAAATCTTTGGAAATGTTGAAACTTGTCCAACAATACAGTAACCTATTCAGGATTTAGAAATTTTGGTATGTATAAATTTGATGGAAAATGCCTAAAAATTGTATAAGGTTGTGCCATATTTATGATAATGTTATATGGGATCCCATACACCCTCCCTTCAAACCTATTTTGAGTAGGAGCGGTTTTGAAAGAATTATAGAAACCATCTTCGACCCCAAAAACTCTCATATACCCAATTACACATGATCAGTTCAGTAGTTTTCGAGTCTATAAGAAACAGACAGACAAACATTCGTTTTAATATACAGTACCGTTCATAATTATATAGAAAATGGAAGCAAGCTCACTGTCACTTCGACTTTGAACTTTCATAACTTTTTACTCTGATGATAGTTTTTGATCAAATTTTTTGCCTCAGATAGATCAACTATCACACTATTATCACACAAAATTTGAGCTCTCTGGAGCTTGTGTGGCTTGAGAAACAGTAATTTTACGAAAATCGGACTTTTTTTACTTTTCTCATTCAAACTGCATTATCTATGAAACTACGCAACATTTTTTATTGAAATTTTGCACAGTGATTGTTGAAATATAAAGCTAGCATGTCTGAAGATTTCGAAAAGTTCTATCGATGAGATCAAATTTACGCGAGGTGCATTATTTCAGGCATGAACCTTGAATTGCGATTTCTATAGAATTTTGGACGAATGTTTTCATAGGAAAATCATATTCTCTGTTTAACAACCAGTTAATCTATTTCAACCGGAAAATCACAACAATATCGCGAGATTCTGATTTCAAAACACAGATGGACCATTTATTCCATTTTTTCTTTTCTTCATTGCTTTTGCCAGACATTTTATGTCTGATTGGTGGAGGAAATGATATTGTTCTCATAAATCGTCCAAAATTCTAGGTTCATGCCTGAAAAATTGCACCTCCCGTAACTTTTGATCTCATCGAAAGAGTAGTTTCAGAGATATTGCAGTTTGAATGAGAAAAGTCCAAAAAGTCCGATTTTCGTAAAATTACTGTTTCTCAGGCCACACAAACTCCAGAAAGCTCAAATTTTGTGATATAACAGTGTGATAGTCGATCTATCTAACGCAAAAAAAAATTATCAAAAAATATCATCAGAGTATAAAGTTATGGAAGTTCAAAGTCGAAGTGACAGTGCGCTTGCTTCCAATGTCTATACAATTATGAACGGTACTGTATGTATGTATCTATAGATAATTTAATTATTTGGTAAATTTCTATTCTATAACTTCATGTTATTTCAAACCGTAAGATGATACGAGGCGACACAATGGAAACAATAAACACTGTCTAAAGTACCGTGTATAAAGTGCTCATAACAGGTTAAAACCGGTGTAGATTTGCTTTACCTCGTTAGTTTTTATAACAAGCACACCTAATCATTCAGTACTATTCTTAAAGAATGATTAAATATTTGGTCAAAGAAGCTGTTGGTTTTTATTTTTCAAATAGTTTGAAACAATGTTCGGAAAATCGCTCAAGAAAAGCAATCAGGATTCGTTTCAAACTAGAATACTTACACCTCCGAGTGCTGTGATACGCACGTGGTGAACGTATCCGTTGAATATTTGTCGAACATCAACACTAACTAGATACATAAAAAAATACCATGCCCCATCGGGGGCTACCGTTTCTATTCGTCACGTGGCTTTTCAAATGTGATCGACATACTTGATGATAAATTTTGAACGTCGTTCCCACAATCATTCAATAACGCCTATCCTCGCATCATTGTTGATAATGTTCGTTATTGATAGACGATTATGAATGTCTCAGAAGGAAAATCTGAAGGAATACCAGCACCACATGTTGAAAAAAGCCGTAGCACATGCTGGACAGTTCATTATACGGTTACTTAGTAATGATTTTGTTCTTCTACGCAAAGCGAAAAGTTAAAAATCATATTGTGACCTTTACGCATCGCTCAGAACTGATACGTATCAGTTGTGATCCTAGAAGGTTGAAATACATCAAGGAAGGCAATCACCATCGAGACGTTCGTTGCTGATAGTCTGCGTCCTTCTTTACCATATCATGTTTTGCGGGAATGTTTCAAATACAGAACCGTCGTTGTCATGCATGATTGTTTATATAATTTGGTTGAAGAAGGAAAAATTGACTGCTTCGATTTTTTTGCTCTGAATGCAGTAACACATGGCTGATCGAAAATGATTGATTTTCGGAACATTGGTTTGAAATATACCCTGCAAAAACAGTGAAAACCTTTCAGTTGTAGTTCTATAAGAGACATGTGAAAGGCAAATTTTACTCTAGATAAACAAAGGCTTCGAAGCCTCTTACAAGAGTCTTTAGGAGGCACAAAATGTTTAAGGAAAAGTGAGAGATTTTCTAATCGCAAAGGTCTCAATGAAATATGAAAACCCTAGCATTTAAATCGATAAAAAATAAAAATATACCCGTGGGATCTCAAGATGTATAGAATTTGCTCAAAGCTGGAACCGATCATTTCAAACAAGAAAAGCATCACGGGTACAAATTCTTCAGGCTCCTGTCAAAATTAAGCATGAGCAATAAACCTGCAACATCCGATTTTTCTAATCGTAATCCAGGAAACGGTGGAATCAAACGTGATGATAAACCTTTATTTATTATCACGTTTGATTTGTGATTTGTGACCAGATTGATTCAAACTGATTAAGGCATAGTATGGAATCGGAGCAACTAAAAATTATTCCCAAAAATGAACCGAATCTCTGTAACCGAAAGCTTGTCTTAATGAAGTGTTGATAAGCAAAGGATAGCTTATGGCTAGTTGTAAATCGTAGTCATGGATTTTTATCTGATAAATCACGCATCACGTGAACGGTTGTCAAGAAAACAACAAATTGAATTTCCGTTTTTTCCGCAGATCCATCAGATTTGCGGACACTGTAATCCCATCTCTTACCCTTTCATTCGATTTGATTTATTCCACGATAAGATAAAAGTTCCCCCCATGAAATGAATTGATAATACATCGTTTAAGTTAATTGTATCCAACTGGTAACAAACATATTCAGGTCAAAAACACCAGTTAGATCTAGTACAGAAAAGGGCTTCAGTCTTCTCTAAACGCTATCGAGAATAGCAGGACGAATTATAGCAGCCGGACGTTCCGACTCATGAACAAAGTGAATAAAATTACTAGTGTAGTTTACTCAAATTTAAACATACCGACATTTGAAAAGCTGTATTGTGTAAGAAAGTTTCATTCTTAAAATTATTTACGCATAAAGTTGCAAAAAGGGTTTTTTTTAGTTCGAATTGTAAATTTATCCAACGAGTCTTAGCGAGTTGGATAATACCGTCGAGTGCTGAAAAATCGAGTTTTGCAACGAGTTATACAATTTTATGCTAATTCGAAAAATTCCCTTGAAAATTTATTAATTAACCTATAAGAAATGCATGTCAACAAATAACAACATGTGGACGACCATGCCAACGGTTGAAAATTCATGATCAAGTAGGTCGTGTATTTAATGTACTTTTCGACACTGAATTTAGTGCTTGAAATTAGCACTTCTCGATGGTGTTTTCATTGTCAAAATGTTCACTTTTCAATACTGAATTGCATAAATGGGCTGTTTTTAGCCAGATGCTTGTATGGCTTCATAAAAAAAAACTCTCGAAACGATCACCTTTCAGGTTCTTAGCATATCGTTGTCATTTTCAATTATCTTTGATTTTCAAGCAAAAAAAATCGCTAGACACCAGTTGTAAAAGTTGCCTCGAATTTAGTACACCATTGTATTTAGAATTACATTCCTGAATTGTACGAATCATAAAGTAAAGATCGTTGTTTTAATGTTACAATGAAAACGCACGGTACTGTAAATGTAGGTATGTCTTTTTTCGGCTCGACATGCATCGCGCTTTTTCCGTTTTCTCGTGTTTTTGAGAATGTCTGTGAGTGTTCATCAAAAATACATACATATGCTAGCAGACTTTTGGCATTATGAAGTGCTCAGCTGTGTTTTATAAATATTAAAAATAAATATTTCCTTGTCCTAGAGGGCAGAATTGTAAGTTTTGTTAAGTTTAAGGTTAATTTAACGTTGAGTTATTATTTTTCTTTACACAAATATTGTCATGCGAATCATTTTAAACTTCTAATCTAAGTATATGATCAAAATTTAGATTTCAGTTCAAAAGGATCTCTAAATATCATTTTGTCTGTTAAATACACAACGACTGTAGGAGATCTGAAAAAAAAAATGCAAAGTCACATTGAACAAGCAGCGTCGAGCAAAGCTACACTGTTGAAGGATTTTGAATTGCTAATTATTCAAATTACAAACTGAAGATGAAATTGTGCAGACTCGATTTCAAACATCAACTAGTCTTCATCGAATCAAATGAATTTTAATGTTCCATTAAAGTAGTTGATAAAAACTAGTTGTTACTTGATGGAATGAAATTGAGTCTGTTTAACATTTTTAAATTTCCATGCGAAACAAGAACCGCTATTTGTGATCTTCAAAAGCTATTCATTTTCTATTTTGCCTTTTCTCAAAAATCCAATCAATAGCATGAGACTGTCCCCTCTGAAGTTTCAGTTAAAATCTGATTCGGATCATCGGAAACAAGTTCCTTTTCGTTGGAAAACACCACATAATCCGTATTTATCCTAAAATTTATCATGATCTTCGAAAAGATACCGAGGCAGAGCAGAACTAAAACTACAGAGGGAACTAAAACTACTTTTTCTAAAAGGTAAAATTCAATCAATCAATCAAGATTAGGGTTAACACATCGAAATTAATGATTAAAAGAGCAAAAACTGTTAATAATAATGAATGGTTTTTGGTACCTTCAAAAAAGTGTCAAATCTTTGGTTCGCCATTGAAACGATTGGATTATCCAAGGTGCGTTATTTATTCACATGTTTGCAGCTCTTGAACTGATCCAAACTTTTAATAGGGTAACGTAATTTTTTTTTGACCACCTTGTCTAGCTCTCTTATAAAGTAACTTATTATGAAAAAACATAGTAGGTACATTACATTTAGTGCCTGGGCTATTTGTTAAAAAAAATCATGATTAGATGCTTTATAAGAGAGCTAGACAAAGTGATCTAAAATAGATTCCCTGGCCCAAAATAAGTCCGTTACCCTAGGATCACTTTAGACATCTCTGGCAAAGATATTCCTAAGATTTTAAATACGATACGGATTATGACCTGACCACTCCGGAAAATGACTCTTTTCTTGAAAACCCTTCCTTTTTTGTTGAGGACATGAATGATGAGAATATTTAGCAGAAAGATCAAGTTATCATCCATAATATCCTCCGTAAATGTAATAAGAAGGAACACTGTCTAGAAATCCTATAGGGGAGATGGGGGCATAATGGCCACCTTAAGGAAAATGCTTATTTAACCATAGAGAACAGCTGTAATATGTGAATGACATCATTGTTTCGTGTTCAGACACTCAAATAGTCTATTGCCTAATTGGATGAAACTTGAAAAAGTAGATAAAAACGTTTAAAAATGCATTTTAAAAATTTTTGCTGAAAGCTGAAAACCAGTCACTGTAGATGCATAATGAGAAACCCCCCGAGGCAGTATGAGCACCATTAATGAAGGCATAATGAGCGTTTTTTGCCGGGAATTCTAGAAGCAAATTCGACTCGATGAAGTCAACTGAGTAGTAGAGCTACAGCTTGACTTGTATCGTCTGACGATTTGGCCTATTGGTAAGATGTCGGAGAGGTAATCAGTAGGCTCGAGTTCGATTCCTGATCGAGGTGATTTTTTTTTTATTTATCATTCATGATCATGATTGCACCAAACGATGAGGCGTAGGTTCATCAAACAAAGCAATAACAAAATAATCTAGGTCTATTTGTAGAATTTAAAGAATTAACACATGCTCATATATTATGTTTTTGGTGTTTTGTTTGACGGATGATGCTTTGATGCTATTAGCCGTATAATGTAACAATAAAAAAAAATCAATCATGAATGGTATGTGCAAAAAAAAAATCCCCTCGAACAGGAATCGAACTCGAATCTACTGATTACCTCTCCGACACCTTACCAATAGGCCAAATCGACAGACGAAACAAGCCAAGCTGTAGCTCTATTATTCAGTTGACTTCATCGAGTTGAATTCGCTGCAAGATTCCCCGGCCGAAAATGCTCATTATGCCTTCATTGAAAGTGCTCTGTTCGCCTCTAGTGAACAAATTAAAGTAAAAAAACGTTTTAAAATTGATTAAAGTGAAAAATCTAAAACTTTATGATGTTGAAAATTGAGAAACAATGTGTAGATCATGATGCAGTTCGTACATTTCAGATCAAAATGATTTAAAGGTCATAAAAGCTTATTTGGTGGTGCTCAAAAATTATAATATTTTCGTCACTTAAGAACCTAGCTGGTTATTATATAATATTTCTGTAAAGATGAGAAGGATATTTCTTTTTTGGTGAAAAATTAATACTATGGATAGTACGCAACAAATCCTTATGAAAATTTGTTTAAGAAAATACGTACTTATGTAGAAATAAGGCCCTCATCTCCCCTATAGTTATTTTGAATAATAATTACACTAGTTTACAAAATTAAAAAAAAAAATCGTGGACTTGATTAACTGATCAACATTTTTAATGTAAAATCGAGCGCTGAATCCGAAAATGAAATTCAAAAAAATCTCAGTAGAACCGTTTTTGAGTTATGCACCAAATATGAAATTTCGGAAAAATTAAAAAAGTTCTTGTACTTAGATTAAAATATCTCGGACGGCACAACAGTCATTTGAAATCCTTCTTTTGTATATTGAAGGTGAATAAATTTTCTACCGATCTTCTGAACATTGTTCTTGCGTTTGACCAACAGTATTGTTGATATCAGTTACTTTATGAGAGAAATAATTATAAAAAACGCATTTTCTTAGAGAAAATTTTGTTTCAACGAAAGTTTTAGACTCGATGGTAGCATTTAAAAAACCTAATTTTCTTTTGCGCTTGAACATCAATTTAAAACAAAGATTTCAAGTGGTTATTTATCAAAATTGATTGAAAATTAAAGAAGTTATGGCTACTTTACCATAACTGTAATTTTTGCAGTTTTTTATAATTTAACGAACCGCAGTACACTTATAATAGTCAAGGAAGAATAACACATGGTAAATCTCACTCGCTCCAAGTTAAAATTATTTATTAGCTTACCAGAAGGTCACATGCCAAGTTTCAGGATGATCTGACCATAGGCAGGGGTAGCTTGAGTTTCAAACGTGAATAAAATTTTAATATTTTCTGCCCGAGAGGAACAAAAAATACTGGTTTTTCATCAATAACTTTTTTCATCACTAGCCGATTGTTTTCTATGGTTCAGTTTTTTAAAGCCTAAGTTGAGACAAATATTTCACCCGAAGACTGCAACACGATTGGACTTGAAGTAAAAAAGTTATTGCAGTTCAAAGGCCGCAAATTTTGTCCAACATGCAATGAGTACTTTTTACGCATTGCGCTTTATACGAGAATTTTCGACCAAAATACAATCTTTGAACCGCAATTACTTTTCTGTTTCAAATCCAATCGAGTTACAGTCTTCGGGTGAAATATTTGTCTCAACTTAGGCTTTAAGAAAATCAACCATAAAAAACAATCAGCTAGTGATGAAAGAAGTTATTAATGAAAAACCAGTATTTTTCGTACCCTCCGGGCAAAATACCTTAAAATTTTATTCACGTTTGAGACTCAAGCAACCCCTCTCTATGGCCAGATCTTCCTGAAACTTGGCATGTGACCTTCTGTTAAGCCAATAAATAATTTTCACTTGGAGCGAGTGAGATTTATCATGTTTCATTCTTCCTATACTATTATAAGTGTACAGCGGTGCGTTAAATTATGAAAAACTACAAAAAATACTATTATGGTAAAGTTGCCATAACTTCTTCAATTTTCAACCGATTTTGATAAATAACCACTTGAAATCTTTGTTTTGAATTGATGTTTAAGCGCAAAAGAAAATCAGATTTTTTGAATGCTACCATCGAGTCTAAAACTTTCGTTGAAACAAAATTTTCTCGAAAAAAATGCGTTTTTTATATTTTTTTTTCCTCATGAAGTCACTAATATCAACAATACTGTTGGTCAAACGCAAGAACAATGTTCAGATGATCGGTAGAAAATTTATTCACCTTCAATATGCAAAAGAGGGATTTCAAATTACTGTTGTGCCGTCCGAGATATTTTAATCTAAGTGCAAGGACTTTTTTAATTTTTCCGAAATTTCATATTTGGTGCATAACTTAAAAACGGTTCTACTGAGATTTTTTTGAATTTCATTTTCGGATTCAGCGCCCGATTCCACATTAGAAATGACCTTCAGTTTACTGAGTTCAAAAATGCTGTAAACTAGTGATTATTATTCAAAATAACTATATAGGTTTTCTAGACAGTGTTCTAGACAGCTAAATATTCTCATCATTCATGTCCTCAACAAAAAAGGAAGGGTTTTCAAGAGAAAGAGTCATTTTCCGGAGTGGTCAGGTCATAATCTGAATAGTATTTAAAATCTTAGGAATATCTTTGCCAGAGATGTCTAAAGTGATCCTGGGGTAACGGACTTATTTTGGGCCAGGAGACCTATTTTGGATTACTTTGTCTAGCTCTCTTATAAAGCATCTAATCATGATTTTTTTTAACAAATAGCCCGGGCACTTAATGTAATGTACTATTTTTTTATAATTAGTTACTTTATAAGAGAGCTAGACAAGGTGGTCCAAAATAAGTACGTTACCCTATTAGAAGTTTGGATCAGTTCATGAGCTGCAAACATGTGAATAAATAACGCACCTTGGATAATCCAATCGATTCAATGCCAAACCAAATATTTGACACTATTTTGAAGGTACCAAAAACCATTCATTATTGTTAACAGTTTTTGCTCTTTTAATCATTAATTTCGATGTGTTAACCCTAATCTACTCTTGAGTGTCAATATGACACTATTGGAAGTTTAACTGCTTGTAACTTTATTCGGGCGCATCCGAAAAAATCTGAGAAATTGCAAATTGACAAAAAGTTTAAAACCTGCCCTTTAAAAATCGTAAAAAATTATGTGTTTCACATTTTGACAATCTAAAAATGTGAAAATGTGCGATTTACGCCACCTCTACAATTATCTTTCCAAAATTTATCTGGTGTGACCTCAACGATTTGACAGTTCAATGATTGAAAAGTACGGTTTTCACTTTCACATTACTTTTTTACATTTTTTGTGGTCATGATCTTGAAAAATATAAAAAAAATATCCTTAATTGGGAAAAAAGGAAAACTGAAGAGTTGCAGGTGGATGATAACTGAGAAACATATTTTTCGACATATTTAATATCATATTTAATATCTGAGTAACATTACGATGTTTAGAAAACTATAGATTTGGTAAATATCGGTTTGGAAACAAGAGAGATATATTGGTTTTAGTCAGGAGTCAGGAGTTTCAAATTGACACTCCAGGGAACAAGGCAGGACCTAGAAATATCTGGGCATTTGATGTCGAATTTTTCAAAATAAAATCTGGACAGATCCCAGCAGATTTCGATGGTAAATCTGAGAAAAAAAAAACTATAAGAAAGTGACTGAAACTCTCAAAATGTTTAATTTAACACGTTAGCAAAACTCTTTTCAAACTCAAAAAACTACAATTTGGCTAAAACAAGCACGGAAAAATTGAGCCTAATTTAGACGTAATTTGCTTTATTTGTCTACTTTACTTTGGAAACCATACAATATATAATACATAATTTTCTGTAATTTGCCATAATTTGACTTTGCAGTGGATAAAGCATTATTTTATTATAAGAAAGTATTTTCTCCTCATTCAAAAAAAATATAACCACTTTTACTGGAGATCCATTCATTTTCTTAAATTTGTCAATAAAAAAAAATCAGGAATTTTCAGTTTTTGAAAAAAAAAATTACAGAAATTTGAAAGAGTGAAAAAAATAAAGAAAATCATATTAAATCATTTTAAATCGTTATTTTTCTAGGGCTTTGTTGGAAATAAAATTAATAAAACAAGGAAATCTGGAATGTTCACTTTGTAAGCAGGGTTTGAGTATGAATATTGCAAAATTAATCTAAATGTTTCGATCATTATTGAAATTTGCGTTGATTTATACACTCTACACCCATTTTAGTTTTGAAAAAAAGGCAACTGTAGTTGACGAAATAGGATCAATCGACAAAACTGAGTTCCGTTATTGAAAATTTATTCCAATTTGAATCTTTGATTGAAATTCTAATTGAAACTTTTCTAACTGATTAAGCTTAAATTCCACGCTTTTGATTCTGGTGTACATTTAATTAAATTACCTCTTCTGAAGGAAATACCCTGAATTCACATATCGTTCACTAATGACCATTCTCAAGTTTTAATTCATCGAAAAAACGCTCTCATACATAGTTAAATTGCGAATTTCATTGAACGATTCACAAAACATAAATATTTCTATATTTTGAATCTTATCTTATACCAATTTTATGATTCTGAGTCTAGAAAATTTAATTTCCATTCTGAATCATTGTTTTTGAAGGTAATTTTTGTCACATTTAGAAGTATTTTTGACGAAATCTTTTTTTAATAAAAAAATTTCAATAAATAAATGATTTTGTATTTTAAGCTTTAATCCGCATTACATTTTAAAAATTTCACCATATTATCTACGTGGACACGTTTTTTTCTGTGTTTTAAAGATATGAAAGGGAAATAAACATTTGGATTTGAGTTATAAATTTTGCAATTCCTGCTTTCTTCTGATTGTAACTTTGATTCTGAATTATGCATTAGAATTTCATTTTTAAATTGATAGTGCGATGTCAATGTGATACTTTGAATTGTGGGTCTGAATAAAATCAGATTCTTGGTTTGTGTTGAACTGTCTGTATCTCCATGGAATTTCTTTGTCTAGAGTCCTAATGTTACTTTTCAATAATAGTCATGAGTGAAATATATATTCTTCTTCCTATGATGCATATAACTATGATATACCAAGTGACTAATGATTAAACGAGAGGAGTTTTAATATCTATATTTTAATTTTTTCTAATCCACAGAGTAATGGTGAGGCAATGAGAGAGTTATTAAATAAATTGTGAAATAAATTTTCATTTAACAGCTCTAATCAGCATTTTCATTTTCGATAAGTTGATTGATTCTTCCGCAATGTTGCACGTGATGGATTCACAATCAATGTTTGAAGTTGAGTGGTGTTATAGTACAATAAGGAGTGTTTTCGAAAAAAAAATGCAACACTTTGATTTGTGAATAATTTTGAATGCATGGATGGAAATAGCTGAAAGTTTCAATGAAGCTTCCTAGTAATGTAACGTATACGTGTATAAAATTTGGTGTCAATTTGTCAATTTTTTTGTGAGATAGCGTCCAATATAAAAACTCATTCACCAAATTTTTTAGGGTAGCATCGAGAAAAATCCACGAAAGTCCCAGTGGAGTGGGAGACCCAAGAACATAATTTAAGACACCTGACTTAACATTTTCAAAGTAAAAAAGACTGACTTAATTTCCTTCTAATTTTACCGTATGACATAATTCTACATCATTGCTCGATACCGGGCAATGAGAGGGCATACTCTCTTGCAAAGGTGGGTGCGGTTGAATGCGACATTTTTCAGCGTCAAATCGCCTACAACGAATTCTACTTTTTGTTCCGGAGAAATGCTATTGTCAACTGGCAGCGCAAATGGAACGAAGATGAGTTGGGTTGTTGGCTCCACTTAATTTTCCCAAAGGTAAGCGTTAAACCCTGGTTCAATAGATTGGACCTGAGTCGGGATTTTATTCAAACATTTTCCCGTCTCATGTCCAAATATTGTTCCTTAGACGCGTTACTCTTTCGTGTAAATCTCGCTAGAAGCAATTTGTGTGGTTGTGGCCAGGGTTACCATGATATCGAACATCTTGTTTGGTCTTGTGAGGACCACCTTATCGCCAGAGCGAACTTAATAGGTTCCCTCCGGGCCCGAGGTAAACCACCTTACGTTCCAGTGTTGGCGGATGCGTTGGCTGCGGTAGACCTAGATTAGATGTTCGAATTATACCTTTACCTTAAATCTATAGATCTTCGTGTATCAATTTGTCTTCCCTTTTCCTTAATTCTTTTCTCTCCAACTATACTAGTTAATACAAAAACAAGAGTTTGGCTCTTTAAAACCCACGGTATGAGCCGTTACAAATAAACAAAGTAAAAAAATAGCTCTACATAAGCAATGTAATGTGAAACATTCAATCATTATCTAAATAGTTTATTTTTGAGAACCTCCAGGGAACTGTTCCAAACAGCTGTCTACTTCTTCGAGCTAGGAAATATGATGTAGGCAAACATAATTGAATTTCAGTTCACCATGTCAGTAGTGTCGTCGGTTGATGACCGCTCATGCCTCATCAGCCCTCAGCCAGTGTCCTAATTTATTAACCTACCCCGAATCGATCTCATTAAATCGATTTTCCGAAACATGTGATTTAAATTTCCGCATGGAAGCAACCTACAGTTAAACACACCATGCCGCGCCGCATTCAGTCCGAATAAATGTCTCGCCTCACTCGAGGGGAGGGCACCCTTAACGCGACTGACGGAAATGTAGCACACTTTGGTTTTTACCGGCACTTTGAGCGCTAGAGCGAAGGCTGAGCTCATTATCGATTGATGCCAGTAGTGGCCACGGCACAGGTATAGAACACATCGATCGTCTAAAAACACCTCGAGCTTATTAGTCGTCAGCGGCTTCAGGGCCCATCACTGACTGGTGCGGCACAAATAACGATCGGTATCAAACCACGACGGGTAAGGGGCTGTTCACTAATTACGTAAGCACATAGGGGGGGTGGGGGGGTTTCACATTTGCTTACGATCTCTTACTAGGGGGGTAGGGGGGGTTTTCAAAAATCTTACGTAAGAAATGTTACATTGATAATTCATCAGAGCCCTACTACATATTGCTCAGGTTTTTTTATTTTTTCTTATCACTACCTTTTTGTTGGGTATTTTTGATGTTATGTTATTTATCTTTCAATGCTTTTGAGTAAATAAAAAAAACTCCACTTAACAAAAGAGTTACCAAAAAAAACCCTTAAACTTTATCGCTCACTGCTGAAATTAGTCTGAGCTTTTGGGTTAACTAACAAACGTAATTGTCGTTAAACATTTTTGCACCAATTCTAGTAGTATAGAATGAATTTTTTTAGATTTTTATAATTTTGAGGTCAAAACATAATCATGTTTATGGTATCTTGTTAACCTTATCTTTCACTCTTTCTTTTATTTGGAATTAAGATTTTGTATTGTTTATTCGATTGTGGAAATTTATTGAAAATTATGCTGCTACGAACATGCTATGTCTTAAATATTTTTTTCTGTAATCATTTGTGACATTTCATCTGTTGTTTTGTATAAATTGTGCTTTTCAAATTAATATATTAAATTTTACTTAAAAAGTGCATTGCTTTGAAGCATGGACGCTTAACTCTCAATATTTGAGCTCTTTTTGTAAAAACGTGTCAATTTCTCAAAGAATCAAAAACGTAAGATCTTACTAGGGGGGGAGGGGGGGTTTTGAAATATCTTACTTTTTCTTATCAGGGGGGGAGGGAGGGTATAAAATTTCCAAAATTGTGCTTACGTAATTAGTGAACGGCCCCTAAGATTCCACCAGCCAGCCTTTCAAGTTCATTTAACTTTCCAACTCGACACAGAAACCATCACAGTACAACAATAAATAGTCGGAATCAGCTGTTTCAGAGCTAATTCGATTGTATGTTAAAGCTGTAATTGGACAAGATATCTTTGAAAAAAAAAATATAAACACTTTTGGTGAATGTGTTTTTCTAAAAATAAGCAGTAGGCGTAATTTAAGTTTGTCTACAGTCTTTTGACCTTCTAAATCTATTTAACTTTTATGATTCAGCAGTTTAACACAAGTTCAACTCATTTATACAAGCTATTGGAACATATTTCAATCAATTAGATCTAGCCAGCAGATTGAAACACGTAAAACACTTGACCGTCGTTGTTTTTTTTTCTAGTCGACTGCTAGGCTTAGTAAGTCAACTTTTCAACCTTGATTCTAGTTTAAATCTAAAAAATGATGCCCAGATTGCTCACCTCAACATTCACAATGGACAGTCAAAAGTGTCACAATCGGAAACATTTTTAACTGCAGCTACATTTTTGTGTTTAAGATCAGAATTGGTTTATATCCATCCACATTGTTTTGAGGCTGTTGTTAATTGACATATCGTTTTAGACGTTATTTTCAGCATCATCTTTTTTAACACATGCCGAGTGTATATTTCAAGATGATTTTTCTTTTTGAATGGAAAAAAACGAATTCCAGTCCGAAGCAAGGTGCAAATTGATTTAAGCATGGAATATTTTCTCAGTCATCCCAAACAGCGAACGTCAGCTGTCAAGCTCTTTTCACCTTGAGGTGAAATGACGACGGATTGAATTTTAAAATTTTTAAAAGGAAATTTCTTAAATCAATTTAGAGGTCCACCAAAGCTCAATGATAACAGGGACTAATACCCGGTAACCTTGGAACGGAAATTTTCCGTATCTCTGTGAGCAGCGTGCTGAATCTAATAAAATAAGTTTCTCGCCAGACGAAGACAATTCTTTGTCGCGAGCTGACATCTATTGCTAACTGCCAGTACCAACAGTAAGCAAAAGCACACTTTATGACGATCTCGAGAAAGCAGTAAAACTTTACAATACCCGCCACAACAACCGCATTGCACTGGTTTTGCGATGTTTCTTTACAATGGGATTGTGTTAAAATGGGATTTATTTATCTGTTCGTTCCAAGCTAATAAGTAGTACAAAGCGGTTGTAAAAGCTTTCCTATCTTCCAGTTGGGATGGTAATTGAAAATGGTGAATTCTAGAAAAACTTGAAACTTTTTATTAAAAATCAGATGATCTCATTAGATTTCATGATTTTTTCATAGTGGTTATAATTGTTCAACACTAGGTTTTACAATGCGACTGTGTCGGATTAGGGCCAACATTTTTTTTATTATAATTTTTTTTATTAAAATAAACGTTGTCAAGCATTTAGAAACATTTATTGATAATCGAAATCACCGAGTTCGGTAATTGGTTTTACCTAAATTGTTCTATTAAATGAAAATTTTCGGTAATTGATTAATCTAACAAACGTCTTGTTTAAACCGAATCTCGTTAAGCGGTTTTCGACTTACCGAAGCTCTTTTATTTAAATGTAAACAAAACCCTTTGGAATTCATTTTCGGTAAAAAAAAATTGCCGAAAACTGTAGAGTAAAACTTAAAACAGTATCGCTGTCAAGACAAACTTCAAAATTCGTTTGTGATTTTTGTTCTCGAGTTCTACCGTTGCTCGAGCGAGATATCCAAGCAGTCGTCGCCATTTTTAAAAAGTGTTCTTTTCGCGTGTCCAGTCCACAGTCCAATCGAAGCTTCGCTTTCCAGAAAACAAATGCTGACGGAATATTTATCGAAGAGTTTGGATTGCGTTTTCTGGAGAGAGCAATAAAAAGCTTTTTCACATGAATTTGGGTTTTCGCTTGAAGCGGTTTTTGGAAATGCAAGTAGTATTGGTCGAAAACTGTGAAATTTTTGGTAATTTTTACCGAAAACTGTGAAACAATCGGTCCTTTCAGCTATGATGCGCAGCGAATTAGGAGAAATTTTTCAGAAAACTGTGCATCATAAGCTGAAATTACCAAATGTTTCATGGTTTTAGGCAAAAATTGACGAATATTTTGCAGTATTCGGTAAATAATTGCAGGTGTTTCAGTAAAAATTGTGTATATTGACTAAAATACCGATTTTTAGGTAAAGTATACCTATAATAAATTACCGAACAATTTAAATTTTTGATTCAATCTTACCAGTATTTCGGTAACACCTTTACAGTTTTTACAAGAAATTAACCGGTAAATTAACCGGAAAATTTCGGTAATAGTTAGAAGCTTTTGGGTTATAATAACAGGTATTTCGGTAATAATAATAGGTTTTTCGGTAATCTCTACGGGTTGTTCGGTATATTCTACTGAATTTTTGTAATTTTTCGCGTAAAAATTACCGGTGTTCGTTAATAAATTCGGTGGCTTCTACCGGTTGATCAGTAATATAAGAGCGCCAGCACTAAATTTTACTTCGGAAGTCTTCCGACAAAGAAAAGTGAAGTACTAGATTGTCGGAAGTCTGTGTTTTGTTGCCAGTTCACCAGCGACGTTTCTTAATATACAATACAATACATGTCACGTTGACATCTGACAATTTTTTGACAGATGATCCGAGCCGAGTTTTGTTTTTTTACCGAAAAAATTCCGTAATATTCGACAGCTGTCTTTTCTTGGTCCTGAAAAAAATTACCGAACAGATTAACGAACTCCACATGTTAGAAATTCGGTAAAATAATTATCGAACTCGGTAATTTTCGTTTACTATGTAGGCATGAAACAGCTATGTGTGTGTTTATGTATCAACGCGCCAGCAATAAATTTTGCTTCGGAAGTCCGGACTTCCGATTTTCGAAAGACTTCCGAGAATGAAAAGAGAAGTACTAGATTGTCGGAAGTATGTGTTTTATTAACATTCACAATAAAAGACCGATGCAAGCTTTGCATGGAAGTTCCAAATTTATAAATTTAAACACCTCCAATGACTTTATTTGGTTGTTATTACAGCCCAAAAAGCAATTGAAATTTTGGAAGCGAAAACACTGTTCAAAAAGATGTATCTCTAAATATTTTTCCCTAATATTATTTTTGTACTTTGGACATATTTAGGAGTTGTTTTTAAATAAAAAAAAAATTAAAATTAACTGTTTTAAGTTGTCACAAAGTGTTTGAAAAACTTTTCAAAATCCTCGAAGCATTCCTTTGTTTTAATAAGATTTTCGATTTTAAAACTCAATTTATCTTTTCAGGAACATCACTTTTTCTAGAAATCTGACAGCATGCTCAATTCAGACCGGCAAGGAGGAAGTGAGAATAATTTAAAAAAAACTCAGTATTGTATTTTTTAGTTCTTAAAAATTATTTGCCGCCAAGTATAGTCTCATCCTGATTCTGGAATCCATAAAAATCTAGTTAGAAAATCAATTTTATGGTTTTTAAAGGCAAATATAATGCGGAATGATTAGCTTGTAAGTTTCTTCCCTTAACTCAAAACTACAAATTGTCTTCTAGGCATTTAGTTATAGAGAATACACCTTTATAACAATTTTTTTGAAATCTGCATTGAACCTTTGTAGGTATTTAAAAACCAGATGAAAAGGTTAAAAATCATCGTGAAAGTCTCTTCTATCAAATATGAGTAGATATGAACCTCAATATTAAAGTGTCGCGAAACTCTCAAAAAATTGTATGAATTAAGCTTTTCAATTGAAGTTCTCATTTATTTCAGAAAATAATGTCTCTTATCAGTCTCACTATTTGATAGCGGCCTCACGTGAATCGCATAAACCACCAAACAATTGTTGAAAGATTTAATTATACGTCCGCGTCGTGCATCTCGCATCGACGACATCCACGGAACGGATCACGTGGCAATATTCTAGCAACGATTGTGTAGTTCCTGTATCTGTTTATTTCGCGAATGACATTCCTACTTATACAAAATTGACATGCATACGACTTTCTTCTATTAACCAAACCAAACAGAACTTTGAAAATTCAAAACTTTCACATTATTTCTCTACTGTAAAAATGTTAACAAATTTCAAACACCTTTTCTTTATCTAGCCAAAAAAGTGCCCATAGTTTTGGCTGTTGTCAAGCATAGCTGTCACAAGTATTTAGGAAACCCCACACGACGCACTGCAGATGCGATTACCTGCGGGATCAAAGTCCAAGAACACATCCAGAAAAAAAGGGTTCGCAAAAATCTTTCCCAAAAATTTGCCCAAAAAATAGACAGACAAGCAGAGCGAAATTGGACCACCGATACAATAAAGCCCGTTCCTCGCCTGTGTCTCTCTGGTTGGGCCAAGGTATGTAGAACGAAGAAGACTATGCTAAAGCCCTCCGAAGAAGTGAATGACCCCTCTTTCCAAAATCAGCTTTCCACCTAACTAACAGAAGAGCGCCCGAGCCAAGCTCAGTGCGAACTGAGAGTGTTCTTCTTGAAAATTTTTTGCTGTTGCTGTTGTTTCTCAGCTGTCTGGACTGGTTGGTTGTTTGAATATCCCTGCTTCCTGTCTGGGTCTGGCTGGCCTCAACCTGTTTCGATGGAATATTCCCGGAGGTTCACATTTTTCCTCCTCCTGGCAGGGTTGGATTGAGTTGGGTAGGCCACTGAAGTGAGCAACTACCGCCACCAGCCAAGCCAGAGCGATTCAATGAATTAAAGTCTTCGTGAATAACTAGAATTTGAGAAAGCCAATAATAATAAATGTCTGCGAGGGGCAGTTCCCATTAGTTTGGAGGTAGACGGGGGAAGAACGGCAAAGAATCGTTTTGGAAAGAGTTTTTGCTTCGTTCCATCCATTTCTGATATTCGAAGAATTGAGACCTACAGCAGATTGCTATCGACCGTGGAGGTCTTTCAGCGCTTTTTGCTACCCCATTTTTCAGTTCATCTGGTGCTGATGCTGGTAAGCAAATCTTCTTTTCAATTAATCTTAATTGAACGGAATGTCGGCATGACGATTCGGTTTTCAATTGTATTGAATCATAGACTGAGTTAATAAAGAACGCAGAACTGTTTTTCTAAATGTCCTTTTCGAATCCCATTCCCAAGACTAGCAAATTAAAAATATTTTCTCTTTTACAATATCTCTCTATCGTGTGATACGTTGTCAATCACTGATAACTTTCATACCTATCAATACATAAACGGTCCAGCCAGGGAGTTAGTCATACAAATACGATACTTTAAATGTGCAAACGTAGTTGGAAAAGAATGAGGAAAAAAAGATACAAAAAAAATTCAATCAATCACAACATTCCACTCGGACAAGACTGACAACAAAATGAGAACAACCACCTTTGACGCGAGAAGATAAATTCAGCTACCCGGCTGAAGTGGGTTTGAAATTCCACCTTCAACTTGCAGTGATTGGATGAGTACCTACCATACAACAATTGAAAAAAAGTATACAGTGTTGGATTACGATTTTAATGTAAGCAATTAAAGCTTCAACCGTCTGCAATCGTAAATGACATCTTTTGAAGCTTAACATATTCAATGAAACTTTAAAAACGGATTACGATCAAAACAACTGTAGCGAAGTATTAGGTGATAGGGTAAGTGAGCCCTATTTTGGCATGGTCCTTATCTTGGCATGCCAACATGCCTTTTCATGTTTTTCAGGTCCAAATTGAGCTAAAAATTTTTGAATATATTTTAATTGCGAAGAGAATAATTTGTTTCAAATCTATGCATACCGAATTTTTTAATTGTTTGTACTTTATTAAAGTAGTTATTTTTTTAGATCTGAATCAGAGGCAATTATGTTGGAAATCACCGTATGAAAATCAGAAGAACTCACCTTTCTAGTGCAACTGTTAAATTCACATGCGATTTCAAACGCGGGCATTCATTTGAAAAATTTGCAATAAATACTCATGCCTACAGTTGAACTCGGAAAAAAATAAAAAAATACTAGAAAGACAAAAGAATGAATATCTATTTAGGTTTTGAATAAAAATTTAAAACTAATTTTGTTCCTTTTCTTGGCATGCAACTTCAATCGAAATACACCACCAGTGTTGGAAGATGGAAAAAATACATGTTCATTAAAGAAGTATTTTTGAGCTGATGTTTTCCCTAAAAATTAATTTAAAACTACGCACAAATGTTTTCATACTAATTGGGTTGTATGATAAGATTGTTTCTGTCAACTTCAGCTTCGAAATAAGTTGGAGAACATAAGTGATTCGACTAACTAAAAGTCATATCCAAGCATTTTAAATGCAAAAATCGCTATTTGGGAACCATGAATCGAAGGTACATTGGTATGCGTGCCTACAGCATTTGCATTGCAGTCTGCCGAACAGAGACCACGTGGTCTCCTACAGAACACAGTGGTTCGAAATAAAAAAAAAAACACTTTGTGAAATTAACCAACTCACAAGACTTAAGATGTTTTTCTTATCAAACGCTGTTAGATAGATGGCAATTTATGACTTTAGTATAAAAAATTCATAATTAATTGAGTTTTGGGATCGTTTTCTATTGCTTGGAAACCATATACTCAGATTTAATTTTTTAGATTTTTGTTCTAGTTTTTTTCTTGGAAACAGAAATTGGAAGTTCAAGAAAATATCCTTTCCAATTATTCCTTAAAATATTAGATGTGAGTCTAATTAAAAAATGTTTTTGCAAGGTTTACATTCTAGCATCTATTTGGCGTGTCAAACCACTGCGCAACGCCCGGAGCATTCGAGATGGCTCTAGCTAGAAGCTTATAATCTCAGCAAACGAATTCAAAAGGGCAAAATTTTAAAATACCATTCAAAGAATTTTTCAATTTCTTACTTTATGAAGCCAAACTCCACAATATGAAGATAGTTGTTTGGTAGTGAAAATAACCCTATGTGTCGCAATCGCAAGCCTCCTAGAGTATTTTACTATCAACTTATGGTCTATAAAAAATCAAAAGGAATAATTTAAACAATTATTTATAAATGACGACACATCATGATGCACAAAACCATAGAAATGTCATAAATGAATCTGTCTTAAGGTTTAGCATTCCTGAATTTGTCCAGTTAGCATTCAAGTCAGGAAATTTTCCAAAAAAACTGAGCAAATCTAAGCTTTTTTTCAATATTTGGAAAAATCTAATCGATGAGAAAAGTTCAAAATAAGATATTTCAATTCAACGTTACAATGCCACTTTCACAACAACCACGTTTAAGTTATTTTTTTAAAAACTCGTTTATTTGACACGGCTCAAACCTTTCAGTATTACTCCCGTTCAAGTCGTATTTGATTTTTATTTTGATGAAATTGTCTCAAAAAACTTCGCAAAAATGATGAACTGTGAAATCTTTTTTAAAAGAAGGAATGTGGAATGAGGAATGTGAATCAATCGGCGCCAGATATGGATATTTCACCTCAATATTCTGGCAGATGGACCACACCAACTTTTTTTAAAACTCAACGTTGAAAACCTGGACTAGTCAAGATAAGCCCATGCCATCTGAAATACTTTTCCCAGATTAATTGGCTTTATTCAGATTTTATCAGTTCTATATAAGTAACTTACTGTATACATATTGGAGAAATTTTTTGAAGGGTTTAGTTGAAAAAGTTTGCTTACAAAATATGTTAGTTTAGATTTCATCAAAGGGATTTAATGTTCATAAAGATGAGAAAGTTCAAACCACTCGCGGACATAGTTCGTTTCTGAATCGGTCCCTCTGATGAAGGTTTGATTGTCATTCATAAACCAATGATTCTTGTTCATACACAAATATTCTGAAACAACCTGATGTGTTTATAATGATCACTTTGTTTAAATAAGTAAAAAGTTAAATATTTTAAAAATTTAAAAAAAAATTACGGAAATTCCGGACTTCCGACTTTTTTAAATGAAAGCTTATTTTGTGCTTCCCTTTCAACCAAATTTCATCAATGTTTTCAAAAGCCTTTTTGTTGTATGAGTGGCGTCCGGTGTTCCATCGTCGCATAGAACTTTACGCTCAGCTGACGTCATTCTGTCAGTGGCCTTATATTCAGAATAGCCATCGATTCTGTTAACTGTCAATTGAGCATTGTTGGTAAAGATCTATTGCACTTTGCTGGTGGCCAAGAATAGGATCATCGAAACGGCAAACAATTGGTACGGCGGCCAAGTAATTGGAGGACCGGAGTGAGTACTTTGCATGCATTTTGCTCGCATTAATGAAAGTTCCATAGAGAAAACATATTTTTGTTGAACTTTAAGCAAGTTAGCAAGTAAATTATTCAAAGGATGTTCTATGGTGCACTCAACAGGAAGGTTGGAATCTTGAAAAAAGGGTAAACCGTGCATTAGGTGCCAAGGTCGGGTACATTTACCCTAACCTGTATGAGAGCGAGAGTTCAGTGAACTTTTTATTCAAGTGCCATTTTAATTACCTACTCCATTGAAGCATAACTTAAGTTTCGATTGACGAAGTCGTCAGAACGTTGAATAAAATGTTCAGCTCGTTTTTAGAAAATAGTGGCATACAAGTTAAAATCAATTTTGATTCAATTAATAAATTCAAATTTTTAGAACTTTGCAACTAGCATTTATCACATTTGAAACAATATGGATGAAAAATCAAATCTTATGATTCTGTATTGTTGTATTTCGTACCTGAAAATTATCAAATTTTCAAGGTGGTGGGAAATTTTAGAAAACATGAGGGCCATGGAAAAGGAAGAAAATAAGCCGTAGGTATCATGAATTTCTTGAAAAGATACAACAGCTCACCGACAGGATTTGAACTCGCAATCTCCACTTCAGTACAACACGGCGCATTAGCCAATTACACCACGGTGAACGTACGACCGATACGAGCGTACAAGTCGAGCTTCATCGGTCAATTGCCAATACTTTTCATTATTTTTGAATTTGATCATTGGGATTTTAACAACCGCTGGACCTTTCATCAATACACTCCATTTATATCTCGCATGTGTTTTTGCCTCCTATTGATCTCTCCATCATCACCACAAGAGAGATCAATAGAAGGCAAGAACACAGGCGAGATATAAATGGAGTGTATTGATGGAAGATTCAACCAGGGTTGCCAATGTGGGTGATTTTTCAAGATATTCCTGATTTTTTAGGCTTATTCTGATTACCTGATAAGCCTTCAATAGGAGGCAAGAAGACATGCGAGATTTACATGGAGTGTATCGATGGAAAGTCCAGTCAGGGTTGCCGATAAGCCTGATTTTTCAAGATTTGCCGGGTTTTTATAGGGTCATCCTGATAACCTGATAAGCCTTCGTTTTTTTTTTTCTAATTTTTGGAATATTCCTGATTTTGTCTGATTTTTTTTTTAAACGTAAAACTATATGTTTGAAAAAACATTTTAACCCAAAACCAAAAAGATACCCAATGTTGACATCATGCCCTGCTTGTAAAATTTGGTATCATTTAGTGGTAAGAATAAGGTTTAGCAATTGCTTAGGTGGCATTTACTTAGCTCGAAATCAAGCAAAGGAGAAGCTCAAAGCATTTGCTTAGTTTGGTATGAATAAACATTTGCTTAGCGGATGTGTACTAAAACTTTAGAACATAGCTTTTGCTTTGAAAAATAAAGCTATCCAACAAGCAGAATCTGTAGTTTTCTAAGTGAATTAAAATAAAACCGACAGAAAATTGAAAGATACGGCTAAACAGCCACGATCTCAGCGGTGCGGGTAAGAACGATCGAAAAGTATTTTAGGCAATGCATGACAAGCTCTAAAAAGTGCAGGTCAATAAAAAATGTTTGTTTTGTTAAAACTTAAAAAACATCGTTAAAAATTATTAAAATGTTATTCCAAGTTCGGGTCAGTTGGGAATTCCTGCACTATTTCCGTTAATCTGGAATGTTTGCTATTCGATTTGTCAATTTCATGTAAGATTTGTTCAATTTCATGTAATGACATCATTCCATATTTACAACGCCAAAAATATGAAGAAAAATTGGGTTTCTCTTCTATTTTTGTTTATCCATGTTGAAAATGCCTGTTTGAACTGTTTTGAAGTGCAAAGTTGCCAATTTGATCGATTTTTGACGTTATAAAAGAATTTTTTATTAGAAAAGTCTGCTACCGAGCATGCTTAGAAAATAGAGCAATTGCTTGGAGATTTGTCGAGCAATTGCTTCAGATTTGGGCCTTACTCACACCAAACTAGTTTGTTCTAAAAGTAAAAGATTCTGTCAGAGAAAACAGCTGTCAAAACAAGCTTTATTCATAGCAACCGAAGCAATTGCTTCAAGTGACTACTCGACTGCTGGATTTGATTTAGCAAAAGCAATTGCTAGGTTTTTTTCATACCACCTATTATGTCCGAATAAAGGTGGTACAATGCTTAAATTAGGTCTCAATGTTCATATACGGATACCAAAGTTAAACCAAGTGTGGGTTCCACTGAAACCTTAATGATACCTTGATTAGCCATCGTATCAAAATTAGTTTTAAGAGCACAACGATGGCAGTTTAAGATACCAAGTACAACTATAATTTGGGATCGCTGAGCTCTTGAAACTTCTTAAGAAATGGCGGCTAAACGTGGTATCAATTAGCTTTTTTACCAACCAAAACTTGGCATAACTGTTCTATTCCTGTCTTTATAGTAAACATGAGAACAAAATTTGGGTATTATACCACCTTTTTTCGGGCAAAATTGTGCTATCATTTTGATCTAACTTTTCTAATTTATGTTGATCAAATTTCACCAGCTATGAATAAAACCACAAAGGCATTGTATTCAACCTGTGCATAATACATTTTAACTTTGAGTGAAATTTTTAAATGTCACTGCAAAAATAAACCCATTACATCATCCCACGCATTGACAGGCTAGCAAAATGGTTTTATGCCGCTTTTGGCCAACACACAGAAAACTTTCATTCATTCATCTTACGTAGACCATCGGTCGTCATCAGCTGATCGTTCTGTGCATAACGGGCAGACAGAGAGAAGACAACATGCTGCTGCACTTCTGTCATGCGCACAACACATGGGCTCCATGCACTCTTCGGTGTGATAATCGCACCGAATGTTAATTTATGAAGTGGTTTTTTGATAATACCTACACAATTCGCTGCTGTTGATGTTATGAATGTGGAAAAAAAATACTCAAATCATCCACAAAAACGTAGATTAACATTCCAGCAGCAGCACCAGAGAATGACTTTTCGTGGTAGATCTTCTTCGAATTCTGTCGCAGCATCCGGTGCTGCCATACTTATAAGGTAGCAATGCTTTGCCCGTTTATGTACCTTCTGCTTCTAGCACCAGAAACCACCTTTGTTGGTGGGATAGTTTGCATCCTTTGTTGATACATATAACTATAGCTGCTCTCGGCTTAGTATATAGTTCGAGGACACGTATTGCTAAAAATATGTGTGCGTGGGAGGCTGTTGCAGCTGACATTTTCCGTAAAACAAGCACCGATTGATGCAAAAATGGTTGTAAAAAGTTTGATTCTGTGCCGTGATGGAAAAAGAATGATTGAATAATCATCTCGAAGTAATGCTTCTTCGAGTAGAGTAGGTTTTATACTTGTTCCAATTTTATCATATAAAAATAACAAAAAAAAATAGGTATATAAATATCATTATCGGGTTTTGAACATTCTAAATAAAGTTACAGTAATGTTTCACCACAAAGCAACGAAGATGGACGTAAGACTCTGCAGTGTTAAGTGCCTACATTCCACAACACTCTCACAGTCTTCAGTCTCGCGGAGATGATAATTTTTTTTTGTTAAAACGAACACACACATATAGGATCTCAGTGAAACGTCATGTTTCTTTGAAGCTTAAGACTAAAGCGCACATCTTTGAAGGATATAATGGCTAGCACCTTACTAATGCTAACACTACCAGCCCACAGAAAGAGTACTATGTATGCCATGACCGAGACTCGATCTCATGACCTCTAGCTTAGAAGACTGAAACGCTATCCTCTATGCCACGGTCGGCGGCTCTATAATGGCAGAAAAAAAGGTGCTTAAAAGAGACAACTTTCAGAAGTACGGTACAAATGGATTGAAAGTTGCTGAGAAAGCATTATCTACATAGTTGGATGGAATTTTTTGAAGAAAACTAAAATTTCACTAAAAGTTGTTCATTTTCTACCAAAACCTGAGACGTTGAAACGAAACGCATAGTTCCTATCTTCCACACATTTTCACACTTCACTGAGTTTTGATAAAGGGTTATGAGGAGCTTTACATACAAACATTTACATTCAGGGTTAAAAGGCACTTTTCCAGTTACTTTGTTATCGGGATAACTTTTTTTGATAAAATATATTCGCCAATACACTTCTGTAAATGTGAAACAGCTCTTAATAAACCTTTGCTCATATACGATGCTTTTATGCTCCCACGGATTCCCTGAAGCACCAAGCCTCTTTTCCAGGGTTTAATCTCCCTTATTCCCTATCGACTCAATCCCGACCGAACGCTGCTGCTGCTGATAAGAGCCAGCAGCGAGTCACAGTCGCTCTTATCGGGTACTTGAAATCGTGGAACATACTTTTTTCCCTCAAGTCGTCCAGTGGGTACCTAATCAGAGTCCACGTTGTTGTATTTGATTTCCCCCCTCAACAACGATGATTTTTGCGTAGTGCATTTCAGTGCCCGCCGTCTGATAACGTGATTATCAGTATTGAGGTATGAAAGTCGTCTGAAGGTAGAGACTGTGAGCGCGGTCATGTGGAGTTCGGGTGATTTCTTTCCATTCATAATTAGCAACGTATTTACTAGCTAATGATGACAACTAACTATACGTATATGACCCGAAATGCCCCGTGAAAGCTTGAGATTGCAATCTGCATCGCAATGACGTTTTCTGTTTAGTTTAGGTAACACTTTGAAAGTACTAGAAGGGTGGTTCAGATCTTGAAGGGGATCGATCTTTACCTTTGAATTCCCTTAGTTCTAACTCAATACAGTTATTTTGCACAACTTTTTGGTACTTCTCTTCCAAGGAACTCAAACGACTTCTCGAAGTTACGGCTGGAAAAGCTGTCCGAAAACGTCATTAAATTTCCTCCTGCATTCAATTTACATTTTACCATTCTATGAATGAAAAAAGAAGGGCAAATTTTCGTATACGCAAGAAAATGGTTCAACAAATACTAGATGTAGGTACAAACCTTACTTCGGTATCTAGAAAAGGGTCTATGTTCATTTATGACGTTTCGAGAAGGACGCGTTTGAATTTTTTTCAACTTTTTTGAATGCTTATTAAAATTCAGGTTGAATCTTTCAAGTAGATATGAACGAAACGGTGCGTAGGGGCATTTCCGATATGTTTTTATAGATAAAAGAGTATTTTTATGGAGAAATAGCTCGCAATTGCTTACAGAACCTAGCTGAAGTATGTATTTCGTTTAAGTGGTTTATACACCCTTTGCTTTGTACTGTTTGTTTCTCGTAGGGGAGATGAGGGCATAACGAGCACCCGAGGCATAATGAGAAGTCCATTTTTCTACATAAGTACGTATTTTCTTAAACAAATTTTCATGAGGACTTGTTTCGTACTACCTATAGTATTAATTTTTCACCAAAAAAGAAATATCCTTTTCATATTTACAGAAATATTAAATAATAACCAGCTAGGTTCTCAAGTGACGAAAATATTATAATTTTTGAGCACCACCAAATAAGCTTTTATGACCTTTAAATCATCTTGATCTGAAATGTACGCACTGCAACATGATCTACACATTGTTTCTAAATTTTCAGCATCATAAAATTTTTGATTTTTCACTTTAATCAATTGTAAAACGCGTTTTCACTTTAATTTGTTCACTAGAGGCGAACAGAGCACTTTCAATGAAGGCATATTGAGCATTTTCTGCCGGAGAATCTAGCAGCGAATTCAACTCGATGAAGTCAACTGAATAATAGAGCTACAGCTTAACTTGTATCGTCTGACGATTTGGCCTATTGGTTAGATGTCGGAGAGGTAATCAGTAGACTCGAGTTCGATTCCTGTTCGAGAGGATTTTTTTTGCACATACCATTCATGATTGATTTTTTTTATTGTTACATTACACGGCTAATAGCATCAAAGCATCATCCGTCAAACAAAACACCAGAAACATAATGTATGAACATGTGTTAATTCTTTGAATTCTACAAACAGACCTAGATTTTTTTTTTTTGGTTTGTTTGATGAATCTACGCCTCACCGTTTAGTGCAATCATGATCATAAATGATAAATGAAGAAAAAAAAATCACCTCCACCAGGAATCGAACTCGAGCCTACTGATTATCTCTCCGACATCTAACCAATAGGCCAAATCGTCAGACAATACAAGTTGAGCTGTAGCTCTATTACTCAATTGACTTCATCGAGTCGAATTCGATGCTAGATTCCCGGCAGAAAATGCTCATTATGCCTTCATTAATGGTGCTCATACTGCCTCGGGGGGTTTCTCATTATGCCTCTACAGTGACTGGTTTTCAGCTTTCGGCAAAATTTTTTAAAATGCATCTTTAAACGTTTTTATCTACTTTTTCAAGTTTCATCCAATTAGACAATAGACTATTTGAGTGTCGGAACACGAAACAATGATGTAATTCACATATTACAGCTGTTCTCTATGGTTAAATAAGCATTTTCCTTAAGGTGCCCATTATGCCCTCATCTCCCCTATGTGTGTTACAAACGCTTGTGGGTAAGGTTTCCAGAATTTTTTCAGCATATACCCGGGATGGACAAATCCAGACTATTTTATCTTAAAACCTGTTAAAGTCCAGGCATTTGATTCCAAGTTGTAAGCCATAATTCCGGTCAATATCCGGACAAATTTGATCAAAATCCAAGAATTACTTAACACAAATAAAAAAAAAACTTGACCAAATTTTTTTCTCATCATCAGTTTCTAAAACGTAATTTAGGCTTTCAGAAAACTTTTCATGATTATTTTTTTAAAACATTCTCATAAATTTTGTTTTGGGCGCATGGATAAAAAATTGGGCAATTTGTTTTTTTTTTGTATGTTTTGTCAAATAAAGTGAGTAAATCCGGGCAAATTCCAGGCTTTTTTCAATGAAATTCGGCCCCCAGTTCGAACCGAACTCTTGTCAAATTTTGTATTAAATATCCGCCCAAGCCCGGATAAAACCGGGCAATCTGGCAACCTTACTTATGGGTCTCTCTTTAGGAGTGAGTGAATACACATTTTCATTTCACATTTTCCCCCTTTTAATGTTTTGCATCTAGACTGTTTGCTTTGTTGTGGAGTAAAGGGTGTATTAACCAAGTGTTTGTGGGGTCATAAAGTCTGCTTCATTTAATATTGGAACAAATTCTTTTGCTCATTGTGGCGCTCCTAGTGGACGGATTCGGAAACTTTTTTCACCCACGTGTCGGGAAATTCATTACCTTTCACCATGTATTTATGTCATAACACCAAACGATAGCATTTTGTAAACAACCGCCATGGAAGCCGAACGGAGAGATCAAACTGTGCACAGTTTTCTTGAAAATCCATTGTTGTCGGCATCGAAGCTAGCTAAACAGCTTAAAATGCCCAGAAATACCGTATGGCGTGTTATCAAGCAGTACAAGGAAACATTGACGACGGCTCGGAAGCCGCATTCGAAGCGTCGGAGTGGAACTGTCGACCGGAAACTGCGTGGGAAAGTCATCAAGGCCGTCAAGAGGAATCCCAATCTTTCAGACCGCGATTTGGCTAATAAGTTCCAGGCCGCTCACAGTACGGTGCGACGAATTCGTCTCCGGGAAGAAATAAGGTCATTCCGAGCCAGCAAACAGCCAAATCGGACGCTGAAGCAGAACAATGTGGCCAGAATCCGTGCTCGAAAGCTGTACGACCAAGTGCTCACCAAGTTAGACGGATGTATTCTGATGGACGATGAGACCTACGTGAAGGCGGACTTTGGGCAAATCCCAGGTCAAAAATTTTATTTGGCGACGGCTCGGGGGGATGTACCTGCAAAATTTAAGTTCGTGTTTGCGGATAAATTCGCCCGCAAGTACATGATTTGGCAGGGGATATGCAGTTGTGGACAGAAAACCAAAGTCTTTCTCACTGACAAGACAATGACATCAGAAGTCTACAAAAAAGAGTGCCTACTGAAACGGATTCTGCCGTTTATTCGTGCCCACGACCGTCCAGTAATGTTTTGGCCGGACCTCGCAAGCTGCCATTACAGCAAAACGGTTATGGAATGGTACGCAACGAACGGGGTCAGCGTAATACCGAAGGACCTCAACCCCCCAAACTGCCCCCAGTTCCGGCCGATAGAGAAATACTGGGCAATCACGAAGCGGAGGCTTAAGGCAAAGGGAAAACTTGTTAGGAACATGACTCAAATGAAGAACTGGTGGAATCAAATCGCCAAAACGGTGGACGAAAAGGGTGTGCGCCGCCTAATGTGCCGTATTACGGGAAAAGTACGAGAATTTCTTCGAAACAGCAATGAATAATTTTTTTAATTTTTTTTTATGAAAGAGTAAAGAAAATGCTACATTTGTATGAAAAACAAATTATGAATTCGTTAATAAATGACTGAACTACACGCAATTGTTTGTGTTCCAATATTAAATGAAGCAGACTTTATTATGGCTATATCTTTTAGATCCTTTGCTCAAATAGCATTTTAATGGAAACTCATAAACAAAAACGGTTTTTGTGATAAGTAGAGCTCATATTGCGCTACTTGATCCATTGAAAACGGAATTGTTCACTTTGGCTTTAATATCCTTTTTACATGTTGGTGCTGATATAGAAGCCACTGTTTTTTGTTTACATTAGACTGGTCAAAATTGTACCAAAAACATTAAATGGGTTGGGATTTCTTTTTTGTCAAATCATGACCAGTCTTGCGGACAGTGGACACACTATGTTTACTATTTTATAAATATCTTCAACGTCTGTCTAACATAAGCTAACATCGCAAACAATTGAGTTAAAAACATTAAAAAATGTGTCACTGTTTTTCCTAAACAACCTACCGATTCTAGATCTTGGAGGAGTCCACCAGGAAGAATGCTTGAATCTTGAGGAAGAGTTTTCTGTTCGAATGTTCTGAAAATTTCCGTCGCTAGATTGCTTCCATGTTAAAAATTTACCCAATTTTCCGGATTTTGAAATTTGTTTCAACTTTTAATGACAACAAAAACACGTCCTCTTCATTCGGCCATAGCCTACCAAGTCCAAACAAAATTAAATAAATATTGTGTCACTGTTTTCTTGAAAAACAAAAAAAAAGTAAAATAGTTGTCGAAAACCAAGTTGCACATCATGCAAGATTCTTAAGGTCTTGGTTACCGTAAACATTTTTGTTTTTGAGGACCTGTGTAATACAACAAAAATGACTTCATAAAAAAAACTTCTTGAGCATAGAAATGTTTCTACAATCATTACGACCTTATGTAATTTTTTCAGCAAATCGAAAGTTGGATATCTTAGCTTTCTTGAAAATAACTGTAGAGGTACGATCATTTGTTGAACCACAAGAATTGTAATTAGACTTCTCAGTATCCAAATGTTTCAAAGTCATATGGGACGATGTTCAAGATTCGCGCGTCATGTTTTTATCGCAAAGTGGGACCCCGATTTACGTTTTTGAACAATGGGCCTTGAATTGCGACTTACAACAGCCGCCGGTCGCCGTCGCTAATGATTCGCCCAATTATTCAATCGATACCTGTTCTGTTCCCCGTCCGTGAGGGCAACTTTTGCATCGAGCCTGTTTTGCCCAAAAATATGAGATTCACTCACAAAAGGGCAAAGGCCGTAGCAACAAAAATTCCAAACCGTAGTACCTATACCTGGACGAGTGTGCGTGCGTGCATGCGTCTTTTCTCCACTTTAAGCCGCTGCCGCTGTCTATATTCGATATATAGGAGGTATGCCTACGCACAGCTTAAAAGCAGAGGCACACAAATGTGTGACGATTTGCGGAGGGACACCACCAAGTAAATATAACCTGACCTCATTATCCGAGTTTTCACCGCCCATCGAGCCGTTCTGATGGGGATAGGGGGCAGCATTGAACGTTTAGATGATCTTTCAATGGGAATCACATTCTCGGCGTTTCATGGTAGATGATCGTATGTCGCTGATCGAACCAAGGATGAGATGAGATTTCAACCGGTATGAACTTTCTAGAATAGTTCCCCTTATGGGATTGAAAGTTATTTGCGACTGAACTTCGTTGCCAAAATATTGCACAATAGTTTTTCAGCACTAGATTCGCCAAATCATTTTCACACAAACACTCATATTTCCAATGGCGGTATGCCAACTATTGGAAATTGCACTTCACACTGATTTTGTTGATCGTTTTGATGTTTTTTCAGGAACGATCAGCTCATTATCAATGCGTCCCATCCCAACTCTTAACAATCGGTCACATCATAACACAAATGTAAAAAATAAACGCAGCGTTTAACAAAAGGATCGCTGCAGTGAACTCATCACAACCGATTTTTCTGACCCTTTTGATTCTTCACACTTACTGGTAGTACGAGCAGTAAAAATAGGTCCCACGACAAAAATCAACACTCATACCAAACCTGTTAAGGATCTTTCAAGTTGAACATTCCCCAAAAAAATCCCACTCGATTTATATCGATACACACCGATTTGTAACGTCGTTTTCGATTAGTGTCCAACCGTAGCACAACATCCGGAACAAATCATGCAAATAATCGTCAAAATTAGAAACAAAGCATCCGTGCACGAATTCGATCGTTAACCGAATGGAGGAATTTGTTCTCACAAAATACTGCCAAATCAACCGATAAATGTCGAAAAGAAGCAAAAAAATCTGATCCACAACACGCACTCCCCGCTCGCGGCCAGGCACTATTCAACCACAACAACACACGTTGATGCGTCTTCGAAACGCTGACAGAACACTGACTTGGGTTGGGTATTCCTCGCCGTGGAATTGCTCGAGACAGCCGACGACCGAGAGGGATCTCAACTCAGCCAGTCAAGTCAGTCAGTGGACGGACGACGAAGCATGTGCTCCGACTTTGAGGTAGCCTTAGCAGCCTAACGTCATCGGCGGCGCCAGCCGCGCGTTTTCTCGAGGAGGGAGATCATCACCCATCACGTTCTCCTCTCTTCCTGAACGAGAGAGAATGAGAATCAGTGAGAGCGATGAGTAAATTATCGAATGACGAACGGCAAGAAAACGTCAACAATGAAGTACCGCATGTGCTTATCGAGAGCTCAGAAAAGAGCAATCAAATTTTATGGTACCTGAACCAGTTATGATTTATAAAAAAAACTTTGGGATTAGTTATCAACAATCACATAGTTAATCAATCTTCAGTGTAGAAAGCTCACATTTGGCTGAATAACAGATATTCGAGAGAAATAAAATCGTTTTTTGGAAAGAGCCTAATTTGGACTTCTAAACGAACTTTAATAGTCCATGGAAGTATCATGGAACATGTTGTGTGTGTAGTATAAAAACTAATTTCATTTCAACTGAAGTACTTTCTAACGAACTTTTTGGATCCATTCGGAACTTCTATAGAACTTCTATTCAAATTGAGTAATGTTAAACTTTTTCAATTGTGTTTTCATTTTTAGCAATAAACATAAGATGGATTATTTATGAAAAAAAGTTCAGTGGTTAGAACAAAAATAGGTTTACGAAGAAAAATTATGACGTAAAATTGAGAAAAACTATGGATTTATCATACGATTAATTAAATAAGTTCAGTTTTTGCACCAAATAAACCAAATAATTTCAAATTGTTATTCACATTTCGCTTTCAAATTTTACAATGTTCATGTATGTATACACTAATCATTCTCCTCGTTTATAATCTAACTCTTCCTCATTTTCCTTGATTCTTTCCTTAAAGGAATAGCTATTACAGCAGGCAATTTTTTTTCTCCTTTTGTAATACATTTAACTTGATTTTTGTAATTTTTCTCATTTTCTAGTTTTGTGTTTTTTTTTCTTTTTTTCATCATTGTATGTTTTGTATTTTTTTCTCATTTTGAAATTTTGGACATTTCCATCATTTATTGTCATTTTTGTTATTTTTTTTTAATTTCCGGTTGAGTTTTTTCTGTTATTTTTGTCATTCAAATATTTTTTATTTAAAAGAATGTGTGCTTTGTCATGTTATTTATATGTATTTTTATTGTATTTTTGAACGTTTTAATTATTTTCAGAACCATCCTAACTGTGCGTAAGATACCTCATAAACAATTTATAAAAATGTGTTTTGATTTATTTTACGAGCCAATTCTTAAACAGTCCGTAAAAAATCCACCAATGTTCCGAAAATCAACTTGCGACGACAGAGGCTTGTGTTATCGAAAATTATTTTTTCACTGCTCTTTCAAGAGAAAAGACAATATTTTGATTGTTTTCTAATTTGAATTAAGTACATTTTTTATTAAGTTTGTATTTGATATAAAAATAGGAAAAAGTTAATTAAAATTTTGATCACCAATTAAGCAAGTTGATGCATAGAAGGCTCATCTACCCTACAAACCGCGTGTCAAACACGAAAACGAACGAACGCTGACGAGAGTTGGATTGGAAAACTCAAGCATCAAGAGAGACCGCTCACAAACTGAGAGCACCTACTTTATGACCGGTGCGAGGCGAGTGCGATATTGAACTTGATTTCCAGCCAGTTTGAAGGAAATCGCAAAGAGTGTGCGCATTCCGTTCGATAGGATCTCACAACTGGATTATGGGGGCTTCTTTGGGTTGATTAAGTGAGACGTCCGTGGGTGGACATGAAGGAAACAGACTTACTGGGAAAATTGCATGTGGCGCTCTACGTAAGGATCGCTGTTAAAAAATGTGATATCTACACATGTGTATAAACGTTGTTTTGAACGCTAGTAATTGAATGATGTTCAATCAAATTTAGTCATAAACAGCAGAGAGGGTTTAAAATGTTCCTTATAAATATGATGAAAACAATGATGAATCGATACAGGAGACTCGAGTTGAATAAACAATATTATGAAATAATTTTAAAGAAAATTGAATAACAAGGATCAATTTGTATTGCATTCGTTTGAATAAACAAAAGGTTTACCAGTATAACACACGAACAAACTTTGAGTTCTTAACTGACGATATTATATATTACTTTGATATAAAATGAAAAGAAATTAACAGCTACACGAAGAAGGTTGATTTTTTTTGTCACATCTTTATTTGAAACGAAAAGAAGGTTGATTGTTTTCTATGAAACTCACAGTGCTGTAAACTGGTTTGATTGTTAACCTTGCCTAAGGACTTCTTGAATATGGCGCTCATTAGTAAACAACCGATAATCGTAATTGGTCATCGTTATCGATTGTATTTTTTTTAATGTAATCAACCCGGAAAATCTTCATTTCGTGGCATTTATGGCTCCCTTCCCAGACAGATGTCTGCCTCGCTAGAAAAAAAGTAATGCGAAATGGTCTTTATCTGACAGACCAAGATGATGACGACTGCAAGTAAAACAAGGACAAACAACATGGAATTTAAAAAAAAAAAACAAATCATGTGGTGAGTGATCAGTTCTCAGCAGAACCGTTTAATTGGATTAATTTTACCAGCTCAATTCACGTTTGGCAAATGGGTAAATAAATTTGTTTGAAATCGTTTCCTTGTTATTGTTGACTGAGTTAAATCATACAGCCACACCACACATATTGAGAAGAACTAATCTCTTTGGCTAAGCTCTATTAACCTACTTTACGAGTCGGGCAGGATAATTGAGTAAATTAGTTCCGGTTCCGCTGTGCCACGCCAATGATGAAGAGATGACAAGCTCAAAAAGTTTTGCGATGACGGTGCTGTTATTGATTTCGTAGTTTAAAACAAAGTTGGCATTGTTTTCCTAGAAGGAAGTCTTTAAGTCGAAATTAAATACATAAGTACCATCGAACTATAAGTTTTTTCAAAGACCGATTTGGTTTATCTTTTATAGTATTTTTTATACAAATTTCTCGTTATCCAACAAATGCTTCATTGTGCGCAAAAAGTTTGAAGTATGGCTCGTAATACAAATGAGTGGCAAAAATCACACAAGTCTGCTCAAGTTTGGCAATAATATCCGAAACTTCGTGAATTGAAATCCCAGAAAATTCGACTGTGATCTTAGAAAAATTGGAAATATTAAGGCTTTGAATTCTTGGTTACGGACATTTTTGTCATGGTTTTTGGACTCATAATTTTAGTACTGACGTTTAATTTAGGAACACGCTCGAACACTTACTATTGCCAAAATCAAACGTTTTTTTTTATCTTCTTTGTTTTCATTAATTAATAAAAATACACAATTTTAGCAATATTTTATGTCAATTTTTGACAACATTTTTTCACAGTAAAAGTTATTACTATTTCTGACATCACTCAAAAAAGTCTTTAGGTATTACTGCTAAACGATTTGCAATGTTTCAAACTACATTTGGTATTTTTTTTCAATTTTTATTTAAATTCTATTTACATATAATACAATTTTTTGAAAAATATATCGAAATTAGCCAAACACAACAGCTAAACAGCGTGTTTTCTCGAAAGCTTAGCTTTTATGCATTTATACTATGCATTCCAGATTGCCCGATTTTTCAAAGAAAAAAAGAACAGAAAAAGCCCGGTGTTCTTTTTTGTTCTTTTGGTTTTTTGTCGTTTTTTTACTTACATTTCCCGATTAGACAGTTTAGCAGATACAAAAAACTTTTTGGACAATTAAAACGAGAAATTTCAGTAAGTACACCATATATAATAACACCTTTTTAAACACATTATTAATTATGTCATATAAATAGAGCCTTGAAAACGGCATAATAAAAGACGGAAACGTCGGATGAAGAAATAAAAATTGGTTTAAGATTTTTTCTTGACTGAAATCGCCGAAAATCAATTTTCCAACCAGTCGATAGAATTTACCTATCATTTTGATCTTTTGATCTTTTGATCTTTTTTGTCTTTTTTGTCTTTTTTGTCTTTTTTGTCTTTTTTGTCTTTTTTGTCTTTTTTGTCTTTTTTGTCTTTTTTGTCTTTTTTGTCTTTTTTGTCTTTTTTGTCTTTTTTGTCTTTTTTGTCTTTTTTGTCTTTTTTGTCTTTTTTGTCTTTTTTGTCTTTTTTGTCTTTTTTGTCTTTTTTGTCTTTTTTGTCTTTTTTGTCTTTTTTGTCTTTTTTGTCTTTTTTGTCTTTTTTGTCTTTTTTGTCTTTTTTGTCTTTTTTGTCTTTTTTGTCTTTTTTGTCTTTTTTGTCTTTTTTGTCTTTTTTGTCTTTTTTGTCTTTTTTGTCTTTTTTGTCTTTTTTGTCTTTTTTGTCTTTTTTGTCTTTTTTGTCTTTTTTGTCTTTTTTGTCTTTTTTGTCTTTTTTGTCTTTTTTGTCTTTTTTGTCTTTTTTGTCTTTTTTGTCTTTTTTGTCTTTTTTGTCTTTTTTGTCTTTTTTGTCTTTTTTGTCTTTTTTGTCTTTTTTGTCTTTTTTGTCTTTTTTGTCTTTTTTGTCTTTTTTGTCTTTTTTGTCTTTTTTGTCTTTTTTGTCTTTTTTGTCTTTTTTGTCTTTTTTGTCTTTTTTGTCTTTTTTGTCTTTTTTGTCTTTTTTGTCTTTTTTGTCTTTTTTGTCTTTTTTGTCTTTTTTGTCTTTTTTGTCTTTTTTGTCTTTTTTGTCTTTTTTGTCTTTTTTGTCTTTTTTGTCTTTTTTGTCTTTTTTGTCTTTTTTGTCTTTTTTGTCTTTTTTGTCTTTTTTGTCTTTTTTGTCTTTTTTGTCTTTTTTGTCTTTTTTGTCTTTTTTGTCTTTTTTGTCTTTTTTGTCTTTTTTGTCTTTTTTGTCTTTTTTGTCTTTTTTGTCTTTTTTGTCTTTTTTGTCTTTTTTGTCTTTTTTGTCTTTTTTGTCTTTTTTGTCTTTTTTGTCTTTTTTGTCTTTTTTGTCTTTTTTGTCTTTTTTGTCTTTTTTGTCTTTTTTGTCTTTTTTGTCTTTTTTGTCTTTTTTGTCTTTTTTGTCTTTTTTGTCTTTTTTGTCTTTTTTGTCTTTTTTGTCTTTTTTGTCTTTTTTGTCTTTTTTGTCTTTTTTGTCTTTTTTGTCTTTTTTGTCTTTTTTGTCTTTTTTGTCTTTTTTGTCTTTTTTGTCTTTTTTGTCTTTTTTGTCTTTTTTGTCTTTTTTGTCTTTTTTGTCTTTTTTGTCTTTTTTGTCTTTTTTGTCTTTTTTGTCTTTTTTGTCTTTTTTGTCTTTTTTGTCTTTTTTGTCTTTTTTGTCTTTTTTGTCTTTTTTGTCTTTTTTGTCTTTTTTGTCTTTTTTGTCTTTTTTGTCTTTTTTGTCTTTTTTGTCTTTTTTGTCTTTTTTGTCTTTTTTGTCTTTTTTGTCTTTTTTGTCTTTTTTGTCTTTTTTGTCTTTTTTGTCTTTTTTGTCTTTTTTGTCTTTTTTGTCTTTTTTGTCTTTTTTGTCTTTTTTGTCTTTTTTGTCTTTTTTGTCTTTTTTGTCTTTTTTGTCTTTTTTGTCTTTTTTGTCTTTTTTGTCTTTTTTGTCTTTTTTGTCTTTTTTGTCTTTTTTGTCTTTTTTGTCTTTTTTGTCTTTTTTGTCTTTTTTGTCTTTTTTGTCTTTTTTGTCTTTTTTGCCTTTTTTGTCTTTTTTGTCTTTTTTGTCTTTTTTGTCTTATTCTAAAATTGGAACGATAAAATATAGAATAATGACTGAAAATTATCCTGTAATACTTAAGTTGATAAAGTTTTATTTACCGCAAGACTGCCTCAATAATTCCATTGACAATTACTGTAAACGGTCGTCAATTTGTTCATGTCAGCTGTTTTTTTTTTTTTTTTTTTTGAAAAATAAGCCAATCGTTCATTCCCGTCGCTCGCTGGCTTCTTTCCATCGAACGCAGCGAAATGCAGTTCGATGCTTTATAGCGCAAGGTCATCGAAAACGAGTAAAATGAAGAATTGAATCCGATTTCGCTGATGACCCGTCGACGATAGCTCAAACTGGACAACAAGCAAGGAGGGACAATCAACGCAACGTTTACCAACTCTATAGGTACGTAATTCAATTCCTTGTCTCGGTCATGAATCGATTGCTCGCTCAAAGAACATTGCGTGGCGTCCCCTTAGTTTTAGAGCGGAGTATACCAATTTCTCAGAAATCTTTGTGAAAATACAAAAAAAAAATTAAAACTGTCGTATAATAGATGTTCAAAAAAAACAAGCACATCTTGCTTCTATATGTTTTTTTAAATTCACTATTGTGTTTAGATTGTACACAATAGAGCACACCGGAAAACACAATAAAAATTTGTTTAGATTTGATGACATGTGGAATTCGCTTAGGTATGAAAAATTGTCAGGAATAAAATTTATTCTATTAACGTACAAATGGGTCGTACTTCGATCAATTAAACGAAGTGGTGTTTCCGTCGCACATCGCACAACATTATCCCTATATCCATTGATTGCAAAATTGCATACGTGTCAATGTTATTTGCACAAGGTTAGACATGTAACAACTGTCAGCTCCCGTTAGTGGGAAATTCGAAGCGCAGCACTAAAGTTAACTGTGTAAGCGTATTCGCCCTTGACGTGAAGAAAGTAGTACTTTGTTTAATATAATCAATATAATCATCCTCGACTTTAAAAAAAAAAGAAAAGTTTAAATTCGAAGCTTTTTTTTAAACCAGTCGGTTCTATGAGATCAGTCATCAGATAAGTTTCTTCAAATGACTTTTTATATAATGACCTATGACTGTTGCCCTGGCAAAACACGTTATTGGATGCAAAACGAAAGGAAACAAGAAACAATTTTCCAATTGGATCTTATGTACTAATAAACACAGACAAATTACCTGAAACACATACACACATTTCCCGTTCGTGTATACAGTTCAATTCCTAGTCAATTATGGTAATTGATTACCCGAACGTTATCCATTACTGTTATTTACGACCGAGCATCAATTCATTTTCCTCGGCGCTATTTAGCAGTTCATTTTGAGAAGCACACCAAGCTTCTGCCGCCAAAAAACACATACTTCCAAAATTACCTTCAGCAACTGAAAAGAATTTGGCAACGTTACGAAATTCAACCGAAATGCAAAACCCCAAAAGCCGGGCGAGTCCAGTTGAAACCAATTTCTCTCCATCAACGGATTGATTTTTCACGCTACATGACATTTTGAGTCAGGAATCCGGAATAGGTTTAATACAGCCAGTCGGTCTCGGTGTGCCGGGGTGCATCATGTCGCGTGGAATGATCATAATTTTTGCAGTATTTCCGTGTGACATGACATTTGTTTTTGATCCGTTTTTCTTTTTCTGTTTTCCTTCCGTCACAAATGGAAGGGAAAGAAAAAATTGAATTTGAATTAGTGATGTAATCCACGGGAAATAGACTACCCGTAGCTGAATGCACTTGCTTATGGATATTGTCATTCATTTAATGTCGTTGCTGTTAAGAATTCTGTTAAGAAAAAATAAATAAATTATTCTCAACAACTGGTCCTATTAATGATTGTTTTTATCGACATCATACAGAATCAAAACGTCATCATCGATGACGATTTGAAAGGACTGTATTTGAGCCTTTGATTCTGGACCGCAGTTGATAAAATGATCCAGACCAAAATCTTTATCAAATTATGCGGTTTTTAACTACAGTAGAGGCAACCAATTTCTCACATTTTTGAAAATAGGTTTTTTTGTTTGAAATCCAGCAATTAAATTAACACCGATGGGTATAATTTTCCTAAGCAGACTACTTTTTTAACATTTCTATTAAATTGTGCGGACACAGAACTGAATTTTTCCCTGTATTAATTATCTCAAAATAGTATTTCACATTGTCAACCTTCAATGTATTCAGAATCGTTAAAAAGAAGAGAAATTTTTGAAGAAAATGATTGCTAACCAGTATTATGACGAGAATGTACAAATGAAGAAGAAAATTTTAAAACAAACAATTAAAAATTTCATAGAAATAATCATAAAAGGAAAATAATCACTATCACTTATATGTATTCTCTATATGTGTTTGTTTTGAAAAAAATTGTTTTTTTTTTCAATAGTTTTTTTTGTTCAAATAAGATAAAAACTGAGATATTTCTTTATGTTTTTTAAGGTTCTATAACTGCTAATTGAATTTTCGAGGCATTAAAATAGTTGGAATTCTTTTACAGTACTGAATAAAATATACCAGAAAAGCTGAAAAAACTTCGAGGACATACATACATATATGGGCTCGTATGCAGTATCGGGTTAGCTAAATGTAAGAACATGAGTTCACAATAAGAAAAGTCCAATTCGTATAAGAAACTATCAACAGAAAAAAAATTAGAACCACAATAAGGAATTTTCGCGGTTCGGTCCTATGAATTGAGTGATCATTCCGATGCGATATAAGTAACATGGAAGAAGGAAGCAAACGAGCAGCTAATTGAACAAATTCTCGGCAAACCGCAACTTGCCGAGTTTGGTATCCAGTATGCGGCATCATTTCGGTAGCATGTACTGAAGAAAGTAAATAATCAAGAGAAGGTAACATAAAACTGATGCCTAGGATGAAATTGAAATAGAGAGAGAACATTTTTTGCTTATTTTACGATTTTTTGGAAGCAGAATGAAAAGGTCGCTGGAAGCTGAATAGAAGGTTATTAAGACTTGTTTTAGAACTTAAAAGTATCAATACAAACTTACATTTTGGGCTGCATAGAACCTACTTCAGATTCATGATGGGAATGAGTAGGCTTTTTCGTGAAGCACATTGAATTCAGTAATTCCCCGTTAAGATTTCTAACCCAGCTGTTAATGTGTTAATACCGCAAGTTTCAACTATAATATCTCGGTATTTTATCGTATAAATATTGCTGGCAACTATTTGTGTGGCAATTGCCAAGGTTACCACGACATTGAGCATATCGTTTGGTCATGTGAGGTCCACCTGGGCGCCAGAGCAAATTTAATAAATTTCTTGGTCAATTCTATTATGCATACAGAGCATTATTCTCTAACGGGATAGTTGCATTTTATAATCTTAAAGGTAGACTCATTATTGCATTCAAATACCCCAAGTAACCAAAAAACAGGCCCTAGAGCTTAATCAGCCTTGCTTGAGGGCTGTATAGCATTCTATTCAGCTGAAAATTTAAGTTCTTATCAACACTTTTAAGTTTAATAATCAAAAACAAAGCGTTCTTTTTTTACTCATTTTGAAATCCAACAACTCCTTTATCTGTTTGAATACTCATGCAATCTGTTCTCTAAACGAGTTTTATACTTACTTTAAAAACTAACATACTTGCAGATTTGAACCTGACCCCTCCTGGTGAAAGCTAGGCACTTTACCCTTGTACCACAGGCGACTCTTAGAGTACTGTTATTAATAACATCTATGTCAAATTAGGCTTTCCACCAAATGATAAATAAACAATCAAGAAACTAGAGCCAGCAAGATTAGAAATTGAATTAACGATTTATACTCATAATCAAAGTGTAATTTTTGTAGAATCATTTTTCCCACATTTTTTTTTCTACTTGTTTAAATAGTTGAAAAAAAACATAACTGCTTAAACTATCCAACCATGTAGAGTTACTGGAAGAACAAGCAAAAGAAAACGTAAAGTTGTGTGATGGCTTGAAGTAAAATTAAATAGAAGGCTCTTGCTTTTCGTGAAACTCATAAATGTTTTGGTAATTTCAGTGTATTTTGAAAATTTTAGATCAAGTATCTCATTACACGTTTCAATTCATCGCAGCATTTAAATTAGTTTCCGTTGTCTTCGACGGAAACTCCATGCTTTCAACGCTAAGATAATTCTGTGCTTGAGACGATTTGCAAGATGAGTCCATGAATTGATTGCGATGATGCTCAAGTTGAAGCAGAAAAAGAACTAAAGGAATTCATCGTTGGAGACATGAAAATCTAAATGTTTGATTCGAGGTGTTGAACATTAGATCGACATCCTAATGAATTTAGTATAAATACATAAATACGTTTCCTGTCAAGCGCCGATGTGGTCTAGCGGATAGGCTGGCGCGAGTCTGGTATTGGTACGCCAGGCGTACTGGGTTCGATTCCCGGTATCGGCAAGAAAAACTTTTGGGTTCGATTCCCTTAAGTTTGCCGACAGGTTGTAGTCAGCCTCGATCGATTCGAAGTAAGCGTGCTGCTTATGCGCCACCCTAAAAGGGACAGCACACCAAGATTGAGTTGCCCGGCTGAGACCCACTTCAAGGCGAGTCCAGGTAATTTATCCGATCAGATAACGGACCGATCAAGGTTGACTTCCGTATCAGCAAGCCAATAGAACTCGAGAAATTCTCGGTCACACTCCCAGAAATTATCAAATCCTAGAAGATATTTCTAACGACATCCGGTACGATATCACTCATTCCTGAGATAATCATCATAGGACTACCAATAACCCATCACCAACGAGCGAACGTTAAGCGGGCCATAGACTACACAAATTGGCCTGTACAAATTCGATGATTCCGCGTCGATTGTTTGATCTATGCTCGCCCACACACTATACAAACATATTTCACGCGAACACAAATGATTGCTGGCGAAAACAGCAACAGCAACAAAAAAAACCATCTCCACTCCGGCTGGGAGAATGTTTTGTACAAAATATTTCGATCCCGACCGATTTTACTCCAACCGTTTGGGCGCTCATTCAAGCAGTGCCATACACTATGCAAATCGTGCTCACAGCGACAAAATTTCATCGAATTTCATCGCATTTGTACAAATGTTGTGTAGTCTGTGGCCCGCTTTAGTGGAAGTGCACAAAGCTAAGATCATTCAAAATTCAAAATAGAACACGCCACGCGGAGTGATGGAATTCAGAAATCATAAAAATCAAACTTTCTGGGAGTTTTAGTTCATACATGTATTTAGCATAATGAGGAAACTCAGGTAGAGTTGAAAAGACGGTGTATTTACAACGAGTTTTATGTTCATATTTTTAATTGAGGTAAGTTGCTAGGATTTTGGAATTCATTCAATTTTCATTTCTTAAATTTAGTCTATTTGTACACTCAGAAAAATACTATTATGTATGCCATAAGATTCTCTTATGAAGTGGCGCCATAAGAAAAATTAATGAAATTCATAAGATTGTCTTATGACGCGAATGAATTCTGAAGATGAACGCCTACTTCAATGAGAGGTTGTTGCTTTTCATAAGAGATTCTTATGGAAACAGTAAATCACTTTCTAATAAGAAAAATTCTCGATATTTCGTGCTGAAAACATTCACTTTATTGTTTGCAAAATTCGTTTAAAATTAAATCCTGCATTGTCTCCATCAGCAGCGCATCAACAGACGGCTCCATCAAAGTTTTTTTTTGCCGCATCTAAATCTTCGACCTTTCGTTTTTGCCGATCAGCTTGCTGAAAAGTAAACAAATAATGTATTTTAGTTTACTAATATATTCAACGTTCACACCAAAAACATCAAATCGAACTTACCATTCCGGAGATAACAATAACATTTAACATTAAAGGAAAACTATAATAACTATGAACTGGCTATTGGCTTCGTACTGTTAGATGATGAAAAAAAACTGATGCTATGAATGAATGTGTTCATCATTTTTTCACAATGCCGTTTCTTCTATTTTTCATATGAACATCGCATGAAAATTGAAAGAATTTCATAAGACTCTTATGAAAAATTAGTTTGGACGCAAAAAAGTGGTTCATAAGATGTATCTTATGAAATTTATAATAAGATTTCCTCTGAGTGTACATATTTTTCATCCTATCCTCTCCTACCAGTGCGTGCGATGTTTTAAAATCTACTCCCTATCTACCGTGCAGTGCTTTCGCCGATGGTCGGTTGGCAAAATCCATAGAATGCTGTACAGCGAGAATTTATGTTGTCTTGCAGGGGTCGTCTATAAATCAAGTGACGCAGGCCTACGATTTATGTTTCAATATGTTAAAAGCTCGAAACATTAATTTTCCATGCCACATTTGCTATGACGGCAAAAACAGCAAATCATGTGCTGAAGTTACGGCTGCCGTGGTACGGCCTCTGTTGGGAAGAAGGCAAGAGCGAATAATGCAAAATTGACTCACCGATTAAGCATAAGGTTCAAACCTGTGGCCGTGGTGTAGCTGGCTCCGATTTTCTGCGAGAGCTTGGCGGTCGGTGTCTCTGCTGACGTCGAACACTGTTGGAGCTCTTAATGATGATGCGCTCCTGATCCGCTGGCAAGCTAGGTGAGGTTTTGGCGGTGGCTTTTCCAAACGAAGATGATATGGTATGGTGAAGAAGCTCTTGCCAATGCTTCGCTCTCGGTACACTCGTGGATTCGGACACCCGCTGGGCGATCGGTCGCAATAGAATTGGCGGTGCGATTTTGTAGGCCGACCTCGTGGCCGGGAATCCGTTCAACCGAGTGATCGATCTTGAATCCGGTTCGTGGCTGAAGTATGCTGGGTGTAACTGCTGTGGATGAAACAGGTGCGCCTATATGGCAGCCAACGGAATTAGCACTTGCACGGGCACGGTATCTTCGCACGTCTTTACCTGGCTAGTTAAAACCTTTTCCCACACGCACTGTTTTGCCTAGGCGCGATGTGTAGCCTAAAGACGGGGCTACACAAAATAAAAAGTTATAAAATTCACAATTTCTAAACTACATCACTATATTGAGGTACCTTTTCTTTAAGAAAGGTGGAGAAAACGAATCGCGAATCAAAGGCACTTCCACACGCGATCACTAATCGGATCCAAGTAATTGGAAGTGTGCACCCTCAGTTCAGGGAAAGCGATATCGGGCGTTGACCCCAAGCGGAAATACGTTAATCCCGAACAGTCTTTAGAAACTCTTCGGGGTTCTGACGATCTCAGTTCGTCGCACGTTCTATTGACTGTGATTCGGGTTTTGCTTTCCCTTTCCACATCATGTCGCCAAACTAGATGAAAAAACTTTGAAGAAAGTAAGCATGGGATTCATTCTTCGATCGAAATCGACAAAGCCATCGAATCGACCAAAGCTGCTTGCATACTAAAAGGCGACCCGAAACAATGTTCAGCTAAATGAAGAATTTTTGCTTAACCAAAGGTGCGACCGCTACAAGGTAAGATGTGTTTCATTCTATAACTGACTATATAATAGGAATGTTCAATCAGTTGCAAGCTGGTCAGGTATATACACGGATGCCGGAATACCTGTAAGTAAACTAGCCCACCTGATTGATTCGTTCTTCCAGAATATACCTACATCAACACAATACATTCATCCATAACAGTTCATACGAAGCCATGGGGTCCGGGTATGATGGCGCGCTGCGTTGGAGATTTGTCGAACATAATAATCTAAAGAATGCATGTGAGCACATACTTTGGCAGAAACTGCGGTGAATCCGTGCACCCATGGTGGATTACCAACATACATACATACATACAATACATAAATACGTTTCCTGTCACTAAAATAAATTTCAGGTACTCATTAACATTTGACAAAAAAAAAAAGCTTATTAGGACTTCATTTTATGCTTCAGGCTTCTATCAACTCATCTGCAGCTATTCATATCATTTGTCCGTCAAAGGGCCCAGTAGCAAAAAAAGGATTTCAAATTCGTTGTCCGACCAAATAAATTGAGTCCAAAGCATATTAAAAGGCTCGAAAACTGTACTGCCTACATTATTTAGAAATATTTCTTAACGACTGTTTTTTAACTTTTGGCAAGGTCACAAGGTTGGTTCACAAAACGTGGTATTAATTTCTTAAAATTAAGGAAATTGCAAATTACATGATTCACCATTCCATACATACAGTTCCGTTCAAAAAAAAAAAAAAATGAAATCGCGTGAAGCAGCGCACCCAATTTCAACTTTGACAAGCTGCCATTTCTCTCTCGGTTGAAATTTTTTCATGAAAATTTCACACAATGTTCAACTATCTAACTAACACTCTACGAAATTTTAAGTTTTTACAATGACGGGATACAAAGATAGATCTATTTCCGTAAAAGAGAGAAATTTGGAATTGCTTCACTAATCTTGCTGTATCTTCGACAATTTTCATTGAAAAATCTTGAAATTTGGTCCAAAGATGTAAAAATGTTTGATCTTATACCAGGCCAAGTTTCGTCAAAATCGATGAACGTGATCAAAAATGGTGCCTGGAAGAAAATCAGGTTCATAATCGCCCAACATTCGATTTCATTCTTTTTTGGACGGATGGTTGTATGAAAAACATCGTAAACCATGTATTCTTGGTTTTTTCTTTCACAAAATCAAAGTTTAATACAAAGAAGGTTGTAAATTGATAGAAACTTCATTCCTGCTTTGTTTAGAAATAGAAATAGTTCCAACAGGGCTGGTATTGAAACACAAGAGCAAATAGAATACTCGCTTCAATTGTGTATCAAATTTGTTTATCGGAATATTTAGCAGGTCATTTCTGAAACTCTGTTCTTCTTATTTTCAACTCTGTCGAAACATTTTTCTTCCGAAACAAAGCACGAAGTTTTTATCAATTTACAACATTTTTTGTGGTAAATTTTGATTTTGTTAAAGAAAAAACCAAGAATACATGGATTACGCTGTTTCCCATACAAACATCCGTCCAAAAATGAATGAAATCGAATGTTAGACGATAAAATGAACCAGATTTTCTATCCGGCACCATTTTTGATCACGTTCATCGATTTTGACGAAACTTGGCCTGGTATAAGATCAAACATTTTTACATCTTTGGACCATATTTCAAGATTTTTCAATGAAAATTGTTGAAGATACAGCAAGTTTAGTGAAGCAATTCCAAATTTCTCTTTTTTACGGAAATAGCTCTATATTTGTTTCCCGTCATTGTAAAGATTTCAAATTTCGTATATAGTTAGTTGAATAATTGAACTAGATTGTGTGAAATTTTCATGAAAAAATTTCAAATGGCAGCTTGTCAAATTTGGAAGTGGGTGCGCAGCTTCACGAGATTTCATTCTTTTTTGAACGCAACTATATGTCTATAGTTAAATAACTAACACCAATGCATGTATTTGTTTTCTTCTATTTAAGCGAATAAGTAGTATACTGAAGGCAATACATTGTCTGCCATCAGAGAAAAAATAATTAAAAGTTTAACAGTACTATAACCTTATTCACTTATTTGATTTTTTTTAAATTTGTCATCCGATTTAAATTTGAAAGAAAATAAAGAGTTCAGAAGCTTCTAAGCGGAGTTGACGTTATTATACAATTTCATTTCCTCTAAATGAATTTAGGCATATGAGTGCAAAGTAGTGACAATTTTTCTTAAACAAAAATAGATACTCAACAACTTAAATTTAAATTCAACACTCTAAGTAACTCTACAAAAGTTGTTTGGTGAAATCAGGTTTAGGGAATAGCAACTTAGTTTGGAGAATCATTTCAATGCCCCATGGCACCCGAAAATTTACTTGAAGCTATTGTTTAGTTAATTTTCAAAGGAACTCACATTTTCTGAAACATGAGACTTCTTCAAAAGGACCAAATCTCTGTAGTAGAAAACTTTCAATACCCAGGTGCGAACTCAAACCTAACAACAGAAAGAACCCAGATGTGGAAACACGTGCATCCCGATGATGGTACTTTGCCTGCCCCCGGGAGGTTGACATTTGCTGTTTTTCTTTCTTTCAATATCCAGGTTTGTAACGTCACCCTACCTACTTAGTTACTGGATGCAGCTTTGGTTTGGTGCCCCGTGTCGATGGTCATTTCTATCGTTTTCTCGGAATTTCTGCTGCTAGAGTGTGTCCAGTAATTTGAGACTCCTGCACAGAAGTCATTAATAAGTAGACAAACTAGGGATAGTAACTAGAGCATGGAACAGAAGATACACACAGACGCACACAGAAACGAAGCTACATTTGGCTATAGCTACTTTACAGCGTTTTAATACTTTTTCGGAAGAGACTCAGACAATTTTTGTAGCTATGTCCTAAGTGGAAAGAAAGCCAGTGTTGTGGTATCGATTTTCTACTCGTCCCCATAAGCTTGCCCGCTAAGAATACTAACCATCCTACTTAATGAGATCGAGCAAGAGGTGAATTCAAATGCCTTTACGAGGGATTTTTTTGTCAGTTGAAACATGATTAAAGTGTATGCAGTGACACAGGTTTTGGCGATTCCAATCCCACCATGTTTTAGTCCTCATCCAGAGTGGAGTGTCAATTTGGCATTTTTGGAAGTTCAATGGCTTGCTGCGTTTTTCAGGGGTTTCCAGAAAAGATTGCAGAGGTCAACTAAATTTACCTTTTTTGAAGGGCTTAAAATTTCAAAGTTAATAAAGTGTTATTTAGGGGCGCTGAATCAAAATCCGAATCTTTCATTGAACGAAAAACAATTATATGTAGTTTCAAATGGGATTCGTATCCAACAATGTGGAAAAATTGAATATTCTCTTTTCTCTTCGTCAATCAAAATGTTGATGGCGGTGCCTAACTCCAAGGCCAAAAAACTCAAAAAAAACTATTCAGGATTTCTAGACTTCCTGCGAAAACTTCACTTGGAGGATTTTAACAACGTTTAACCGTATGTAGCCGTATGAATTAATTGTCTCCCTTTTTTCGCAAAATCATGTGGAAAGAATTCTTCACCTTATAAATATCAAACATACAGACATTACTATTTGAATCAACGCTTGTCATGGTATAAAATTTTGCGATTTGTTTCAGCTTCAAATACATTTTTTTTTAATTTATTCAAGTAACATAAAGTAAATTGAATTCATGTTCGCTTTTACGCAATAAATCAAGGAACCGTTTTTTCCTTAAAAGAGAAAAAAATTACGTGTGGATTGCTTGATATATGAATTACAAACAATTTTACTAATTTTCCATTTCATTATTTTCCAAATGTGACAAATATTGTAAACTGTGCATGATTTTTCTTTTTTTTCTTCTCAAATAACAAAAAGTTCCATGGAACATGCTCTTGAAAGCTTACTCAGGTCTGCTCGAGGGCTCTATAGAATTCTATTCAGCTGAAAATTTAAGTTCTTATCCACACTTTTAAGTTCTATAATCAAAGCTGAGTAGAAGGCTATTCAGCTTCTGTTTGAGATCTCAAATAAAAAAAATATAACCGGAAAACAACAAAGTGTTCAAATTTTATTTCTGTTTGATATCTTAGCTTCTTATTGATTACATTTTGATATTGCTTCTGCTTTAAGTGAAAATTATACTTTCTTCAAAATTGGAGACTTGAAGAATTGAATCCAAACTCTTCAGCCAGATGATAGGCGAACATGTTAACTCTGTACCATGGCCAAGGATTGAATTGTTGGTTGCTAAAACACCAACTTGAAGTAATTGTCTATAACCGTTTCAAAGTAGGCGAAATGAATTATAATGTAAATATTAACAGTCCACCAAGTGACAGTGATAAATATTAGGGCTACTGCACAGTGCATTAGTATTAGTAAGCCGTTGGGCATGGTTGGTCCGCACTTCTCAAATCAGACAGTGCGCTGTGTAAATCGCACCGTTATCTTCTACGATTTGTAGAGCACCACACTTCCTTCCGAAATGCTCTACACTCGTTTCCGAATACAACCGAAGCCGAGTGCCGAGCAAAACCGGTGCCCCAATAGCAACGCTACTGTGTGAGAAGGAGAAATCCCAAAACACACAACTGAAGTGCATTTTTTTCCTTCTCTTCCTACCACAGTAGGCAAAATAAACAGCACGAAACGATATTGCTTCTTCTTCTTCCTTTTCTTGTTGGGAACGAACCAAACCTACTGAGTTGCTTTAGCGCTGCTCCCCTACACTCAATGTGATGATTTTTTTCTCTTGCTCTCACCCTGGCGAAGCCTTCTCTGCTCCTAGATTGGGTGTGCGCCTGACGTCTTAACAGAGCAGGGTAAGTGTTTCAGAACGAAAAGTTCACTGAGTGGCACTTTTTAAGCCGCTCGGGGAGGAATGGACAACCATGCCGTTGGGCAAACAAAAGTGGCAGCTTGATGCAAAATGAATACGATTCGAAGGAAGAAAGTTAGTTTTCGAATTTATTTATGGAAACTATCGAAAGTTTTTAAATATGCAGCACATATTTGAGAAACAAGTGCATATGTTTATTTGTTGGCAAATTTGTTTTCTGATATCGAATGAGGTTATTTGAAAAAACTAAGATTCTGTATAGGATACGACTGTTTCCTGAGGATGCAGAGGAAATATTGCTAAAGATTTTCGCAACGAAAAAACTAAGCTTCATCTTCCGGGTTCAAAATTCTAAAAGATATACCCGAAGACTTTAACAAAAGATCTGGGGGAACCGTTGAATGTACCTTTCAAACATAATAGTCATATTTTTCATTTTGTTCTGCTAGTTCTGCACTGCTACTCAATCAAATATTCACCTAATTGATTCCACTTGATAGACAATGATTCGAAATATACTTAAATATTGGTACTTTTTTAGAGAACAGGCGCATTCATTTAAGTTTAAAACAACATTTAAGCTAAATTTTGTATTTTCCGCATATAAAAACCATGGATGTGTGCCCAACAGACCCCTTGCATGTGTGTGTAGCAAAAGCCCTATTGGATCCTGCAATGTTTTGAACATCAAAACGTAAGTTAAAAAGTTATAAGTTTGAAAAAAAAATTTTGTAATATTTTTTTTGCATAACATATTGTTTTTGCAGTTTTAAATAATGTAAGCTTGCATATGCAGCCAGTCAATGAGGCACTATTCCAGAAGAAGGAGGTCGTTTGTTAAAAAAAAGTTGAATTGAACTTGAATCCGAAGAAAAATGAAGGAGCATGGAATTGCAATTAAGGTAAAAGGTTACGCTTTTTCCTACTGTTTCTATGTCTTTCTGTGATACAACTTTCATATTTGAGAATATTTTATACCTACTTAAAAAACGATAGAAGCTGCTGACTTTTTAGGTGTGAATTAGAATTATTTAGATTATTGTTTCCAATCGTCAGACAGCTGCCCTTAATTAGTTATGTGAGTTAAATGCCCCTTTCAAAACTATTTGACCATTTAAGCTACTTTAACTTCAACCCCCTTCTCATAGAAGTTCCAATTCAGTACCGCATGGAACCAAATAGTTCGTAAGCAGTTTATTACAAACTTCGATAGCTCAAATTGATATTATAATATTTGAAGCACCTCAAACGTTTTCTGAGATTTTCAAAGGCTTTTCATGTTCTCTGAAAAGTAGGAATTTGGTACGGATTTTTATTTATATATTAGTAAAAAATTTTGATTTCCCCCGAGTACCTTTTATTCAGCCAAATGCGACTTTTGGTTACTTGAGTTATGTGGTTAAGATATGTTTTTGTGGTGATTCGTTTAAAAGCACTTAACTTCAGCTCTGAAAAGCACTAATTTTTTTTAGAATGCTTTATAGATCGACATTGGAAATTGGAGCTTATGATATAGCTCAGTTGTCAAGTCAGTTGCTTCCTTAGCCGATGTCCGTGAGCTCGAGCCCAAGAGTAAACATCGATCACAGGTGTACCGGATTAGTTTTTCAATGACTTTCCGCCAACCGCATCGTCGATATTAGTCCCGAATGACATAAAGATGTTAAAACGACTATAATCGTAAAAAAGACATTGGAATTGGAGGAATATTTTTCATCAAGTTGCATCATGAGACGGGAAACCATGAAAGTAAAATAAATAATAGATCAACATAAGAAAACAATTCAAACAATGGAAAGTTTCCTTTGTGGTCCATAAAACCTGCCTGCATGTTATCATATTTATAAAATGAGATTCTGATAAAGTTAAATAATGATTTTTTTTATGTTTCGCAAAAAGGACTCAGAGTTGCAAAATTTTAGAGTAAGAAGATACAACGATTTTGCTTATAACCAATTAAAAAGCCTTAATACAAACTTTCAAAAAGTTTTGAATACCAAAAAATATTTTTTCCACAAAAAAATCTATTTATAATTTTCATTTTTCCAACAAAAAAAGTTAAAATAAAAATCCACGTACTTTTATACTATTTCAAAAATACGTTCATTTAGCATTTAAACTAAAAAGGAAACTTTTTAGACCTCAAGTGGTTGGAAGTTCGAAAAAAGGTTGCAATTTGACACACTCTATTGTCCAAAGCAGAATATTTAATAATATCATGGAATCATTATTTCATTAACAAGGCAAAAGTCCCAAAAAATATTTGGTTCATATTCAAATTGACACTCCTACGCTAGATAACGGTGGCAAAATATGGTTCGGTTGAGGATTAAATAGGGTTTTAGGTATTGAAAGTGTATTGTAACAAATTATTAATTTTGTTCCGCTGTTTTGATCACTGTGCGACGTTATCACAATTTACTAAGCGGAATTAATCTAACGAGTAAATGCTGCACACGTTTTCAAGTGAAACAAAAAAAAACGGTTGACTCAGAAAGCTGACATTTTCTGGGAATTTCATGTAAAATGACACCAGAAACCCAGGCAAACCTAGATGTCTAATTATCCTGATCCGAGTATATTCGAGGGTTCAAAAAAAAATCACATATTATTTGCCAAAACCTGTATCACTGCCGATTTATGGTACCTAAATTTTATGGAGAAATGCTTCAATGAATTGAAAACTGAACAGTTTATCTATATGAGACACATCGACTTCGAACCTGTAACAACCAGTAACTTCAATCGGAACAAAACAACCATATCAGCAAATCAACCAAACTCATAACACTTTACAGTACACAATATATCTTTGAAGAATAGATAATTTGCTACTGTACAGTATTGTTTGTTGTTCTATGAGTAAAAAATTGCACATACAGAAACACAAACAGAACGGTAGCAGCAGTTTACGAAGGGGTGGAATGTTGAGGTTATGAAGGCGCAGTACATTCGGTGCTGAAGATGGATGGGATGAACAAGGATAGATACTTTGTAGTTTTGCTGTTTTTCCTATGATTGATTGTTGTTTGGAATTTTGCAGAGTACAGTTAGTAGATAATTTGTGTGTGGTTATTGTTGTTTTTGCTGTTTTTTGTTCAGTGGTGACATAGTAGTAGCTTGATGAGAAAAAGTTGAACAATATTCACCCGGACGCTCTGGGGGCGGCAGGCTATACCATTCACGTGTCACCACCAGTAGGGGACACCGAACCGAGCTAGGGCGGCCCCCGGAGGTGGCTCCGTAGTAGCAAATACTCCTGGTGGACAGGGTTCTAATGGATCGGTCCTTCTGGATTGCTACAGCGCACTTTTCGGTCGTTAAATTCGAGCAGTTGAGGCTTCAAATGTCACTTTTTAACAATTGTAAACCACTAATCGATTGCCAACTCGAAATCACTAATTTTCAGTCTTTCTTTTCCTTTATGACTTTTTGGGTGGATTTGATTCACTGATTTTTTCGATGCAAATTGAACTCTCAAGCAAAACTTAACAACATTTACACTAGAACGGCTAAATCATTACTGAGAAAACTATCACTAATAGCGAAAAATGCACTTTTCACTATTTCACCACAGCGCGTAGATTACATTACATCATTTTTCGCAATAGCTTTGTAAGCTTATTTGCATGACTCTCACCGTGCCAGGACTTTTCTGCCTTGAATCAACCCGATTATGGATTATTCTCCAGCAGAATGGAAAAACCTTCACCTACAATCAAGGGAAATCCCTGGTTTTGTTGGAGCACACTTTTTCTTCTTCTGCTTTTCCTCCAAAAGGACCAAAGATATGGACACCAGCGAAAAATTGAAGCACACACGAGCGACTCGGTTCACATCTTGCACCACATTGATTGGGAGCTGGCTAGCGCGTGGTGTTTTTCACCGTAGGGGGGTTACACAGGCAGGACCCGTTCTTCGTTCGTCTGCTGTGGCCTTGTGTTCTGTGACGTATCAGCAGGATGACGACGACGACGACGTCTAATGTTGTATGTATGCGTAACATTCGAACCGCATATTAAGAACAGTATCCTTTCTTTATGCATTGCGAGGGGTGGTGGCGGTTTCTGGATTTCCCGTTTTCCTGTTTTGGTGTCTCGGTGTATGGGTGTGTTGAGCTGTCAATTTTCCAGACTGCTTTCTCCTCGTGGATGTATGGGGCGAAAATCGCTAATGTTTAGGAATTTTCTTTATCAGCTCCTGGTAACATTTTTCGCTCACATGAAGGTGGCGCTGCCTCCAGCTTATTATTCAAAAAGCATTGAAAATGCTTCTTAAGAGTGTGGTGTGTTGCTCTGTAGGATAAAGTGTTCCTCTATGCGCCTATCGGGTTAAATGCGCCAATGACTGTTCGACGAAATGGCTGGCAAAACAACATATCAATTTAATCAATGCATTTTGAGAGTAATACGCTTGAACATGAAAGTCCATTAACACTTCCGGTGAAAATGAACGTAAAAAAAACAATACAAAACTCAAAATAAAAAAAACACGACACAACCAGCGTGTGTAACGCGCTGAAAGATAACATTCCAGCCAGACTCGTTTTTAACACTTTCCTTTCCATGGTAGCACAGGGATGATCCACAACTTCGCACATCTCGCATTTGAACAGCGCGCTTTGGATCAACACCATTTTCGCACCGAATGTGCAGGTATGAATGAAGAACTATTGCAAAAAATTTGAAGCAAATCGATTCACTAGTTTTTGTTCGGCAGATCAAAAACTACGCTAAAGTCGCATTCTTTTTTCAAATTTAAATCAACTTCAATTTCACAAGTTTTAAAAACTATCATTAACATTTCTTCAGACATATGTAGAAACTTGATGAAAAACGGGATTATAGGAAATCGGAATAAACAAAAAATATCTGCCATCCAAGTTTAATATGATAGAAGCTCAATTTAACTTATTGCGCAATTAATAAGCCACTGTCTCTATTCACCCCAACTGAAGGAGAGGGGTGTTTGGTATCCCCATTTCGGTTTCAGCATCAACATTTCTAAGTAATTTTTCATCAAAATTAAAAATATTATCTTTCCGATTTCCTTTGGTCCCCCAGGTGATTTTTAGAGTAAAAACCAAAACTTTGAGCGCTTTAAGGCATCCCTGAATCAAGCCCGATTGAGCTGAAATTTCGCCCAGGGCCAATCTACAAAATGTATATGGTCGGTTTTAAAAATTCGATCATCAAATTTTTACCATAGATCCATTGCTTCCTCAATATACAGCCTGGAGCTCCGCTCTAGAGATAGAGTGCAACAAATCCCTAATTACGGAGCGCTTTTTATCGTTACGAATATAATTTCCGTTGGCAAAATCCCGGGAGAGTTACGATGCAGGAACAGTTAAAGGAGTGCGTGAAACTCAACGAATATCGCCAGTTGTCAAGTTAGGAACATGTAGTGGACCGCAGCAAAATGTCATCATTTCTGTAGAATTTAACTAGGGTAAATGAGCCTAATTTCGCTATATTTTGTCAGAGGTTTTTAGATTTGATATTATTACGCCGAATCTTTAATACTTAGATATACAATTTTTTGGTAATTTAGTTTCAATTTTTTTTCTGAACTCTGTTTTGGTTTGAAATAATCATTTCAAGCCTTAATTTACGAAAAATATCAGGTTTTATAAAGTGTGTCGATGTTCCTAATTTGGCACTTATTGTTCCTTATGTTAACATATGGGTGTTCAAATGTATCAGCGTACCCAATATTACACTATTTGTTCCTGATTTTGCATATGGGTCTGTTTTTTTAATACTTTAATGAGAAAAATCTCAAAACTCACCTTTTTATAAATTTTACAACGTATTTGGAATATGAATAGAGAATTAAGGACTATTTAAATTCTACACAATATTCCTTTACGCTAGTTTTGAAGAAAGTAGTGGATGTTGAGCTTATTAAAATTCAAACTTTTACTATTCCAATGGATACATTTATTATATTTCAAAAGTAAAAAATTCATTGTAATGGATACAAATAAGTACAGTCAAACAGAGCATCATGCAACAGCTGGTTCGATGCAACATTTGTGTACCTCAACCACAAAATTTATTTAACTTTTATTTTAATATCTATATATATAAAAATGAATTTCTGTCTGTCTGTCTGTCTGTCTGTCTGTCTGTCTGTCTGTCTGTCTGTCTGTCTGTCTGTCTGTTCCCTATAGACTCGGAAACTACTGAACCGATTTGCGTGAAACTTGGCAGGTGTGGGTATTGGAGGCAGGGGAAGGTTCCTATTGTGGTTTGAGACTCCTCCCACTAACAGGAAGGGGGGGAGGGGCCTCCCAAACAAAAGACAATTTTTTGCATAACTCGAGAACCCATCAAGCAAATGGTATCATACTTGGCATGGGGTGGAATTTGGGAACGAGGAATATTTCTATGAATATTTGGTACCCCTCCCTCCTTTCAGTGGTGTGATAGGAAGGGGGGAGGGGGGCTACCTTACAATTTTTCATATAACACGAGAACTAATCAAGATATTGGATCCAAATTTGGCATGTGAAGGTATTTGGATACGAAATATATTTCAATGATTATTTGAGACCCCTCCCTCTTTCCAGTTGAAAGGGGGAGGGGCCTATTTCATATTTTTTTTATATAGTTCAAAAACTAATAAAGCAATTTTAACTAAATTTGGCATGGGAGGGTATTTGGATACGAAAAATATTTCTATGATAATTTGAGACCCCTCCCTCTTTCCAGTAGGGAGATATAAAGGGGGAGGGGCCTCTTTTATAGTTTTCAACATAACTAAGAAAGTAATTAAGCAAATGGAACCAAACTTGGCATGGGCGGGTATTTGGGAACGTGGCATGTTCTAATGATTGTTTGAGACCCCTTCCTTCTTACAGCGGGGTGGAAGGAAAGAGGGAGGGGAGTTTCATACAATTTTTACTGCATAACTCAAGAACTAAAACAGCAAATGGAACCAAATTTGGCATGGAACGATATTTGGGTACGAGAAATGCTTCTATGAATATTTGGTATCCATCACTCTTTCGAAGAGGTGCATGAAAAGGGGGAGGCGAGGTCTCCCTTACAATTTTCAGTATAACTGGAGAGCTGATCAAGCAAATTGAACCATATTTGACATGTGAGTGTATTTGGATACGAGAAATGTTTCTATTATAAATTGAAGCCGTACCTTTTAAGCGGTAAGATATAAAGGAAGAAGGGGGGGTTTCCATTTTCTTCCATAACTCGAGAATTAATCGAGCAAATGAAACCAAATTTGGCATCAAAAAGTATTTGAGTACGAAAAATACTTCTATGAATATTAAGTTATCACCTCTCCATTGAAAGAAGAGAACGGATGGTACTCCCTTTCAAGTTTATACAAAACTCAAAAATTTACTACGTAAATAAAACCAAATTTGGCATGGCATGGAATATAGGAAGAAAAGAGGGAAGCTTACATTTAACTTTTATTTTACAAAATCCGAGAAATGGACAATACTTAACATGGAAAATCATTTTGGTATGACTCTATGAAAATTTGACACATCATCCTCCTTTCAGTGAGAAGGTACATGGGAGGAGGGAGGTGAGCCCAATACAATTTTGTTAGCATATGTTCTCAATTTATGCTTACGAAGCCAACAAATGGAAACAAATATGGCATGGAAAGGTAATTGGTTACGAGATATGTTTCTACGATTGTTATAGACTCTTATGCTTTACAGTGTATAGAGGGAAAGAAAGAAAGGGGCTCCATACAATTTTTGTTGTAAAGCTCAAATACTATATTTGATATAAGAGGATTTTTGGGAACGAAAAAAATATTTATTAAAGATTACAATCTCCATTCAGCAGGGGGTGAAGGGAAGGACAAGGGGGGCTCTCTAATCAGTTTTTTAGCATAAATCCAGAACATATCAAGCAAAAACAACCATACTTTATAAGTTAGATTATTTACGAACGATTAATTTGGGACCGTTCTTTTTTAGGGCGAAACTTAAGGAAACAGATGAAAATTATCAGATCTTTAAAACAAATTTATAAATCGAGATTCAGAATATAAGTTATGGTTTGTGTTGCAATTTGAAACTCCAGCTGAAGCTCTCATTTTATAGTGGTTGCTTAAAATAATACCAAAAACAGTAAAAATTTGAATGATTTCTGAAAATATCATTTGATTCTGAAAGGTGTAGCAAAGCACACCGGGTCAGCTAGTAATGTAATAAAACTATCATTTAATGATAACAAAACGATGATGCCATAGTTTCTCACATCGTGAGAGAGTTTCATGAAGTTTTTGATTCTCATAGAAAATTCGAAAAATAAAAAATTCTACATTTTTGATGCCGTAAAAAAACTTTACACAATGTGACGGATTGACTTAGTGATATTAACTACAAACTTTATATGGAATTTATTATCCTACATCAACACTATTAGTTTATGAATATTTTTCGGACAATCATTTAATTTTTTAAAATAAATATTTTTAAAATTCCGTTACCAGTCTGCATGTAAATCAATGATTCACAGTTTAAATCTTATTCCTATATGCTAAAATATGATGTAAAATTTGTGTAGTACTTTTTATCTCTAAATGTATCAGCACCCTTATGCTTTCTTTTTAAAAATAAATCTTTGACAGAAAAAATATAAACTTTAATTCGAACAAAATCAAGAATAACTGCACATCGCGCTTTTGCGTAGCGAGATCACAAATATGTCAAAAACTATAACTATTCAAACTTTTTTTTTTTGATTTTTCATTAAAAACAAAGGTTTTTGCAACTTAGATACCCCTTTTTCTTAGTAGGATGAAAATCGCATGTTTTGTAAGTTCCAAAATAACTGGTGGAACCAATTATTTTTCTGACTACGTAAATTTGATGTCCCATTAACTTTAAAACTTTTGATGTACAAACGGTACGATTATCAGTGGACATTAGGTTTTTAGAAGCCATTGAAGTTGAAAAGTGTTGCATGATGCCCCAAATGACGGTATACAACGTGTTTTATGGAGATTTTTTTTTTAATTTTTCCTTTCGATTCTGTTCTCGTTGAGAAGCTCTCTGTAACTTGATGGTTTCCTTCACTGTCGCGAAGGGTGCGTTCTTTACAACCTGGCGAAAATATTTTTTCAACATTTTTAGCTTTGAGATATACTGCCGTTGGTCGCATAATTGTCACATGTGACATTTCTACGTTTTTCACTTTTTGATGCCAATCGTCATAATTTAATACGTATTATTAAAATTCTTTGTCGAAACATAAAGTTTATTCTAGAAATTTCAAGAAAAATTCAAAGTCAATTTGTCACACTGGGACAAATGGACGCATAACTGTCACACTGAGACGATTGGACGCATATTTGTCACACTCTAGAAAAGACCGTGTTATAACTTTGGAGCGTCTTAATAGAATTTCACCAAACTTGGCATACGTGTTCTTGATAGTCGGGAAGGGATCACGGAGATATAAAGAGGGGGCGGGTCACTGTTTTCGCGACATCCCAGCATGTGCAAGAAAAACTCTGCAAACTGCTTCGGGTTCGTTGCTGGCGCTTGGAAGAGTGCATGCAAACGTACCTGCTTCACTGCATCAGTCAAATTATTACTCTTCCGGCGCCGTGTAACTGTAGTCCACAATTAGCCAGGATGGCCATTTGTGATTGTCGGTGGTTTTAGCAGACCATTTTTTTGGTTTTGCTTTGAGTTTTTGATTTTGACGCACTTCGCAGAATACCGGTGATGTCTGTTTTTAATGTTTACGAACTATTCCGCCAGAGTTACTTCATCTGGAACTTGTCCCAGGACCGTATTCACTTCAAACGGATTGATTGTCCTCTTCTGGTATCGCTTCTCTCGTGGTTGCGACATTTTCAGCACGGCTGCTGACAATTAGTTGAAGAAATGTTGCTTCCTGATAAGTGAGTGAGCTGCCGCAAATTGCTCCTCCGTGCTGTTTTATTGATCGCCCCGTTAAAGACTTTGTTTGTCACCAGATAATAATCGCTTTCAAATAATCCGATTCAGACATGATTTTTTCAATTTAAGCTTCCATTCACGAATAAAACACAAAAGCCACACACGAAATACTAAACCAAACATCTACTGGGAAAATGTTCGTGGTGTGACAAATATGCGTCCATTTTTCGACTATTCATAGAATTTCGCGGCATAAATGTCACACAACGATTTTCATTAAAAAAACAGTTCATTTTCGAAAAATTTGATCGAGGCTCATTTGATAGGAGCATACTTCAGAGATCCACGGCATTGGAGTCAACAAAAATTGCGAAACTGTGCAATAACAGCAAATTGTTTTTGTGAAACTTTGATTGCGTTTTTCTCGCTTTGCCTTTTTGTAACATGTGACAATTATGCTTCCAACGGCAGTATACTGAAGTAAAAAAAAATCTTGTTTTATTAGCTCAAAACAGTTTATTTTAACAGATCGTTGAAAATTATGTTAAAACACAATTCTATCAATCAAATTTATTTTAAATACATTCTATGACTCTGATATAGTTTGGGAAACTTTGACTTTGTCCATAATAAGGAACACATTGAAAATAGTGTTCCTAATTGTGGACATATGCTTTTATTTAGTTTTTACACGAAAAAACATGGTTCTAACATACTAGTTACCTAAATAATGATAAAAAACAATCCGACGAAAAATTTCAAAAAAATCTGTTGACAAATTCAGCTTTAATCTTCTATTTCTAAACAGGTGTTTTTTAAGAATTTTGCTAACAATTCCATACAATTTGGACAAACTTTGAAACAATCCGGATTTTACCAATAAATCCTGTGAGTTAGAAAACTAATTTGTGTGTAAAATTAAAGTTCACATGATCCTTTACATTATCTTTTTTTTTTTGATAATTGTGATAAGTGAAAAATAACATCAAAAACAGGCAAAATCGAACAGTATGTTAACATTAGGTACACATGCCAATTAGGAACACTTACCCTACTAGTTCAAAGCTCAAAACCTGCAAAATAGGCTTTTTATGAATGTATGAATTTAGAAACAGTTATCTTCTTTCGGTCTTCTAGAAATTATTCGATGTTTGAAACTGTAGACTTTTGAATCAACTGTTTTTCATACTACCCTAAATAAAAAATATGAAAAGACGCAGCAAGATATGATAGTAGGTAGTAAAGGTATTCGTTCTTTTATCGTTCAAAACAGAGAAACCGTTGATGTGTTTTCATAGTAGGTATATTATTGCAAAATAGATTGTACAAATATATGAATAAAACTCTTCAAATCATGTTCTCAATGTCTATGACATTTTGATTAACTGTGCCCGCAACAAAAACCCATTAACTCCACCTTCAATCGATCAGATAAGGACTATCAAGCGCACCCCATCCGGCCGCAACGCCACCCTCATCAGCACTGGATAGTTTCGTTCGCAACATGTGGCCCACCTGTTTGTTGTACACAATGTTGTCCTTGGTTCTAAAACAGAGAATTGTTTTTTTTTTATTTTTTACTATTGCTCAAAAGATGCCACTGAATCTCACCCGATGATGGTTCCGAAAATGCCGAGTTCGGAGACGAGATCTACGATTTCCGGTTTTTCCGTTGATCCAGGTCGTACCATGTATCCCCGGGACAGTGGCGGAAAGATGCGTTCCATCAGAATCCAAGCCGAAAGTTCTTCTTCATTCATTTTGGCCAGTGCGTTAGGAATATCTTCTCCGTAGACATTGTTACCGCCGCCCTCCCTTTGGGGTTTCAGCACGTAACGTTCCGGATTGGCGAGTGCCAACTTGATAGCATTCTCCCCGCCTTCCGCTTTGTCCAGCGAATACAGTCCGGTGAATATTTCTTTGATTAATCCAATTTGCTTGTCGTTGGAGATGAAGCGTTTCAATGTTCCTGGTTTAGCGAGAGCTTGTTGCACTTTTTTGGTTCCAGCCAAATGGTACTGTATCGAAGGGCACTTAATGGCAGCGGATCGTTCCATAAGGAGTCGGGCATCCCATTCAGCTGTACCATGGTAGTGTCCTGGTTCATACCCAGCCCGGAAATAAATTACAGACACCTCTTGACCGTTTAAAAGTAGCTCTTTTGAGGTCCCCAGTTTACCCTGTTGAGAAATTTGCGTGAGGGTTCTTCTCAAAACCTGGATGTGCGGATAGGTTTCCCTAATGTAGAACTCATGAAAACGTTGATCGCAGATATTGTACGTAATGTCCTCGATGACAAATAGAATCGCAGCCTGTGGACGGTTCTGAATTTTCCATGCTTCGACCATAGCATCACAAAGACCCGATAATGCACGATTTTCCGGCAGCTAGAAATGCGATTTTTGGGTCTTAGGATTCATCGAAGATCAACCTTTCGATCTATACTTACATTGGCGAGCTTATCAGTATGGCCAAGTTCGTTCAAGATGTAACTAATTTTCGAAAAAATATATTGTAATTATGGTATTAATCGAATGTTTTTCGAATCATAAACAGACAAACCATGCGCTATAATAGATACTACATTCATAGGTCATCGGGAAGAAGATCGAAAATCTAGTGTGGTTGAAATTTTAGGAGAAAAAACGGAAGTCGTAGCCTCCACCATGATCGAAAACAAAAAATGTTTATGAAATTGAAGTCTCCAATAAATACTACCAAAAACTTTTTAGATTGGGTCAGGCGTATTGTTTCAGAGAGAGCAACTTATACAAAGCTTGCGATTAATGAAGCCTATAAACGTTAGTGACGTATTTGTGCAATAGAAAAATCATATCCGAACTGTGCTAGTCGAACAGAAAAAAACGTAAATAAAAAAATGCTAATAATTGTAGGAATAAATGCTAATCGAAACGATAAAGCTTACAAAACTACAAGATATGTATGGTTCAAAGGAAGTAGAGAATACCTATGCATCGGTGTCAGATAGGTTGAAATACCGCCGAAACTGGAGGCGATGGTGTTGATCTCCACCTGCTTAATCGCATTCGAATCGATAAAGTTGGCCAGATAGTCAGACCGCAGTAAAGCTAGCGAGTTCGGCTGGAAACAACGCGATTCAAGTTGGCGTCCGGATAAAAGGGAAGGATATTATTATCAAGCAGATGATCGCCACCATAACATCCGAAAACGGATTATCTTTGGGTAATGATTTTAAGTTAAAGGTGTTCGTCCTCTGAGCTAATAATCGGTGACGTCCAGTTTTTTTTACTTACAACTCGACCGACGTCTGTAGCTATTTAAAAACTTTTTACAATCCGACCTGACGACTGATGACAGCATTGAGGTACAAAGTTTCTACGGTATTTGTAAAGATCCCAGATCAAATAATTCTACCGGCAACATATATCGATTAACTTTATTCATGCGAGTGTTATTGTTAAAAATCACGTCGTTTTAGTCAAACAATTATTATTCAAGGGTTATCGACTTGTCCAATGTTAAACGATTTTATGCGTTGATTTTAAAATCCTTCATAATCAGTTCTCCATCTCCTTGTCCAGAATCCTTCACCCAAATAAGGTCTTATAAGTCAATTTATCATAGGTAATAAGATTCATATCGCTTGACTCGTTTCATTTTCAACCAGAAAGAGATAATGTATGCCATTGATTTGTAAGGTGATAGGTAAGCCTTAAAAAAAACAATAAAATTGAGGTAGGTCTTTGAGTGAGTGATGGATACGGTTCAATTGAATACAACTCGTTCATTAGTTAGCCGAGATAGCCTCTTAATGTCAAGAAACCTAGAATTAATCCTATAATTATAATATAATAAGGCTCCACGGTACGAACGTTCCAAGATGGACATGCCATCTACCATAGCTGCGGCAACACCCACGAGCTTGGAACAGCTTTTATAGTGATGGGAAAGCTTCAAAAGCGCTTGATCGGGTGGTGGCCGATCAACCCACGAATGTGCCGGTTGAAAATCAAGGGCCGGTTCTTCAACATCAGCATCATCAACGTGCACAGCCCTCACTTCGGAAGTACCGGTGACAAAGACGAATTCTACCGCAGCTGGAGCGTGAATACGACCGTTGCCCAAAACGTCAAGATGGTTATCGGGGATTTTGACGCTCAGGTCGCCCAGTAGCAGAAATTCAAACCGACAATTGGAAGGTTCAGTGCGCACCAGCTGACCAACGAAAACGGCCTCAGACTAATAGATTTCGCCGCCTCCAAACGAATGGCCGTACATAGTACCTTTTTCCAGCACCGCCTCCCACACAAGTACACTTGGAGATCACCGTACCAAACGCAATGACAGATCGACCAAGTTTTGATAAATAGCCGGCATTTCTCGTACATCATGGACGTCAGATCCTGTCGAGGCGCCAACACCGAATCAGACCACTATCTGGTGATGGTGAAGATGCGCCCAAAACTCTCCGTAGTGAACAACATATGAAACCGACGCCCGCCTCGGTTAAATATCGGACGAATGAAGCAACTTGAGGTCGCAGAAGACTACGCTCGAAGCACTGTTGGGATACCATCAAGACAGCCATCAACAGCCCTGCGGAGAACGTCTTCGGTCATGTGGAACGAACGACTGATTCGACGAGGAGTGTAGGAAGGTGATGGACGAAGAGGCCGGCGGCGTAGCCAACGATGTAGAGGGGCCACTTCCAACGATGAGTGATGGAGGGACGGATTCATGGAGGGACGGTCAACGACGGACCAGATCTTCACATTACACAAAAAATGCCATGAACACCGAGTCCTTACGCACCACCTATTCATCGACTTCAAAGCCGCGAACTACAGGATCGACCGTGACGAGGTATGAAAAATCATGGACGATTACGGCTTTTCCGGGAAGCTGACCAGACTGATCAAGGCGACGATGGATAGAACGCAGTGCTGTGTGCGGATTTCGGGTCCTGCATGATGTGGCGCTAGAAGATGTTATTCGACGAGCGGTGGGTGAAATGCGGGGCACGATTTTCAACAGATCCAGTCAACTTATCTGCTTTGCCGATGACATTGATATAGTCGGAAGATCATCTGCGGCGGTGGAGGAGATCTATCGCAAACTAAAACTCGAAGCAGGAAGGATTGGGTTGATGATGGCCTGCGGATCCGAGACCGACCGATTCCGCTTGTTCAATTATAACAAGGTCACGATGGACGGCGACGAGTTGGAGATAGTCGAAGACTTTGTCTATCTCGGCTAACTCGTAACCGCAGACAATGACACCGGAAGTCGTGCCTACTATGGACTCCACAAGCAACTACGGCCGAGAAGACTTAGCCCTCGCACGATCCATGTCTCGTGCTCGTAGAGAACAACCGGTCTAATGAGCGTCATATTGTTTTATTGTTTTATTGTTTTAAAAACCATCTGACATAGTTGTCTTAATGATATACTTAATTTAAGGTTACATAAAAGTTACATTGCACGAACGATGATGTTTCTAATTATTATTTCTCAATTCGTCACTTAAATAAGATTCAATCCGTCGTTTAAAGGTTGTTGTACATACATTGAAGTCAAAAAGCGTATAAAAACGTAGAAAGCTTATTTTTGCGGAACGTAAAGGGTCGTTACTTCCATACCGAGTGCTTCTTGATTCTAGTGAAAGCCAGTCACGATTTCTCAGAGCTCTTTCAGGGGCATAGATATTACATCGAGAAAGAAGCCATGAACAATCGATTTCATTTCGTAAAACCTTCGCCACGAACAGTGACTGGCCGATGGCATGACGATCCGAGAGTGTGTGAAATCCCAGTAGGGCACAACGCTGAACATACGGTGGCAGGTTAAGAGGGTTCTCCCAAGGCAATTCCCGAAGAGCATATCGTACGAATCTTCTTTGAATTGCTTCGAAACGCGCAATCCACACAGCTTCAAAAGGCCACCACACTAGGCTTGCAGATTCTAATGTTGAACGAACCAAACAGCAGTATAGAGCTCGCAGGCAGACAGGATCAGTGAATTCTTTGCTCAAACGTAAGATAAATCCCAGCATCCGGTTAGCTTTCTCGATAGTTGCAGAGTAGTGGTGCTTGAAAGTCATATACAGGTTACACTTAGTGCGAGGGCTAAGTCTTCTCGACTGCATTGCTCGAGGATGACCTGCGTACACTCGGAGTATTCGAGCGACGACTGTTAAGAACCATCTTTGGCGGCATGCAGAAGAACGGAGTGTAGAGGCGAAGGATAAACCACGAGCTCGCGCGACTCTACGGCGAACCCAATATCCAGAAGGTGGTGAAGGCTGGCCGGATACGCTGGGCAGGATATGTTGCGAGAATGGCGGACGACTGTCCTGCAAAACAACAAGTGTAGCGTGTTCTGGCGAATGTGGGATGTCCGAGAAATTGGAGAACGGTTGCCATGGACCGAGTGAGTTTAAGGAGTTATGTTCGTCAAGTTATGTCGTGAAACCAAATACTACGAAAATAAAATAATTATTCGTGCAAAATGGTATTAAAATCTACTTTCAAGGCATGATAGCAGAAATGGGTTTTTAGGCAATCGTTTGTGTTTGCTGGAAACATGTTTGTACCGTGTATTGACGAGCATAGAAACAAACAGTCGTGGTTGAATCATCGAATTTGCACACGCATTTGTGTAATGTATGGCGGCCTTTAGGAACAAGGGAACGTGTAACAAGTGAGAGAGGCTCGGTTTGTTGGGCAACGAACGCTCGTGTACGTTTCCGTGTACGAAGGTCAGGTTGAATTGTTTTTTTCGCATTTGCTCTGTTTGAGGCGCTATAACTACTTACTCCGGCAAAGTTGTAGCCAGAAAAATTACCGGCTCTTTATATTGGAATAAATTATTACAGAAAAATTAAAAAAGTGACATTCTCCGAACAGATTTTTGCATTTTTCCATACAAAACTCCAACCAAAACAAGTATAATCTTTTTTTTTAATCTGCAAAAAGTCCGTTGTTTTTTTTTTTTTTTTTTTTCAATGGCCCGCCACACTCCCCCACACCAAAAAACTCAATTTGAGCCTCCTGGTAATGGACACATCAGTTCTCGGCACGTCTGGCAGCTAAGATAAAAGAATTCAAGATCGCGTTCAAAATTTACTCATGCCGAGAACTCAATTTTTTTTTATTTAATGTGCGAGGTAATGTAACTTTAAGCAAAACAAATAACACTAAAAGTGAATCTCAGTGGAAAAAGTTTCCTTTGAAGAGATCCACTTAGAAAAAAGGGAATTAAATTAAATAATTAAATAATTACTTATACTAATACTAATACTAATACATATAATTATAAGCAAAAAAAATTAAAACTTATAATTAGGATTTATTAAGGAAGGTTTTGACCAAAAAAGAAACTTATTAGATTATAGGCGTTTTGAAATTCAAAAAAGGTTGCAATTCAACCGACCCTATAATTACACAGACACACCTAACGAACTCAATCGGATGGAGGATTCTGGACGATATGAAAATACAATTTATTCCGTCACATGCAAAACAGCTTTAGTATAATATATTGATCTGATGCGTTTCTGTTGTTTTTTTTTAGGGTGACGATTTTGAAAGAAACTTAACAGGAAAACAATTGATCGTACAGTTGAAGCAAATCTACAGGAAAACATCAAACAGAACTACGATAAAATAACAAAGTTTCGACTTAACATTTGAGCAATGACTAGCATGAATGTGGTTTCGAAAGTGTTAATTTATCTATTCGTTTTTCATAAATTTTGTAACCATTAAAATTAAGACCTATTATTTCTCTCGACTTACCAAGAAGGAAGTAGGATCGATTTAATGTCAATTTTACCTATGTTGATACAGTTTCTCGGGGAAAAGAATTTAGATGAATTGACATTATGCCTCTCGGTTGGTCAAGCACGGTCAAGAAACAACTCTCCCCAATATCGCAATAATTTTAAACAAGCCGATAAAACTTAACCAAAAAAAAGAAAAACATGCTGTTATGCGGCGTGGTTATTCAGATAAGATAAGTTTTTGTCATGTTTGATGGCATGCAGGCTGTTGAGCTCTATCAATTTCACAAACATTTTTGTGTTTGATTATTTAGGTTTTTTTTTTGGAAAAAATATAGGCAAAAATTACAAAGTTGACAGAATTCGAACTGCTGAGAAAGAAAACTTTTACTCTGGTGAATGAGTATGTAATGTTTCCGATTAGTGAGGAAAGTAATCTACGAATTACAACTACGAAATAAAAAAGAAAATGAAATGTTTTAAATATTGAGTGTAGCATGAAAATAAGGATGAATATGAAACGTTCCAAAAGATCAACGTCAGGCACAACTTCTATCGAACGGATTGTAGGTTTAGAAATGATAAGATAAAACAGCTTCTCTCTAATGACATTCATTTGAAGGTTGCTACGGGGTGCAAATGTGTGGGAGGGAAGTTAACCTTTGCACTGCCTTGCTGGCCGGTCCCAGGTGCCCGAAACCGGAAGCGATGGCATTGATTTCCACCTGCTTCCAACAGCAGTAGGGCTTCGCTCGGCTACACTGAACTTGGCAAGCGTTTTCGCATCTCGTTTCCAGCATCAAATCGGATCGTAAAAGGCCCAGCGATATCGGCTGGTTTGTTTGTTTGTAATAGTTTGTTTTTTTTTATCAATAAGTTTTATGTGGCGACATTGCAGGATTGCAATCGTTAAGGTGGTTCAATGGGGTGATGCAGATTAGCAAAGCTTATCAGTAATTTAAATTTAATTGCGAATCGAACGTATTTCGTTTGAGTATTTCTTAGTTTTGGTGGTCATTATGGATGATGATTTGTTTTTGTGAATTGGTATGAGCGGTAAAGGATGATAAATAAAATATAATACCTGAGTGATCCCTTCATTCATAACGGTTTCGTAAATCTCGAATAATGAACCTGTAAACGTATCAACCTTGATGGTATTTTTAAGGGTGTCCCGGAGAAATTCCGAATCGTGAGCCACAGCATGCATCAACTCGTTCAGGGTAAGTTGAAGCTTGATCGCCTTTTCGAACTCTTTCCTGGGAAATGAGCTCGGCGTGAGGATAAACGGTGCAAACTGTGAGAGAAAGATTATAAAAAATTATCATTTCTTGAAGTATTTAGATAATAAGCTATACATTTGAGTCAAATGACGTGATTCGGTACTGGTAGTTTCTTTGCGCCATCTTCTCAACGCTCATCTGAACTGGCATTATTATTGAATTTCAGTTAAAACACCAGTAAAACTGGAGATATAAATAGAAAAATCCAAAACCAATGAACGAATACATAAGGTGCATCGATAAGCCTCAGCATACAGAAAAAAACATGATTCATGCTTAAATTAGATAGCACGTGCTTTCGGAGTACAATACAATATTTAGAATACATCGATAATCAGGTACTGCATTTTGATTAATTTGTTTCAGATGAAGAAAGCTCTTTAAAGTTGGCAGTCATTTATGAATTTAAATTATTTAAACATTATAATGTATGTAGGTATGTATATAAATTACCAAAATTACGTTATAAAATACATATAACTTTATTTGTAGGGGAGATGAGGGCATAACGAGCACCCGAGGCATAATGAGAACTACGCTTTTCTACGAAAGTGCGTATTTTCTTAAATAAATTTTCATGAGGATTTGTTTCGTACTTCCTATAGTATTAATTTTTCACAAAAAAAGGAATCTCCTTATCATCTTTACAGAGATATTTAAAAAAAACTAGCTTGGTTCTAAAGTTACGAAAATATTATAATTTTTGAGCACCACGAAATAAGCTCTTATGATCTTAAAATAACCTTGATCAATAATGTACGCACTGCAACATGATGTACACATTGTTTCTCAATTTTTACCATCATAAAATTTTTGATTTTTCACTTTTATCAATTTTAAAACACGTTTTTACTTAAATTTGTTGACTAGGGGCATATAGAGCACCATATTATCGAGGCATAATGAGCATTTTCTGCCGTAGAATCTAGCAGCAAAATAAAATTGATTTAAAGCGCCACATCTTGACTAGTTTTCATCTGACAATTTAGCCTATTGGTAAGGTGTCGGAGAGGTAATCAAAAGACTAGAGTTAGATTTCTGTTCGAGGTGATTTTTTTTCCATTCACAATTCATGATCGATTTTTTTATTGTTACATTATACGGCTAGTAGCATCATCCTCCGAACAAAGCACTTAATGTATGAGCGTGCGTGAATTGTTTGTATTCTACAAACAGACCTAGATTATTTTGTTATTGCTTTGTTTGATGAATCTACGACTCACATGACTTCATCGAATTGAATTCGCTGCTAGATTCCCCGGCAAAAACGCACATCTTGCTCTGATTAATGGTGCTCATACTGCCTCAGGGGGGGTTCTCATTATGCCTCCACAGTGGCTGGTTTTCAGCTTTTGGCAAATTTTTTTACAATGCATTTTTTAACGTTTTCATCTAGTTTTTCACGTTTCAGCCCGTTAGGGAATAGGCTTTTCAAGTGTCTGAACACGAAACAATAATGTAACCTCCATATTATAGCTATTTTCTATGGTTAAATAACCGTTTTCCTTAAGGTGGCCATTATGCCCCCATCTCCCCTACCCCATGTACCTACATAAAGAAGATAGTGCTCTGCTAGGTTGGTGTGACGGTTCAGAAATACCAGTTGGTTGCATATTTGGCTTACTGGAATTCCAATAAATTGAAAAACAAACAATTGATACAAACATAAAGAAAATTTTGTAAATCCAATATGTTTAGCATTTATTTACCCGGCCATAACTAATTTTCTTTCCCACATCCGCCCACAGTGTGGGTGGAGCACCCTCATTGTACATAAACTTATGTAAACCAAGGTGGGTATATATTTAGTGTTTAGTATTTAGTGTATCTAAGAACCTTGATGTAAACAACGAACTTCGTCATCAAAACAACACGCATGAAAAGCCTGTTTCCTGCCAACGTCATTTCCATCCCATATTAACAAAATTTGTTTGTTTAATTTTAACTTTTCCGGAAAACCTACCTGTAACACGTCCGGATTGAATTCGGCTTTAGAACGCATCGCTGCCCCGTGCATGATGGCCCAATCCTTGGCCTTTTCTACCACATCCAGTAGTTTGGTTTCTTCAATCGGAAGCGGAATACAGGACTCAAGTAGAGGGACATCTTTGTTGGAACTCATTTTCGAAAGATTAGGAAACACCGAATTACTTGGACGATAGTGGACAAACTCCGTACAAACGCAGTGCCGGTTTAATGTTAACTAACACTGAATTCGAAAACGAAGACGGTAGGTAATACAATGATTCGACAGTTTAGCGGTGTCTTTTCGGGAGTAAATACTGTAAATTGATAAGATAAATGCGAAATAAGTACGTGCTAACCGAATGATACTCCTCTACTACTCATACCATACATGGGGCGGTGGAGCGGACACGATAGAACGAAAAATGTTTGTTTATGTTTTTGAAAAAGAGTATAAGGCATTTCCCCACTTGTCAGACGAACAGCTGATTTCTCATGTTTACATTTTCTCGGCATATCATGGTAGGGTAAACATAACAACAACATTACGCATGCTCAATGGCCAGATAATAACAAAATACAATTGGCAATGCAATTGTAGTCGTTTTGCAAGCGCACCTTGGTGAGGAGAATATAAATTCGTTATTTAATTCATTGTAAATTCATAACAAGTTGAGACATGAAGGTATGTTGATGCTTTTAATGAAAGAAATTTTTAAAAGAAAGCATTGAACAGTGCTTATCATCAAAGATCAAAATGGCGACCAGTTGGTGTTTACATTTTTCAAAACAAAAACAAAAAGCTACCCTACCACAATCTGTCTCAGGAAATACTCTATAGCAGCCAGGTTGGTTGATGATGGGGCTGATGAATTTAATGATGCTGATGAAATCATCCGATGATGGTGCCAGCATTGTGTGCTGCCATCAGAGAGCTTCTTGCTACAACCTCTTAAAATTTGAATAAAAACATAAAGGAAAGGTGATAGTTGAAAAATTTAAAATTAATGCTCATCTGCCAAAAAACGTATATATACTAAATTTACATTCAGAGAAAGGTTTTTTCTTAATATATAAGAACGTCTCTTGACACTCTTGACTCAAGAATCTTGAGCCTGCCGGAAGTTTTGGGAGCACTGTTTCGTTATAAACCTTTTAAACGCGTTTTGTTCCGGAAGAAGCTAAATAGTTAGTGAATTCATACCTCATACGGATTTAAAATACCTTAATTCTAAATTTTATGTGGAATCGATTGGTGCAGTTAACGTTGTAGTATCATGTTCGAAGTTAATAGAAATAACTCCGGGAATAAACAGTAATTTGCTATTTGAAGTGAAAAATGTTTGGTTCGAAGATGACGCACGCGATGGTGGCGTGAAAAATTTCTTGAAAAGTGTCATGAAAAATAACCACAGATGGCGCTGTTCAATAAGTTTGAATCCTGACTAGCGTTACTGATATCGAGATTGATTTGGTTACCTGTAGAAGTAAGTACTACAATTTTTTCTAATCTTGTTTTTTTTTAACTTTTTACGTGGAATTTGTTAGAAGAGCATATTAGCAGTGATAAGCTACAACGTCGTAAGCCGTTCTGATTACACGATATTCTTTCTTTTGCTGGATTTCACCATCATGTGCGCAAAACGCGGTGAAAACAAATCGTCTTCAGATCATTTCGCAATCTTTTTTTTATAATTCCTTTATTTGAAACGGCTCATGCCGTTAAGTTTTAAGGAGCCGAACTCGTTTTTAATTTTTCTACAATGGTCTGCTTAGCATTTCGCAATCTTCAGTATGTCAACTCTGAGCGTTTTTTTTTTTCTGGGATTTTAACACCTGGGCGTTATTCATCCCCCTCTGAGAGTTTTATATGGAAACTAAATGTATAGGTATAGTATCTGGTAGTATCACCAGAACCAAGTCCAAGTATGTCATCAGCGTTAATGTGACACTAGATTTGTTGGCAGGATTTTAAAAATTCGTTCCTAGATACGGGTTGAACTGAATAGTATAAAAAATTAAACAATTTTACATTCAAAATATATTTATTTTACTTGTATTGTATGTAACTTTTACAATAGTAGCTATAGTGACGTAGAAAATGGATGTATACAATATTCTTTATATATTGTTTCAATATACGTTTATGACTTGGATAACTTTGCCCAAACCCAAATAATTTCAACCTGGTTGGATTAAGGATTTCAATTAGGATTTGCTTCCTACAGTATTCCACTTGAAACTATTGAATTCACCCAACAAACACATTCTCGGATCAATTAATGCGTGTATGGTTGTATATTGTGGCGCTGAATGTATAGTTCATAAGACTAGTAAAATAGTACATGTTAATAAAATGGCTTATGAACTGTTTTGTGACGTTATTGTAAACTGTGCCTTTTCTATGAAGGCTGCAGAACTAATATTCCCAACAGTGGACCGAAACCCTGACAAATGTTTTAAGAATACAATACAATCAAATGTTCTTGTTTACTGTTGCTGGCTACATGGAATCGTCAGTACAGAAAGGTTTAAGCATATACTTAGATGCTTGGAAACTCCGATTATTAAATTACGATAATTTAATCCGATTACAATAGATTGGTTACTGTTACGCATTTAGAACTTATTTTTATGTTGCATTTTGATTAAATAATCAAATTTTGGCTAGTGTATTTCGAATTTGGAATGCTTTTATCGTTTCATTTCCATTCATCCCTGTCACAATATGTGGTTCTTTCCTCGTCCAATGACACGTAAAATTTTCTTGCTTAATTCAATATTTTTGAAATATGGTGAAAGAACTTTATTTTTTTTTAACGCGCGAATAGTAGGAAACGAATGACGCTTTATGTTGAGCAGTGTTTTCTTTTCGAGAATTATGAATCGTTTGCTATCAATCAACAGTAAGAAATAATTGTAAACAATTTGAATTTTCTGACAGATATTATTAATAGTAGCTTCTACTTTTCGCGCTGGAAAAGTTATAGATGTTCTCTCACTTTGTGTTTTTTAATAAATTCTATCACTCCAGGAGCTTCAAATCAAGATTACATAATATGAAACTGTGTTTAAGGTGCTGCAATGTTTCATAGCAGAATCCTATTTCCTGTGCACTTTGTTTTATCATTCTATTCAGCTTTTTTAAAGACCATGTCCATTGCATAAAATCTATATCGCTTTTCTAACAACGAAATTTAATGTTTTTAATGCCAACAAAACCACTATTGAACAATAATTTGAAATGTAACGTATGTACCCAATTTGAATAATACAACTAAACGTTTCTACTTTTTGTTGGTTATAACTGTATTTTCGGTTCTGTTGAGACTTATCATAAAACCTATCACCTATGGTCATTATTGAATATCACTCATGTTTATCCATACTCCAAAAATAATTCCATTTTCCATCACAATCGTCTTACATGGCACACACTTTCGTTAAACTTTTCCTCGTTTATTCTTGACAATGTTGTTTTTTTTTTACTTTCTGTATCGGCTGAGTTACTCCACGAGAGTTAATTATCTTATTGTGTTCTGATAAAGCCTAGCTAGGCTTTGGAGAAAGTAAATAACAATTCATCTGTAAAAGTATTCTCTAACAAAAGCAGCTTCTTCAACAGGGGTTTTTGGTAGCAAGAAATGGAAGAGAACACTGTTTAACCTACAGTATCGAACTTGCGGCCTTTCTATTGCTCTGCATTCATAGAAAGTAATCAATTTCGTGTACCGGGTAACAGCTGCTGCATGTATATGTTTTCGATTCACTGGAGAGGGGTGGGGGAGGGGGTCTTGCAATTGAAAGTATATTTTATCGATTTTCCAATCGCTTATCACATCGTTTCCTTCGTTCCTCATAAAAACATTCGTTCGCTTTTCCAAGCATTCTTCCGCTAAATACAGAATTGAATAGGTATATGCGATAAAAAAGAATGTTTAGTGGAGCTTTAAAGTTTTATCTTATTCTAGAGGACTGTGGACTTTGATTATAAATTCATTATATAGTTATTGTTGCTTGAGTTGATTACTTTTAGTATTCGAATTTGATTTGACAAAAAAAACTTTAAAACTAGAGTACTAAATATGCAGTGTGTAAGTGTAGTGTGTTTCTTTTAATGCTTTCTAAAATGACTTCACTAATATGATAAGTGGTGGGTTTTTTTTCTCACAATCACTCGTTCACTGCTGGCTTGGCTAATCTAAGATTAAATCTTTTCAAAATGTCTCGACTAAAGGTTTTTGTTTTTCTGCAAGCTGTTGTAAAACAACGAGAGAAAACACTAGATATGGGTAATACCCGAATCGAAATAAAGAGTTAAAGTGAAATATTATAATAAATTTACCTTTAAAATATATCAATCCAAAAAATGGGAGATGTTACTTGAATACACATACTTCATTGTACTTATTTTAAATTTGAAGAACATCACTACTATAGTAACATGTTCACGAATTATATAAAAATTGGAAATAATGTTGATTAATTGATTCGCAATATGCTGTTTAGATTTAGCATTTCCGTTGGACTTTGATTTATAAACATTTCAAATTGAATCTTTTGAAGGTGAAAACCTTGTTTTCTCAAGAGTGTTTTACAAATGCTTGCTTAATTTTATGTCTTTTTTCTTTAATCATTCCTGAATGTCCCAGATAAAATTATTTACCCTTCCTACAAGCGGTATATAACCGGGTCAAGATAAACTTCAACCCTTCTCTTGTGGTGTATCCTTACGTCTGCAAACAAAGTTCATTCCACGAACCCACTGATAAACCCTAACACTAACTCCTGTTACCAAATCAACGTGTCGTCCAGCGCTGTCAGTATTACCGTCACTGCCGCCACCATCACCAGGACTCCTGCTGCCAACATCGCCAGGCTTGTGCACAACCGCAAGCTCCCGATTGTTCCCATTGTCGTCCTTGGTCGTTGGGATGGCTTGGGATTTTGGTTCACTATCTCGTTGCCTCCCGGTTGGTTGTTTTTCTCTTCCATCTGTGACCCGCTTCCCGCCAATCCTACCGATACCGGACCCGATATCTTTCGGTTCTCGCAATCCGATCTCCCTCTCTTTTCGCTTCTTGGTCGTGGACATTGTTGACGAAGAAGACGAGGAACAAGGCGACGGAGAGGCTCGGACGACGGCCACTGATATGCTACGTCTTCCTGGGCCGGCACCGCCGCCGGCTCTATATTATAACGATCCGCTGGAGTCGCCATGAAAGTGAAGCAAATTTTCACCACTGTAAGACGCCGTTGGTGACCCGGATGAGGACTGCTGCAAATCGAGGGAAGCTCGGCTGGCCGAACTGAAGCTACTGCTACTCATGTCCTCTTGATCCAGATGAACCAGCGATTGGATTCCGATGTGAGTAAGCGAAATTCCCCCGCCGGTTACACCTGCACTGCCCAGTATTAATCCAGCGGTGCTGCCGCTAATAGAAGAAACGACGCCTCCACAAACTGGACCATCTGTAAGGATTTAAATAGAAAAAAGTCATTATTTCTTTCGTTTTTTTTTTAAACTCTATATACAGATATTGTCAGTGGGGATCTCATGACTGAATTTCTTTATCAACACTTTTAAAAGCCTGACTTAAACAATCTATTTCACATGGGCTTTTTGCCCTCCAATAAAGATAAAGGACCAAAAATTTATGATGTAGGTAATATTTAGCAATCTCTTTAATTGGAATCATTAGATCATAAATCATTTGAAGGGACGCGTGTGGCTGTCAGTTCGCTCAACCACCACTTTTTGTTGTTGGAGAGCCACCCAAATGGGCTTTTTGCTTGCCTGCATTGTGTAAAGTTATGCCATATTCGTTTTCATTCTGGTGGTGCACCGGTAGTGCACCAAGTGCTGTCAAAGCGTTTTTTTTATATGAAGATGACAGCAGTTGGTGCACAACCATCTTTCCACCAGATGAAAACGAATATGGCATTAGTAAAAATCGGTTCAGTACTTCCTGAGATGGAAGGTGTGAAATGTGGCTTTATGACTTTTCTCTGAACTCAGACATAAGTGCAACTAAAACAGGGCGAAGTCAGGTCTTTCAGTGTTAATTAAACTGTAATTTTGAAAAAAAAAAAAAAATGAAGCCAAATTGTTTTTCAGTGTTCCAAAGTAACATAACAGTTTTGACAGTGATTAACGAGATCCCACTACAAATTCTGTTCGTAATTATTTAACAAAACTACGCCAAAACTAAAATAAAAAAATAGTTTTTGGATTTTTAAATTTTCCTTTTTTTATTCTGAGTTTTTTGCTTTTTCCATAATTTTTTTCTCTCTTTTTTAAAGTTTTCTATGCATCTTCCAGCATCAACTTACAATAATATAAATTAATTTAACCTTAGTTTTACTACTTATTTGTTTAGTATTTCTCTCATCTCTGCAACCATTCATTGATAAATATACAAATAATCACATTTCTTTTTTTTTTAATTTGCTTTGTTCATTTTTTGCTTTTTTGTTTGTTTTCTTTGTTTTGGTAATATTTTTGAATCTTTTTTTTTCTTGTTTCGTTCTTTTATCGCTAGCCTTTTTCCATATTTTCTAGTTGCATTCTCGTATTTTCTGTTCAGTTGTGTTGTAAGTAAGCTTCAAGCGTGGTCGCCAAGTTTAGTATTTTAGTTACGCTTATCACGGTACCTAGCGTTCTGATTGATTTTGTGAGTGTTTGTTTAATAGGTAGCCTGGGTAGCTTTCTTTTAAGTCAGATTTTTTATTTGCAATGATCGATTTTTAAGCAGGAAGTTGTTATTCATTTGCCGACGGTTGGTTTTTTAGGGGTAAGGAATAATGTTTTATTTCATTTTCAAACATATTTTTTAAACGTGCTTCCGGTTTGCCAACAATCTCCTATTGGCATTAACTGCTACTCTAGTACGGATTCGTTAAACAACTTTTTTTTCGCTGTATGGTCGATGGGATCAAAATTTTCGAAAAAGCTTCAGCCAAATTGTTTGGTTTACGTTAACGGCAATGTTTGGTGAAAAATTCACGCTTGAGATCCCTCATTTGTGACTTATGAAGAGCGTGAAAGCTCGTAACCTTAGATCGTAAACATTCTGTTTTTGCATTTTGAACTGGAAACCATACATTTTGAAAAGGTTTTCCGTTTGAATCAACGTAGAACTAAATAATAACATTTCTAAAAAGGAGATCTTGAGAGAAGAGCAGTGCGCTAAATCCCCGCAATAATTTGGGATCAGGGGCGTTACGTTACTTAGTTTTTAATATTTTTCATGCTATAATCAATTGTTAACACTTTACAAGATGGTATGGTTTTTAACTTTCGTAATTAAAAACTTAAACTTTTCGAAACATGTTAGTAGTCTTTGATCTCAATGTTGGTGTTGTTTTTGTCTTCTGAAATGTGGATGTTTAATAAGCCTAGAGTTTGATGTGGATGTTATATTATGAGTAATTATTTTCTTGTAAAACAATTTGTGCAAATTCAAAAATCAGAAAAAGATGCGATCAAAAGCAATATAATTTCGATTGATGCGGAATATGGTTCTTCGTTTGAATCGCGCGCATGTTTAGTACAAAATAGAAGTTTGACGTTAGATCATTAGCAAATAAGTATTTGATGAAAGATTCAATTGAATATGCTGTTCTCAATTTTTCATATCTGAAGCTTTCATGACAGCTTGAAACGTTGATCTTTTCTAGATTTTTTTCGAAAACATTGAATCGGATCGTTGCGTTAGGCTAAGATTTGACTAAACAGGTCGAGCCTTCGTATGGTGAATATCGTTCGTGAACTATAAATAGACGTGTTTTATATTTGGAGAAGTGTTTCGATTATATATAAACAACAATGAATTTCATCACTTCCGATTGGTTCGAAAACATTCTAAATTGTTGAAAAGTGAATCGAATGAATTCTACATGGAGTTGATTGACTGTTGATGAAACATGTTTCCTATCGATGGAAAACGCTAGTAATTAGTTAAACAATCATTTTATAATAATCGCGGGAATTTTCTTTTCGAAAAATATATGTTTATATATAGCACTAGACTTTTTCTATATTATATAATATTATACTTCTTTTTTTCCGGATTTTCTTATTTTTCAGTCGTTTGAGCTCTCAATCGGGTTTACCATATTTTACCCTAACTTATATTGAATGCTTTTAACAGTAATTTATTTTTGTTTCGATTTATTACTTACTCTGAATTCATCTACAAACAGTAATTTTCCGATGTTAAATTATAATAAACTTCCGAAAGATCGAACGAAAAAATATCTAAATAATTTAGGCTGGAACAAATATCAATTTCTTCTTTTGTCACCCCCCCCCCCCTTCGAAATTTCCAAAAACTTGAAGGGGGAAATAAATAAAGTTTGAAGTAATTTATGTAAATTCCTTTTAAAAATTCCAATATCTGAAAGTTTACAAGACTAAAAATTAATTTTAAGAAGATGGGAGTTATTTCACGTTTTGTTTTCTTGATTTCATTGAATTATTCGATAAAAAATTACTTGATTTATAGGTTTTGTGCAACAATATAATATAAAATTTTGTTGCATACAAGCTTCCGTGCAATTTATTCCAATTTATTTGTTTTTCGCATTATTTTTTATTGTCCCCCCCCCCCTCGCGATGCCCCAACTCCGAGTGACAAAAGAAGGATTTGAAATTTGTTCCGGCCTTATGTGCTTTTGATACAGCTGTTGGTAATAATAGTCAATGTTCGTTATTCACCTGGCAAACAGAAAAGATTCGCGTTTTCCGATTTTATAACAATGCCCTTATAAGTCTATGCGATTTGAACGATGTTTGTTTTCATGTATATAAAAATACTTGAAATGTGACTAAAAATGTATCAACAAAAATATAATTCTAGTTGAAGGTTTATGTTCTATTTCGTTAACATATGTTTTTGAAGCTTTAACAAATATGTTTTCATTTTTTCAAGCAGTTGTAAACGTATCTGATTTTAAAAAGAAATTAAGAATTTTTGTGAAAAGAATTTTGTTATGTTGATTTTTATAGCATTTCGAATATCATTTGACGAAGAGGTTAATTTGCGCGAAAAAATTGTCTGTGCTAACACTAACGATGTAATTTGCATGACCCTTTCATACATATAGAAATACTTTTTCTCGAGGGTTTATCTACGGACAAGTAGAGAAGAATGAATTTTAAGTGTACGGTCAGAGTTTTGCCATAGCTACAATCCATAAACAATAATAAATTTTAAAATTGTGCTCAAATAGGCATAAATGAAAACTGAATTTCGAATAAAAATGGTTTTTCAATCATTTTTTGAAGTGCAACTATACGTTGTTGTTGTTGTAGACGTTGCAAAAAATCACAATCAACTATGGCACGAAAACCTTCGTCTTATCTGAATTTATTTATGTCATAATTCTTAAGTTAAAAAAAATAATTGATAGCAGAAATCGGTTTATTCGCGGAAAGTAGCTACAATGAGATAAACTTGTTACATACAATGTTTTATATTCCTGTTTAAAAAAATCAATAGAGCTTTCTCTAACTTCCACAATAAATTGAAAACTTTCAATTTTTCTTATAAAGTAAAGAACGTAACCGTCGAACCTTGATAAATCGCAAATTAAGTAGAGTTTATTCATAAATAATAGAAATATTTTTGAAACTTGATGCTGAAATTTATTCAGCAATCTAAATAATTCCTCAAAATAAATTCTGTATATTTCTTCAATAGAAATTCATGTTATTTGAACGATCCGTTGTTTTACTTGTAGGCTGCCAGAAATTAAAAAAATATATCGTGGCGATTTTCGCTACCTTTCTAAATTAAAAAAAAAATTTTGTTAAATTTCTAACTGTTCATCGTTTAGTATGTGACTTTACTGTCCGCAACTTGTGGGTCTACTTTTGATTTGATTATACATCGGTACTAAACTTTACAATAATTTATAACAAAGGAAAGGTTCGTCTTATGATATCCGGGACATGATGCGGTCCTTTCGCAGTAAACTAAGGAAAACACATTGAAAGACTGCTAGTTAAAAATAATACAATAAATATAGCATAAGCGCGTAGCAACACTGCACTACCAGCAGATAAGACAGCGCGAGTAGAGCCAGCAATGATGCCAGGATCAGCGCCACTACCACCCTAGCGGTGATCACTAGGAGCATCATTTGCTGAGCCGCCAATTATTTGCGCTTTTTTTTAGATTTCTTTTTGCCGTTTCCGTTTCCGCCATTGCTGCTGTTGCTGTTATTACTCTGGATGCTGACTGTCTTGGACGATGCGTTCGTTCCAACTGCCGAAGTTGCCGTGCTCTGCCTGTCACTGTTGTCATCACTTTGGTTTGCTTCAGTTGTTGGCAGTGTTGGTTTTATTGTTGGTGTCTTGGCAGGGCTCCCGACTACTGCCACAATGCCGGAAGCGGTCATGGAGCTGTTAAGACTGTCGATCGGTCCGCTACCGGCTACGGTATTTAAAGCCGTAGCCGATAGCGAAGAGGACGAAGTTTTATTGCTCGAGATCAGTGGTTGCAACTCTTCATCTTCATCTTCGGTGGATGGCTTCTTCGTCGTTCGATGATCATGGTCGTCATTGTTCGAGTTGGAATTCTCTTCATCAGAGGCTGATGATGTGGGCATTTGGGAAGTGTACATTGCACTATCATCCACTTCCAATTCCAGGCTTTTGTAATCGGAATCCTGACCATCCACTGAATTCTGCTGCTTTAGGTTTTTGGCATCAGACTGTAACATTGAAGTTGACAGACTTCTGCTACCGCTTTGTTGCTGAGACGTTGGCACTTCGAGCGTACCTTCACGCAAGCTCGAACACATAGCAAACACTATGTTCTTGTCATCAAAAATCGACTTCTTCACCGGTTTAGCTTGTTCTTGAACCGGACTCTCAAAGTTAATTAAGGTCTGGTTTTCGCTTGTTGGCTTCTGGATGTTAATCTTTTTTTCATCCAACATCGAAGCTTCAAATTCTTCACACTCGAACGGTTCCAACGGTGGAAGAGGATCAGGAAACTCTAATTCGTATTTGGACGTTAATTCGTAGAATTCCTCCTCATTTGCACACTTTTTCATAGACACTTCCATTTTCACTTCTCCTGTATCTTCTTCAACTACACTTTGACTTTCTTCAACGGAAATTCCTTCTTCTAATTCAACATTAATGTCATCACAACAACGTAGTTCCGTACGCGTTATATCACTTTCCATCACATTGGAAACCGTTAAAGATTCCTGGATGCTACCTTCTGATTTGATAATTTTCATGTTTTCGGGGTCATTCGCTTCACCAAATAGCTCTAAATCGTCAATTTTTAAAGCTTCCAATGGAGGAAATTCATCGCAGATCGACTTCAACATTTCTTCGTCTTCTGGCATTTGGAATTGCACTGTTTTTTCAGTTATTTCCTGTTCCGGTAAAATAACTTTCATTTCCACCGACGAAGCTCTGGAGACATTCGGTTGTATTGTAACATTCTCTGACTGAGCCTGATTTTTTTCTTTACGTTTTCGATTGTCTTGTTTAGACTCTTTCCTGGTATTGCCTGTGGAGTTGCCATTATTGCTGTTAACGTTGCTATTCTTCGTCGGTTTTGTCTCTGCGGGTGGAGATTTCGCTTTAACTTGCTGCTGCTGTTTGTTATCCTCCTTTCGCTTGCCATTCTCTTTCTTCTTATTGTTGCGTTGTGATGCCTTTCCCACTGGTTCCAGCTCTGCTATGGGATCGACTATCTCGATGATTTCGATAGGTTCTGGTTCTAACTTTTTCTTCCGATCGTTACGCGCTGAAACGGGCGGAGTCTTTTCTTTCTTTTTACTCCCGTTGTTATATTTCGAAACTTCTGTTTTTTGTTCGACAACTTCAACGTTTACAAAATCTTCGGTCATCTTCCGGTCGGTGGCTACGGGAACCGTTTCAATCATTTCGGGTTTATCTTTTTTACTTTTTTTGTTGATAGTTGAAAGTTGCTCGAATCTGGAAACGTTTTCGTCATCTCTTTTTTTAGGTTTACTGAATAAAACCATGTTCTTTTCTTCAATAACCGGAACAATCAACTCGCGGCTCATTAGAACAGCCGGTTCTTCGTCACAGCCAGATGTGATGCGGTCCAGTGACGAGCCACGTCGATCGCGTTCTTCTCCCGGGGTGCCACAAACGGTTACCACTGGTCGAAACAGTGCTTCATCGCAATTTTCATGCATATATACTTCGCAATCCTGCGCTGTACGATTTTCAGCCGATTGATTCGCGTCTTCTGATGCCACATTACTTATTGTCGTGACAGTCCCAAGGGGATTGACAACCTTTGCTATGGTAATGGATCCAGAAGTGCGGCTACTTGCCGCCGATGCAGGCCGCGAGCAGTTGGCTGGTAGAGATGACGAGTGCTGCTGCTGGTCCTGGATTTGATGGTGTCGAATTGTAATTCCTCCATGGTGATGATGCTGCGTCGCGTGGACGACCGTTTGTGATCCAAGAGCGGCCGGATTCTTGTGATCGCATATCGAGTTCAAGGAGTGGGTCGACGAATATATCGAAGTCGAGGAGCAAGAGGACACCGATGATAACCCTGCGGGAATGTGAGTAGAGCTCGCGTATCCTTCTTGTATGCGGTTGAACCCAGTGGCAGGATAATGGAAAAGAGAAAGAAAAAAGGGAGAAAACGGAGTCAGTTAAAAGCCGCTGGCAAGGGTTTTTTTTTTCAACTACGAGTTTTCTACTCTCAAAAGTGCACTATTTTCCTATTTCCGAACCGAACCATGCAATTTAGTTCCAACACCAAGCGTTTTCGACACTGAATCTAACGCGTTATCGGTATTCAAGACTTTGAAAATGAACATAACACAGAAAAAGTATGGCAGAGAAAATTAAATTACCGAATTTGTAGTTTTCCTTTAGGTTCTGTAGTTGAGAACTTAACGCGTACTAGGCTATGGTGTTGGAGCTCAATGTGTTTGTTAAACTTATTTTTGAACATGGTTAACATTAGGTTTCGTTATAATGAAGCGATTGATCGACTATTTATATATTAAGTAAAAAAAGTAAACCAGAAAAAATGAATCTACCAAAAAAAGTGAATCAAACGCACACATTCTAGTATAGAAATAACCATTCAACAAAATATTAATTTTAAATCTGTTCACGAGTTTGAATTATATTTGGAGTTTTTTTAAAATAGAAAACTGAAAACGATAAACTTATTGCATGAGAAACCACCTGCCATTGGCTTTTATTACTGTTACTTGTGCTGGTTACATGCTTATACCCAGGATTATTATTTCTCCCGTTTTTCTTGCTCGTTTGCATTGTTTTTCATTGAATTTTGAATAACTTTTTTTTGTATGAAAATGGTAGTAGTTTTATATGATTTTTTGCGATAATGGTTAATGATAGGTTTACAGTAAAGCTGCACACTATGAACTGCAGAGGTTTCCTATACGTCGATATTCAATTTAGAATAAATACTGGTTTTACATGTCCGGGAAACGAAAAATAACGCTTTAAGAGTTTCTGTACCTACAACAGAAAAACAGTTTGTAAAGGTAATAAGCTACTGCTGTTACTAATAATGCCATTTAGTCATCTGAGTGGAATTTTGCAAAAAAACTGCAGGACCAACATGTCCACATTCGGGCGTATATAATCCGCGCAATACTTCAAAATAATTAGGATTATATACAGGAATGCAAAACTCAAGAAAAAATGTTACATTTTAGTTGTTGATTTGTTTCGTTATAGTTAATTCTTACGTTTACGTTTACTGACGATGAATACACTGTCAATTGCATTTATGTGCTTCTTGGAAAATTTTAATAGGTACCTACATAGTAGGTATTTCTATATTCTATTTTCTATGTTATTATTTTAATGTTCCAACGGAATGTAAATATGTAGAAGGCAGCAGCGAAATGCTGTACATACAGTGAGGGGCAAAATAAAGTGTCCAAATTATTTTTTTATCAATTCTTTTTTTTCTGGTTAAAATTCACCGAAAACACATCGTTATCATTTTTAAAATATTATTTATTATGTTCTTTTTAATTTTTGTTAATGTTGCGCTGGTAAAAAAAGAAAGTTTTTCTGATAGAAAAAAAACAATTAATGTTCCTAAAAAAAAGGGGCAAAATAAAGTGTCCAACTCAAAAATCAATATAATTTCGGTAAGTTTCCACCGCGAGGTCCTTCGAATTTGTTTGTTTTGTGTATTTTGACGTTTCATAAACAACTGGCTTGGCTCTGGAGTATTCAAATAGGTGTCTACATTCGAATAAGTTGTAAAATATGGAGAACGCATAAATTTCTGGTTCGTGATATGAATAACGGTCAAACGCACCGGGAAGTGGCCAAGCGCTATGAAATCAGCAAGACTGCGGTATCATAAATCATGAAAAAGATGAAAACGTTCGGATCGGTGGTGGATCGCCCGGGAAGAGGACTGAAACCCAAGACAGATGCCAGAACGGACAAGAAAATCATTCTTGAAGTGAAGAAAAACGCAATAATAACGATCCGGCAGATACAGGAAGAGCTCCAATTTTCGGTATTGCGTTGTACTGTCCGTCGCCGCATCCATGCAAAGGAGTACCATAGAAAGATCGCAGTGAGAAGGCCTTTCATCAGCCAGGTGAACAAGGCTAAGCGGCTCAAGTTCGTCAAGGAACACGTCGATATACGGCTCGAGTACTGGAAAACATTGTTGTGGGCCGACGTATCCAAATTCGAGCTATTCAACTGGAAAAAGCGGGATCATATGTGGCGCAAGTCGGGTGAGGAGCTCCAAGATCGCCATATCCAAGGATCAGTCAAGCACGGAGGAGGTAACGTGATGGTGTGGGGGTGGTTTTCTTGGGGTGGGGTGAGCTATTTGGTAAAAATTGACGGAATCATGACAGCTGAGTCATATTCCAATATCCTGCGGGAAAACCTTGAGGTTTCCTTCATCAAGACGAGCCTCGAAAAGCGCTTCGTTTTACAACAGAATAACGATCCGAAGCATACGGCCAATCTGATGAAGTCATTTTCCCGTTCCTGCCGCATCAAACCCCTTGAATGGCCCCCACAAACTCCTGATCTGAGCCCCATCGAAAATCTGTGGGCCATCCTCGATGCTCTGATTGATAAGACTGGTGTGACAAATTAAAAATACTTATTTTGATGCCATGGAGCATGCGTGGGAGGAACTCGACCCAAAAGCACAGCCTTGTTGAAAGTATACCGAAGCACTTGTAGGAGGTGTTGAAGGCCGAAGGAGGCCATACCCATTATTAAATCGTTCTTGTTTGCCTTCAGTTTGAATCAATTTGAAGCTGTACCGATCTGGACACTTTATTTTGCCCCTGTTTTTTTTGGAATATTAACTGTTTTTTTTTCTATCAGAAAAACTTTTTTTTTTAACAGCGCAACATTAACAAAAATTGAAAAGAACATAATAAACAATATTTTAAAAATGATTACGATGCGTTTTTGTTGAATTTTAACCAAAAAAATAAAAGAAATTGAAAAAAAATAATTTGGACACTTTATTTTGCCCCTCACTGTATGTACTTATAATTCAATTACCAGTTAAATAGTTGAGAACTGTTGTATTCGACAGTAAATTCTTACTGGCCTTAACAATATTCCTATTGAATACCATCTTTAAAATTTGAAGAAAGCTAGCAGTATTTCCAGGCGCATTCTGAATCCACCTTTCATCAGATTGTTAGTAATCGAGCAAATGTTAGTCCAGAGATGGCACTGTTTACAATCACTGTGTAAACATATAGATGTCTGGTTTACTACGACAAGTGAAACTACAGTGTTTTAACCTAGTTAAATTAAGATATCAGCATCCCATAAAGCGGAAGTTATGCTTTAAACAGGGCACGAAATAATAATACACAGTACAAACGGAAGACATGATTATTATTTAAAATGAATAAAGCATAATAAATAGTACACTGAATTTAACGTTAATCTAATATAGGGAAACTTTTCAGCTCAACCCTTATCTTCAAAAAAAGAAACAAAACGAGTTTCTTGTGTGCGCCATCTACAGATGCTCGAAAATGCTTCTGGAAGTTTATGCCAGTTGGCGCTCTTTTATTTTGTTTTGTTGTTGATTCCCCATCGATCACAGATAATTTGAATAAATAAAGCAGCTGCCCGTAATCTGTTCCCGACAATTCGGCTTAATCTGTTTGCGCAAGTTTATATATGTAGAACATATGGATGCATAAGCGTTTGTTAGGGATAGTGTGGAGAATGTTTCAAGTAGAAAGAAATTCTGTGCAACTAACTTCTGATAAAAAAGATAAAAGAAAACTATTAACACAAGAAAGGCGGAAGACGCAAGGACAAAACATTGAGTTTTTTTTTAATTCTGGGCGTTCTAATTACCTGTTGTATCCCGTCCTGAGATGAGCGGTGACTCACGCATGGCGTCTGCAAGATCCTCCCTTAGCTGGGACTCGACCGGTCCCAATGATGAGAACTCTGTGTCTAGATTCTCATGGTGACGGAACTCAGCCATGTTCAGTAACCGAGGACTCTGTTCAAAGCTGCCTGTGATTTTCAAATCCGATTGGTAGCGTCCGAATGAAAATGTTGGCGCAGCATGCAGAAAAGAGGATGCGGAAATGAAAGATAATCATGTTAGAATGCATAAGATCATCCGTGGTGGTTACAATGAATGAATTACTACATGATCCAGATTCAATGAGTACAGGAACCAAGGGCCTCATACCTCCAGAAACGGGCATATTCACCGGATTAGAACGAACTGGACGGCCGCCAGCAGTGCCAGTTCCTATTTCAACCGATTCGGTATCGATCGATGTTAAAGGTGATCTGAAAAAAGCAAGAAAACATGATAAATTGTCTATGATATCGAAGTGAAGTTTCGTAAGATTTACCCGCTCGGTGTGTGGTAAGTCTTGAACACGAATTGCGGACCCATCCAGAGCCTACGATGTGGACCTGCGTGAGTAATGATCTCGACCTGAGAAAGCCAACGATCATCATGATCGATACTGCTAGTGCTACCGCGATGATCACCTGCACCAGGCATTGAACGGTGGTGATCGAAGCTTCCATAGTCACTAGCAACATCGCCGGAGCCCTCCTCCAAGAACCGATCTTTTATCAGCCAGTTGTCTAGTGGCAACGGTGGTTGTATATCGTTTACTGAAGGGGATTCTTGGCGCTGCAAAATCCACTGTGCCTTGGCCTCCACTTCCAACTCGATCGAGGTGTCATCACAAACTTTTTCTTTGGGAATATCTGTAGAGTTAAACATTAATGCATTAAAATTATTCTGTAGGTATTGTTCGTCATAAGATTAGGGTACTCACTGGTTGCATGCTTTGGGTCCAGATCGTATTGTATCAGTGCTCCATGCGCTGCAATGATGAATAGAGAATCAACCGGTTTTCGATGGATGCGATGAGCGGGAGTGTCCCTTGTAGAGCCTGGAGGGTCCAAAAGCCAAGATCGTGCTTTGGCAAAAGTGGCACACACTCGTAGCGGTTTAATGTGATCTTCAGAAGAGGAGGAAGAGTTTCTCTGGCGTCCACCGGTGCTGGAGCTTTTCGTATTAGTTGGATTGGTCGTTTGGGTGTCGAGACTGGTTGGCTGGCGTAGTTGTGCTAGGGGCTGAACAGTGGTTGGGTGCGGGAATGGGGGAATCCGGGGATTGGCAAATGCGGACGTGGGTGTGTGGGATGCCGGATGTTCCAAGTGCGATAAAGGACTGCTCGACCTACCGTCGATCGACAGTCCCGCAGAGCGATGAAATCTGGATAGTCTATTTACAACATGGGGAGACCCATGGGTACGAACTCCAGCCGGTCCTCCATACGGAGTTACGGGGAAAACGTGAGTTGTTCCGCGCAATGTTGAAATTGCAACCCACCGAGAGTCTAGGGAGAATGCAATGTCCTGCACTTTAGCCGTCGTGTCTCCTCGATGCAATATGTAGAGGTGATGTACTGCCGCTAAAGAGGGGCCACTGGGGTGTGGATGAATTCGGAAGACGTGGAAGTCATGCCCACGCTTATCTGCCGTTAGCAGTAACATACCAGATGTATCAAACTGCAGTGCGACCAGAGCCTCCGAATGAGCCACAAAATGCGCGATTATAGGGTCATTACCAGCGCTAGATACCGGCGTGCCAGTAGTTGGGCTTACATCTTTAATTGGATACTTGATATCCAGAATAGTAACAATGCCTGGCTGATTGCCTTCGCTTGTCATTCCGCTGCCAGAACCACTCACTAGCCCACTAACAGAGCTAGGACCGGAATGACTTCCTGTCAAACCTGCGGCCATCTGTTCGCCAAGTTCTCGGAGCCCTTTGCCCAAACTCTTTGCAGCGTTCAACACTGTCGCTGTGTAGCTAGTAACGCCATCCCCATCACAACCTCCGCTGGACCTTTTGGATGGTAGCAACTTTTTCTCGGCATATGCAATCCAACGCGGTCCGAGGGCCACCGGATTAGGATTCAAACCCGGGCTAGGATGGCACGTAGTTACGGTAAGTCGGTCTTCGAGTGTACGTGCATCGAAAACTGCAATCCGTTCCGTGAAAGTTACCACAACCGAAGATCGGTTTGCTAGTATGTCCACTATCGGGTTTTTGAATTTGATGCTCTTTACGTTCTCTCCATCCTTCAGTGATATGAAATTGATCGAGCAGAACTGACCTGAACCGCCCGTTAAAGAATTGCCCCCGTTCCCTATTATGCCAGTGCTTGCCGAGTCACACAATGCTATGAGTGGACGTTTGTGTACGTACTGATCTGTAGGCTCGGAGGCCGATTCCCCATCTCCGCCTGTAGGAGTTGGAAGAACCCGAAGGCATTTCACACTACCATGACGCCACGAAAGTACCTCAATCGCTTCCCCATTTGCCGGGATGATCCATGCCTAAACAATTGTATACGATAATCATTTCGTTCTCGGTGTACTAGCCAGCCCTTCACTTACCTGAATTCCATTGACGTAACCCAGTATCAGAAGGAGTGGCGGTGCCACGCCTCCCTCGAGTTCCCAGTCATCTCCAAGGCAGGGATCACTGATGTCGGCTACAGTTTCAAAACGGGCCCAGATTATGTGATCCTTTCCATCACCCTGCGGCGTTTGAGTTTGAAGTGTTACATCGTTTATGAACCCGGCGACACTGTCGATAATCGATCGATCACTAACGGCCTGCGGGGGCACGATCGCCGGCATACAGCGCGCAGCTGTAGAGCTGGGCGCTGATCGTCGCTGCGAATCGGCTGACATGTTTTGTTGCGGCTTTCTGCTTTGATAGAAAGTGGAATGTTAGATATTGTTTCGATTTTCGCTTTAACGAGAGCTCGTGGCAGAAAAATGGATAAACTAAACGAAGTTCTTAGCTTTATCGTTAAATGTTTTTGAAAATCAACTTACAGAATATTACGTAATCTTTTTCTATTTACTGGTCTACTCCCAATATACAAACTTTTGTCGACAAACACGATTTTGCCCAAACATACAACAAGTTGTATTACATTTCTTTCAACGTTTATCGATAGTCATCGTTTTCGTGTCAGTAAAAATTATTTCACTTACACTTTTACTGACTCGTCTTCCAAATCGAAATTAAATTTGAACGGGAACAGCAATTCTATATTATAGTTTTGTAGACAAGACTGTTCTCATCAATTGGTCGATTGCGTTTAAAAAGGACAGGTCAATTTGACCACGTCATAATTGAAAATTTGCAGCGTCACCGATTGAATTTTTTCCCCGCTGTGTTGTATCCACAAATATTCGGTTCGCATTGCACGACTTGATCTGCACAGGACAGAAATAAAGCAAATTTTTATTATTCCTTTCGATGACCCCAATCACCTCTCCCATTACTCCTGGTTCGCTGGTGACGTTGCAGCAACAGAAGCAAGCTCATTGTTTTTGTATCAATAAATTTAGGCCACTTGTTGCTAATTTTTGTGCAGGTCACTTTCCTATGGACATTACTGAACGGCTGACCCGAAGGTATGAATCATCATCATCGAATTCTAGCGTGTAGAAAAGATTGCAATTTTGCTTTGCCCAGCACATAGCGCAAGTGAATTTTCATTATCAACTGAGAGTTTGTTCGCCAATATTTATTTGGACGTTACACGGATAGGTCAATAACCTTTCATTTCATTTTCATCGTATTGTAAGAACACCGATCGACTCGTTTCTTGCTTCACATCGGTTTTATCACTTACCTAAAAAAACCAGTGATATAGAAAAGTGTTTGACGCTTTCGAAAAGGAAAGTTGAAAATGTCAGTGAATTCTACTATCAAAACGTACATGCTCGAGCTGTTCTAATAGTTTTCCAATTTCCAGTTGCTAGCTTTTTTATTAGTGTACTCAACGGCAGGATGAGGACATTCAAGGTACTGTACTCGAAAAACACACGAAGTTCACAATTTTTTTACGTCTACTGGATGAAGCAGACAGAAGATTTAACCTTCCCAACCGCAACTGGATTTGAAATGTTCAGATTACGGTTGGAGTAACTTTTTGTTTGTTTCGATCATTGTCGTTTTATTTACCACATTTATGGCATTATATCAATGTTGCAGTTGGTGGACAGTTATTGAAGAATTCTCGGAATCGCGGACGTTTGGAGTAAGCCCTCATATTCCTTTTTTTCATTAAGTTGGTCAATTTCGGTTTAACTCCGATTTACTGTTGAGTTCTATACTGCCCCTATTCGCATATGAGTCCCATGTGCATTTTCATCATTTTTTAAGTTGTCGATGGAAAATGCTTCGTCGCAGTCCAGTTTACCTATACAACAAGTTTTTTTCGAAGTTTATTCCCAACATTTCGAAAAAAAATATGACCCCTGAAGTGTCCCATGTGAAAAATATTCGCATATGAGTCCCGTGACCAAAATTCAGCACAAGAGGCTACAATCGAAGGAAACTGTCGATGTAAAGTTAAGTAAATCAATAATTAAATGCTGAAAATATTAAATTACATACAAATTGAACGTATAGAAGCAAAATGGTTTCGAAAAATTTTTTTTTAATTATAAAAAAAACAATAATAAGTAACAAGTTTCCAAAATGATTTTTTCGACAACGATCAATGGAAGAACATCACTCAATAGATTAGTTTTTCGATCAGGATGGATCCGCCGTGAGTAATTTTGACGAACTAATGTTTGCATCGGTGCGTGATACTTAAACTATTGTTTCGAAAACAAACTTTTTTTAGTTACATTTTTTCTATATCTTCAGCAATATCAATACCGCTGTTTTATTTTATCACCTAGTAAGATCTTCTCGGAAGGTGTCTCTTTCCTTCGCCAGCAAACTCTTCGTCGGAACTACTGGGTTGCTAGCGAACCGGGAATACCGGGAAAAACTTTGGAATTCAATCGCGTCATCGGGAAACCGGGAAAAAACCGGGAATTTGGGCACCTCACCGGGAAAATTGTCATATTTGAAAATGTGTCACGGAATTTCAAAAATTATTTTTAAATTTAAAAGTTGTTTTTGACAGTCTCGATATAGATTTATCTCATAAACACTTACTTTCGTTCAATAGTAAACAAACGAAATTTGGATAGCTTTTTTAACTAAATGCAATATGTGATATTTTCTTTTTTCGCTCTCCGGAAGTGTGCTACACTTACAAGCATAAATCAATTGTTACAAAAACTATTATCGACAAAACTAAACACAAAACTAACTACAGTCGGGAGAGTATAAATAACTAAACTTTTTTTCTCGTTTAAAGGGGTTTCTAAATTAATCAGGTTCCCTATTATAGAGGGTCGGAAACATACAAATGTATTAAGGTGATATAGAAAGGCAACTATGCAATGTGTATTTTATAAAAAATCACTGATTTATAAGAAACCAGTTGATGCATCAGATCGAAATTTTCTTGAGTGAGTTTCAAAATGGAACTATGGGTACAGAGAACAGACGTACAAGCTATTTCACGAAACTTGTGTAAAATTTCCAACGAACATTTTAACAAATTTTTCCTTTTAAGCTTAGTCACCAGATGTCTCCAAATACACCAAAGAGAACTGTGAAAATTTGATTTGTAACTTTTGAACGGCGCAATAGATGGCACTGTTTCAAGTCAATTTTCAACGTATTTTTTGGGTGTCAGCATTTGAAATTTTACACCCTTTTTTAAAGATTTTTTGTTCGAGCTTGTACGTCTGTTCTCTGTGCTATGGGTATTTGCTCTTCGGGAAGCCAATCAATATCCTTTTTTTACCAAAACTTCAATACATAACTCGTATTTTCTCTAATTTCTTTGGTCTAGTCAGGAAAACGTCTCCAGCTTATAGTGGTTATACACTCTCACTTAAAGAGGTTTTGTGTTTTAAAAAGCTTTTTTTTATAGACGAATTTAATCTATTGCACTAGGTCTTTCGCGTCTCTTTTTTATTTATCACAATATACAAAAAATAAAACATTATTCATATTCCTAATCTTTCCTAACCTATTACAATTTAATATCAGTTTAAACATATCGATATCCTTAAGAAATTTAATAACTTTGTCTTCTGGTTGTTTCTCATTTTTCAATATTAATTTAATAGAATTACCAAGTTTCAACAATCGTATTTTTGGAAGTAACGTGGTGCACTCCAAAAAGATATGGTCAACAGCTAGAGAGATTTTACAATTAGAACAGATAGGAGGAGACGAATAAAGTTTAAAAAGCTTTTTATTTGGTATTTTCTCTCACTTAGAGGTTTTCGCTTATCCAGACTGTAACAGTTTTAGTTTTTGACGTTAAATGATTCAGTGTTCGATACACATATTTCATTAAATTTTATGATACAAACATCAAATAATTTGGCAGCGTGAGACATTTTTAAGCATAGTTACACCTCTTTTTCACCAGAAAAAGATATTGGGTTTTCAATGTTGTTGTTGTTGTTGCGTATTTCGTTTGAATTTCGCAAGCAAGTGCTTAGTTTTTATCCCTTCCTATGTTAAACTTTTGCTTAAAGTTTCCTACGCTGGAATATATATCTTATTTAAAATTGTATCGGAAAAAGCTTCTGTCGAAATCTAAGGTTTTTACCATGATTCAAAATAATATCTCACATTAAAACCAATAAAGCGATTTTCTTGTTTTCACGAATCTTTAGTTCAAATGAAATGACTAGAGAACTACTAAAGTTACTTATTGTTTTGTTTTGGAAAGATAAACAATTTTTTTTTCTTAAATATCTTTGGATTTGTACAAGAATATATTTCTGCATTCAGAAAATAGCTTAATATTTTCCTGCAATCTGATGATTTTAAGTTTTGTAAGACAAATCCCTATTCAAATTGATAAGCTGATTTGATATTATGTTTTGATGTATTTTTTTAAATATTTCTATACAAACTATACAATTTTGTTCTAGAATTCTAGAAAATTTAAAAAGTGGCTGAAAAGCACTACATTATAGTCAAGATCAATCAAACCGGACTTAATTTTTCAAAATTGTTTAAATTGAAGAGCAAAACAACGATTAGATACCAATTTCGTAACATTCGTTTAAAAAAAATCATGAAAACCTGTCAATTTGATACGAAAAGACTACGTGTTAAGAGATGCCGCAGTATTTGTCATGATTTCTAACCGGTTGACAAGTTTTGGGATACAATTGTTAAAAATTTGAGTCCCTTTACATTGGGACCAGGATTTTATTTTCAAAAAACGAGTATAATAAATGGGAAAATCATCATTTATTACCGGGCAAAACCCGGGGGACCTAACCTCTTTTCCGAGATGCCGCAAATAAGCTCGTCTACAACCGTGCATCTGCTGCCTTTCCTGAAGAAACACGGTTGTTCCGTGCTGTTTTGGCCGGATTTGGCTTCTTGCCGTTACGTTCAAAAGGCCATGGAGTGGTACGCCGCCAACAACGTGCAGGTGGTTCCCAAGGACAAGAACCCTCCCAACACGCCAGAGCTCCGCCAATTGAGAAATACTGGGCTATTGTCAAGCGGTACCTAAAGAAGACCAAAAAAACTGCTAAGGACGAGCAGTTCAAGGCAAACTGGCTTTCTGTGTCGAAGAAGGTGGACAAGGTGGCTGTACAAAATCTGATGGCAGGGGTTAAGCGTAAGGCCCGGCAATTCGGATTTGAAAAGCGGAAGCCGAACTGAATATTTTTCCTGAATTTTATACTAATTAAACTTGAAAAAGAAATTTAATTTGATTTTTATAATAAACGATTTCACCGATTTACACGCGTTTTCCCTTGACCAAATTTTGACCGTATCACCCTTTTATCTCGTAAATTTTTTTAGCCTTTTTTATGTTATTATCATCTTATGTCAATTTTTCGCTAAGCTTCTTTAAGTCATTGTCAATCTTCTGTCAACATTTTGTCCTTTATCTTTTTTCAATCCTGTATCATTGTTTTGTCACTTTTTTCATGAGGACCTCCCAATTTTTAATTTTATAACTCTTTCATAAAATGAAATTTCTGTTAATGTAAATCTTAACTCAATTTTAAGTAAATTTTCAAATTTTTCGTTGAACATGTGCTGGTTTTTTATTTGCATTTGTAGATTTCTAACATATAACAATTTTGTTGAAAATTTTCGGTTTCTGTAAATTTATTTCGAATTGTTAACCTTTTTCAATATAATTTTAGACTTTTTTAGTGACATTGAAAAAAATTGGTGTAAACTATAGAATGAATTTTCAAAATTTATGGGTTTTTTTCTAAGAAAATGGATAAACTCGATGTTCTTTTCGGGCTTAATTGTCCTAGTTAGAGATGTACCGAATAGTGGTATTCGGCGAACGACCGAATACCGAATATTGACCTTTTCAACTATTCGGCCAAACGAATATTCGGCCGAATATTTTGTTGAGTTTTCAATAGAAATACTTCTATTTCTTCTGTTATTTATAATAGAAATCTTCTATTTCTGCCATCTAAATGTCCCTCATGTTTTTAAGTCGATTATTTCCAACCAGATATTTCAGATAATTTTTTAAGTAGAGGTCTATTTCATTTTCAAATAGTCACCATTAGCTAAAAAGACATCAGATGACTAGTAGGTTCTAGGACGTTAATTACAAAAGATATTGGATTCCAGTTAAATCTGGGACAAAACATGTCAAAACAGGTGTTAAGTTATTTGAATTGCTTTTTTTTATATCGAAAAAGATGAATGTCTAATGTTTGCTAGATGTCATCAAAATAGTTGACAAAAAAAACGATGACCTCTGACCTCAAGCATACATTATTTTCTAAGACACTTATCTACACTTCTGGGTCTGAACGATTAAAAAAAAACTTGTAGAAAACAGGGAAAATCTGAACAGAAACTAGGCATTATTCTCAAACATACAGGAGGAAAAAGAAATAAAATTACTTGAAATTTAATGTTTTCATCGAATTACAACATCAGTGTTCAAATCGAATCTAACGAATAAATTTATTCTAAGAAATCGTTTTATAATAGAAAATGTAAAAAAAAATTCAAAGCGACATTTAATTTTTTAAATTTGTTTTAACAAAAAATCTGAATAAACCCGGGTAAAATACGGAAAATTAAAAAAAAAATGTGGCCAACCCGGTCAGATTTAACTTTTTTTCGAACTCTTTATTTGGTTTATGGGCAAGCCTGGATAAATCAAGTAAATGTGGAATAAACGTAAATCAAAGTATAAAGTAAATCAAAGTACAAAGCTACATCGAAAAATACACGGTTACATCTAAAATGTTTCACTGAAACCGTAAGGTTTTGATGATTTTGAAGGTTTTTCATCATAATTTTCGGATATTTTATAAATTATCCAACATCAGTTGACAAATTCGAGAAGTCTGTTCTTGTATAAATTTGAAAAAAATAAATATTCGGCCTATTCGGCCTATTCGGCCGAATACATAGCTCATCTAATCGGTGAGCCGAATATTCGGCTAAACGGTTTTTTGGCGGTATTCGGCGCCGAATATTCGGCCGAACGAATATTCAGTACATCTCTAGTCCTAGTCTTTACAGTACGATCTTTTGGTTCCCTCCCATTGTTTCTTTAAGGATTCTGCGGTCGCTATTCTGAAATTATCTAAGCTCATTTAAAATGATCCTCTTTTGTCCAACATATGTATTCCTTTTCTACTAGTGAGGCCGAGAGGCTTCCAAAAAACGTTTTTCAATTAACAGAATTATTTTTAAAGCGTCATTTTTTAGTTAGTTTTCGTCTTGATCTGGTCACTAATTTTACCCTTATTTCACTTCAAAGTAACTATTTTGTCCTACTTTTTTACCGCATGGTCGCTTCTAGCCCTATTCTTGCCATAAGCGCTGATAACTTAAGCACGAGAGACTCATTTGCGAACAATCTCTGCTCGAGGGTAAAAAATATTCGCATTTGAGTTCTATGAGTATTCTATTGTAATTTCTCTGAATAGTAGTTAGTATGAATAAGCGCAAACGTAAACCAAAGTATTCTTTGAAGTGTTTTCTACCTGAACTATCGATAGATTTTGCTAACAAATGATCCATACGATTGTTTTCATAAAAACAAGTTTCAAACTTTACAAGCGTTTTTCTCGGTTTGTTGTTTTTACACATGGAACTCACATGCGAATAGGGATAATATAGATCTCCTATAATGATTTCAACACACGAGCCCCAGTCGAATAGTTGATTTTTCAATGTGTTGGAATCTATCTTTAGGACTGACATAGATTTTCCACTAGCACGCCCCATATATTTTCGTTGAAGTGATTGTTATTTGGTAATTATCTTAAGGGGGGGGGGGTAGGGTCTAACACTTTCAAAAAATCGATTTTTTTATTTTTTTATTTTCTTATTGTAAAACATTTCAAGAATGTTGTGTCAAATTTTCAAGTCAATTGAAGCAAAACTGTAGAAGTTATAGGCCGTTATCTCCTCCTATCTAATACTGCAAGAAAGCAAGAGCAGAAACTTCAAACGCGTTTTTCTCGAAAGCACATTTTTAAAGTCCGTGGACATCGTCATTTGAAAACTACTTATCCGATTCTTTTCAAATTTGGAACATAGTTTCTACATATAAAATACCAGACCCCAACGTTTTTCTTTTTTGATTTTTTTACTTTGGGGAGATTTTATAGGTGAAAAATGGCGGATTTTTAAGTGAAAAATCGTAGTTTTTACTTCAAACAGTCACAAAAATTTCATAAAAATATATTTAAGTTAAATAAAAACGTTGGGGTCCAGAAAAACATCTATTAAAAATATTTTGCTCTGATTTTTTGAATTCAGATGTTTCTGTGCTGAGATACAGTGTCCACCGCAAATCCTGTTTTCTAAAAGGCATCCTCGAAAATGCTCCGTCACCGGCTCATTTTTCAATATTTTTCTACGAAAAAATTACTAAATGTTCTTTTAACAATGCTTTGTATAATGCAAAAAATTTGAATACATTTGTTTGAACGAAAGCTCTAGAAAAAAATCGTGAAAATGGTGTTTTTTTATACCCGTTAGACCCTACCCCCCCCCTTAAACATCAAATTTGCACATATAAACATTACATTAAAAACAAGCTTTGTTGAAAAATTTAGTAAATTCCATTCATGCAATCAAAAGTATTACGCAGAAGAAAGTGTTGCATTTTTTTTCGAGAATAGTACTTAAAGTGTGCTTTGTTTTAAATGTACATGAAACATCTTTAAGCAGTAAAATATATTTAAAAAGTAAATTCAAAAATATAAAATGTAACTTAAATTGTCCAAAAAAATATGTTATATAGGCATATGATTCCAATCCCCACACTCTACGATCAAAATATGGGTGTCAACGATATAGCAATAAAACATTGGTATAATACGACGAAGAAGGTATCAAAACAACAAATATTTCTGCGTATGCGATAAAGTCCCGTGGTCGTCGCCGTCGTTGTTGTTATTTGGCTGCGTTGTTTTCGTTGTTTACTATACTGAGCTGCCTCAGTGACACACATTCAATCGTGCGTAGAAAAAGGTGCGTCATTGCCGTTTTGATGATTAATAGTTTTTTCTACGTCCTCTAGAGCTGCCATAGGACTAGGCACAACAAACAACAAGTAGGTGTAATAGACCTTGAACTTGAACATTTCCCATATCGGTCTTTGAAAGTAGTTGGCCCATGAATACGAAGAAATTATTATGTTAGGGAACTCCTTCAATGAATCTTATTTTGTTAGCGACTAGTAATCTTAGGTGAAATGAATACTTGAATACCTATATCTCATTAAGTTTGATCATGGCGTCAGATAATTCAACACATGCATAAATATGTAAATGTAAATTAATCATTACATTGAATAAAAATATATCTCCAATGAAACCGAAAGACGATTTTTAACTACAGATCCAGGTATTAAATTAGTAGCATCTATTAAAGATGTATAAACAACATGCTCGTATATCTATCAACAGCACAGGGCTATTTCGCCTCACGATAGCCATTCAACGAGGCACCCGAAAAAAAACATTCATTGCGCCTTGCATCATTGCTTTTGACGTTTAAAAATGCCTCGGAAACATTGAAGAACATATTTTAATAGCAGCAACTACAGTAGTCGTGATAGTACATGTATTTGTTTGACTAATATTGAAACAAGTACAAATGCACAGAACCGAATCAGCCGATTTACATCTGTAGCTTTTATTGCTGCTGTTTGCCAGGACCAAGCGTAATTGAACCCATCTACTAAAACAGTGAAGAGTGTCTTTAAGTGTACCTATGAACGTTCCCCCCCCTAGTATCTCGACCGTTGATTGGTGTGGATGGAAAATGTAGGTGAAAAGTTAATTTCCAGTTTCTAGACGTACGGAACATTCACGTTCATATATCCGACCACACGGGCGCTCGTTAGTGTAAAACAGTTGTTTCCTAGAAGTTCCGATAGTTAAGCGTAGAATTGCGCGTTTTTCAATCACTACACAACTACCTACTTACATGTGGTTTCATCAACCATGCACATAGGATGCGCTAGCTGCTGTCTATTTACAATACTTACATCAGCTTCTAGTAATTGTTGCAAAGCTTTCGTGCCGTGTTTTACCGATTGGTGGTGCCCTCAAGTCTGGCTCAAAGGCGAAACCGTTCTTTGTAGGGCGCGATTCTCTTCGCCAGAACGTTCAACCCAGATATGATCTTGAAAAGCAGAAGAAGACTTTGATACCACGAGCGACGATGTAATGTGACCCTTTCGGCCAAAGTACAGAGAACGTCCCCGTGTAGCTGGTACTTTGAACTGAGCACTTAGTGTTCCGCGAATCAAGGTTGATCAAGCACGAGATCAAAGTCCTTAGACACTGGGCTGTTCAAGTTTACTTAGTCTAAACTATTTATATTTGTACAGAACATAAACGGATCACATGTCGATCCTAATGATAACTTAATAAATAATTAACTAATTATAAGTCTAAACTTCTATAGAAAATTTTAACAGGTATTTAGTGCAATTTGACCTCTTTTTCGTCAAGCTAATTGAACGAGTTTGGCCCCTCTTCCCAAAACGGCAATTCTAGATCTTTTTATAACCCGTGAGCGACGACGATCCAACAACCAACAAACAGCTGTTCTCCACTTATCGCGTACCTAGATCATAAAATTAAAGCCGCCTCAAGTCTGGCTCGCTTTTCGATTGAAGCATGTGGCACATGCTGGAAAGAGATGGCACGTGGCTCAACTACCTACTACAGGGGAATACCAAAAAGAGGAAGAATACCTATTTGCAAAAAAGTAAAACACTCAGCCTGTTTACTTACACAGCAAAACATTCAACTATATGTCGGAGGTTCTATAGCTATTCAGTGAAATAAGCAGAACCATCAACATCATCATCATCATCAGCTGACGAGCTCAAAAATGCACGTTATTATGCAACACGTGTGTTGAGCTGCAATTGCCAATTGTACTGCCCGAACCTCAATGTTCTATCCCCGCCTCACCTTAGACAGAATACATCCTATGAGGTTTGACGTTCGGATCGTACATTCTAACTACCCACAGTAAAACCGTTCTAGTACTCTTGCTTGATACGTGATAATTTGCTTGAACGTGTTAGTATCCTGATGAGAATGTTTCCAGGTTACTTTTTGTCCACTGAAGTTCTGAGCTAGAGTTAAGTATGCGTTCTGGCACAAAACTTCTGTGTCATTGAGTGTGACTAGCAACTCTAAACAATGTTGCAAACTTGAGTGATTCGTAGACCTTGGAATATTTAAGTTATTATCCTAGTGAAGTTCGGTATTTTTTTAAAGTTTTTGTGCTCTCAAAAGGTTAAGTAGCACTTCGCTTAGTTCCAGTTTTAGAGTTTGTGTGTTAATCATTCATCGGTCAAATTACTAAAGCTTGCTTAATTTAAAATTGAAACAAACTTTCGCTAATATTGTGGCGCTCCTGGTGGACGGATTTGGCAATTCTTGGCGCTCACGTATCGGGAATTTTGTCAGCTTCACGGATGTATTTTTGACATTCCGCAAATCGACTGAACTTTGTAAACAATCAACATGGAAGCCGAAAGAAGGGAAAAAATTGTGCACATTTATTTCGAAAATCCATTGTAGCCTGCATCTAGGCTAGCTAAACTGCTGAAATTGTCCATAAATAACGTATGGCGCGTTATCAAACAGTGTAAAAAAACATTGTCATTCGGAAGCCTCAAGCCAATCGTCGGAATGGATCTGTTGACGGAAACTGCGTAGTGAGATTTTGAAGACTATTAAGAGGAACTCCAATCTGTCGGACCGTGATTTGGCCAGAAAATTCGGTGCTGCCCATAATATCGTTAGGAGCCAAATCGGACCATAAAACCGGATAGTGTGGCCAAAATACGTACTCTCGCAATATTCTGGTGCAGGGAAGAGGGACTGAACATTAACCCTTTCAAAACTACTGTGATAGCATTCACTATGAGACGAAAAACTGCACTTCAAAAATGGATAATAGAACTGGGGCAGGGGTGTTCGGACCTAGACTCAGGATCTCAATTCCTATGGGAAACGGGCCAACAGTGTTCCAGGTAGAAGTTCATACATTTCTAGAATGCACTTTAGCCTGTTTGGAAAGAGGATACAGATACACAAGTATCTAAATATTCTCTGATAGCCAGGCCGCTCTCCGAGCACTAAGTACGTTCACATGTTACTCCAAGCTAGTATGGGAGTGTATTGTTGCACCAAGAAACCTGACCATACGGAACAGAGTATTTTTATTCTGGGTTCCAGGCCACTGCGGTATCCTAGGGAACGAAGAAGCAGACCAACTTGCTAGGGAAGGACCTCAGGCCCTGTTAATTGAACCTGGACCTTTCTGTGGAGTATCGAGGAGTGCCTTGAATATGGAACTCAAGAACTGTGAAAGCACCCCTATTGTCTCCAGCTGGAGATCAGCATAGGGAGCAGCTCAGTCAAAAAGATTCATCAAACCAAGCGCACGACTCTCCAAAAACATGTTGATCTTAAGTAAGCACGAGTTAAGTACTTACACTGGTCTCTTGACAGGACACTGTCCAACAAAACAGCATTTCAAAAGGATAAACATTATTTAAGACGATGACTGTCGGTTCTGCGGGTTCGAAAAGGAAACTGCAGGGCATCTTCTATGCAACTGCTGCGTCTTCCTTAATAGGAGAGAGCGGGTACTTGGGGCGAAGTTGAAACCCGCACAAGACATAAGGTTGCATATCAGCCCTAAGAAGGTTATATCATACATCTTTGAAATCATACCCTATTGGAATAAAATTCTTAGTCAGTAATCAACTTCACTCCAACCCATAGTGCAGGCGAGTCCGATAGCATACCGGGGTAATTACCACAATAGATCAACTCCTGGTCGCAGTGGCTTCTCCCTTACAAGGAAAAATATCCGTGCTTGGAAGCTATACGACCAGGTGCTAACCAAGCTCGACGGTTGTCTTCTGATGGACGATGAAACGTATGTCAAGGCTGACTTCGGGCAAATCTCAGGTCAAATTTTACTTGGCAACGGCTCGGGGTGATGTTCCAGCCCAATTTTTTTTTGCCGACAAATTATTGACAGGGAATTTGTAGCTGTAGAAAAAAAACGAAAGTTTTCGTTTGAAATAAGACATGACGTCGGAAATATACCAAAAAGAGTGGCTTCAAAAACGAATTTTGCCGTTTATTTGATCCCACAACCATCCCAGTTCGTCACGAAAAACCTTACCCACCCAACTGCTCCCAGTTCCGCCCTATTGAGGAATACTGGGCAATCGTGAAGAGAAGACTAAAGGCAAAGGGAAAGGTTGTCAAAGACATCAATCAGATGAAGACCTGGTGCAATAAGATAACTAAAACGATTGTGTGCGCCGCCTAATGAGCCGTGTTACAGGAAAAACTCGAGAATTCCTTCGAAACCGTGACGAATAACTATATCCATATTTTTTCTTAAAAGTATGAAGAAAACGCTACATTTGTATAAAAAAGATCTTAAATTCAATAACAAAAAACTGAAATACAGGCAATTGTTTTTGTTCCAATTCTATCTGAAGCAAGCTATTACAGAATTGAACTTAACGCTTTAAATAAATTTTCGTAACGTTTCCTATCACTATTAAAACTTTACTTCTGCGATGTTTAAGTAGCCATGTGGAATCGAATTCTACATCCAACAATGCACTCACTAGAACTTCCGTTTCGGTTACTTTTGAATTACTCCTTTTTCGGAACCGATTGATTGGGATGAATGTTATAATCAACCATCAATCCAGTGCTAGTATTCAACTTTGCCGAAATTTTTATGCGTCAAATTTGTGGACTTGAAGTATAAGAGACGCGACGTCCGATCTTTATAAAAATAAAATATCTGACCACATCGCAGAAATCTTGGATCAAAAAATCTGCAGCACTGTTCTCTGGCTAAATGCTTAAGCTCTGAGTCGGTGTCGGTGTAAGTGAAGTTTCAGAGGTTTATTTCCAATCTTATCCGAACTTCCGACGGATTCCGAAGTGATGTTCCTCACCTAAAGCGACTTCTGGAAACGGAGGACTAAGGTGACTCGACTATCACTCACGTGAGGCGCAGGATGCATAATTTGGCATTCCATTTACGTGATAGAAAGACGATGCATCTTTGAAATATCTTTTATTTACAAGAATATTCAAGTTACATCAAAATGATTGCATAATTTGATGTTCTAAAAAACATATAATTTCCAGAGCAGAAAAAATTATAGCAAATTTTGCTGTCACGTCCTGAGAACTTAATTTGCTCTCATTTTTGCTTTATATTAAATTGTACACATAAAATTGAGATGAGAAATCATTTGACAGCAAAATGGCATCAATATGCTCTTGAAATATTCAAAAAATGGTCTCTTTTGGGTTTCAAAACAAGCAAACTTTGGCATCACTTCGCCAAATAGATGAAAATATTTTCCCTCATTTTTGCTGTGTAATACCTAATGTCAAGCAACATGAGAGCAAATTTGATTCCCAAAGCGTGATAGCAAAATTTGCTATGATTTTGCCTTAACAGTATGCCCGAGGTGCAGCTTGAAATTGAGCATTATGGCCTATCAGAAAATTAACACAAAAAAATTCAGCCTCGTTTGTTGTTAATGAAAATGTTCTGTATTGCAAATCTTATATATAAAAATGAAGGCGTTTTCAAATATAATTGAAACAATATTCACCACACTTATTTTCTTCATATAATGAGAAGGCGACACCATCAGCATCCTCTAGCGGACAAAATGGAAGCATTAATTCGAGAAATTCGTCTAACTTGTGAATAGCGTGTATTCCGACTCGACTTGATCAGGGATGCCAGTTATAATAAATGAAATTGTTTGTTTCTATTCTTGCACCATAAAAATTTTAGTAAACCAACAAATTTTATTGTTGATATTGAAAAAAATATCACGAAATTTACGTATAAATATCGTTATTTTCTCTTTACTAGATGACGGGTGTCGCTTTTAAATTTGGCAAAAAATGGGGTTTTAAACGATTCGTATTAAAAGATGGTATTGTTATTGTCTCATGCTAGATTTTTCTTGTTAATATTTGAACATTTTCAAACAAATTGTTTTATCATTATCAAACTATAAAGTTTGTTAGATCATTTATCAAATCCAGATCTTAGGTCAAAGGACATTATACCGAGCTTTTATCCAGCAATAACATGACAATAATCTCTCTTGAATGTTTATAATTAATGAATTGATTAAAAAAATCAATTTTTACAAAGCGTTTCAGAAATGCCAGAGCTCCAAAAAAACAAAAAGCTAACAACTAATATCCATGTTTTCTGATTATGGACTTGGAATCATGCCTGAGAGACTTGAGACATTTCTTCTGAAAAACATGAAAGAAGTAAAGGCTGGTGGTGCGAATTTTGTATTCATTTCTTAAATGAGCGGAATTTATTTTTTTATGTGTTCCTAAACTAAACAAAAAAAGTGATGAAAATATGCTCGGACGGCATCCTTGATCAGCATTTTGACAACTCCAGATTAACATTTTGAAAGGGCACAGATTGATTTTTTTTTATTAATTGAGACAAATGTATGCAACAGAATTGTTATTTCTTTCAAATTCAAACCAATTGTACTGAAATAAATAAAAAAAACTCTTTCGATTCGCAATGAATAATCGGAATGCGATATATTTCTTAATGTTTTCCCATCATTTATTTGTGCACGTGAACGCAAAACAAAAATCTAAACAAATAAAAATCACAGCTGAAATAGTTTCACAGAAACAATTATCAGGGAGAAAACAAAATTTAAGCACATTTTTTTTTCATTAATACGAAAACTGTGTGCACATTAAGCATCATGTCATTTGTTATTACCAAGAAGGAAAAATTCTGTTCCCGCAATGGAATGTGACGAAATTATATTGGTATTAGCATGTATATTGGTTTTGAAATGAAACGTTTTTATTATTTTACACTATTGCAAAATAAATGATATTCCAAAACACAAAAAACTGTTTCAATATAACTAGGAAAAATTAATAATAATCATTTTTTAAATTTCAATTTTTTTTATTACTTTATCTATATTTAATTTTCGTCTCTTAGCTAAGCTTTTAAAATTTGTATTAAGCTTCCGCTTATTTTGATTTGCCGTTTTGTATGACATATTCTAGATAACGGATCATTGTTAAAAACTCGAAATAAAGACAAAGATGAAATAAAATTTATGGAATTTGATTTAAAGAAACTAAAAGGCGCAAATGTTTGATTAAGAATATGTAGTTTGTTTGCTTTCTCGTTAAGTGTTGGCGGAAATTTGCAATGCAAAAGTCTAAAATCTGTGCAGGCAGATTTTATGGCGAGTGTCGTAAATCAATGTATTTTTAGTTATTTATGAAGTCATAATAAATTAGTCATTTATTACGAATTCTTGACCTTAAAGTTTATGATTTTAATAACATTCCCTTCTTCATTCTTTCTTTTTTAAAGGTTTGCGCTAAATCGATAGGAATATTACAATCACGATGTTTAAGAGTATCAGCAGCGGTCAGGTGTCAAAGCTGTAATAACACACTCAGAATCAAAACAACCCAAAAATAAGAATGCCAGCGCATCAAAACAAAGTTCGAATGGCGTTCTTGATTTTGGGCTGCTGTCAATGCACCAAAATCAAAGTTCGAAGCTCGAACTGACCACCCCAAAAAAAATTTCCCTTTATTTTCAGTTGGTTTCGTTTTGCAAACAAAAAAAGTCAGTCGCATCGAATACAATCTCTGGTAAATTGCTTTAAATTTTACAAAATTTTATCTTTTCGACGTGTTTCGATCACCGTTTGATTATATTTTGGGATTTTTTTTTTGTTGATATTGTTCGGTGAAATAAATGACTAGGTGCTTTGTTCTTTACGTTTCGATTTACTTTTACTTTTCAATCATCTTCAGATCTACAATAAAATATTTAAAAAATAATTAAACTTATTATGAAATAAATTACAATACTGCTCGTACACTAATTTCTATTCCCCTATCTATCCGCATGGGGCCACAGAAATAGACTGATCTCGATCAGCTGTTGGCGCAGTGTTTCTTGGTGGTGGTTTTGCTGGTTTGCGTTTCACCCAGCATTCTCGAAGCTTCTGTAGCAGTCCGTCGTACACACATGAAATCTCCTCTGAGTCGCGCTGTAGGTTTACAGCCCGTTCTTGGAGAAGTTTCACGTGTATTGTCTCAGCTGTTTTCCTTCGGCCTTCGTGACTGATTTTCTCCAAGATAGAAGCGTGTTCGAAATCAAATGCGTGTGCGTTTTGTGTAGCATGTTTTGTTAGGCCCGATGCCGTAGGTTTGCTCTGTGTGTTGCTTTCGTGTTGTTTGAGTCGTTTTTTTAGTGGTTGACTCGTTTGCCCGATGTATTCCCGGGGGCAAGAGCCGTATGGGACAGAGTAAACCACTCCTGTTTGCATGTTTTGGGGTATTTTGTCTTTCAGTTGTGTGAAAAGGTTCGATTTAATTTTATCACAAGGTTTGTGTGCTGCAACGATCGAATTTTGGCGCAGTATTTTGCTGACCTTTTCACTCAGGCATGGAATGTACGGCAACGAGACAAATTTCCCTTGGTCTCGTTCTTCCTGCTGGAACGTGTTGTACAGTGCGTGTACCCGTTTCTTTAGTGTGTTGTTGATCACGGCTTCTGGGTAGTTATTTGTACGGAGAATGTTTTTGACTATTTCGATTGTGTCTTTGCGTTTCTCAACGTCACTTAACTTCAGAGCTCGATCTATTAGCGCTATGGAGGTGTTTTGTTTGTGGGTAAATGGGCTTTCAGATCCGTAATCCAAGTAGCGTCCATTTATTTGTTTTGGGTACCAAATTTTGTTAATTTTGTTTTGTTCTCTCGATAATGTTAGGTCTAAGAAACGTATAGATTTATTGTTTTCTTTCTCGAGGGTGAAATTAATGCTTGAAAGAGTCTGGTTGAAGGTTTCCAGAACCACAGGTATATGATTTTCATCACCCACAACAAAACAGTCGTCAACGTAGCGCCTGTAAAATGTGAGAGGAACGTTTTCAGTTTTTAGTTGTTCGATACTTTCTCGTTCGACTCTCTCCATTAGCAGGTTCGCCACCGATGCTGATAACGGGCTTCCCATTGGTACTCCATGTATTTGTTCGAAAAACTTACCCTTGTATTGGAAGAACGATGATTCCAATACAGTCTTAACGGCTTGATTGAAGCTTCCCCATGGTATTGTGGTGTGTTTCCTTATTTCATTCCATTTTTGTTCGATGCACTCATACACTTCTATCACGGGAACATTGGTATAGAGAGATACCACATCCAATGAGAACATCACATGTCCATCTGGAACCTGGATTCCTGATATCTCGTCCGAAAATTGAAAGCTGCTGCGTATGTGGTATTCCGATTTCCCAACCACATTGTTGAGGATGCCGGAGATAAATTGTGCCATTGTGTATGTGGCACAGCTGATCGTCGACACAATCGGTCTAAGCGGACGCTCTGGTTTGTGTATTTTCGGCAAACCGTAGATTCTAGGTGGATGGCAATGGTTGACGGTTAGTTTTTTCTGTGTAAAGCGGTTGATGTGCTGGTCTTCGGCCCACGTAGCGATCATGTTGTTGATTTTTTTGAGGATTTTTGTTGTGGGGTCTTTTGCGATGGGTTTGTACGTGTTTATATCCGAAACAAGCGCGGACATTTTTTGCTCGTATTCAGTTTTCAGCATCAACACGATTTTGTTACCTTTGTCTGCTCTCGTCACACATATTTCTGGATGCTCTCGAAGATATTTTCTACTTTGTATGATGTCGTGGTGGATCCAATTGTTTTCCTTGGAGCGTGGTTGGTGTTGGTAACTTAAGTAGTTAGAGATGGCCGTACAAATCTCGGCTCGGATGTCATCTGCATTTGGTTTCTTTTTTATTGCATCCTCAACTCCGGCGATGAACTGTACGTACGGTGTTGCTTGTTTCTCCTGGATGTTGAAGTTTGGTCCTAGCGATAACGTTCTCTCCAGGAATTCCGGTATTTCGATTGCGGTTATATTCTCTATCCATTCCGTTTGATGATTCATTTCCTGGATTTTTGTTTTCTTCAACTTGTCAAGTTTCCTTAACTCGGTCGATTTTGTTGTGTTAAAAACAGCTGCTGCCTTTCTTTTTATCTGCTGTTCGATGTATGTCCAATCAGGTGGTTCTACTGATTCTGTTAGCTGGTCGTTGATGTATTGTTTGCCTTTCTTTAGCTTCTCCATTGTTCGTTTCGTGTCAGCTACTGATATGCTGATCATTCGGATTTTTTGGCGGTGTTCTAATCTCTTTAACTCCTCGAATGATGTTTTGTTTTCTACATAAATCGGAATTTTGTAGTCTAAACACTTTGGGATTAGCTTGCACTTTCTACAGTTTAACAGGAACTTCAGTCGATTTTTCATTTTCGCCATTTTGATGGTCGTCTTCAGTAGTTTTTTCGTCAGATTTCCTGTATATATTCCATACTTGGCTGCGATCTTTCTCACGAAGAACATCGCGGTAGTCAGTTTCTTGATCAAAATGAAATTTTCGACGTGTTTCGATCACCGTTTGATTATATTTTGGGATTTTTTTTTTTTTGTTGATATTGTTCGGTGAAATAAATGACTAGGTGCTTTGTTCTTTACGTTTCGATTTACTTTTACTTTTCAATCATCTTCAGATCTACAATAAAATATTTAAAAAATAATTAAACTTATTATGAAATAAATTACAATACTGCTCGTACACTAATTTCTATTCCCCTATCTATCCGCATGGGGCCACAGAAATAGACTGATCTCGATCAGCTGTTGGCGCAGTGTTTCTTGGTGGTGGTTTTGCTGGTTTGCGTTTCACCCAGCATTCTCGAAGCTTCTGTAGCAGTCCGTCGTACACACATGAAATCTCCTCTGAGTCGCGCTGTAGGTTTACAGCCCGTTCTTGGAGAAGTTTCACGTGTATTGTCTCAGCTGTTTTCCTTCGGCCTTCGTGACTGATTTTCTCCAAGATAGAAGCGTGTTCGAAATCAAATGCGTGTGCGTTTTGTGTAGCATGTTTTGTTAGGCCCGATGCCGTAGGTTTGCTCTGTGTGTTGCTTTCGTGTTGTTTGAGTCGTTTTTTTAGTGGTTGACTCGTTTGCCCGATGTATTCCCGGGGGCAAGAGCCGCATGGGACAGAGTAAACCACTCCTGTTTGCATGTTTTGGGGTATTTTGTCTTTCAGTTGTGTGAAAAGGTTCGATTTAATTTTATCACAAGGTTTGTGTGCTGCAACGATCGAATTTTGGCGCAGTATTTTGCTGACCTTTTCACTCAGGCATGGAATGTACGGCAACGAGACAAATTTCCCTTGGTCTCGTTCTTCCTGCTGGAACGTGTTGTACAGTGCGTGTACCCGTTTCTTTAGTGTGTTGTTGATCACGGCTTCTGGGTAGTTATTTGTACGGAGAATGTTTTTGACTATTTCGATTGTGTCTTTGCGTTTCTCAACGTCACTTAACTTCAGAGCTCGATCTATTAGCGCTATGGAGGTGTTTTGTTTGTGGGTAAATGGGCTTTCAGATCCGTAATCCAAGTAGCGTCCATTTATTTGTTTTGGGTACCAAATTTTGTTAATTTTGTTTTGTTCTCTCGATAATGTTAGGTCTAAGAAACGTATAGATTTATTGTTTTCTTTCTCGAAAAAGAGAAAGAAAAGAGAAAGAAAGAAAGAAAGAAAACAATAAATCTATACGTTTCTTAGACCTAACATTATCGAGAGAACAAAACAAAATTAACAAAATTTGGTACCCAAAACAAATAAATGGACGCTACTTGGATTACGGATCTGAAAGCCCATTTACCCACAAACAAAACACCTCCATAGCGCTAATAGATCGAGCTCTGAAGTTAAGTGACGTTGAGAAACGCAAAGACACAATCGAAATAGTCAAAAACATTCTCCGTACAAATAACTACCCAGAAGCCGTGATCAACAACACACTAAAGAAACGGGTACACGCACTGTACAACACGTTCCAGCAGGAAGAACGAGACCAAGGGAAATTTGTCTCGTTGCCGTACATTCCATGCCTGAGTGAAAAGGTCAGCAAAATACTGCGCCAAAATTCGATCGTTGCAGCACACAAACCTTGTGATAAAATTAAATCGAACCTTTTCACACAACTGAAAGACAAAATACCCCAAAACATGCAAACAGGAGTGGTTTACTCTGTCCCATGCGGCTCTTGCCCCCGGGAATACATCGGGCAAACGAGTCAACCACTAAAAAAACGACTCAAACAACACGAAAGCAACACACAGAGCAAACCTACGGCATCGGGCCTAACAAAACATGCTACACAAAACGCACACGCATTTGATTTCGAACACGCTTCTATCTTGGAGAAAATCAGTCACGAAGGCCGAAGGAAAACAGCTGAGACAATACACGTGAAACTTCTCCAAGAACGGGCTGTAAACCTACAGCGCGACTCAGAGGAGATTTCATGTGTGTACGACGGACTGCTACAGAAGCTTCGAGAATGCTGGGTGAAACGCAAACCAGCAAAACCACCACCAAGAAACACTGCGCCAACAGCTGATCGAGATCAGTCTATTTCTGTGGCCCCATGCGGATAGATAGGGGAATAGAAATTAGTGTACGAGCAGTATTGTAATTTATTTCATAATAAGTTTAATTATTTTTTAAATATTTTATTGTAGATCTGAAGATGATTGAAAAGTAAAAGTAAATCGAAACGTAAAGAACAAAGCACCTAGTCATTTATTTCACCGAACAATATCAACAAAAAAAAAAAAATCCCAAAATATAATCAAACGGTGATCGAAACACGTCGAAAATTTCATTTTGATCAAGAAACTGACTACCGCGATGTTCTTCGTGAGAAAGATCGCAGCCAAGTATGGAATATATACAGGAAATCTGACGAAAAAACTACTGAAGACGACCATCAAAATGGCGAAAATGAAAAATCGACTGAAGTTCCTGTTAAACTGTAGAAAGTGCAAGCTAATCCCAAAGTGTTTAGACTACAAAATTCCGATTTATGTAGAAAACAAAACATCATTCGAGGAGTTAAAGAGATTAGAACACCGCCAAAAAATCCGAATGATCAGCATATCAGTAGCTGACACGAAACGAACAATGGAGAAGCTAAAGAAAGGCAAACAATACATCAACGACCAGCTAACAGAATCAGTAGAACCACCTGATTGGACATACATCGAACAGCAGATAAAAAGAAAGGCAGCAGCTGTTTTTAACACAACAAAATCGACCGAGTTAAGGAAACTTGACAAGTTGAAGAAAACAAAAATCCAGGAAATGAATCATCAAACGGAATGGATAGAGAATATAACCGCAATCGAAATACCGGAATTCCTGGAGAGAACGTTATCGCTAGGACCAAACTTCAACATCCAGGAGAAACAAGCAACACCGTACGTACAGTTCATCGCCGGAGTTGAGGATGCAATAAAAAAGAAACCAAATGCAGATGACATCCGAGCCGAGATTTGTACGGCCATCTCTAACTACTTAAGTTACCAACACCAACCACGCTCCAAGGAAAACAATTGGATCCACCACGACATCATACAAAGTAGAAAATATCTTCGAGAGCATCCAGAAATATGTGTGACGAGAGCAGACAAAGGTAACAAAATCGTGTTGATGCTGAAAACTGAATACGAGCAAAAAATGTCCGCGCTTGTTTCGGATATAAACACGTACAAACCCATCGCAAAAGACCCCACAACAAAAATCCTCAAAAAAATCAACAACATGATCGCTACGTGGGCCGAAGACCAGCACATCAACCGCTTTACACAGAAAAAACTAACCGTCAACCATTGCCATCCACCTAGAATCTACGGTTTGCCGAAAATACACAAACCAGAGCGTCCGCTTAGACCGATTGTGTCGACGATCAGCTGTGCCACATACACAATGGCACAATTTATCTCCGGCATCCTCAACAATGTGGTTGGGAAATCGGAATACCACATACGCAGCAGCTTTCAATTTTCGGACGAGATATCAGGAATCCAGGTTCCAGATGGACATGTGATGTTCTCATTGGATGTGGTATCTCTCTATACCAATGTTCCCGTGATAGAAGTGTATGAGTGCATCGAACAAAAATGGAATGAAATAAGGAAACACACCACAATACCATGGGGAAGCTTCAATCAAGCCGTTAAGACTGTATTGGAATCATCGTTCTTCCAATACAAGGGTAAGTTTTTCGAACAAATACATGGAGTACCAATGGGAAGCCCGTTATCAGCATCGGTGGCGAACCTGCTAATGGAGAGAGTCGAACGAGAAAGTATCGAACAACTAAAAACTGAAAACGTTCCTCTCACATTTTACAGGCGCTACGTTGACGACTGTTTTGTTGTGGGTGATGAAAATCATATACCTGTGGTTCTGGAAACCTTCAACCAGACTCTTTCAAGCATTAATTTCACCCTCGAGAAAGAAAACAATAAATCTATACGTTTCTTAGACCTAACATTATCGAGAGAACAAAACAAAATTAACAAAATTTGGTACCCAAAACAAATAAATGGACGCTACTTGGATTACGGATCTGAAAGCCCATTTACCCACAAACAAAACACCTCCATAGCGCTAATAGATCGAGCTCTGAAGTTAAGTGACGTTGAGAAACGCAAAGACACAATCGAAATAGTCAAAAACATTCTCCGTACAAATAACTACCCAGAAGCCGTGATCAACAACACACTAAAGAAACGGGTACACGCACTGTACAACACGTTCCAGCAGGAAGAACGAGACCAAGGGAAATTTGTCTCGTTGCCGTACATTCCATGCCTGAGTGAAAAGGTCAGCAAAATACTGCGCCAAAATTCGATCGTTGCAGCACACAAACCTTGTGATAAAATTAAATCGAACCTTTTCACACAACTGAAAGACAAAATACCCCAAAACATGCAAACAGGAGTGGTTTACTCTGTCCCATGCGGCTCTTGCCCCCGGGAATACATCGGGCAAACGAGTCAACCACTAAAAAAACGACTCAAACAACACGAAAGCAACACACAGAGCAAACCTACGGCATCGGGCCTAACAAAACATGCTACACAAAACGCACACGCATTTGATTTCGAACACGCTTCTATCTTGGAGAAAATCAGTCACGAAGGCCGAAGGAAAACAGCTGAGACAATACACGTGAAACTTCTCCAAGAACGGGCTGTAAACCTACAGCGCGACTCAGAGGAGATTTCATGTGTGTACGACGGACTGCTACAGAAGCTTCGAGAATGCTGGGTGAAACGCAAACCAGCAAAACCACCACCAAGAAACACTGCGCCAACAGCTGATCGAGATCAGTCTATTTCTGTGGCCCCATGCGGATAGATAGGGGAATAGAAATTAGTGTACGAGCAGTATTGTAATTTATTTCATAATAAGTTTAATTATTTTTTAAATATTTTATTGTAGATCTGAAGATGATTGAAAAGTAAAAGTAAATCGAAACGTAAAGAACAAAGCACCTAGTCATTTATTTCACCGAACAATATCAACAAAAAAAAAAATCCCAAAATTTTATCTTGCTTATTTAATTTCAATTGATGGATTTCCAGAAAACGTTTATTCGTCGATAATATTCACATCATGCCTCCAGCAAATATCCGGAAGGAAGAACAACCAATGGAACCGGACGATCTGGAATAATCGCAGCACTTGCCATTCACGACCTATTGGAAACGGGAGCTTCAGATATCACTATGCTAGGTAGTCTCAAGATTGTGAGGACACGTGAAGTTCCTAAACGCTGTCAATCGAGTTTTCGACATGACATGAATTCGGCTGTTCTGCACATCAATCGTAGCTGTGGATACTATCCACTGGAAAGCAAATTCCAGTGACGATTGAAGTCTGGTTTTCCTTCCGGGTGCATCCTGCAGGTCAGACTTATTGATTTGAAGGATGAATCATCCTAAAAGGATGAAAATCCGTAAAAAAAGACCCATTGATTTTGAAAGACAAATGTAAGTTTTAAGTTCCGTTCTTTATGGTGTCCACAGCATCCTGTAATTCCAGACCAAAACCATTGGAAATGGCTCAGGATAAATCAAGCTGAGATTTCCTTAATTACCTTTTACGAAAACTTCTGCCGAAATCAATTGTGAAAAAAATATTTTTGGATATAAAATTTTAAAAGGAAATATAAACAAAAATATAGTCTTTAATAATTTTTTATAATCCCTTTCGATATTTAGTTCATCAAAGGAAAAAATCCCAAAAAAAATCCCTGCCGCATGACATGCCCCAAAATTAAGTTGCAAAAATGACGTTTATTCTCAAGTTTGGGAAAACCCCTTTAAACTTATTTTCGTCAAGAGCCAGTTTCATCCGATTTTGCGGCATTTCAACTTGGTTTTGGGTTGTTGCGGCTTAGAGTGCACTCAATTTTGACACTTGCTCATCGGTATTGAAAAAGCAAGCCAGGAGCAATATTTGAATACCGACCAGCTCCTGATTTGACAGATTCTAACAAAAGGAAATAGCATCAAAAAACAACACCTATCGGAGCGTCACCAGTGGCTAAAATGGAGACCAGTTTAGCACCTACCGGTGCGCAAATGTAGGGCTAGGTGGGGTAATTATGAACAAAATTTTTTCGTTTGGCACACTCACAGCCACCATATGTTTATTTCTTAACATTAATTCTGAAAAGCTGCCAATAATGAATGTTTCCGTGCTCTTCATCATTCTGTAGAGCAACTTTTTTTTTTTTGGTCGCAACCCACGTCCTTGAGACGTCTGTTCATAATTACCCCGTCTGTTCATATTTACCCCCCTGTCGGTAATTATGAACACGGTTTACGGACTTGGTATAACATTTTTGAAAAGTAACAATATTTATACGTTACATTTACCCATAGTAAGCAGTGTATGGTGATTTTTTACTTAAAAAATTATGTTCATAATTACCCCGAACACTGTTCATATTTACCCCGAGACATGTCCAATATGATTTACATGGTGTCAGAAAATCTCAATTCAACACCAAATAATTTAAATAATTAGCAGTAATAAGAAAATTGGTTGTTTTATAAAAACTCCATTCAATTCTTGTATAAAATTTATCAAATGTTATCAAAGTTTAGAGGTAAAGCAATACAAAAAATAGCTATTTAGTGTTCTTTTTTATTGCTTTTGTCTATCTTTTGTTTCGGTAGTTCAATTATTTGTTGGATCTTTTACATTTTGGTTGGTTTCTTTTTCTTTGGTTTCTTTATGTCGTTGCAGATCATTTTTATTTGATAGAACCTCTCCATACGTGTGAAATTTTAGGCGAGTTAGGCTACTCGATAGTGTTTATATCCGTTTTAAATGTCTTGCGCAGCAAACATCAAGTTTTCACCTAAATGTCGTGGTTTAGGCTTTTCACGTACGTGCGAGAAATCATGAAATTGAATCTTATACATATACAGAAAATTCTATTAAAAAAAAAATGGTTGTTTTACAAAAACACCCATTAAAATCTTCTTAGCTGAAGTCATTTTTTGCATTTTCTATATGATCGACTGTTTTGAAAAATATTTACACAAATTAATTTTTTTTATCACCTGTACGAAATTTTACATAAGAAGCGCTATTTTCTCAAAGAAAAATTATTACTGAAGAAGTTTTCCTCACCAAACTGAAAGAGAAAATCTTCAACCAAAAGATTTCCATTTTGTATTAAATTTAAAAAAATGTATTCGAACAAATAAAGATTGTAAAAAGTAACTAAGTATAAAAATAAGACTACACTGACCGAAATCGGGCTATAAGCTTTATTGGAAATTTTAGTGTTTTTGCACTAAAGGAAAATCCAATACTTTTTACGATTTGACGGTCGAAATATGGGTGATTAATTTTAAAGGAATTTTCAATGAATTTCAAAGTGCGCCAGGATGATTTGATTTATTATTTAAAAAAGTAAAATTAATAGTTCATAGATTCCATAAAATATGCCGTTGTTCAATTTATTCTTAAATTAATTTGTTTTAATTCACTGCAGCGTAAATGAGAAACATTATGGAGCTTGATTAAACATATTTATTGTTATAACCTAAAAAGAAAACTTTCCGTTCCAATCAATTGTCCTTGTATATTTGGTGAACATTCCGGACTCGGTTCTATTGTTCTCAGCAGTACTGTTCAAGTTTAAGGATTCCACACGCCATTCCGTACTCCGTTTCTTTGTTGTCACCTGCAATTAATATTTATTGAAAATTACTATTCGTTGAGGAACCTTAATTTATTTAAACTTACCGATTAAAAACTTTTCATAATCGCGAAGATCTGTTCAACTAGCATCGGTGGCAGGTCCGGAAGTTCTTCTGGTTCGGGTTCCTAAAGAGTCTCGCGAACCAGAAATGGAATGAAGGAACAGCGAGCGGAATTCATCAGATTTTTCAAATTGTAGTTTAATAATTATTATTATTCTCATATTGATGTTGGTTAAGTATGATGAACCTCTTCCGGATCATAATCATGCATGAGCCCGAACGTTTCTCTGGCCAGATGTCTAATTTTTATTCATCCGTGCGCTCCCGTTTAAATAAAATGTTAGCTGGAAAAAATAAATTCATTGAAAAGACAAATTACAATTTAATTCAGAAGTTATGTTTACTTACGACGAGTTGTAACATTCTTGAGGAAATTTTTTATCACTAGCTGTTTGATTATTCGCTGCTGAAGGATTTTCCGATTCCGCACCACCCTGATACAAACTGAGGTCATAATACACCAGACGTCCTGTTTAAATTCATTTTATGTTTGCCGGCTGCTGGTTTACTTTCTCTGAGTCTGAACAGATAACGAAAACTCAACGAACAAATCTACTGGATTTTCCAATACATTTCAAAAAGTGTTAAAAGTTCTTAAGATTTATTGGTTTTTCTAATATCTTTCACCGGATACTGTCCGATATCGACGAACTGGTAGAAAGTATTGGATTTTGATATAATTTTCAATGAATTTACCGTTAGTTTCTATTAGACATAGTATTTGTAATTATTATTAAAATGATCTTATACATTTTATAGCCCGATTTGGTTCAGTGTACAAGAAATTGATTTTGGATCTTTGTTATCTGAATGTAACTCATAAACAACTATTCTTTGCTGTAATTCTAAAGTTCTGAATAGCAGCACGTTGTCCAAACATACAGGAAAATTTATCTTTTTGATCTTTGTTTTGTGTACTTATTCACCTTTTGAATTTATCATAGTTTTTCATATATTTTAACTTTTAACCAAAATGTTAAATTTCACGCGGTAATGAATAAAAGCTCGAGCTGCGAAACTTTTGTTAAAAAATGGTGAATTTTATTTTTAGTTAAACAAAAATTTCTTCAAGTCTAGTTTATAACCTTGTTATTTATCAATACAAAAAAAAACTGGGTTTGGAAGGACGTAAAACCTCTATTCGGTGTTAGAAAACTTTTCCTGGGATACAAGTTTTCGGTTTCGGTATCACCAGTAAAACTATCCCTACGCAACACTCACTAAACCTAAGAAAATATTTAACTGCATTTTTTTTCTATCAACAAAAAGCAAGTTCTTATTACTATTTTTTTTAAACAAAATTAAGACTCGTTTGAATGCGAATTTAGCTTTTTTCAAAATTTCTGTTTTATAAACTTCTTCACTCTTGAAGTTTTCTTCAGTTTTGATAAAATTGTGTTCAAAACTTTTTTTTAAAGACTGAAAAGTACTGGCACAGCTTTTTTTTTCTAAATCCGAATCTCCTAATCCGAATTTTAGAAGAAAAAAATCAATTTCTCGAAAATTCAAAACTTAACACATTGGGGACCTAATTTAATTATGGAATTTATTAAATTTGGTCCAATAAGATCCTGGAATATAGAATGCCGAGTGTTGATGTTTCCTGGCTAAGATTTCTTCACGGTTCTTAGTGTGTTAAGATCTTAAAGATCTTACAAGGGGAGTAGGGGGAAGAGGTCTGAAAAGGCTTGGGTAATAAGTGAATGGCCCCCTAAGTTGATGAATAAAACAACGTAGACAACGTTTTAAGAATTGTAAGAATATGCGCTGTTAATAATTCAAATAGTAATCATTTTACTTCCGCCTTTTCTATATGCTACGCCACACTTTTTGCGATTGTTTATTGAAAAATCAGGACACCTGGCATCTCTGATCAAAGCTCCGAAAAAAATCACAGAGTAATAGTTCCATTTCTGTCGCCAGATAGCGCTATTCGTGTCTCCCGATTTCTCGTTAAGTGGTGTATATCGGTTCTAGTATATCTGGCGTTTTCCTTATAACACCATCACGTATAAACGGACGGTTGGAATGAAGTGAAATTTTTTATGCGAGGGTTTTTCGGGCCAGAAATGGTTTGTATAATGGTTTCAAGAATCTCACTTTTTTATGGAAAGGGGCTCCCAACAAGAAATGGAACACAACTCGAACAACTTGGAAGACGATTTTCATGAAAACTGATTCACGAGCACGAAGCTCTGTAACTTCTTCGTGCTCGTGTAAACAAACATTTTCTAACGATTTATTATGTAACATGTAAAACTAAGTTTACCGGGTTAGCTAGTCTCCTGTAAAAAGTGACAAATACTGTAATTCATTCAAATCTCGACAAAGCATAGAAAAAGCTATTCCAGCCGCCGTAAAAGTTTTTCAATGTGGATAATTTTTTCCATAAATAATAAAAACATAATGTTTGATTCGCTGGAAACTCCTAATATATATTCTGAATGCAATAGTTAAGAGAAAGTGGTGTAACTTTTATTGTAGGGAAAGCATTCCAAATTTCCCGGATTAATTCGGTCATGCCCGGGTTACCAATAAAAAGAAACAACGGTCTGGTCCGGTTTGTGAGAAACTGTAAACACGAGTCCGTATTTTGCTGGATTTATTCATATTATTTAAAGAACAAAAATTTCATATGTTAAAAAAAGGGAACAATCATGGTGTTTTTTTTCTCATTTTCCTAGTGATTTTTTTTTCGAATAATCACTAGATTCTGTTTGATTTGTGCCGTTTTTTGATGAAACATTCGGAACCCAATGCCCAGATTTTGCCAGGTTTTGAAAAAAATGTCCTGATTGGCATAAAATCGCTAAATGTGGGCCAATTCTCCATTGCTTACTCTAGGGCCCCCCCTAACCTACATTAGAGTGAAAATATTTAAATACGGAGGCCATCTTAGGTATAAAATTTTGTGTACTGTTTACATGCTGTCAAACTCAAAGTCGTGTTTTACGATTTAACGAAAATGGAGGTGAATCAACGCGAGTCGGGAGAACAAATTCTTTCCAAACACCTGGAATTTACTGACCTGTCGCACCGGCAGATGGGAAAAATGTTGAACATTCAACATTCAACCGTTTCCTGAGTGTTGAAGCGATTCCAGGAGCAGTTAGCGTTGAAACACGGCAAAGGAGCTGGAAGAAAACCGGGACTGGAGAGTAAAAAGACGGAGGAAAAGGTGAAGCGGGTGATTAAAGCAAATCCCAACGTCTCAATCTATAATTTGGTTGAAAAGACCTGCATGTTGCAGAGCTACGTCCAGAATGCAAAGAAGAGAGCTGGACTACATACATACAAGGTACAGAACTTCCCAAACCGATGAGCGGTAACAATCGAAGGCTAGAAATTGGGCACGGAAGCTCTACAAGAAGATGCAGACAAAATATCTGCCTTGTGATGGACGACGAAACGTATATAAAAGCCGATTTTAAGCCAATTCCGGGGTTGGAGTTTTTCACCGGCAAGAGCAAGTTCGATGTGGACGACAAATTTAAGAAGAAGAACATGGCGAGATCTACAAATCTGAGTGTTTCGAGAAGCGCCTTTTGCCCTTCGTGCAGCAGCACGACGAAGCTTCGCTATTTTGACCAGATTTGGCGAAATTGTCCTGGAGTAGTATGAGGCCAATTCTGTCCATTTTGTTCCAAAGGACTTGAACCTTTCAACTGTGAACTGTGCCTGGAGGAGCAGTATTAGGCAATAATATAGCGGGAACTTCGGAAGAGCAAGAAGACATTCAAAGACGAGAAGAACATGTTAAGAAAATGAAAAAAAACTGAAAAACTGGTACCGGATGACACTGTAAAGACTTAGATGGAGGACATCGAGCGAAAATGCGTTCAATTTTACACTCAAGGCTCCATCGACTATTTTTCCTTTTGGTTTTTGAAGTGAATGTATGTATAAAATTACCCTGAAATTTTGGTTTGATTCTAAACACTATAAGAAAATTGGCATGACATTTTCGGTGTCGCAATAATTCCGTGTTCGCCCTTTATTAAACAGCAACTGTAAACAATTTACTGCTGAAGATTATGCTTTTTGAAAATTATTAAAATTCTGGTAATTGGTAGGATTTTGAGCTTGGTACAAATAGTTAGTAAAACCTCCAAAGCTATCGAAGGCTCTGTTGAGTTTTAAAAGTTAACATCATTTTAAAAATCTATAGTAGATATATAATTCGGTATCACTGGCAGACAAAATGGGGCACAAGAATTGGAACGACATTGCATTGTAGTAATGCTAGTTTTGTGAAAGTGTGCAAGTCACGTTCACAACTGACCCAGCAACTTTCGGTGTCTTATCCTGGCTCGGGATTGGATCTTTGGACATCTCTTCGCGCAGTGGCTTTCATTCTACAACGCACATGCCAAGGTCCCCTGGGAGCTGGCCTTTCACGTGAACGTTTTCCACTAATTCATACTGCCCGGGTGTTTTGTTTGGCCTACCAGTCCGAATGGGTTGGTCACGTTTACAGCCGGTTGAAAGACGTTCAGATGTGCATTCGGTAGACTGGAAGCGGAAGAGTCGGGCTGAGTTCTGATTTCTCATTGTGAAGGTTTCTTTTTTTGTTTGTTGTTTTCATCAATTTCAACTCAGACGACGACCGAAAGCGAAGAACGCAAAGGCAATCAAGACATTTTTTTTGCTTACTTTGAACTCCGGGCATAGTCAGCGAAGTGCAGTAATGACAACGTCCCGAAAAAGGGGGATTCAGAGTTTTGTGGATGTTTTTCGGTTAGTAAACCTGTTCACCTTTCATTATTTTCTGTATATGCATTTTGCTTTTCGTCATAAGCATCGGTTCGATGAATATTGTCACGGGTCAATTTTGCAAGCTTACTCAACCAATATTTCCTTATTGTATTGGATCTAAATATATGAGAGTTGGTTGATGTTTTTTCGAGTAATATTCGAAAATCTTAATTTCAATCGACATTTTTGATTTCCAAGTCCATTTAGTTAGGAGTTTATACATTTTTTTAAACAACATTTTTGATTATGGTTTTTTGACCAGTACTCAATTTGTGTACATTAAAATCTTCACTTGAGCGTTTGCCCCTTTTACCATACGTAATTGCCGGATACCACTAAATATTCAAAAGATTTATTGGACAAACCGATATAAATCGTTAGTAACTCAGCTCCCCAGTTGACCTTTTTTGCTCAACCGTTGAAATACTCCAAAACAACTCAACTCAATTTTATGATTCCCCCCTCCATCTATTGGTGCAATTAATGATCCTTCGCTGTACAAATCCAGATGTTAATACTGTCTGTGGCAGCACAACAGCAGCAAATTAAATCTACAGCCGTCCTCCCCAGGCAGCGGTTAGTTGTTGTTTTTTTCTAAATGTTTTTTTTTGTTGCCTCTATCTGTATGCACTGGATCGCAACTGCACTACTGCCGCTAGAAGGCAGAGAGCAGCAAACAACGTGCAGCGGAGGAGCAAACAAAAAAAAAATGACGGAAAAATCTGACAATGCAGTTTCTTTGTCCATTCCTCCACTCGTATGGAACCGAACGATAATTAAGCATTGATAATGAATTTCGATCGACACGTTCCAGTTTGGCAAAGATTACCTTTTCGTTGGAAGGGGAAATAGTAACGTTGGAGTCGCTCAAGTTAAATTTGTTACCTGTAGTCTACAATTTTGTTTAAAAATTCTATTAAACTAGCTGACCCTGTGTGCTTTGCTAAACCTCTCAAAAATAAATTAAATTTGTAAAAATAATTAAAATTTATTTTTATTTCTAAGGCAGCATTTCAAACCAAATTTAACCATAATTAAGAAGCAAACGCTATCGAAAGATAGCTGCAACTGGAGTTTGGAAAATAACCCAGAAATAAGGGAGGGTCTGAAGCTATTTATACCAACAAACTTGTATGGAAGACTGATTGGTTAATAAATTCTCAAGCTATACAATTTATGCAATTTATGTGGAACCCCCTTTGTGCCTCCCTTCTTCACACTGCAACGCAGAAAGGTTTGTAACAATCATAGAAACATATCTCGTACCCAAATACCTTCCCATGTTAAAATCATGTTAATAATTTTTTTCGCCATATAAGGCTATGATCATTTAGTATCCGGGCACTTCATTTCGGTGATAGCTCCGCTACTAGAGCACGGATATGCAAATCTTTAGCAGCGTTGTGTTGGTTTTAAAAAGGACTATCTTGCCTATTTTTTTTCAGATTTTTAAGTCAACGTGTGTTTGAGATTTTTACGTTGCAAAAAGACATAGTAAAAAAAGTTTTGCATAATCGCCTAGGAAATTCTTCACTGTCGACTAGAAAACTCATGAACCGTCGGTTTTTTCTTAATTTTTTTGGCCCAAATGGTTAAGAAATATAAGGAGCCATTCTAGAATGCTCACGAAGTTCAAATCTAGCATCAGAGTGGAGCCCTTGATCTCAACTATAGTTAAAAGTCTATGGTTATTTGGGAATAACTAAATACAGACCCCTTAAATATGCAGTAAATCCGTTCCCGCCAGTTAAAAAGTGTTACCTGACTAGTAGACGCCAAGTAAATAACTAATAGTGAGCAGTTCTATAGATCGTAATCTGTCCAATCAGAAAATTTATGTTAAAACCGAATTTAAGAGGTCAAATTCTGCAAGATGCCTACTCAAGAAAAGCTTCTAACCAGATTCTAATTGGTTTTTTTCCGGTGAATTTGTGTAAAATATCATGATTTTGCAAAGGTTTTGCTTCTGTGGTAAAAATAATAGATCAATAGTGTGCAAATTTAAAAATGAAACTTTATTATAAAGTAAAAGTATTTCTTGAAATCAACGAAAAATTATATTTTTTATATTTTTACATTAAATATCATATTAACACCTTCATTTCCTCCATGGACATTTTTTTGAACAAATGAATAGTTTTTAAAATACAAACGGAAACGGATTCTAAATGATCATAGTTTTAGGTATTAAACTTGTAGACATGACACATTACAACTTGAAGTTGTGCCAAACAGCACTTGTAATGGTATGAAATCTGGCGAATTTTTATACTGCAAATTACTATATTTTTGTTTCTTCAAGCAAAATGTCTAAATTAAAGGTTAGGTTTATGTTATCGACCGTTTTTGATGCTTATTCTTTAATTTTTGGCTATTTTTCGGCCTTGGATTTCAATCAAACAACTTTCTTTGTGAAATGCCCCACACATTTCACGCATTTCTCAAAGAAAGTTCTTTGATTGAAATCCAAGACCGAAAAAAAGCCAAAAATTAAAGAATAAATGTCTAAATTAAATGCAAATGGCTAAGCTGTAACCCAATGAATTTTGAAAAATAATGGTTTTTAAAGGAGAAAAATACGTTTACATTTTGTTGTTCGACTGAATCACAGCAATATTCTCTTTTTTTTCTGATGGTCCTTTTCAAGACTTTTCAATATTTAAACTTATTGACCTTATCTATTCATTAACAACCGATTGAAAAGCAGATTATCAAAAATGGAATGGATTGATTAAACAAATCTGTTTATGCTTATGTGATATAAATATTTTCTAAACAAAATCATGTAAACCTCACACAAAACCTCAAAATGGTGATTTTTGCGCCGAAAAGGGCAACAGTTATCATAGTTTCTCTTGTTTTTTTTTTAGTTTCAATCTCAATTTCAACTCAGATACACCGGGGCTAGTGCAAACGGTTTTTTTTCCATAATTGAAGTTTTAAGAATCTAAGAAAAATATGTATAACTTTATTTAAAACAAATCAATTTTCGTTTGTTGCATAAATGAATCAGTTCTGAACAAACTCTTGTTGAAAGTTAAATACGCAAAAATGTTGTCATTTTTCCCATTTATTTAGGCAAGTGAAAACACAATGCCTTTTCTGAACTTATTCATAATTTAAAACATGTTTCGTGAATTTAATACCTGTTTCTGTTTGTTTTACCAAATTTCATTGATAGCAGTTTTTCTGTAGTACAAGTTATTAATGTTTGATACTCCGTTTTTACTGAATGCTGTTTTAAACAAAAGGCCTTCAATTACAAAGACATTCCAAAATTTTGAATATCCACTTCCTGTTCAACACACGGGATATCCCTTTCTAACCATTCTCACATAATGCTGAATCATTTTGGAGATATTCTTAAAAGGTAGATGTTTCATGGCTAAAAGGCGCGTTTGAACTTATTCCAGCGTGTTAAATGACAGGAGTTAATATTATTTTCAACACTTTCAAGTCATATTCAAGTTTATCAAAAAAAATTCTACTTCCACTGAAATTTAATCACTAAAAAAACTTTTCAAAAAAACCGGATCAAAAGTATCTTCTAAGTAGCCAAAATATGTAAAAAAAAACACACTTCTCATTATTAGGATTCGGTGAATGATTAAGTTGAGTTTAATCAATTCTGATTATTTCTTCTGATTCTTTCTGATTGTTTATAAATTGTTGGGCCCAAACAATTTATAAATGAAGAAATAATTTATACGTTTTTGTAAATGTTGAACGTTTGCACTTGCTCTAGTGTACCTTCTCAAGTGAAAATTCTTCCAGAAAATGCATATCCTCACTTTTTGTTATGAAAAAGTGATTTATTTTATTGATAACTTTCACTAATGCTTGCAAAAAAAATAAAACGTTAACTGCATTAGGCCTTTAAACACTGATCACACTGACATCACAGAGAACAGACGTACAAGCTCGAACAAAAAATCGTCAAAAAAGTGTGTAAAATTTCAAATGCTATCACCAAAAAAATACGTTAGAAATTGACTACAAACAGTGCCATCTGTTGCGCCGTTCAAAAGTTACAAATCGACTTTAAAGTGCCAAGTTTTCGAAACGGCGTAATCGTACATGAACTCACAAAAAATCAATCCAATGTCTCAATAAAATGGACGGCTTTAATTTATTACTAAATAAATAAAATCAGAGTCAATTTTAACTGGGAGAAATTTCATTTTCTTTATTTTTGCACTACTATGACAGTTAAAATAACTAACAGCTTTGGTATAAGTTTTCGCACTTCTTGAACAGGTATTTATGTTAGAAAATGCATCACCTATGTCCAGTCAAATATAAGAACATTCTTGACAATCAGTTTCATCAAGCAGTACTGTATCTAGCCATCCGAAGCGGATTACTTTCACATATCACTTTAGCATCCAGCTGTTTTAAACTTTGTATTTCTAACAAATTTGAAGGAAAAAAAAATAATAACTTTTATGATTTTTTTCATGCAACATGATGAACGTATTATAAACTTCAACAGCGATTTTCTAGAAGCATGCTAAGGAGCTCATACGACCTATAGAAAACTGACTGAAACTTAGTCATTTTTTCTTAGCTTTGTTTTGACAGTTCTCTTTGGTGTGTTTGAAGACATCTGGTGGCCCAGCCAAAAAACAAAAATTGGTTCAAAAAGGCTGTTGGGATTTTTACACAAGTTTCGTGGGCTAACTTGTACGTCTGTTCTCAGTGCTGACATGACACTTAGAACAAAAGTTCAACCATTTTCTGTCTTATTTTTTTGTCAGATTTTGTAGGTTCGCAATACCGACGGCAGGCGAACCTGAAAAATGTGAAAAAAATGCCCTGTAGGTAAAATTTACCTGTTTAGCCCGATTTTATCGTAGAAATTGCCAATTTTTTATAGTTGGATGGCATTTCTTAACTGGGATAACATTTCTTCAAATCGATTGATGCGCACTCTGGAATCGATACTGCGTACTGTTGTAAAAATTATCCAGAAAATGAAATCAAGTGTCCAGTCAGTTTGGTCAGTGCTTTAAATACATCATCCTATATAATCTATTTAAAAACAGACTCTTGTTCAGTTCATGAGTTTGTCATTTTCATCAGATTTGTTCTAAAAATTTTAAAGGTTCTTGATACATCTTCTGTAAAGTACGTTTGTACATGTTCAAACAATGTTCAAGATTTATTACTGTGAAAAAAACTGATTATTTTTTCTGTTATCGATATGATTCAAAACTAACCTTCTAGGCGTTTTGGATAATAAAACTGTCTGTAAGAATTCCCACGTTCTTTTTTTCAAACTTCCGCAAAGAGTCATACCATTATATTATATGCATCAGTATTGAATTCAGACAACAATTGCTGCTTTAATTAACACGAAATTAAAAGAGTTTTAATTTTTAAAATTTTTTATATGGTTTTCATTCGGCGTTCATCTAGGCGTCATTCATTAATATGCTTGGTTGAGAAGTACGCGCTCAAATGTTCCCACTAATCAGTCTGCTATGCCATGGTTACTATCCTCTCGCGACGTTGGCTCGCAACGTCTCGACCATGGGACGAAAAACAAACCGCCCAAAAGAATGAAAATCTCGAAAAAATGGAAGCCATGACTTTTATTTGATTCAAACAACTACAAATTTAATTTTTACGGACAATTGATGCGACTTTGTGTTTTTTTATTAAAAATAATTTCTTTTGAATCATTTGGGTCATTGCGGAGTAGTGCTACTAACACCGTTACAAGAGAATTTTATATAGATAATATAGGCTTGCCAGATACTTTCAGAAAAAAGCGGGACATTTGACGAAAAAAAGCGGGACAAAGCCGAAAAAAGCGGGACAAAGCCGAAAAAAGCGGGACATTAAATAAATTATTTTAAAAAAAACTTAATTGTATAGCCGAACTTATACGTACTGTACCGTTCATAATTGTATAGAAATTGGAAATAAGCGCACTGCCACTTCGACTTTGAACTTCCATAACTTTTTACTCTGATGATATTTTTGATAGAATTATCTGCGCAAGTAAGATCAACTATCACAATATAATATCACAAAATTTGAGCTTTGTAAAATTTGTGTGGCCTGAGATAAAGTAATTCTACGAAAATCGGACTTTTTGGAATTTTACCATTCAAAATTCATTATCTCAGAAACAACGCTACACTTTTTATTGAAATTTTACAGTTTGATTACAGAGTGAAGTTTGATCAATGGGATCAAAAGTTACGCAAGGTACAATATTTCAGGCATGAACCAAAAAATGCAATTTCAATAAAATTTTGGACGATTCATGAGAACAACATCTTTTCCATCCACAAATCAGTCAAAAAATGCCTGACACAAGCAAGCAAGAAACGAAAAAAAAATGGAATGAATGAATGATCCATTTGTGATTTGAAATCAGAATTTCACGATATTTGATAGTTTTTGATTGAAATAGATTTACAGGCCATATGCACCGATTTTTTCCACGATTCTCGAGGATTAACACGTTATTTGAATGAAAATATTTCAAGTCATAAAAGTAAACAGAGGATTTGATACCGTGTAAAAAAACTTTTGTGTAATTTGTATAAAAAAAATTTGTTTTGTAATTTGTTTAATAATTTGAAAAATAAAGAAAATTTCCATCTTAATATAAATTGGACAATTGAGTCGAAAGAGGTGGTGTATATATAACATAAGGCAATTTAATTACAATTCCAGCGAAAAAATTAATCTCTATAACTCCATAATCCATAATTATTTGGAAGCAACTTAAACAATATTTTCTTCAAACATTGGTTGAACAAGCTCCAAGAACGCTCAACTGAGAAAAGACGTATTTAAAGATTTTCTGTGTTAAAGCAATGCAAATTGAGAATCAAATTGATTTTTAACCAGTGTAAGTCAGTGAACTTTGTAAAAGTTTTCCAAGAAGAAAAAAGCGGGACATGTCCCGCTTTTGCGGGACGGATGGCAACCCTAAGATAATAGATAATGTATGAGAAATTTATTTATTACGACAAATCAGTTCAAGCTTCTTATGACAAACGAGTTTTATTCTAAAGCTTTGAGCTTTGTGGCAGCGGCATAAAGAATACTGTCACTACCATACCATGTCGTATGAGGCGACTTATCCAGTACTTCCCAGATACGTTTACCTCATATTTCTGTCTATTCGAATTCAATGAGGTTGTATCTGGGAAGGGGAGAAAATAGGTCAAGGTCAATTATAGCATGCAGAGTTCAGAAGTTTTTCAAGTTCAAAACATTGAAAGAAAATGTTTTGCATTTGAATTAGTTTTGAATTCTTGCTAGTATTTTTGAACTTTTGTACGTATTTTCTTTCGAGAAGGGTATGCCAATAGTGCATATGTATGTTTCCATATTTTCTTGTTTTGTCAATTCGGAATATGATATTTCAATTAACTAATCTCTCTGCACTCCTAATAACAATAACTCCGTTTTATAAAATCTCTTCACAAGTGTTCGAATGTGAATCGCAAAAACATCGCTCACGGTCCCATTGTTATCTGTTAATATTAACCGATTTTAAATAATAGAAGAATATGAATACATAAGTAATATTTGTTCCATCAAGCGTAAAATTAGTGTATTTTCCTTATATTGTACAAGTGTTCAGTCCCTCCTTTTTTTTGCATTGGTAACAGAATTTTGTGTAGGTAAACGTCTTATCATATATAGATACTTAATTTTTTAAAATTGCGCCATGGTTATTCAATCATTCAAGCCGTACAAATATCGTTTCCATGGAAAAAATGTTCGACAAAAATATGTTTGTTAAGATTGCCAAAAGGCCTTGAAATTTCCTATCGAATCAAGTTTTTTTTTATCAAAACTTGTATCGCATGTCGACAGTCATATCTGTTTCACCTAATATTTGTAACTTCTCTTGTATTGACACATGTTCCCTTAGCTTTAGAATGGTTGCAGTGTTAAAAAGAGACAAAGCTACGTTATTAGACGTACTCTGATATTTCTTTATCATACGCACGCCCATCCTGGTTCTGGAATCCACTGCTGCAGCTTCGTGCAGTGTTAATACCGCTTGCTTCAAATTTAACGTCACAGAAACTCATTGTAGTTGATTAACCAGAGCGCTAACTGGTCAGTTAAATAAAATTATATAAAAACAAGACTTTGTGCTCCGAATCTACTGTACGGTTAAGCTATGATTCAGAGGTACTATTGCACCTATATTTACCTTCCACTTAGTGTGTAAATATTCCTCTTTTTCCCGACTACATTTCTTTAATGTATGTCAGAATTTAACAAATGGAGTTAAAAAAATCCTTATTTCTAATATTATGAGAAAAAAAGGCTTTATTGCGTAAAAAAATCTATGTAGATAGGCTAAATTCCAACTTTGCCATTATAAAAACTGTTTATTAGCCCTCATTGTAGCATCCTGGTTAGAACATTTTCTGATAATTGTAAACTTAAATCTCCTGAATTCTGTTATTGTGAATCAATTATGTATAATTCATTTCAGCTCACATTTCTGTTTTTCGTTTGCTAGAAAACTTGTATGTACTCTCGCCTCCACCCAATGTGGATATAAGCTTCAATGCTTCGAAATCCCTACGTGGATCGGTTTTGTGCCCTAAAAATAAAATTTATTTTCTAATCCTTTTTATGGTTTTCAGGTTTCTCAGGTATATGATGAAATCTGTGAAAAAAGGCTAGGCACAATTTTCCCGTTTTTTTTTTGGAAAACGTGCTGCTATTAAGCCTACCCCTTTTCTGATAACTGAACACCGTTACTAGAGAATTTTATATATGTATGAGAAATTTATTTATTACGACACATCAGTTCAAGCTTCATCTGACAAACGAGTTTAATTTGCAATTTTCTCAAATTCAGAATAAAAATTGCGGGCTTTATGAATCTTTTAGCTTGCCTAGCACCGATGGCTACGCCATTGAAATTTGATCTTTGAGTTCTCCCATTTTTTTTAAATTTACTTGTAAGAGCGCAAGTAGATACTCCCCAGAAAGGTTCAGGGCCAGTCAGGCGCCTTTCAGATCCTTTCCTAGCGGATGCATCCGCTTTTTCATTTCCTTTTATACCACAGTGGCCTGGAACCCAGTATAGGTTCACTTGATTTTGGCTGATGCTTGGCCTACTAATGTGTGGTGGTAGCGGTAGATGCAACCCTATCTGTATCTTTATAGTAGTTGGCCCATGCCGAACAAAAATTTGGTATGTGATGATAATGCTTCTAAATGAAATTCTACCTGATAAATTAAGTAACAAACATAAATTACGGTAATCACTATCTTCTTAAAAAAGCTCTGAAAGACGTTCATCTCCAGAGGAAATTTACTTCAAATATGCAGTTTTCCTTTCTGGGAAGAATCCCTTGCACAAAATTCTCGAATCTCCTCCGTACTGCTAACTGGTCCAGGTGATCTTATATTTATTTTTAGAACAGTCTGCAATGTTCAGCAAAAAAAAATGTCTCCTTCGCATCACACCATCGTCGTAAGTTTCCTGTGTGTTTGTTGAGTTGAATATCTAAACTCCCGCACAAGACGTACGTACCCACATATGTGGGAACGTAGACAAGAAGTTCAACCCCTGGAACAATCAAAAGGGAACAACACTCACTTCATAGGTCGGTCGCACACACAAAGATTTCGCTCAGCTGGAATGAATATCCAGCAGCAAGATACAGACTTCCAGTATGGTGGAAAAACAGTCTTTTGTTGTGTTTCCTGTTACGATTGTATGTGGGGCCCAGTTGGAGCTGGCTGCAGCATCGTACGGGAGAAAATACTTTGTGAATTTTCGATATAGGGAGTGCTGCACATGTATGAGGGCAGTTCTGCATACGGATTGATCTGAGGAAACCAGCTAACCAGAAAGGATTAGGAGAATGGAGTTTTGAGTTGAAAACAAATTCTATGAGACCAAGTTCTTCAATGTAAAGTTACATCGACTTGGTAAGTTTCAATAAATTGAAACAATTCTTAAACAACTGTAAAATACGAGAGACATTTTTTTTATTTTAATAGGATATTTAACAAACAACCCGAATCCAACAACCAATGGTTAGCCATTCGTATTTCAATTTATTGATATTAGACGGACGGGTTGACATTCAGTAGGGCAACAAAAACAAATTGATGTTTGTTTGTCATCTGTGCAACTTTTCGTTCTTCTAGAAGCTTACATTGTTGCATTCAGATATCTATATAGATATCTGATGCTTCGACAACGCTGCCAAACTGGGACTTTCGTCAGAAAAAGAGCGATGATCTAGACAACCATCGAAAAAAAATCGTAGGTATTGGTTCAACGGCTGCATAAGTTGGAATATTTCACCTAAAAACGTTTCATTTTGAAAGTTTACACTGTGGGTTTCTAAAATCAGAATGGATTAGCAGAGTTATTTATAAATAAAATTATCTAAACGTCGTGAAAAGAATGAATAATGTTTTATGAAAGCGAAAATGAGAACTACAGGTTTCAGGCCAAAGAATTTTGATTGATGTTTAGCAACATCTGTCCATGGGGGCTGTTACAATCTAACCATCGTAGGTCTGACTTAACTTCATCGAAACTGTTTGTTCTAAGTTAACAGCTCTGTTTAGCATTGAACCGAGTCAAACTTTCACTGGTATTGGTATACGAATGAAATCAGCGCAACAAAAAACATCGGACCATACTTTGTACATTTCCAAAGTTAGGCGAGTGCAATGCTTCGTGTTTGCTCACCCCATGGCGGGACCCTGTGATGGATGAAATTTTTCCATGCCCTAGAAGAGAAAGAAACTGGGAGGTTTGGGGTGTGGGTTGATTCTGTGGGCGAGCGCGCTCTGGGGGGAGCCGTTCATTATATCAATATCGAGCGTATCGTGGGGAGCAGATGTATGTGTACTTGCTGTAAAAACGTCACGCCAAATCGGTGGAAAACATCCACACAAACACAAAGCCCGGAACCAGCTGAACGGCTCGGTTGTATGCGTGGTTTCCTACGCAAAACAAAGAGACGTAAACATGATTTTCGCGTTTAAGATTTGCTGTGCTCCCCTGATATGTGTATGACAACTTAACGGCTGTCTCGGATGTGGGGTGGTTTGGGGGGGCGAAAGTTACTTTTCGGAAACTTCATGCTAGTGTGATTGGATGATCAGCTATCATATCATAAGCCCAGTAGAGAAGGTACAAAGCAACGATGTCTCATATCCAATCATCTGCCGATATGTTGGGTTTTCGGGCAGACTCTGTGTTCGGGGGAGAGTCTCTAGTTGTTGTGTTGAAAGTGACCAAAACAAAACTGCAGCTTTCTGTCTGCGTTGTGTTTGGCTGGCTAAAGTTTGAACAGAACCTAAACAAAGCTTTGAGAAAGTTACTTTGTGGGTTACGTTTTACAGAAGCCAAATTCATATTGTACTGGGTTTATTTTATAGAAGACATCGAATTTTATGGCAATTCGAAAAACACTGAAATGAAAACTTGGGTTTCAATTTTATGATCATGCAAAGAATATTCTAAAACTTATTATCGAATTTCAATTATACCTCAAAGTTTACGAATAATGTTTTCAAAGCTGTTTAACTGCATTGCGAAGATGCGGATAGTTCTGCTGATGATGGCACCCGCTTAAAAAGCCAAGGTTTAGAATTTGTAATCAATTTACCTTAACATGTACCAACCCACTGATTCTTTCTTGCATTTAGTCGTTCTATTTTGATTGAGTAAAGAACATTAAAACAACATTATATGCATGTAAGTACATCTTCATAGAAGATTATCTAAGTAATAAGGGTGCTTAATCGGAATAGCGCACGGCACCCTTTCAAATAAACGAATTTCAAATCAAATCAAATATCTAAGAAAGCCAAGAAAAGGTCGACCAACATGCTCTTCGAAGATTCGTTAACATGTTAAGGCCCAATGTCTGTTTCATAAACATTGAGGCCCAAGTTAGGGGAAACAGCGAACACCAAACCTCGCAGTACTTATATAAACTTTTCAAAATTCAAAAGTACTTAAGAACATTGAACAATTTTCCCTATTCATAGAATTTAGATGTAACCATTTTCGAGGATTGGAAAATACTAGGACACAATATCCTAATTGCAGCTGTAACATGACACCGATCGATAAATTCATACGGATTGAATAACCTTGAATTATAAATCGCACATTATCCCTGGCAATTGATTCACATTGTTATTCCACTGTTATGATTTTTGTTTGTTAGCTTAGCTTAGCTTAGCTTGATTAATTACTCACATCCACTTTAAACCGTTAAACCCGAAATGCATAGTTATAGAAAATGGATTACTTACTTCCAGAGGTCGGCATTAAAACGCTATTCGCTAGTTAGTCCGCTACATTTTTGTTTATATATTTATTTTATAACTTTATTTTTAGAAACATTACGGCTGAAAAAACTCCATCACCTTGCAGAAAATAACATTTATCAGCATTCCGGCTTGAAAAATGGCACCTAGTGGAGTTTGTTTATCCGTTATTTCAACAGAAATCCCGTAATAAAATAAATTTGCCAGCAAAAAAGTAGCGGACTAATTAGCGATTAGCGATTTAACGCCAGACACTAGACAAAACCATATTTCAGCATTCTTCCTTGACTGATTTCTTGTGGTGGAGTTTGTCTATCTGTTAGTACAAACGTTTGGTCAAAAACTGAATTAAAACGATAATTATTTAACAAAAACGAAATAGACAAATTAGCGATTAGCGCTTTAATGCCGAACACTGCTTACTTCAAAATCAAATTATGATTACAATCAGTTCGAGTTCCACGATCGCTGGTGTGGCTCAGTAGAACAAGTTCCACATCGCCAATGGTTGCTACTCCGTGATTGACCGAGGCCATCAATTTTGTTCAGAGGTCAAATGAATGGTGCTTGGGATTAGCAACTCATTCACACTGCACAAAACTAATGCTCTCTCTTTGAACGTCAATAACGGCGCCGGCCACGTCCTAGTAGTCAATGGATAGATTGGAAAAAAAGAAAGGGATGAAAGATTCATTTGTGCATTAGGACCGAGGTTACCTCTGCATTCTAGCAAATTAATTTTGGTTGGGACTGGGTAAAAGGAATTAATTGGGAGACACTTTCGACAAGTGTTACGGTGAACCATAAAAATTATTTTCCTTACCCCTATCAGCTCCTATTCGACGCTTTTAGTTAATACGGGGGCATGAGGTTGTTTAGTGTAATGATGACAAAAAATAACTACTATCACTAAGTGCCTATTTTTCATGAACATTCCTATCTTTCTCCAACATAAATTTGTAAAAAAATAAGCCTATAGTATAACCGTAATATCCAGTGAAATATCAATTCGAAGATTTACCTTCTTTTTAATTTGTTTATATCTATATGTAAAAAATCTATCCTGAATTGCAACAAGTTTAGCGGTGATGAATGAGTGAATAATAAATTAGAAAAAACCGTTTAACGCGTAAATCGCGTAAATGATATCAACAAAACCATCCCTTAAAAAAAGTTCATCAATTCAAAATGCTCATCGTAAAATTATAACTCTGAATTTAACTAGATGACACATTTTTAAATCTAATTTTTCTATTCAATTTTTAGTACATCGAATTTTAAATATTTTGTATTTAAAAAAAATAGTCCTACATGAAACAGGGTTGTGAAGGTTAGGTGGGAATACCCCTATCAATTTCCTGTTCTCTCCAAAAGGTGACGATCTCGACCTAAGCACACAATTGTAAACATACACAACGAGTTTGGCTCCTTAAAACCTCAAGTATTAGCAGCTTCAATAAAAATTACAAAAAAAAACCAAGAGTTCACAATTTTTTCCAGATGTAGTTTAAGTAATTGAGAGGTTTCCCTGGAAAAGCTGCATCATCCGCGGTCGAACCGGAAAGGTTCTTTACACTATATGTTATTATATCAAAAGATTCTCAAATATCCCACAGCATATCAACAGCAACTGTAAATGTACACTCAGAGGAAATCTTATTATAAATTTCATAAGATACATCTTATGAACCACTTTTTTGCGTCCAAACTAATTTTTCATAAGAGTCTTATGAAATTCTTTCAATTTTCATACGATATTCTTATGAAAAATAGAAGAAACGGCATTGTGAAAAAATGATGAACACATTCATTCATAGCATCAGTTTTTTTTCATCATCTAACAGTACGAAGCAATCGCCAAATCATAGTTATTATAGTTTTCCTTCAATGTTAAATGTTATTGTTATCTCCGGAATGGTAAGTTCGATTTGATGTTTTTGGTGTGAACGTTGAATATATGAGTAAACTAAAATACATTATTTGTTTATTTTCCAGCAAGCCGATCGGCAAAAAACGAAAGGCCGAAGATTAAGCTGCGGCAAAAAAAACTTTGATGGAGCCGTCTGTTGATGCGCTGCTGATGGTGACCATGAAGGATTTAATTTAAAACAAATTTGGCAAACAATAAAGTGAATGTTTTCAGCATGAAATATCGAGAATTTTTCTTATTAGAAAGTGATTTACTGTTTTCATAAGAATCTCTCATGAAAAGCAACAACCTCTCATTGAAGTAGGCGTTCATCTTCAGAATTCATTCGCGTCATAAGACAATCTTATGAATTTCATTAATTTTTCTTATGGCGCCACTTCATAAGAGAATCTTATGGCATACATAATAGTATTTTTATGAGTGTAACCGAAATCTACAAACGCAAGAAAATCGTTTTAATTCAAATTAATAATAAAAATATTTACCAAAGGTTTGAATTTTATGTTCACAATAACCTTATTGAACTATTCTAATGAAAGAAAATAAAATGTCGATGCTTATCAAAAAGTATATTTGCAACTGTTTATGCATTTTCTGCAAAAGCTCCTGAATAAATGTGTTATGATTTTTGTTTGTTAGGTTGAAAAAGAAAAATAATTTTCGTTCGCGCCACAAACCAATTTGTTTGTTGTTTCAAACTCATAGGCACCCATATCCTTTTTTTAGTTTAAGGGGGGGGGGGGGGGGGGGGTAGGGTCTAACACTTTCAAAAAATCGATTTTTTTATTTGTTTATTTTCTTATTGTAAAACATTTCAAGAATGTTGTGTCAAATTTTCAAGTCAATTGAAGCAAAACTATAGAAGTTATAGGCCTTTATCTCCTCCTATCTAATACTGCAAGAAAGCAAGAGCAGAAACTTCAAACGCCTTTTTCTCGAAAGCACATTTTTAAAGTCCGTGGACATCGTCATTTGAAAACTACTTATCCGATTCTTTTCAAATTTGGAACATATTTTCTACATATTAAATACCAGACCCCAACGTTTTTCTTTTTTGATTTTTCTACTTTGGGGAGATTTTACAGGTGAAAAATGGCGGATTTTTTCGTGAAAAATCGTAGTTTTTACTTCAAACAGCCACAAAAAATTCATAAAAAAATGTTTAAGTTAAATAAAAACGTTGGGGTCCAGAAAAACATCTATTAAAAATATTGTGCTCTGATTTTTTGACTTCAGATGATTCTGTGCTGAGATACAGTGTCCACCGCAAATCGTGTTTTCTAAAAGGCATCCTCGAAAGTGCTCCGTCACCGGCTCATTTTTCAATATTTTTCTACGAAAAAATTACTAAATGTTCTTTTAACAATGCTTTGTATAATGCAAAAATTTTTAATACATTTGTTTGAACGATAGGTTTTGGAAAAAATCGTGAAAATAGTGTTATTTTTATACCCGTTAGACCCTACCCCCCCTTAATTGACTCGTCATGATAGCATGGAAAGGAGCTCAAGGTGAATCCAGATTACTTGATTCAATTTTTTAAATATTTTTCCTGATCTGAGAGAATTTCTGGAAAAAAAGGTTCGTCAACAATTTGCTGAGCTAGTTTTGTAATCATTCCTTTTAAAAAATTATATAAAATTTGCATGAGTGTGAATGATCTTTTTGTTTCACTTAATTAAATTGTTATTGCAGAAACACAAATCATACCGAATGACCCACGAAAGTCATTGTTGGGGCCTCCGATTTTCTTGTTTGGGCTATTGCACAGGTGATGTTCCGATTAATCAATGAACTAAACATACAAAAAAATAAACAACCAAACAACAGTGTTTTCTACTACGATGTTTTGCTTTGGTTTTCCAACCCACTACCGAGCAGGGCTCGGATCCCACCCAACCCCAATCAACAGCGCAGTACACCTAAAGTTATTGTTATGATCCCATATGAAATGTATGTGCTGGGCTGGTGTTTGTGAAATTTCCCCCCTGCAACAAACACATTGACCCATCTGGAGCGTGAAGGTGTTTGTGGCACAAGAGTGTTAACCAGGAAAAAACAGATTGCAAACGAAGGACAAAGAGACGATAAATGGGGCCTAGGAATATGAAAATTGACCAGATTTTCCGCCCAATTTTTTCCTCATACAGTTTGGCTGGACCTAAACATTTGTTGTCTAAGATGTGCAAGTTTATCCTAATGGTCAGCTAAAACCCGTCTCTACAGGTGCCATTTTGTAAAAGGAAATCTCAGCGATTTGGTGAAACCATTTTCCTACTGGATGAAATTTTCCCTGTTAGGTTTCGGAGTGTGTATTGGGTATAGACATATCTAGAGTCTGTAAGAGGCCATTTTTGTGCAATAATGATTTCTGCCCGAGTCTCGGAAAGAAAACTAAAAATAGCGGAAGGAAAAGAAACGGAATGTATACTCACTGTTACTGTGTACCCAATAGTCATATTTTTCACTGTTGTTTCGATGAAAAGGGCAGCGAAAAAAGATGAAATTGATCAAAACAAAAACTGCGTCATCATTTTTGTTCACTGTCGATTTTTTTTCCTCGTCTAAGAAAAAAGACTAATTCGCCCACGACTTCTGGCCAACGAAGACAAACGGCTGACCCTAAAGAGCGACCGAGCCCAGAGTCAGTGTTCCTCCAGCGGGCACTTTTCACGGGAAAATCACGCTTTGCACGAATACACGAACTTTAAAGTTTCCAGCAAAATTCGGAACGAAAAAACAATGGCGTATCTGCTACTGTGTTGTTGCTAATCCACTTTTCTTTCCGTATGAAGCTTCTATCAAGGGCACCTCCCTTGTTCGAAACGGCTGTATGTTTTTCCTGCGCTGGTACTTTCCTGAACTACCACCAATACTTTACACCTCACCACAATTTGCGCGATCGCTTTAGCCCTAAAGGTTCTCCGTCGCAATTGCTGGGCCTTCGAATCAGGTTTTATGGTGTATTGATGAATCTCGCTCTGGCATAGGGTTTGATTCGGTAGTCAGAAAGTTTTTTATTTGGACACGCAGCGCCAGGAATACGCCTACGATCGACGGAAGTGCCTCCACCAGATTCCTCCGCTAGCGACTCAATTCTAGACTTTCCTAGGCTTTGTTGCTGGGGTTATATCTTTGGACAAAAGACACAAATAACACTGAATTATTTACAGTTCAAAAGTTGCTCTGCACTGCTCTGAGGAACAAAAGCTTCTGGCGTAAAGAAACAGCGTACAGCCACTCGTTAGTCTCGAAACGGGTTCTCATTTAATGAGAGACCCTGTGGTGAGAATGTGATATCAATTTGCCTGTGTACGCTCCAGCGTGTCCAGATCTACGGATTTTGACTACTGCTACACATCGGTGTTCGAAATCTGCGGATTTACAGGATTTCCTACGGATGATTGAATATTATAGCGATATTATAGCATTCACAAAAAATCTTGCTGTTGACCAAAAAAAGGACATAAAGTTCCATTTCACTAGAATCAGTATTTTTATTTCTATTTTGTCGAATCTACGGATTTGAGCGGTTTTCAATCTGGCAGCTCTTGTGTGCTCTTTTTGTATTCTCCCAACATTCGCTCTCCATTGTGTGCAAAACAAACATATGAGAATAGAGAACATCGGATCATATGGACAATTCGAAAGTAATGATCAATATTTTCTTTAACAATAGGGAGTGTATACAAATAATCGTTCACATTCTGTTAATTTTGAGGAAATAAAATGTTTTAATTTATTCAACAACATCCGAGCCTGTTTATAAATAATAATAAAACAAAAAATACATACACCGGATTCTCTTTTTAAGCGATGTTTTAACGCGGTTTAAAAATGAAATTAAAGTTTGATAAAAATAAACACAGAACCATTGTTAACACAAATCACTTACAACTGTCTAAACTAATTTTATAATTTTCAACCATGTCTGGTTGAAATATTTTTATGTATGGCTTAGAAAAAAATTAACTTCTTAAGACGTTGGGTTGAACGTGTTTGTTATGTTTGTTTTGAGCTTGAGCTTAGCTTGAGCTTAGATAAACCGTACATTTCAGTAGTTGCTACTCCGTGATTGACAAGAACCATCAAAATTGTACATAGATCCAAATAAATGGGGCTTGGGATTAGCTTACCATTTTCTGTGTACACGTTTCGAAGGTTCCTTATCTTATATGGTCAATAACGGCGCCGGCCACGTCCTCACGGTTCATCGGGGAAAGGGAAGGATTGTTAGTTCGACTTCCGTTGCTACTAGAGACCGAATACACCTCTAAATCTCCACGGTTGTCACAGGAAGGGTGGTTTGTTAGTGGGGAAGGTAAATAAGATCTGGATTCCCTTTGGGAAGGGATGTGATCAAAACAAAGCTAAATATTAAATGATCGTCGCGTCGCACACTATCGAGAACACCGCGTTTTTATTTAGAGCAAATGCGCCCTAGCGTGGCATTGTCATACACGTACAATACACTTGGCACATGAACAACTCAACAAATTAATCCGCGCGCTTAATGTAACAAAAAGAGCAAAACGTCCTAACTTGGCATTGTCATACCTACGCGTACAATGCACTTAGTACCGGTGCAACTTACCGAAGATTATAGCGCGCTTAATACTAGAAGAGCAAAAACGTCCTAATGTGGTATTGTCACTTGGCACCGGTGCAACTCACCAAATTTTTCACGCGTTTAAAACGAGAAGAACAAAAACGTTGTCAAGCATTATGCAAACGGGGAAAGAAAGAGGAAAAGAAAAAAAACGCATCTGATCGCGCCTCGCTTGCTTGTTGTACTCTTTTTCTAAGCAACTGAACGGAGGACAAAACACACACACACACACACACACACACACACACACACACACACACACACACACACACACACACACACACACACACACACACACACACACACACACACACACACACACACACACACACACACACACACACACACACACACACACACACACACACACACACACACACAAGTCCGTAAAAAATATAGATTGCTGCCCTACGTTTTGGAAATCTTTACAAAATCCAATTATCGAGCACGTCCATTACCGACCCGAATTATAACACTTCTGATACCAACTCGCGTCAACAGTTCAATTTAATAAAAAAAAAACCACTATTCGCATTCAAGATAACTAATTGATGTTGAATTATTCAAATACCATTTCACGTCATCAACTTCCGCAGTATTCTAAGCATGTGTTTTGTACCAACTTTTTGAAACAGTCTGTTCACCGAAACCTAAATATTGATAAAGTTGACTCCTGCTATCAGACACAATTAAATTTTTTATTCAAGTATCTTAATTTTACTACCAACGCCGACCGATAGCTTAAAGATACTTAGCTTAGTTTGGTTGTTTCCTTTCCCGAATCTTTCGGATATCCTTTTGATGTTCGCAGCTATCACTCAGTATCAAATTTATGTTGTTTGTTTTGTAGGCGCCGTCTTCTGGGGTTGTTTGTTTTTGCTTTCTTCTCATTCATCTGTCATCGGGAATCCAACCGAGGCGTTACGTTCCACTTTTTGTTTCATTCGTAACGTTAGCCAAGGGGTACTCGAAAACTTTTTGATCAACCACTCAAAGAGAACCGATTAGAAAAAAATCAACTTGGCAACACGTTTAAGGGACAGAAGAAAAATGAACCAATAGTGAAAATTTAGAATTCACATCTATTCTGCACTTATCCAACGTTGAATTGAAAACTTCTACCCGGCTTCACTTAAAGGAACTCTCGTTGTTTCACTGCACCGCAAGATTACTACCCGAATAGAAAAGTATGGTGAAAAAACCATGAATTCCATATTCACAAACCATAAATTATACGGTTTATACAATGATTATGATCGTCTTCGATACCGTGAACGCACATTAGAATTCATAGTTTTCGACCATACATTTAATCGTTTTGGCGAAAATAACCATGAAAAAGGGGTATTGTTATGCAGCGTGACCATGAAAAAAATGGCGATTTTCCATACATTGAGAAGCCCAAAAATATAAAGTTCATGGTTGAAGCAGCTTCCAATTTTTCATAGTGAAACCATGAAATTCCGGTTTTTTTCAATGTTTTAACGAAGATGGAAATCAAGGTTTTTCTATAGTACATACATATTGTTTTAACCGTGAAATTTCATGGTTTACTAGGAATAAATGAAATTTTCATTAATTGTAATAATTGTCAAAGGTTATTACTCGTTTCAAGGAATTTTATTCATGATTAGTTGCGCTTTTTAATAAGCTTGATAATCGTTTATTGAAAAGCTCGACCAATCATGAATATTATTCCTTAAAACAAGAAATAACTATAGCAACCTGGTTAATTAAAAAAGAATTTTAAATAATTTATTTTATTTTATGATTCTTAGATAGCCTTTTATAACAAGGTTGTTGCTGAAATTCAGCCCATCGAATACTTTACAGCGATTTCGACTAAGGACTTTTTCAGCTCATATCCAACGATGAACCCAAACAATCCATAGTAATGTGCTCGAAGATTCAGGTCTTTGGTACGAGCAACTAATTGAACGTGTTTGTTATGTTTGTTTTGTAAATAAAATAAAATATGTTTGTTTTCATCCTTTCATAGTTCTAAATGAAAAAAAAATCAATACAGCTTGCAAAATGTTGCTCAGCACTTCAGTTTCTTGTTTACCTACCAGATCCAAATATCTTATCTCTCCTGACTATCCTTGTATGTATTAGGTGTGTTCAACAGAACTCAATCGAAATCAATTGAAATGGATTGACAGTTGATCAGCTGTTTTTCCAATTGACTTCGATCGATTTCTATCAGGCTGCTGAATGAACAGTCAGACACTAATACTAACGCGCTGCTTTTGCTGTCATTTTCTTATACAGCTGTGTACTTGGAGTTTTCTGGCTTTATTTAATAATGAAAATTATAATAGCAATCGTCTGTTACTGTACTGTTGTTTTTACTTGATTAAATGGAAAAAAAACCGAAAAAACCCTTTTTTTATTGATTTATCGATTCTTAATAAACATGACACCAGCCCGACGGCCCTGCCCCAAGTCATTAGCGGCACTGAACGAAGCCCTTTGCACTGGCATCTCCTAGAAGTTGCGGGATCTGGCCACAAAGGAGGTGCAGGACCAAATCAACGACCCAAATGTGACAATTGTGGGACTTTGGGAAGACAAATTATTGGAATTTTTAAGAACAACGGAACTATTTAAGTGTATTTGATTTATGATTTTATTGATAGTTATTTAATTTTCTTTGCTCTTTCTATCCAAAAGAGGCGAATGAATTATAAATTTAAAGTCTCTTTAAAAATAAATAAAACAAACAAACAAACAAAACTGCCAAACACTTTTCCAACACTTCACCACCGAATCAGCATGAATGTCGCAGCACCACAGCCTCAGCATGACTGCCACAGCACCAACGAATCAGCATGGCTAGCACAGCACCACCGACTCAGCACAGCACCATTGACTCAGCACAGCACCACCGACTCAGCACAGCACCACCGACTCAGCACAGCACCACCGACCCAGCACAGCACCTCGACTCAGCACATTACCACCTCAGCATGGCTAGCACCACCGACTCAGCACGACTGGCACTGCGCCACCGACTCAGCTAACTCGCACAGCACCGACTCCAGCATCCGACAAAAAAACACCAAAGAAACAATCAAAATTAGTCACAACAAACCAAACCAGCTGTTTTTGACAGTAAGCAACTGCATGTGTGTTAGTGTAATTGAAACCGATGGAAACGAATCCTGCTCTCGAGCTTGATCGATTTCGATTGGTTTCGATCGACTTCGATTGGCTTCATTGAACGTCAATTGGATTAGTTTCGATCACAACATTGGCTGAGTGAACAACAATTCACCAATCGAAATCGATTGAAACCGATTTCAATTGGTTGTTGAACGGGCTTATTGTTGATTCCATTTTGAATGTTTTTCTCTGAACTTCTCTCGTGCTTAGAACAGAAAGTTTAAAACAAAATTCGATCTAGAGCATGAGTGACACTGACTGATTTCGCCCATTCCCATCCCATCCTCTCTTTGAATTGACCTTACTTGTTGCCAGATTCAATTTGTTAATTCAAAAATATTAAATTTGAAAAAAAAAATCGGAAAGCAATTCCCAATGTTGACTTTATGTAAATCTAGTATTTACACATGAAAAATAATATTGAGAAATACTATCGATAACCCACAAGTTTAAAATATCTTCCGTTGTGATGGTCAAAATCAAAAGTTACTTAAGAAAATCCGCAAATTCGGCCACACTGCTTCCAACCAAAGCTTTGAGTTGATGATGTTGATTGCACCCACAAACACACACATCACACCGTGTATTTCGCTCTCATCAATCGTTCACGCAAAAGATTATTGAAATTGCACAGATGTTTTCACAGGGGTAAATTTAAATCGACCAATTTTTACATAATGTTTTCTTCGCCCTAGAAACAATGTGTTACTTGGTTACTTTTGACTTCAAATGCAAAACCTAAATTATCAATGCACTGTCACTGATACCTAAACGGACGTCTAGCTTTGATGTTTTTTTTTCTATCGGTGTTCCTCAGAAGCATAGCAGCACAAAATGATCGAACTTTGCTTTCCTCAGCGCCAATGCGCAATTTTTCACTCACTTCTTTCTGACGGTTTAGGAAATCTGGATTTAATTGCAGAATATGTATCGTAAATTCACATGTTATCAACAATTGTGACACTAAAATGTGATTTTTCGACTTTGATACTCAGTTTAAATTATTAGATATTAAAACAAATGTAGCAACTTTCAAAATTACAACATACTCGCACTAATGACTGACTCGGTTTGAAAAGTTTGCATGGATTTGTTGGCCTGCGTGGGGTGGGCGGGGTGGGTGACTTAAGTGAGAGGACTGATCATGGTATTGGTGTCGTCGTCTTTTGAAAATTACATTGGGAAGCAGAGATGCCAATGTGCCTGATTTTTCAAGATTTGCCTGATTTTTCGAGGCTCAGCCTGACAACCTGATATTAGCCATTGAATTTCCCTGATTATCGAAAATATGCCTGATTTTGTATGATTTTTGCGAATGTGATGAAAAGTGGGTAGTAAGGAACTGGATTAGGTACCATTTCTGAAGTTAAAATGTGAAAATGTGACTGAATCAAAGCGATGGATAGATTCCCTTTAATTGTTTTTTAAAAAAAGGGAATTAAAAGGAATCTTTGGTTGCTTTGATTCAGTAGAATTATTCAACCAAGTAGGCTCACAACACATATTAGAGTGAAAATGTTGAGCAATGACCAAAAAAAAAGGTTATAACTTTGAGCGAAATTACCGTTAATTTTACGTAGCCTGATTTTTGAAAAAAAAAAAAATGTTGACAACCCTGTTGGGAAGAGAGAAAGTGGATGAGAGATTTTCACTCATTGAGAGAAATTGCCCAAACGGCCCAAACATTGGGTGGGATACTCATCTCTCCAGGTAACACTCACCGTCGCCAGATGTTTTCGCTTGTTTCGAAGGGAATAAACTTTAGCATCGACCTTAATAATAGCTTGAATATTTCACAAAATATGTTATATTATAATTAGAATTTCAACTGAGAACAACAGAGAAAAAAGGTTTTTTTTCATAAAATTCTTTTTTTTTAACGTAATCTAAAGTGAGTCCCCGTTGGTAGCAACAGTTTTATAAACATATAAAAAGACTATGCTACCAACGTTACCAAAACATATGCAATCTATGCAATCAACAAACAAACTCATGTCAAATTAATGTTCTGCAAAATGCTACGAAAGTTCAACGTGTTTTAATAGCGTTCCAATTTCCTCTGTTTAAAATTGTTAATGAATAACCTTTTTCTTTGCTAAAATGTCGGAAAAAGTGGAAGTGGAGAAATGCACTCCCCTAGAATCAGCCCAGACAAAGCTACCACAAAAGCGGTTCTACAGGCAGCGTGCTCATTCGAATCCCATTGCTGATCATAGCTTTGAATAGTAAGTTGTTAAAATAATCAAAACATTAAACTTTTTTTTTTCTGAAATCTAACTGCTCTTCACCATAGTCCAGCTCATCCGGATGAATACGATTGGAGTCAGCATTATCCAGAAGCCGGAGATCGGCGTGTTGCTTTTGCTGACATCGGGTGCGGTTACGGAGGATTTTTGGTAACCTTAGGAGAGATGTACCCGGAAAAGTTAGCTCTCGGGATGGAGATTCGAGTTAAAGTATCCGATTACGTGATGGACCGCATCGATGCCTTACGGAAGCTTCATCCCGGTCAGTACCAAAACATCGCCTGCATTCGAACGAATGCAATGAAATATCTGGTCAACTTCTTCTACAAGGCCCAACTTGAGAAGATGTTCTTCTTATATCCGGATCCTCATTTCAAGAAGTCCAAACACAAGTGGCGCATCATCAACTCAGCCCTGCTAAGTGAGTACAGCTACGTACTATGCAAAGGGGGAATGATTTACACCGTTACGGATGTCCAAGATTTGCACATTTGGATGTGTCGACACATCGAAAAGCATCCGGCTTTCGAGAGATTGAGCGAAGAGGAAGTTGAAAAAGATCCACTGTCGGAGAAGTTGCTGGAAAGCAGCGAAGAAGGCAAGAAAGTAACTCGGAACAAAGGGGATAAATTTGTTGCGATCTTCCGACGAATTTAAAAAAATAAAATAAAATAAACAAATCTTAAACATAATATGTTTGCTTTTTTTATTTAACTTAATAAAATTATTGCTGATCCTGATTTGAAACGTTTAAAATAACGTTTTCTAAAGTGAAAAAACAGCAAATTTTTCACTTCTTCCTTTTTAAAATAATGTATTGAAATGTGCAAATTGTTGGAATAATATTAAATTAATACTTATTAATATAATAATTATTAAAAAACGGCTATTTTCTATAATTTTATTTACTGATAAAATAGTTGCAACGAAATGAAAAAAAAACTTTAGCGACCGCACTGCCCTCTGCACGTGATTACTTTTATTGTGGGTAAAAGCTTCTCAAAACTGTATAACCCACTTTTAGCGTGTTTTGTTATTTTTTGCTTATAATGTTTGTGGTCAGCCTCGCGTTAAGAAAGTTATCATAAAACACGAGTGAGGTGAAGAATTTACTGATAAAATTAAGATTATGCTTTATATTTCATAAGCTTTTCTGTATTTTTTTTTTGCTAGATCTAAATATGGCACATTTCCACCATCTGTTCCGACCCCCATGGCATCGATTCGCGAACGGAAGTGTGGGCTATCTCGGCAGCAGATGGTTTTCTACAGCCGGCCCAAAGACCACCATCACTTCGTTTGCTACTGTAGAGGCTTCGCCAATTGAAAAACCCTCTAACCAGACTGTTAAAGTAAGTAAAGCCATGAAGGCGTATCTGGAACGGGCACGAGCACACGACGAATTCATGAAAGTGCAGAACCTGGAGTATAGTATAGGTAAACGTCATTTGGCTAACATGATGGGGGAAGATCCGGAAACGTTTACACAGGAAGACATAGATCGTGCCATTCAGTATCTGTTTCCTTCCGGTTTGTATGACAAGAAAGCCCGTCCAATGATGAAACCGCCAGAAGAAGTTATCCCTCAAAGAAAAGCTGCCGAATTCGACGAATCCGGTCGTCCTTTTCACAGCATGTTTTACACCGGCAGACCGAACTATTCAAAATTACTTTTCGATATTGTTGAAAATATCAACAACTTAAACTCCTTCGAAGATCGCATGATTCGAAAGCAACTATCTCCGGATCCAAATCAGAAACTAAACCCATCCGGTTCTGATTGGTTGTCAAAGGATGCGATCGAAAAGTTGCTGCTCGAAGACATATCGGATAACGAATACGATAATTTCGTCAAAGCCATGGAGCGCTTGTTCGAGCATCCTTACGCGTATCGGGAGAAGGATTTCCTCAACAAGTACCGTAAATCCTTGTTAACCAAATCTGACACCGATCAGATTCCAAAACCTCAATTTGATGAAAAGGGCCGCAATTACATAACCGTGTACGAATGTTTGCGTAAAAGTGCTAGAGCAGATGTAACCATTATTGCGCCGGGAACTGGAAAAATAACTATCAATGGTCAGGACATTACGTACTTCGAAGATGTGCAACCGCGGGAACAAATTTTGTTCCCTCTAATCTATACGGATATGGTGGGCAAGGTTGACGTGGTTGCAAACGTAGCGGGAGGCGGATTTTCCGGACAGGCTGGAGCCATACGCTGGGGTATTGCCATGGGATTGCGCAGTTTTATCGACCAGGAAACGACCGAACGGATGCGGCTTGCCGGTCTTCTGCAGCGTGACTACCGTCGTCGGGAAAGAAAGAAGCCGGGACAAGCGGGAGCTCGCCGAAAATACACATGGAAGAAGCGATAGATGTCGTTTGGTTGGATAATTTAATTGCATCGATTTTTAAATAGCAATAAAACATTGAATAGATGAAAAAACAGGCTATTCATTTTAATTCGACTTTCTTGTTTATTAATGATTCCGTGAATTTAAATGTTTTCGAACAAACCAAACCGTTTTAGTTCTTCGCAGCAAAAGGTGATAAGCACTAGCCGAAATGAAATTCGGTTAAAATGGTCCATCAACCTTAAAGCGATATACGTTTTTCTTATAGTTAAATTGAGCATTGAAAAGATTTTGTTCAAAAATCGGCAAGAAACATTCTACGCCTTCGCGACAAGTTTCGTATTAGATGACATGACTTACGGCGTGTTCGTAAATTGATTTTTTCTATCGAAGTGATTCTTTTTATCGATGTTGGCGTTCGTAAATTAAACAAACTGTATGCAAAAGCATTGGAAGGTGATTTGACATCTACCAAAAAAAATCGATGCATCACCCAAAAAATCAGATTATAAACCACTCATTTCGTCTGGATCCCGTGGTGGTCAAAACGAAAAACTTTTGGGGCATCTACTATACCTACTAGGTCAGGCAAGCCGAGCTTTTTCAATTCAGTTTTACCCGGCCGCGCAGTTTAGGCTCTAATGACGTTGATTCTCAAGCTCCACGTGTTTAAGATATTTGAACAATTTGGGCTCTATCTTCAGGGCTAGAAGCGGCCATGCGGTAAAAAAGTAGGGCAAAATAGTTACTTTGAAGTGAAATTAGGGTAAAATTAGTGACCAGATCAAGACGAAAACTAACTAAAAAATGACATTTTGAACTGAAACAAAACGCTTTAAAGACAATTCTGTTAATTGAAAAACGTTTTTTGGAAAGCTTTTGGCTTCACTTGTAGAACAGCAATATGTTGGACAAAAGAGGAACATCTTAAATGAGCTTAGATAGCTTAAGAATAGCGACCGCAGAATCCTAAAGTTCTAAAGAAACAATGAGAGGGAACCAAAAGATCGTACTGTTAAGAATAGGACAACTTAGCCCGACAAGAATTTCGAGTTTATCCATTTTCTTTAAAAAAAACCCACAAATTTTGAAAATTCGTTCTATAGTGTATACACCATCAAAGTTTTTTCAATGTCACTAAAACAATTGAAAAATTTTAAAATTATATTGAAAAAAGTTAACAATTCGAAATAATTTTGCAGAAACCAAATTTTCTACAAAATTGATATATGTTGTGAGAGATCTACAAATGCAAATAAAAAACCAGCACATGTTTAACGAAAATTTTAAAGAATTTACTTGAAATTGAGTTAAGATTTACATTTATAGAAATTTCATTTTATGAAAGAGTCATGAATTAAAAACTGGGAGGTCCTCATGAGAAAGTGACAAAACAATAATAGAGGTTTGAAAAAAGATAAAGGACAAAATGTTGACAGAAGATTGAATTTAAAAAAAAAAAATAAATGATTTAACACGGCAATTTCTTAAAAAAATAACAGATCCAAGAAACACCTCAGAAATATTGTATCCATCCTAGAAACACCTATTCGAATATTGTAGAAAATATATTAGTAAACCTCTAAGGTACAAAAATTACTGAAAGTTATCGAAAACTTCAAAAAGGGTTGGAAATCTATGTCTTTCTCCAATCTTTCAAATTATTCGAAAATGTCTAGAAATAAGGGAACTTAGAATTGAAATATCTGATATTTTCGATTCAAATGAGCCACTTTTCACAAGTTTACCTTCCATTTAATACAACCAAGAGCATTGAAAGCACGGAATGTTTCCTGCCATGTGATTTAGTGCACTGTAAAGATTTTGATTGATTTTTTTAAAATAAAGTTGAGAAATATTTTTAACAAATTCAAGCTTTAAAAGTCATAACACTTCAAATCTTGGTTAAACATGTTGTAATAGTGTATCTTTAGGAAATATTTTTTCTTGACACGAATGCCAAAACGATGGTAAAGTGTCACAAACAAAAAACTAAATATTTTTAGGCGAAAAACTATTTTTGTTTAAATTCCAATTGTTATTCATATAAGATTAATTGTAAGCGATAATTCAAAGCCAAACAAAACAAAAATCTACCTTACTGAATCTGAGCCATTCTCTCAATTTAGGTCTTGTGAATTCCCACAGGACACGAAAGAAAAGAAAAGGAACCCGTCAAATACATAATAAACGAATAACCTAATAATAAATCAATGAATACAAACCACTTGTCGTGAAACAATATAATGTTTTTAATAATGAGTAAAAAAAGTTTTAAAAAATAAGCTCAAATGTAAGGATATTATATACAAAATAGTGACTTTAGGGACCAAATTTCAAAAAAAGTAACTTCTCAGTGACTAGCCTGAAAAAAGTGACAAAGTTACTAAAAAGTGACCAACTTCTAGCCCTGTATCTTGCTTCAAATTGTTAAAATCCAAAAGATAAAATTCAGTCAATCGCTCGACGCGACCTCTCTCGGTCTCTAGAGGCAACTTTCAGAACTTTTGAATAATGTTCTCGTATTGAAGCTTCCGTTGGGGAGTTTCAGGAAAGTACGTAGCGCCATCTGGTTTTCACTAGGAGAATAAAAAACGTGATTGTGATTTCTAAATTCAATTTTCAAATTCAACACTTTTAATCGCTTGACACGAACTCTCGGTTTATAGGAGCAACCATACTTGACTTCTGCGCTGTTGCATCTGCCTTCTTGACACATGAAGGTGGGCGATCTTATTCCTAAAACTTTTGGTAGAAACCCCGTTTGGCGGTCAAGATTCAAATTTATAAGTATTGTTGGGCATAAGATATTTGTCCAGATCTTGTGCACGTGGAGTGACTAAATTACGCTAGGACTTGCTTTAACTTATCTTGATAAAAAAATAGTTTAAAATGTTTCAACTCTTCGACCGATCTTTTGTATTTTCAACGGTTTTTAAATTTAGCTAAACTTAGGCATACAAAGAAATTTTTGAGCAACGAATTATAGAATTTTTATTGATTTCGGAAAGAAATAATCAATCATGAACTAATTTTATTCATATATTTAAACAATTTTCCACCAGTTGTTTTTGTTGTATTATCCATTATGTTTCAATCTTGGTTTTGTTTTGACACATTCAATACTAGTTTTTTTCATGACTTTTTTTTCGATTTTTTCCATTTGTTTTGTTAAAAACTTCTTACAAAAAGCTAGCAAGGACAAAGAAGAATCATTTTCGTTCCCTCTCATCTCCCTTTCCTCGTTCGATCATTTACTGCGGGGTTTGTTCTGACTTGATTTTTTTTTGTTTTCTGTTTGTTATGCGGCTATTTTTCTTAAACGTGACTGACAATCACCGTTTACATGCAAGTGTTAAGAGGGACGAGTCTTATTTGTTGTTTTCTTTCTTTCTAGTAGGAGCTTTTGGTAGTAATTATTCCAATTTGTGACGAGTATATGCTTGTGTGACTCGATGCTTGTAATGCTCACACCATATTACATTCATGTTCACATTCACTGAAATTTTGAAGTTTTTCAACCTCAGTTTTCTTATCAATTGGAGAAGGATCCTTCAGACATCTATTTCAAACCTCTAATCCAACCGTCCAACCTCTTTGGAGTTAATTTTCCGTTTGAATGGTGACTGTAGCATAAGAGCGCATTTTTTTTGATGAGCTGATGTAATACTATACTTGCAGTGATGTGCAGGGGTCTTCAGTGCTTAAACGAAACGAAAGCATCTTGGATTGATTCTATTATACTTGGGGAAGGAAGGTTTTCTGTCTAACATTCGTTTTATTTTCCTAGAACTTTCTTGGCTTTTATTTGTATCGTTTTCGGTTTACTATCTAAAGTTCTCACTTGTGGGACTTCAGTTGTATTTGCTGAGTAGGTAGGTAGGTAATTGAGAAATGTTCTGCCTTGTATATGTACTCATCCGGCTAACAATAGTATCGTTCGTTCGGATCCTACGACGGGAAGCAATCGAGCATTGGGAATCGAGGTTATTGGAAAACGAACTTAAAATGCGTAGTGTCACATCAATATGTTCTTAAGTTTTTTTTCATAGAGTCTTTTATACTAGGATACAGAGTGTAACAACATTTAGTTCGTTTTTTTGTATCTTTTTTCTTCTAGGTTTTCAGATGTTATGCGTAACGCACAATGGAAAGGAAAATTATTGATTCTGGGAGTAGATTTTTGTAATTTGATTTCGAGGAAGGACAAATGGAGTATTTATCTAAACAGCGTTTTTACATTTCTTTTAAAATGGAACAACTAGCCGATCGCTTACAAAAATGCAGAGGAAGGGACAAAACAACGAGTATTACTGTTTTTAAGTTATCTTTTGGCGTTTTATATCCTTATCCATTATTTGTTCTTAAGATTTTGGTTTCATCAAGACACGAATTTACAACTTGTTTTGGTTTATCATGTTTTAATAGTATTTGTGTTTTTTCAATCGCCTAGATATCTACTAGTGTATGTGCGCGAGACAATTTGAGACGACTATTCTTGGGAATCCTATTCTCATCTTCGCGGTGAATCATGCAGTGATCAATCATTGCCTTAAAATCGCGGCTTTCACGATGGGTGTCCTTAAAGATTACCGTATAAAGCTTTCCAACGCGTTATCATTGGAAGAAGCTCTCAACGTGTACCGCTTTTAGAGCTTCTTTTTCACAGTGAGATTCGTCCTTTTGATTCCGCTGCCTAACATGGATGTGCCATATTTCACTGATTTGATCTCGATCTTTACTTTGTTTCCGGTTTAAAGATGGGTTAAGTTTCATTCACAATCACAATAGTAACCAAATCGCAAAGTAGCTTTCTCCAAATGTTTCGTCGACGACGAATGCTTTTTTTAAGTTGTTTTTGTGTAAGAAGATGTGCACATGTTTGCTCAAGTCATCCGGTAAAGGATACGCCGATAAGGTACAGAACATTATTATTTCCGAGTGATTGAGAACTGAATACAATTCATGAGTGCTAAATGTGATAAAAAAAGTGTCACAACAGGATGAACAGCAACGGTTTGAAGTTATCGCCCTATGGTACATGAACAGTTTCTAAACCAAAATCCTTTTTGAGTATTTGAAAAAATGTTAGAACTCGCTGTATTTTCTCTTTTATCATTTACGAGTTTAATTGTCAATAAAGTTTCAATGTAACAACTCAAGTATAATTGAGGCGTATCGCCAATGCTGCATTTAGAAGGCCAGAGAAAAAAATAAGTTCCAATTAGTGCAAATCATATCAATATCAATACGACACGTTTATGCTGAAAACTGAAAAGCATTGATACATTTTATATTACACTTACTCATACAATTACGCAACACAGTTTATCATTGTGATTTTGTTCTGTTTCCTTGTCCGTGTTCGAACTTGGTATTCCAACCGTCGCTCACTCAAGTAATTGAATACAATTAGCTTATGATCAGTGTCATAAATTGTGTAGACTCTAACAACTATGCACATATGTTTAGCTTTTAAGAAGCGTTTTTTGCATTGGGTACTCTATTTCTATCTAGTAGAACGATCCTTACAGTTTTTCTCCTCGCAAGTATCCTATTTTAAAGTTCGATCGCATTTTAAAATAAAGACTATTTACGTTTTCGTTCTAAAAATAATAAATGAGCCATGACGAAACATAAAATTAAAACAACACAATAAAACAATAGACGTACTTTTAAAGCGTATGATTCTCTCACTTCGTTCTTGTAATAGGATTTCCGCGATCCTCTCTATTCACTCTTTAGAGTGTCTTAGAAACACTTTGCTTTTCATAATATGCTTGTTTGGACCAGAGAACGTTCACAATACATTGGGAAAAATAAAATTTTTAGTAAGTAGTAGGGGTACAGAAATCAATCAGTTTCTTAATCCTTCAGATATTCAAGATTCGTTGGGACGAAAGTTCGTAATGACTTCATAGCTCTGTCGAGAAAACAAACTTCGAATAAAACTTCGAGAAATTTAAGACGGGTGGTTAATAGTTTCGTTAAAATTTTATTCTTGAAAAAAGTCTAATTCAGGATGGCACGTTTCGTTAGTCTCTGGTTAATGAGGTTCTTCAATGTAAGGATTCCAGGGTATTGTAGGACATTTTTTGCTATCTATTGATTTTGTTTTTGGTGTTATTGTGAAGATTCAAGACCTATTTATTTTTCTATAAGGTACACCGGGGTAAGTGGGGACGGGTTTTCATATAGTTCAACTTTAAAAAATCATTAAAAAATCAGCAGTGGGTCAATTTTGATAAAATTGAGTTCAATATGATGCTGAACATGTTTTTCACAAATGCTGAAGAGATGAGCTTGATAGAAGCAAAGCGAAAAAAGTTCTCACGTAAATTGTTATGGCCTGCTGGTGTCTTCACTTGCCCCGCTTTATGGGGTAAGTGGGGACGGTAGATTTTCCCTTTGATTTCTCATGAAATTTTCAACAAATTTGTGTTTTTTTGGTTGAATGCGTTACTTTATTGCTCGAACCGTACGAAATTTCGAAAAAAGTTCATGGTACTATTAATAAGGCATCTTTCAATAATTATTGTATGTAATCCGATACTATTGAAAATATATACTTATTTTAGAAAAAACAAGTACTTTTTCCAATTTTTCTTTATCTAAATGCTAAATAAAGCTAAATTGTATTGAATGAAGGAGAGAAAATTGAAAAAAATGTGTAAACATCAAGTTTTATAAAGCCGTCCCCACTTACCCCAGGTAGGGTTTGGAGACAAAATTTTAGATTTTTGCAAATAAACCCTTTTTTCTCAATTTTTAACCGTCGTTTCTTTTCCTAACTGGTTGTTTCGAATGTAAGGATTGTTTCAATGTAGAGTTTTTCGTCAAGAGCCAGCTAGTTTACGAGAAATTTGCGATTGAAAAAGATGTACATCAACTCCACATCGTAGTTAAAAATAGAAAATTTACAAAAAGTCACCGTAAACATCCGCAATTGTCGGAACCGTAACTCTTTTATAGTTATTGGATAGATTACAAGTAAATTTAACATTCTGCATTAAAAGTTTGAAAAAATAGTACACAGTATTGTTTTAATAGCCACCGTCCCCACTTACCCCGCGTCCCCACTTACCCCGGTGTACCTTACTTGAACATTGAACTCAAGCTAAATTGTGTTTGGAAATGTGCCTGCCTAAGTTTGAAATAAAAAAATAGCCATCAATTTAGAGATAAGTTCTGTGGAACTGCCCATTTTTGAACCCTGGAACTGCCTGGCACTATAAGAAACTTTTTCTTCGTTCGAGTTCCCAATTCGATTGGTTTAAGTTCGAGATGGAACAATTTAAATGGGTGGTTTTATCGATAATATCCTCCTATTTTCGAGAAGAACTACAAGCCTATGGGCGCAAAAAATATATATTCCACATTCGTAATCTACACAGTATCACCACATATTTGTTACAGCTTTCGCTTATCTCTGCGTAAATCATATTGTGTTCACAATCGACTTCTCTATCGCCACTTAGAACAATGCACTAGATTATGTCTTAAAATATACATACAGGTAAATATACAAATATGTTCTGCCATTGTTTCGTTTTCAGATTTCGTAAATACTCTGAAAAATTAGTTAAAATATTGGTGAATCTGTTTGTAGAGTTTCTGTTTTCTGTTTTTCACTTCCACTTGTTCGAAATCATTAACACATTCCAAAATGTTGGTTTCGTGACTTCTGACAAACGTTAATTTTTTGTATCTTTTTCTTCCTGAAGTCTGAAATAGAATAGGCTTTAATTTTTTAAAACTATTTAAAAAAATTAAAACATCTTGGGCTCGATTCTTATCGATTTTTACCAATTCATCACAAATCAGAGGCAAAATATAAGCACGAGCGATTTTTCTGCGTTTATCTCTTGATCGCTTAAAGCATTACACTATGGCATAAATACACGGCTGCACATAAGCATACTAAATTAGACAACACGTTTCATTTTTAGCGTTTGTTTTTTCTTCAAAAATTCCTATCTAAGAGAAAATACTATTTGTAACTTAGCATTCTAATGACCTACACGTAATGTTACATCGATCAATGGAGACATCACACATTTGCCGAAAGTTTCGTTGAAAAATGAAAAGACCGAAAGCGCAAACTAAAAATTAATCAACAAGTAACCTCTACGCTTTCCTAGCGATTCTCATCGCCGCCACCGGTAGCGCTACATCAGACCATCACGAAGGCTTCCTCCCCACAGAACAGAAACGGGAACTGATCGATCATTGTCTGCACAATGTCCTCTAGGTAGGGCCGCATCGTTTCGAAGCGCATCATGTCGGTAAATTCGATTGGAAGCAATGTAGGCCACCAGCAGATCGCTAAATTTTTGCTGTCCATGCTGTTGAGCTTGGAGTTTTCGGATACCCTGCATAACGGACAGGATAAAATTAAGTTGATTAGTGAATCCAAGACATGCAATCGGTCGATTTTAACTTACCTAACGAAGTGTTGGAAAATAAAGCTCAGAATCGCAAAGTTACTCGGTGGTAGTTTTCCGAGCAGAGACCTCAACGCGATCAACCGACAACTCCGGTCGGTTTTGACCTCCATACTGAGGCTACTGATGGACTGCAGCGGTCGGGATCCGGCTATCTCTTCCAGCTCAGACATGCTGTCCGGACTGAACAGCGGTGGCAATTTTTTAGCAAAGAAATCTTTCAGCGCAGTTGCTACGGCGTTCACTGGAATGTCTAGTTTCTCGATGTCCACATCAACTTCTATAAATAATAGTTATTTGTTTGTAAATATTTTTAATCTTATCCCTTAGTTATTTAACAGACACTTACCTTCGTCAAACTTTTGATAGAGTAGATCCACGTGTGTACGATTTCCAGGCACTCGATAGATCCCTTCAGAATCCAGTCCTTCCTGCTCGATGAATTTGACACATTTCTCCACAAACAGTGGAACCAGATTACCATCGGCTTGCTTGAAGCTAGCCAGTGACGGTTGCTGCGGCACTGGTGGAGCATTTTTATTGCTCTTGTTACGACTGCTCGTCTTCTTCGAGTCAGAATCTTTCGAGTCTTTGGAACTGCTCTTGCTACTGTCGATTTCTTTTCCAAACCAATTTTTCTGTTTAGTGATGAGTTTCTCTCGGTCGCCCGTTTTAGGAAGCACACCAAACTGTAAATTAATAATCCGATAATTCATTTCTAAAATAATTTAGCAAAAAGTGCTACTCACGATTGGTGAACTATTGTCCCTCGGAGAGGATACATCAATGCTGGATTCATCTTCTTGCTTGTCCTTGTCCAGACCAATGTTTTTCTCATTTTTCAGCTTCTGATACATCATTGGCATCCCGAGAGCCGATCCAAGTGGACCACCACTCATCATTTGCGGTCCCATACCGTCCGCAGGACCCATTCCTCCTCCACTACCAACACCGAAAGGTCCCGAAGGAATTTTCGGTGGTTGCACTGGAATGGCTGTTCGCTTTTTTCGGTGCCTCGTGTGTCCCTTCGGCTTCCGGTTAATTTTTGAGTAACCGTCGGTAGAGCGTTTTCTTTCCAGCGAACTGGAATCGCTCTCCGAATCAGAGTACTCTTGAATGTTAAATACTGCTGCAATCACAAAAAAAAACATTATCAAATACGGATTATTAGACAGAATATCGCAACTTTCCACTTACTTTGCTCTTTGTCCCTTCGTTGTCTCAGCTTGTTCTTACCACTAGCATCAAGCCCCTGTTGATCCATAGGTACACCACGCTGCCCACCGCCTCCAAAGGTGGTGAATAATTGACTTGCCACATTGTTAACTGCATCGCTGAAAGCATCATTGATCTGTTCGTAGCCCGCTTCATCTTCATAGTCTTCGCTATCGTCTTCGGGTGCCGCCAGAGGAGCATTCTCCAACTGCTGTTGTAGCAACTTCTTCGCTCTCTTCTTCTCCTTCTCCGTCATGGGTTGACCACCTCCACCCATTCCCAAGCTCACCTGACCATCCTGGCCTAGATTCATCCGGGCAATAGCTTCATTCACGATGGCAAAGCTTTTGAGGTTCAGTTTGCCCGGCTGTTTCAACGTTTGGCTAGGCCCTTTTGGTCGTATCTTTTTAGCGAACGAGCTCTGGTTAGGCCTCCGACCGGTTGTGAAAGCGTGATGGGCATTCATGTTTTTCCACATGTCCTCGTTAGTTTTGTTGTCATGCTTTGGGATGAGGAAACCATCGTCCAACCAACCTGTGCGAAAAAAATTAATGTTCCGATTAACCCGATTAAGCTTTAGGTTAACAGCTTTCTGAAACTTTTAAAGATAAACCATGGAAAACCTTTATTAGTGAAGAAAAGCGATAATAACCTGAGTCATAAGTGTTGATCGAGTCCTTGGATCCACTGACATCGGCTGATGTGTGTTCAGAACAATGAATGTAGATGTAGAGAGAAATAGAGCAGAAAATGGTAACCGTATTAGTTTTGAATTGATTGATGATACCGCTTAGCCGTGATTAGTCCCCGAATGTCAAAAACTATTTTGATCTTATCGATTACTTAAATAAATTGAACTTACAATTAATTTCTTCCAGACTACTCTGCGACTGGGATACAGTGTTCGCCTTCAATTGTCTCAAAATTGACGATGGTGTTAGAAGATGATCTGGCGGTGCTGGCTCTGGGGGTGTAGTTGGAGGTGGATAGATCTGGAAGCCCTGGTTGCTGCCACCTTTGTCAAAATCACTGCTATCTTCATAATAGTACATATTGGAGTATTGTTGTTGGTGTTGCTTCAGGTTATCCAAATCGTCTAGCGAATTTATAGATCGGTTGTCAAATAGCATTTTCTGCTGTTGGTGAGGATGCTGATGTCCGCGATATGTCGTTGCGGATCCGTTGATCAAGTAGCTCTCATACCGTGGAGGTGGTTGAGGAGCTTGTTGATGATGATGGTGCATGGAATGTTCCATAGTTCCTTCTCCGGAGTCGATGGTGAGTGGTTCCTCCATATTGAAAGCATGTTCTATCTCCGGTTTCTTGTCCCAAACCTCTTTCAAGAAAGGAGCAAACGATGTAAATTTGAACTGATTATCATCATCCGAAGCCGTAGCAAAGTGTGCTCGAAGTTTATCCGCAACGGCATTACCTTCGGTGATAAGTTTCTGTGACATTTCGTTGTTGAAGAATGCATTGACCCCTCCTTGTTCTGATACAGCTACAATTTGCATCGGCAGATTTGGAATGTTCAGCGAAAAAGCACTTAAAGTAGATAGAGAAGCCTTTCGTTTGCTGGAATACAATAAAATAAATCCATGCACGAGATCATCTCTAAATGCATTAGCTCCGTGATAGGAAGATAGTATAAGTTCTACCCGTCTTTTAGAATCTCCTAAAAACATTTCGAAGATGATATTCCGTTCACCAGCGTTTATACAACACTGTTCAATCATCATCGAGCTGAGAATGTTTTCACTGGAATAGGGATCACCGCAGAAGATGCACATGATGACCCTCAGATCTGGAATGTCTGCAAGATTCATACCGTACTTCAACTCCTCAAACGGAATCGAGTCAATAACACTGTTTAATGTGGTGTCTACAAATCGCGTCTCCTGGCCCGATGCGTAAAATTCATTCTCATCTATGAAAACACAGTGTAGCCTCTCTGCCAACGATTGCCCGTCACTCTGTAACTGCTGCAACGTGGTTTCGCTATTTTTATCATCACTCATAAATACAATGTGTAAGTTGTTGACACTGTCTTTGAAATCCAAGTTATCAACCATAAGCCGCTCCAGTATTTCGTAGATGTAGGTAAACGTTTGCCTATTCGAGTAACAGCAGATCAGCCCCTTAGAAGCTAGCTCGAACTGGAACGAGTCGTTATCCCTATTGATAGTTTCTATGTTCAATCCATAAACCTGGTTGTCCACGATGTACTCGCCGTTGTCGTTACAATGCTGATGTACTTTATCGATGAATTCGTTGGCTATGTAATCCAGTCCGATAACTATCAGGTTTAACTGCAGTTGACCATCTTTTTGTGCAAACCTTGGGTTTGGCAGCCTGTTGAAAAAAAAACATAACACATGAAAAATTATGAATTTAATTTATAAATAAGTTATAAATACTCACGACTGATTGGCTATAAGTATTCGCTCGATCAGTGCGTCCATGCAGTTCGGGAAAGCGGGACAGTGCTCTCGAATTGGACAATGCACGAATCCCAGATGTTGGAACAGCATTAACTTTCGATCTTGATCCAACCGATCAAGCAGTTTATAGCGTAGGTCATCTTGAAGTACGTCTGTGATTTCCTTGATGTCATTCTGGGTGATCGTGCCCGAGGGTTCGATGTTCTTGAAGTGATAGAACAAATCGGCGTGCTCCATCAGCAGCTCCTGAAAATTATGTTTGGCCTTCTCGATGAGTTCTCGCTGATGGTTATCGTATATCTGCTGACAGTCGTGTTCCGAAAGCGCTTCGAAACACTCCCGCCCCATGAACAGTACACGAACTTCGGCAAGTTGTTTACCGGGCGTTACGTAGCCAGTTTCTTCCAGCAACTTCTTGAACTGCTTCTTCCATCTGTGAGGTAAATCCGGAAAAATGTCGTTAGTGGCAGTAGTTATTATTATAAATTCGAATTCAATCACAAACTCTTCAATTGAAACTCAAATTCACCTTTTTGGCATCCTTTCGAAGTAATAGTTATTAGTATTACACAACACAATGCAAGCCAAGACAGGGAATAAAAACAAAAGAAAGAGTTCAGTTAGATTCAGAGACAAACACATGCTGAATGCACGTTCTACTCTTTCATATGGTTAAATCTATCACAAAGCACCAGTTTGGTTGAAGAAAATGTCATTCGTTTAAAGCCGATCTGCACACCAAGCCATCTGATTCGATGATGACGATTGCCATCTCGAATACTACCTCTCAAGTCTACGTACAATCATCTACAAAAAAAATAATTCAATACTTACTCTAATCGTTTTTGCTCCTGTTGCAGCGCGTTCATGTGATTTTTGAAAACGGTTTCTGCTTCGGGTGTCTCTAGAATATCGAAAGGTATTCGATTCTCGTCCTCCATGTCACTCATATCACTCAATTCTGCCCAGCTTCCACCGCGTTCAACAGCATCGAAAAAGTACTGCTCATATTCCACATGATTCCGAAAATATCCTCGAATTGATTGCCAATCTCCGTAGGAATCCAACTCCAACGTGAGACTATTCATGTCGGGTAAAATTTCCTGCAAAACGCAGGCAAACGAATCCATGTAACTTTGAAGCTTCTTGGCCTGGTAGTCCTCCCGGAGTTTCTTGATATGTCGCCTGAAAAGCCGCTGACCGGCTTCTTGGCCGAAGAGATCCAAGAAATCCAACCATTCCTTGTGGTTGCTCAACTTCTTTGAGGAACTGCTCCAAATTGACCTGTGGTCCGTAATCTGCGTTCGTATCAAGTGGGTGACGTAATCTGAGCTGGCATTAAGTAGATCAGTTCGCTGCTTAGCTGCCTCAGCGTACGAAATGACCTTCGACCGCTGCTTAACTTTGTCGATCATTTGTGCCAAAACTATGAACGCCTGGTCAACGTTGATGCCTTCATGCGCTGATGTTTCCACCATCGCAATCTGACCTTTGTACTCCTTCCGAGCAACGATTTTCTCCGCCTCACGAACGTATAGTTCGTTTGCGTCGTCATTTTTAGTAGTCACCAGTACAACGGGCTTCTTGTTCTTCAAAACGTTATTGATTATCTGCGTAACGAACTCAACCTGCTTCTCAACCGTTCGATTCGGTACTACACTCACGTCGAAGACGCAAACGAATCCATCGACTAGAAATCGCCCTTCCTGCAGCACAATCTCTTCGTACTCGTGCTCAATACCGAGCTGATTTTTGCAGATATATTTCAACTTTTCCTGCGAATTGATTCGGATGGCCGAACACCGTTTGGTGTACGGTTCCATCTTGCCCACCTTGAACGGCTGAAAGGTGGCATCATCGACGAATTCGGTTTGCTCCACCAGACTGAAGTTGTAGTCGACTCCCTCGTCGGATGTTTTGCGCACCTCGCCCCAGTACAGGAAATGATCATTGTTGACAACTCGACCGCTGAAGTCCGACTGTGAAGAGGAAATGAGGTTAAAAGAGTTGTATTTGAGTTGTATATCCATTGCAAGAGAAAGCTGTTTAAACCTTAAATATAAAGGGCTCAAGAATATCACTACAATTTTGCCATTTTCTTCTGTTAGTCCAGATAGAGTTGACCCTAACTCTACTCGGCCAGCAGGCAGTAAGAAATAACCAAAATATTATTCTTAATAATGCAAGAATAAAGATTTCATGAATTTATTCCCCCAATGGGACTCCCTCCCAGAAGATTTTTTTCTGATTTAGATGCACCCGAATGAAGTAAAAAGCCCCCAATCTTCCAATAGTGTTGATGATGGTTAATGAACAATGGTTCACCCACACGTATGGATATGTGATCAAAACTTTCTACATATACATATATGTAACTACCTACCCAATAAGCCTTTTAGCATACAAATTTGTTCCTGATTTTATCAACAGCGAATTACTTTCGATTTCAATATTTCTGGATACTCCGCGTTACCCAAACTATCTTGTCAACAAATTTTTCGATATGAATTTTCAGCATCCCATGAACTAGTCTACGTTGTGGCTCAAAGAAAGTAGTCAAAAGTTAAAAAAGCTATGCGTGCCCGAAGAAAATTCCTCCAATTCACTCGGTCTATGGCAACCTTTCTTCAATTTTTCGGGCATTCAACATTCGCTACACTACTAACCACCTCGCTCGACAGTAGTCCGGGATTCTCGCAAAATGTCCTCTCCAGCGTATCCGTCCACACTTCGCCACCTTCTGGGTTCGGAGTCGTGCGAGTTCGTGATTCATTGTTCGCCTTCACAATTCGCTCTCCTGCACACCCTCCAAAGATGGTTGAACACTCGTCGCTCGAATACTAAGTGTTTTCGACCGCAGTTGCTTGTGGAGTCCATAGTAGGTACGACTTCTACTGGACAAGCGGGCTCGGCTGGTCTCTGGTATCCGCAGACCGGTATATACTTCGTGTTGGATGAATAGATAATGCGTAGGGACTTGGTGTTCACGACATTTTTGGAGGATTTGCCGTAGTTTGAAGGTCTTGTCCGTCCCCCATGAAGCCAGCCTGATGACTTCCCATTCTCTGTAAGCGGCATTGAGGACAGTGGTCGCTCGGAAGTTCTCACACACAGTCCGTTTTGTCGCCCTTCTTGTAGATGGGGCACGTTATCCCCTTCTTCCACTCCTCTGGTAGCTATTCTGTATCCCAACGTCTTAAGTTCCTGCATGTGCGCCGTTCAGCTGTTCATCGAAATGCTGCTTCGACCTTTTGATCACCTCACATTCCGACTTGTGGCACAAAGGCGAGAGGCGTTGAGCATCTGATAGGACTTCCGTGTTTCCTGGGAACGATACAGCTCCTCGAGCTCCTCCTCCTCCTCCAGGCAGCGTTTTCTCTCCTGGAAAATTCGGACTCGCTGCCTCTTCCGCTGACGGTTTCGACAAGTGCTTCTTCGCACTACTGCCGCCCATGAGGCATTTTCTTCGTCCATCACCCTCCTCCTTGTCGAACCAGTCGTTCCGTTAAGTTCGTTTCACATGACCGATGACGTTCTCCGGAACGATGTTGATGACTGACTTGATGGTATCCCAACATTTCTTGAGAGGGGCTTCGTCAAGCTCACCCTCTGCCGGCAGCGCTGCTTCGAGCGATTGCGCGTAGTCTTCTGCGACCTCAGGTTGCTTCAGTCGTGCGATATTAAACCGAGGCGGGCGTCGGTTTCGTTTGTTGTTCACTGCGGAGAGTTTTGGGCGCATCTTCACCATCACCAGCTAGTGGTCTGACTCTCTGTCCGAGAAATGCCGACTGTCTATCAAAACGTGATCGATCTGTGATTACGTTTGGTACGATGATCTCCAAGTGAACTTGTGTGAGTGGTGGTGCTGGAAAAAGGTACTACGTAAGGCCATTTATTTGGAGGCGGCAAAATCTATAGTCTGGGGCCGTTTTCGTTTGTCAGCTGGGACGCGCTGAATTTATACAGGTCATCAATTTGTTCTTATTTACAACGAATGAGGTTAGAAAAAAAAAACGTGCATGATGGGACTTCAACGTAGCTTATAGTGCTACCACTGACCATACTGACTGGACACTCGATTTCGTTTTCTGGATAATTTTTCCAGAAAAAAAAAACAAAAAAAATCATTTTTCCAACAGTACGCAATGTCGATTCCAGAGTGCGCATCGATCAATTTGAAGAAATGCTATCCCAGTTAGGAAATGCCACCCAACTTTAAAAATAAAATACGCAATTTCTACGATAAAATCGGGCTAAACAGGACCATTTTTCCTACAGGGCATTTTTTGTCAAATTTTTCAGGTTCGCCACCTGCCGTCGGTATTGCGAACCTGCAAAAGCTGACAACAAAAAATAAGACAGAAAATGGTTGAATTTTTGTTCTAAGAGTCAAGTCAGTGTGGTCAGTGGTGCTACAGTAGACTGGCCCATAACAAAAAAAATCCTTATATTCTACGCGGCACCCCCACAGTGTATAAAGGACGCCTTGGTAGCAAGGTTGCGAAATCTCATGAGATTGAGATTTTTTTGAGTGAGATTTTCCCTTTTTGAATCTCAGTGTGATGTTAGGTAATCTCATCGTGAGTATCACAAGCGGTTTTTGTCTTGAATGTCAACGCCTTCTCAGCCTGAGAATCACGAGCAGAAAAACTACTTTTTGGAGGGCAGAGTTGCCATGGAATAATATTTGTGCAAGCAATGAAACAATAAAACAATGAAACAAGTTTTATAGTTCAGAAAAAAACTGAGCATACCACAACTTTTTAAAAACTGTCAGTTATACTTGATGAATGTTAAAGGCCAGTTATACATTTTTTAAACATTTTTATAGAGAACAAACTGTTAAAAGCTCAGTATAATCAGGTTGATGATAAGAATTCGTTTTTTTTTATTTCTGTCTAAAGCAAAGTTGCGAAATCTCGTTCAGTTAAGAATTTATCGAGTGAGGTTCTTCCTTTTTGAATCTCAGTGTGAAATGTTAACGTTGATTGTGAATGAAAGTTTTGATTTCAAAACGTCTTTCTGAAGAATGTATTATCATGACTTGTAAGAATCTGATTATAATATTTAGGTCTTAGTTTAATGAAAGTTTTACAGGATGAGCAAAAAGTTTTTATGACCAAATATGTTAATGAGTCTCGCTCGTTTTCAGAGGATTAAAGACATGCAAGTTATGAAATTGTATTTCCTACAGTAATGTACTTTTAAATCTCTTAAAAACATTGATGCAAAGTTTTGCAATCATGGAAAAGAACCGAAAACATTGAAATGCCCAAGCTCAAAATTCTTCAAAAACCCCCAATGGCTTAATGTGCTTGCCAGAAAAAAAACATTTCAAATCTTCTGCACATTACAAGAAACCATAAAAAAATAGCAAAATCTGAATAGCTAAATATTTGATTATTATAAATATTAACACAAAAAGTACCGCAAAGACAACTAAGCTGGGAAACACTAAAATTCAGAATTAAAATTATAAGGATCCACCGGGCCTAATTTTTCAAATTTAGTATCTTTGAGTTACCGAAAGTTTGCAAAAAAAAGTTTTGTGATTTTATTTATAGCATTCGAGCTATGCTTTGCTTTTACTAGTACCGGCGACCTTAAAAACGAAGTTGAAATTTATAGGTAGAGTTTTAATATAAAGGAAGAAAATAGTTTCTTAATCTTCCAAACAAATTAAATTTTAAAATATAAAAATTGAAAAAAGATTGTTACCAACGAAAAACCATTCCAATTAAAACGCATGGCATCCCAGCTTATGCAACCGGCTGGAATCGACCACATATGAAAAGCATTTATGAACCAAATAAAAAGTAATAAAGAAATATCAACATTTTTCCTTTCAAATGAAAGCGGCGGTTTGTAGCTTCTATCCTAACGGTTAATCTTTTTTATTTCAATTTGAAAAAGACATTTTAATGATTTTTTATGCATTTTAAAGATTTTCTTTTTCAAGAGAAGGAAAGCCGGTTTTATTTGCACCGGCTCACAGATCTTTTTCAAATATTATCTCGACTCGCGTGATGTTTGAAATTCCCTGTGGGAAATTTCTGAAGTAGAAAACATGATCGTTGCACCAAAAAGTAGGATATGATTCATACCAGCCTATCTAATGTCCGATAAATCCACTTATTCTATTAAGAGCGTTTCCAGATGATTTATAGAATTCTAAATAGAAAAGAGAATTTGTCAGAAATAATAATGTGCCATTGAATATTAAGATTGATCAATATTTTTGTACTACCATTTGGAGTAATTGTAAAATCGCTTCTTTTGTTAAGCGGCCTTACTTCTATTTTTTTTTATTTTTATCTGGATTTTTTATTTTCATAGCTGGATTTTTAACGATTTTTGAGTACGTCTAAAAACGCCCTTTAAAAGAAACTCGTGAAACCCTTGGAAAAAACACTGTTCAATTTTAGTAAAATGGCTAGTTTAGACTGTTAATTGATCATTCACAGCCCAGTTCATCTTTTTGAAGTGGTCTTTGTGAAATCGGGAATGTTAAGATTGGTTTCGAAAATTGGTTTTCTCTACGGTTGTTCCGGATCTTTTACAGTCTCTAAGTGACTATTACTGTCAAAAATTCTGCAGAAAATTGCACCACCAATGAGTAGTTTGGAACAGAGAAGGGATGTCAATGACCAAGGACGTTTAAAAAAAGATCGTTTGAAAAGAGAATTAAATAAAAGTTGAAACAAAGGACAGCTTATCACTGACATCACGGCTTCTATAATTAAATTTCTCATTTAGTTGATATAAAAAAGTAGGTTTTAATTCTGAATGTATAGATGCATATTTGTTAGAATACATGATCTTTATTAATATTTCCAAATTTAGACATCCTTCACTCGTACACATCATGCTCTGAAAAAGGGACCGCATAAAATTTGATGACTGTGATCATATTCCAGTTCAACATATTTTTTTTTGTATGTCAACAGCCGAGAAAAAAAAAACCTAAAAAAATCTGAGTTTTGATCTTTTTTTTTGTCAAAATTTCAGCCCTTGAGAGTTAAAACAAACATCGATTGTCGATTTTTCTATTTATGTATTCTATGCTTAGCTAACTAAGCATATTTTACTGATTTCAAATAGCCAGAAAATCGATTAGAAATGTGGCTTTTTATCCCATATTATGTTGTTGCTTTTAATTTTGAAAACCAATAAAGCGTCAACGACTGAATTTTATATTTTTTTTTATTTAAGTCGTCTTGACTATGAAATTATGTTATAAATTGTTTAGTACCAAAGCGCCGTATTTGCAAATTATAAAATTAAAGTGTTGTTCTCAACATTTATAAGGTAGTGTGTTGTGTACAGACACATTTTATAACATTAGGTACCACGAGCTTTAACACTTTCGTTATTAAAAAGTTTCAATAAACTCCAATCATTAAAGCGCTCTTATTTTTTTTTATATCGAAGCGTTTGGAGTCGTTCAACTTGGCGTGTCGCTAGTGTGAAAAGCTAATCACATTATACGATACATTCAAATATTCCATAGATTCGTTACAAATTTAACTGTCGTCAAAAAATAGTAGGGGAAAAAGTGGGGAATATAGCTGAAGATTTCTCTAATGGGATTCTGGATTTGTGATTTTTTTCTAGATGTGATGCTCAGCGAATTTCGTTTGGCATCAAAAGCTTTGAGCATCACAACGAAATTCATTGTGCTGCTTTATTGATACTCATCACGGTGAGTATCAATTTCAAATGATAATCTGAAATCTTGCAACTCTGCTTGGTAGTAATTACTTTACTTCCACATAACTTACTCATGATTTTCACATAAAGTCAAAGTGGATGGCGTTTGGAGTTATTTTTCTCAAGCGTGCTAGTGAATTCTTATAAGAATTGAACCTGATATCAGTCTTCGGCTATTTCGTGGTTTTCCGGATATTTGGAACTGTGGTCAACGTTGCAGATGTTCGAAGTTTCGCGCAATAAGAGAATTCATTCTGCTACGGAAAGTGATTCGGTTTGAGAAGTTCCGGCGCATCGAAAAGTAAAGTCATGTTTGGTAAACAGTAAACTCCGATTAGTGGCTCCAAGATATCGTTGCATCCTGGTGAGTTCGATGCAAGTTATTTTTTTTATTGTTTTCGAATTTTAATTTTGTGGATATTTTCAGGCCAGTCAACCGGGATCTCTAAAGGAAGCAAACCAGAAAGGAAATAGAAAGTCATAAGCATGCAGATTCCGCGGAATTCTCATCACAAAAAAGTGTAGTGACAGTAAGTGTTGTGTTGAATAATAATGGTGGTAATAAATTTGAATAAATTTCATATTCGTTGTTATTTATGAAAAACAAAAAAAGAAAAAGCATCAAACAAATCGACCTAAATTTCATTTCGAAACTAAAATTAATTCATGACGCTTTCATCATCCCATTCCGTCGAACATAATGAAAATTCACGTAAATTGCAGCTGAGTCTATAGCATGCGAATTCTTATTGACGTGCGTTCACATGTTTTACTGGTAGAAGCTACGTGAAAATCAATTGGATAAAAAATATGTGTGTTTCACGTAGCCACGACGTGCGGATTATTTTGGGTGTATGAAAAATCGACATACTTTGACTCTTTGTGTTCTAAAATATGTTTCCAGTATGCTAAAAAGTTCAGAATTTCAGGAATTGTCAACAAACAAGTTTGTAGAAGATTGTGACGCGATACGAGTTGGCTGTGATGAGTTATCCGCAATGGAATGAGTGATTTTTTCGCATTTCTTTGATATATTGTGAACGGTGTACATACATGTATGTATGTATGTATGTATGTTTTTTTATTAGTTGATCACCCAGGTGGTAAATCCTTTTTACGGATTGCATTCCAAGGCACGGCGAGCGACCGAGTCCTCCCAGTATGCTACTCTGGGTCCATGAGTGCAATTGGACGACTCATGATACTATACTATGTACCTCTACGCCATAAAGTCCACCTGGGGCCTCTGACCATAATTCCCATCCGGACCTGCATCGAAGGCTATACCCGAGATGGGAGACCAAGTCCGCCGCTTAAGCGCTCATCGGCTAACTCCAGTTCGAGTCAAAACTCCAGCATATATACCCTGCCTCTTGCTACGGTTCATGACTAAGGACCTCTCCTCTGACGACTCGAGGTCCGGCCTTTACTCGCAACTCGCTTGGTTTCCACGTCTATCGTGCGCTCCGCCTCTGTTCGAGACCACTGCAAGTTACCAATGATCTCTCCTCTGACGACTCGAGATCTTGGCTCCGCTTGGTTTGGCTCGAGGCCCTCTCCTCTTTGCCCGTCCGTGTGCCGAATCGAGAGCAGCTTATCCTGGACACGCGCCTGTCACAGCACACGTCCGGGTCTTAAACGCTTGCGACTCAGATAAATCCCGACGGTGATGTCATCCTACCCGACTCGAGTGGCTCATCCGACGGCGACGTGAGACCACTCTACCCGAGAACACTCCGCGACGTGAATACTCTTCCCCCTACGAGTTCGACTATGGAGAGGGTCAAGTCTTATCCCCGCAGCCTCCACCTCCACCCGCCGGATACTCCACGACAGTAACGTTGGAGGTATCTTACACAGACGCGCGACCTACCTAGCAGCTCGGCATACGCAGAAGGTAAAGTCTTATCTTTGTATGCTTTACTGCCAGGGTCGGACGCACACTACTCAGGTGCTCTCCGACGAAGGAGTCACTCTACATCGGTCGCGGACTGGTGCTGGTTCCAAATCCTCTGCAGGGCAGTCATGATCCGGGTGAACCCATCGCCGACCACACGCCAAGTATTGGCATCCTCCCACATCCTCCGCACGATGTTGTCGGCTGTCGTATCTGGTCCGCAGGTGGCAAGCATTTTAGCACGTACCCCTTCGAACCTCGGACAATTGAACACTACGTGTTCTGGTGTCTCTATTGTGTCACCGCAGGGTGGACAGGATGGCGAGGCCACGTGTCCAAACCGATGCAATGGTGGTACTGCATGAAACATATGTGACCAGTCAAGAACTGTGTCATGCAGAAATCCACCTCTCCATGTCTCCGGTCCATCCAGGATCCGATGTTCGTGGTCAAGCGATGGGTCCAACGGCCACGTTCCGAGCTGTCCCACTGGTGCTGCCAGTTGGACAACGAGGCCTCTCTGGCATGTTTTCGCACGTCGGGCATGTGCCTGTGCTCGTAGCAGAAGGTATCTTCCTCTAGCAAGACCGGGATGGACATGACCCCCGCCACAACATCAGCAGCTACCGAGGACACTGTTCGGTATGCGCTGATTACTCGCAGGTTCTTCAGCCGCTGCAGACTGCAGAGCTTTTGCAGGTTACACTGCCTGCTCAAGGCTGCCTTCCAGGCTGCCGCTCCGTACCGCAAAATGGACGAGGTCACACTCGCCAGGACCCTCCTTCTGCTGCAACGGATCGCCGAGTTGTTAGACATGGCCCGTGAAAGGGCTGCTGTCGCCATTGCCGCTCTTTTATAGACGTAGTCGACGTGGGCCGTAAAGCTCAGCCGGTCGTCGATCATCACCCCCAGGTATTTGATCGCACGCTTGGATTCGATTGCGCACGGTCCAACTGCAATCGTCCCTGATTGTGCTGAGATCAGGTTGGTGATCAGCACCATCTCGGTCTTGTGGTGAGCCAGACGTAAGCTCTTGGAGCACATCCAACTTTCACCTTTTCGATAGCTACTGTGGCAAGTCTCGCTCCCGTGAGGAAACGCAGTCTAAGTATCTATCCTTGTGGAACCCCTGCCGAGACTCTCACTGTTTCCAGTCCAGCGTATGTATGTATGTATGGTTCCCCCATCGGTAGCAAGGTTCTGCCTATGGCTGTGTGGCTTGGCCTTCGAATTTCTTCTAGGGCTTCCACGGTCCGATGGTTCGTCGAAGGAAAGCATCCAAACCTCAGAAACCTACAATAGCCGGCTACCCGTGCCGCTATAGTCTCTTCAGATTAACCCCAGATGCATTCCCTCTGAAAAATTGATAAACATATAATTTCTTGTACAATGAAACGCATCTTACCTGTCGGCATCTTATGGGATTCGAACCCAAAAGTTTGCTGGTCGATACCGGGAATCAAACCCGGTACGCCTGGGTTACCAGATTAGTGCCAGCCCATCCCCTAGACTACATCAGCGCTCATCCAGGCGTAAAAAAGACTTTAGTGTACACTTAATAGGCATAAGATAAGTGCAGATAAGTGCATAACGAGTACCCGGGGTGAACTGGACAACATTTTTTTCTAAGGAAATACATATTTTCTTAAATAAATTTTCACGAGGAACAGTTTTGTAGTTCCTATAGTATCAATTTTTCAGCACAAACGAAATCTCCTCATCATCTTTACATAAATATTTAAAAATTACCAACTAGGTTTTCAAGTGACGAAAATATTTTAATTTTTGAGCACCGGAAAATATGCTCTTATGATCTTTAAATCATCTTGCTTTATAGTGTACCCACTTCGACATGATGTACACATAGTTCCTCAATTTTCACCATCATTAAATTTTAGATTTTTCATAAAACCTAATCAATTTTCAAATGCGTTTTATTTTAACTTGTTGACTAGGGGCGAACAGAGCACCATTGATCGGGACAAGATGAGCATTTTCTGCCGAAGAATCTAGCCGCGAATTGAACTCGATGAAGCCAACTGAATTATAGAGCTACAGCTTGATTAGTTTAATCTGACAATTTAGCCTATTGCTAAGGTTTCGGAGAGATAATCAGAGGACTCGAGTTCGATTCCTGGTCGAGGAGATTTTTTTTTCATTTATTATTTTAACTAGTTTCAAAATTTGAAATTTTTTGTGTTTGAATGTGTTTAAATCTAGAATAGGATAGCTTTTTAATTGTTTAAATACTGTGAACCATCTGAGAAGATCAAATAAATAAATAAATTGCAAAAACTTAGTTATTTTTTTATACAACGTTATGTCCACTATAGAGTGGTTTTTAATTTTGTGTAAAGCTCTCGAAAAGCGAATTCCTTGCAATGCAAAACGGCTTGGTGTAGGAGGGAGAAGAAAACTTACCTGACTCAGCACCGAGATGTGATCGATGGCGTAATCGTCGGTCCGCGGTCTCACGAACCGATTGCACAGGCAGGATTTGCCCGCGCCCAGCTGGCCCTTATCCTTTTCGACACCGGAAAGCCCCACGACGGAGACATTGATCTGTTTCATTACTTGCTCGCGCCCGGCCGGTAGAAAATTGTAGTGGTTTTGGGGTATTTAGCTAATCCCTCTTACTATTTTTGTTTGCGGGAAGTTGGACAGCTAAGTCGTCAGATAGGTCACCACACAATCGAAGCAAAAGTCAAGTCGATTTTTCACAGTTAGTTTTTTTGGCGTTTTCTCCCTCTGCCAGAGATAAGCTGTTGGGTGGGTGTTTATGTTGCTTTTGGTGGTCAATTTATGTAGATTTCGATGCTAAACTTTTGGCTGTTGCTTTTTTCTTGTTGCTCTGCGGGTGGATCTTTTATTTGCCGTTTGTTTTTTTCGTGCTCTGGAACTTGTTAGTGTTCTTCTTTGCCGGCTGTCTCAGTTGGACGGACTCTTGTTTGATGAGATAATCCTACATGTAATGACAGAAAGAATGAAAAAAGTTGCGTCATTAGTATCGTGGCTTCCACCAGGAGCGTCTATAAATCAACGCAATATAAATAGAAGGTTTGATTACCAAATCGAAGTTTTTTTTTATATGACTTTGATTGATGTTATTTTTAATATGTTTTGAATATAGTGTGTAGGGTAAGTGATCCTTAACTTGGCATGCTCCTAATCTTGGTATGCCAAAATGCATTTTGGTGGTTTTCATGTCAAACATACGCCTAAAAATGAAAAAAAAAAAAACATAAAAGGAAATCGCATATGGCAACGTTCTGCATAGCATTTGTCCACAATTGAATCCAAATGACTGCGTAATAATTTTTTTTCGCATGACAAACTGCAAATAAAATTATGATCTTCGGAAAAAATCTTATACCGTATTTGTTTTCACCACCCGAAAGTGTTGCACCATCCACGCTGAAAACGAGCATGAATCGAGTTTTGCACCCACCTTTGTTGGTGTACGTGAAATCGGCAGTGTCAACAGAAAACAAAAGCTGTCAAAAATCCATTACAGCTGGTATTTGTTTTCGTTTGATTTCGAAAATTGAAACAAATTTACTTTAGTTAATCATTGTCTAGTAAATAATATGAAAATTTTAACATGAATTTATGTATTAGATATGTTGAATTGTGAAGATTTCAGATTTATTTTGCTTGGTAGATTCGCCTCTGGCTCTGATGATCAGGGGTGTCATTTGCTCACACAATGAGCTCAATGTGCATTTTTTCCATAGCACATTGAGAGAGCAAAACCGAGCACTGCCTGAGCTAGCTGTCCATCAATGTGCCACATCGAAGCAAATCACTGAGCTGCACAGCGGTAGCCCTCAGCACATTGAGCTGCACAATGTGTACCACTATACCACCACAACGCTGAATTCAACAAACGAAAGCGAATTCTTTCCCAAAAAACAAGCAACAGCAACAACACAGCTGGAATTTGGGCGGGCTCGGCCTGCCGGCTGCCGAACATCGTTGCCTCAAAAAAATCTGTATCATAAATAAGTCTGATCTTCGTCCATACGTGTCCCAATTTAACAGAATTAAATACACTGATTGTACAGATTTTCGTGGCATCGCTGCTCGGCAGCCGGTAGGCCGAGCCCGACCGAATTTCGTTTGTGTTGTTGCTGTTGCTTGTTTATGAGTTATTTTCTTCCTTGCAAGCAGCCGGTGTGCCTTCGTGCTGGACTGGACGAACGATGATCGTTTTTATTTTCTTTTGATGAGAAGGAAAAATAAAACGAAGAAGAGTGCTTGGCAAATTTCTAAAGCCAGAGTTCACATTGAGCAGCACATTGAGCAGAGTGGATCAGCTCATTGTGTTTTTCATCATTGGGAGAAACCTCTCAGAAAATTCGACTATCGGCGCGCAGTAAGAGAGCTAGCAGTAGATGTTCTATCGCCGTGCGCGCAGTTTTAGAAAGCTTGAGCTCACATTGTGCTTTTGAACACATTGCGCTGTTTTGAGGAGTATAACACCCCTGCTGATGATAACTGCAATACCGGCTGATTCTGGGCGGTCTATGTTTGCTGCTGCTAGACTGCAATTACCCCAGCTTGAAGGTTCCGGTATTTTGAACGTTTATTCCTCGCAAATCTCATCTTCGTTCGAGTACCTATTTCCGTTTTCAGATTACAAAAGAAAGGTTTGGGTGATTCCACCAGATCTTTGGGTTGGCCTTTTTGCACTCGTACTTGCTGCTCTTTTTCGGCATCGCCTGGAACCGATTGCAGCAAGCCTTCTGGGCACATTTCTTCCTCGGGAGCGTTGTTTGCTTTGGAACGTGCCATCCAGGTGAAATTCTCGGCCTCTGTTGGAAACGGCACTGGTATTGAATCCGGAACAAGTTTCCGTTCTTCGGGATAATAAAGAGAAAAAAACAGCTCGAACGCAATTTTTGCGGTTTAGAAATAAACCAACCAGCTGATATTTGTTAACATCGGGAAGCACGTGCTGTCAAAATTCATGATAGTATTGGTGAGAGCGCAAGCAACACCGAATATTTTCAGAGTGTTCCACCGTCCACTTTATGGTGCACTACCAGTGGACTACTTATCGTGAAAACGAGCATGAAAACAGCAAAAAGTGCACTACCGGTAGTGCCCCGGTGCACCACCACACGAAAACGAATTCTCTATTAAATGAACCTACCTTGCTAGTGCATCTGCCATCTTCGGATTGATTTTAAAAACCTACTTCCCTACGGAAAAATCACTAAAAATTGCCGTTGGTTGCAGCAAAACATGGCAAAAAATATAAAATTATAACATACTCCTAACAACGTACATTTTCTATCTAGAATTCAAGAAAATATAAACATATTTTTTGCCTTATCTTGGCATGCAATTCCACAAATAGAAGTATGCATGTATGTGTGAAAACGACATCAGCAGGCAGTCGGCAGCCGTCGGTCGTTCGTCGGCCGACGGTGCACAGTGGTTGAAAAGCCGGTCGAAAGTAAAATGAATGAATGAAATTAATTAAAAATATCATGAATGTATTTTGGACTATGATCAATTTATTCATCTCCCAAGCCGTGTTTGGCAGCTTTGTTGGAATTATAATGCTACAATTTGAGCTGCTGTTTTATGGTAAATTTCGAGAACTTTTCATCTCAATAAAATTTACCTCTCAGTAAATTAATTTACCGGATCCGAATCCGAATTGATATCTTGGATCTCAATGTTGAAGTTACTATATCCATACCGAAAAAATTCAACATTATGAAATGAAGTTTAACGTATTTTGATTTAATTTTATTTGTATTAAAAATGAACATTTGCTGCATACCTGTCGCTTTGAAAGGAATTGTTATAAAGCTCAAATTATGACACTCTAAATATTATGTTCATCTAAGGAAATAATTACACTGCAATGTTGAAATACTATGTTGTAACGAACATGAATTTTTATTGTTTGCAATTTCATTTAAAATCAAAAATAATATTTTGACCAAGTTTGTTTTTTATTAAAGATCACTGTGCATCAGCAGGAGGTGATGACGTTTGTTCTCTGTAGGAAAGGAATATGCGAAAGAAGCGCTGCCGAGTTTGGGTGATGATTTTGCATGAGTGCGAGTGGGATGCAGCTTGAATTTCACCCAGCTTTTGAATTTGATTTTTGCTTCCATTGCCTATAGTTCCCAAACGAACGAGTGAGATGCAATCTATCACACTTAATCTTTTCTCCTGTGGTCGGGACGATTTTGTCCTGTATTTTCAACAGCTGAAATTACAGGACGATCTCAGGACAGAAAAAGAGCTCAGGAAAACAACTGTCAAACTGTCCTGTAGGCTCAAAACGCGTTCCTCCGGCAATTTACAGGTAGTTTTGAAATTCTCCTGAACGTTCGAAACGGACTCATTCCGAAATTTATTGGGAATTCTGAAATCGTTTTGCATTCTCTTTTTTCGAATCAAAAGAAATAAAATATACTGTTGAAACTTTAATTTATTTTACAACTTTTATTTTGCACTATCATTTCACACAGAACACATTAAAAATAACACTTTTAAAACACTTTATTATAGAGTAACCGGAAGGTAATAACACACTTTTCTGGATCGGTGGTGGCATTTCTCATTGTGATTTATTCCTCTTCCTAGCCTGTAGGATTTGTTGCCTCATGCTCTGGCTGGAATTGTTTCCTGCATGCACTTTCACCACTCTGTTTGCATCTCACGGAAAAAGACTGGTTATTCTGCAACGCTATTCAGTTGAACCGTCTGCCGAAAGTCGTACGTTTAGCCTAAACCACAAAAAAACCCTTAAAATATACGCCATTCGAATATTTTCTTACGTTTCTTACAGGCTTCAATTATTCCTGATAGGCTTTCAGTCTATCTTGCTGCGATTATCCTCCGCTGGGTTTTTGTGCCTAGCTACACTTATTGGGGCGAGGCGAGTCTTCCTTCACACCAGAGATGCCATTCTCCACCGAGAAAAACGGAGAACGGAGAAAAAAACACCCCCGTGCGATAGTTGCAAACAGCGTTGCCACATTTAGATCTGTATTTTCAAGGCAAAAAATCTTTTTAATCTGTATAAAATCTCAAAAATCTGTATTAAAATCTGTATTCAAAATTTTGATTCCGGATACTAACATTGGCGACCTTTTTTATAATGCGTGGCGCCCTCTTCATTATTGCGAACTGCGACATTTGTGCGATCTTTCAAATCAGTGTTAAACTTGTGATTTTGCTACATGCAATCCGCTTTTTGGTTTGTTTGTACAACTGAATGCGACTTCGAAACATTGCACGAAATCCAATTTCCAGTACAACGAACAAAATACATATCCGCTACCGCTACATGTAAAAAATAAGGTCACGCTAACTTTAAAGTGGACATGTTTCATAAAATGCAATGATCTTTGTCCAACCCGGGTTTAACAATCAGATGGGATTTGAAAATTGTGTCAATTGTCTCTGATCAGTTTCTGTATTTAGTTGTAATAGCTGTATACTGCAAGAAAAATATTCACAGTAGCTGAAGTAACTCAATGATATTTAACAGGTGCCATTAAAAGTTACATTTCGTGTAATGCAATGTCTGATCTTGGTATATGATTTTCGAACACAGGTTTGAAAACTGTTTTCTAACCCTTGCATTGATGCAGTTCCGAACTATAAATCTGAAAGATTTTTCTCATTTGTGAGCATGACAATTGATGGCTTGAACGTAATCATCAAAGGAGATTATTCTAGAATCTAGATTAACTCAAAGCATAATCAAAATATCATAGAAATTTTTTCATTTGCTGAGAATCTGTATAAAATCTGTATAAATTTCCAATTATCTGTAATCTGTATATACAGATTTATGGTTTGAAAATTTAAAAAAAATCTGTATGTTCACTGAAAAATCTGTATATGTGGTAACGCTGGTTGCAAATCACCCGGGTGAGATTTTTCGATCCTCTCCACACATTATTCGCACCCCGGTTTCGAAAGCAACACACACCTAAGTTCAATAGCTCCGGCGTGCGACGATTTGTCACTGTAGAGCACCCCGGTGAAAACAAGGAACCGACTAGTTGAAGCCACCAAAAAGCAAAGACAAAAACAAACACGACGGTGTGCATAATAATAGCATCAACAAACGATGAATGTTTCGGGCGAGTGGTTCAGCTTCGTATGTGTTGGTAAACGCAACAAGCCAAGCCAGCTGCCGTCGCTGTCGCTCTCCTTGGTGAAAACATTTTTTCACTGTAGTGTGTGTTAGCTCTGTCGCGTTGATTTACAGATTCTCTACAGAGGTTCGGCTAAAATTCTCTGCGGTGCGTTTCAGAGAATCTCTACCGAGAATCGAAAACCGAGCACATCGGTGATTCTCGTTAGAGAAATTGCAAGCCTGCTTCACACATCCACTTTTAGAAAATTTGAAACTAAACTTGAAAAAAAAATATCGATGCAGCTGTCACACCGCACACGATAGAAAAGGATAGTAACAGCTACTTGTTAATCGGCATCAGCAAAAACGCGCGAAACCAGATGAGCCTGTGGTACATGTGGGAACTCTGTCCTGAATTTCTGGACGATTATTCGAATACCTGTGCACTCGTAAACATTCAATACTGAATGTCAGGTTAAACAAAACGTTACGAAATTCAATCAGATTTCCTTTCGAATTTCGTGAGGATGAAGTATTTTCCTGTGATTCGGAGGGTCAGATTCCCGAGCGGAATTTTTGCAATTTTAGTGTGTATTTCTATCAGGCTGGCTAGAGTGAGCGAAAGTTTGTCTTGTTTTGCTATCCCGGTGTACGCAAACCATTGCTAGAAAATTCCTAAGGGCGACATATTAGATATGTATGATTCAAAGAATCGTTCGCTGACTTAAGTTTAAGGTTTAGCTTGCTTCTTGCCTCGATCATAATGGTTTTTGAAATGTCGGTCCTCCTTTTATGGGAGTGGAATAAAAAAAAATGAACATTTACTATCTTATGTTAATCTGTTAACTTCAATGGAAACATATCTATCATGATTGCATGTTAAAGATTTAGCAAACGATTTGTTTGCTTGATTAATGAAAACATTTATGTTAACCAATGCAATAGTTTGGAACTTATAATAGAAATTATAAACACACAAAAACTGGAATAAACAAGCTAAGCTTTTTTACGTAAGATTATAACTCTACATGCAATCAATTATAAAAATTAATTAACATTTCGCACTTCCGACTTTTTGAAAACAATACAGAACATTGATGTGCTTCCTTCCGGAATTTTTTCAATGAATTCGTGGGGGCTGTTGTTGTATTAGTGAAGCAAGTTTTTCCTAGAGACGGCCAATTTAAGGAACTCATAAAGGGCCAAAATTCGACGCGGGGGCTACAATCAGGAGCATTTCAATCAATAGTTTGATCAGGTTTATCTCAAATTATCAACCGCTTTCAAGCAAAGACATATTTTTACTGCATTTCAGGCTAGTAAGCAATCATATTTGTCGAAGGACTTTTGAAGGTAGACATTACAGGAAGACTACAATCATGGGAAATCTAGTCAACCATGCCTTAGGGGCCAAGATTGGGTACATTTACCCTAGTAGAAATTATAAAATAGGGCATCAACTTATTTTAAAAGAACTCGATTGAAGTGGTTCAAATGGATACAAGCTTTATGAAAAATCGATCTAAAACGACCAAGCTCTAAGTACTTATACACATTTATAAGTGAAAATTTAAAGCACGGTCGAAATGAAAAATTGCACTTGGTTTTCCTGAACCGAACGCGGACATCAGTGGCGTTATGCCAACGATATAATGGGTAAGATTAAATGACAGGCGACCTCCGCAGTTTGGTATCATTGTGTGACAGTTTTCTGTGTCCTTGGCATTGCTTGTGGACATTCATTTAAAACATCATAATGGTTGCTCAGATAAATTATGATACGAAAGATTGAAATCGAAAAGTTGGTAGGTATCACTAAGGTAAGGTCATACTTTTGAAGAAAATCAAAACTCCTTTTTACTTATCGTTTTTTTTTGTATACTAAACATTAAAAAAAAGTTGTGAACTCAGACATAAGCCTCGATATTGTTTGTTATTGTTGTTTGTGTCTCTCGTGATTCATTGCTGAAATCCTTGATGCACGCCATTTTGGAGAGTAATTTTTTTTATTTATACATCAAAACTTTTCTAAATTGTCTATATCCTGCTGCAATCATATTGAACCTACAACTCAAGTTGATGCTCAAGAACGAATGAGGAATAAATCACCTCTGTTTGAGATTAGAGTAGAACTCATGAAGGCTGTTATTACCCACTCAACTTGTTTAAAATTCGTAGAAAAAAATCCACAAAGTTAAGTACCCCCGCTTCAAACCTGTCCAATACAGAAGAACATAACTGATTTAACTTTTCAAATTTCAGTCCATCAAGTATGATACAAATTACGAAAGTAACCACACTAAAAAGCATGACATAAAACGTTTCGCATTTCCAGTACCTACAACTTTCAACAGGCTATATGGGGTGGCCGCCCCTTGGGAGATTGATATTATGATTTCAGTTGAAAACAGAAAATCAACCCTTGATGGTAAAATCGACCCCTCCATCTTCCAACCCCAACATCTCAATTTTCCTCGATACACCGGAAAGTGGATCTTCTTGCCTATCGCTTGCAGAAGAATACACTGTACGAGATGTGGATTTCCACCCAGATCAGCAATGCTAAAAGATATGAGAATAAGGGAATCTGATACTTATCCTACCCTACCCGAGCCTCCCCTTGGCATGTTAAACTATTCAAACGGGTGTTGATTCTAAGGTTTTCTTATCTGGAACGTTTCACCGCATTGAGTTTGAATGTGTTTTATTTCTTTCATTCAGGTCTTCCATCACTGCTGCTAAGCTAAGCTAAGCTGAGATGGGTTTTTTCTAGAACCAAGGACTAGCCACCAGCCAAGGATAGGTAGCTTCACTCAATGAAGATGATGATGGCGAATTGATTAAAGTGGGGTTTTTATTATCATTTTTCGGTTACAGCACCAACAAGAAAAAGAAGAAGAAGCACAAGGATGGTCTCAAGTAGAAGAAAGAAAACCGGTGACCCTGAAGGTGGAACAGCTTATTTCCACACTTTGCATCCATTTTCTCCAAGAGTTTGAAAATAGTTTCAATCTCTCTTGGGAACGACTTCAGAGAGGTGGTAGAGTGAGAAATGGGTCAAAAATGTCCCGGCCTCCGCGTCGTGGGAGTAAACCTGGGGCTGATGTTTGGAAAGCTCGTGCTTCCGAAGATGGCTCTGGTAGACAGCTGAAGGATTCGCTTCAATGGTGATAGGGTAGAGGTTGATTTTTTACTTATGAATGAATAAAAAACAAATTTTGAGCCTTTCGCTGGAAACGTCTTGAGTGTCTAAAGATCGATGCAGAAATTCCTAAAATTTAATAAATCTTATTTTGGATAATCGTACAATCCTCGTTTTCAAATTGCTCGGAACAAGAAAAAAAAGTCTCCCTCAATTCTTCCAGAAGTGGCTGCATTGGCGGCATAATCGGGTAAACACCCGCACCCAACGACAGCAAAAAAAAGCTGACCGTGGTGCGGAAATTAGTCTTTTGTGGTATGTTAAAAATAGAGACCGAGCTAAATGGGGATCAACAAGGTCAGGTCCGAGCAAACATCAAAAAGCCGTTGCCATTCATACTTATATCTACAAAGAAAGATACACCCCGGATGGCTGAATGATTGAATGTGATCTGGACTAACCCGGGGCATCTTTCTTGCTGGAGATATTTAGAACAGGGGGTTTCCTGTTGAACAGAAAAAAAATGAAAGGATGTCGCTCGAAATAATGAACACTTTGAAGAAAATATGTTTTGTTTTTCAAACCTTCAAATCGATATGCAACGGACACTTGAGTTCTCAGCATTCAGCAAACAAGTTGAAAGTATTAAAAAAGGTAAGCAAATTTCAATAAAGTTACACATGCTGAGAACACAATACAATTTTGAATAGGGCGAATGCACCAAATGTAAAGAAATGAAGTTAAGAAAGTACGTTCGCAGACTTACATTTTAAGTGAGCAACCTTTTGAAAAAAATTTAAGCAAAAAAAAACACTCAAAAAGGAAATATATTACACATTAATGTATTATTTGTTTGAAATCTTTAATGAGAAATTTAACGCCATTTTTATTCAATTCGGAAAATACCATCCGAAATCAATAAATCTTAGTTTCTTTATATGGTTATTTGTAAATAATTTAGTTTTTTTTATTTATTTGAACTTTTTTGCAATCAATCGTTCTTCTAAAAGGAGACATCATTTGCTTTGCTTTTTTTTATCGAAAGCGCAAATTTTTGAAAGCTTTACCCTACTCTCCAAAGTCAGGTGTCCATTTAAAAGTCTAGCGATAACTTTCTAAAAAAAATCTCAGCATTTAACGTTGATTGTTATCAAAAATTGTGGATTTCATTTTCTCTATTCTGTGCATATTTTTGCGAAGTTTTTTTTACAATTTAAATTTGTCCTCGAAGCTTTGATTTTTTTTCCTACAACCGGTGCATAAACTTCATAAATATCTAATAGATTATGCATTTGGATGCTGTGCAAAGTTTGAACTTTCCAAGATTTTAAGGATTTTTAAGGTAAAGTGAATGGTCTATTTGGGTTTCGGATGTATACGGATGTGCTCATCATGCCTTGACGAGACTAGAAAAAGCGAATAGCGATCACTTCGCGATCCGCTATCGGCTAGGCTCAAGTACGCGGACAGGTAGACGCGAGTCTCGTACAGGGGAACGCCTCTGGAAGACAACGCAGTTCGACCAGAACGTCTTTGTCGAAGCGTTGCACTGGGAGAGGAACCTGGACAACCTGTCCGCGGAAGAACTGACCAGGGTCCTAGCTCGCGCTTGCGTTGCTGCAATGACGAGAAGGGTCAAGCGTAAAAACACTAGGCCACCCGTCTACTGGTGGACAGAGGAAATTGCGGGTCTGCGTGTCTATTGCCATAAATAGGGCAAGGCGCAGGATGCAGAACGCAAGAACCCAAGAAGAGAGTACGGAGCGTAGGCCACTCTTCACAAGCGCAAGATCGGCCCTCCGCAGGGCCATCAACGCAAGTAAGAGGGCACGTTTCAAGTAGTTATGCCTTGACGCCAACGACTGTCCATGGGGTGATGCCTATCGGATAGTCATGGACAGAACTAAAAGTGGGGGTGCACCACCTGAAACGTGCCCGGAAAAACTGAGAGTCATCATCAATGAGCTGTTCCCACAGCACGATATTACCCGCTGGCCAACAGTCCCGTATGACTGGGACACCAGCGCTAAATAGCGGATAACGGTGGAAGAACTTCGCGAGATCGCCAAGTCTCTCCAACCGAGGAAGGCCCCCGGACCGGACGGCATTCCAAACGTCGATACGTGACGGAAGACGTGTTCCCTGACACGTGGAAACGGCAGAAACTCGTCCTCCTGCCAAAACCGGGTAAGCCTACAGGAGACCCATCGGCGTATCGGCCGATCTGTCTACTGGATACAGCGGGTAAGATCCTGGAGAAGGTGATTCAGAACCGACTTCAGAGATACACTGAAAGCGAGGGCGGACTCTCGGAGAAACAGTTTGGTTTCCGTCGAGGTCGCAGCACTGTAGATGCCATCCGCTCGGTCATCGAGGTAGCGGACAGAGCCAGGCTAACCAAGAGGAGAGGGCTCGCTTTTGCGCGGTGGTCACTCTGGATGTGAAGAACGCTTTCAACAGTGTCAGTTGGACAGCGATTGCGTTGTCGCTCATCCAAATGAGGATCCCGGCATATCTGTATAGGCTTGTGGAAAGCTACTTCCACAATCGCCAACTGCAGTATATGACCGGCGAGGGTTTGCGAACACAAGAGGTTTCGGCGGGTGTTCCACAGGGGTCAATACTTGGCCCGGTTCTGTAGAACATCACTTACGACGAACTCCTAGGAAGCTGAACTCGTAGGATTTGCGGATGATTTAGTCCTCTTGGCGAGAGGCTCCTCAACAGCGGAGGTTGAGCTACTGGCCACGGTAGCTATCCATGCAGTGGAAAGCTGGATGCACTCCAAGTGCGTCTAGCCCACCACAAAATCGAGATGGTGCTAATCACCAACCTGAACTTTAACCAATCGCAACGTACGCTTGGCTCGCTGAGAGTGAGTGTCTCACATACACAGATCCATGCGGATCCGAATCAGATGGCGCAAACGAAGCTACAACATATGACAGACGGCGTGGATGGAAGTTCAACTGTCGGCCGGCACATGTTGAAGAATTTTTTTGGCTTAGTGCACGGACATGGCAGTTTTAACTGATTTATTCAAAATTTATTACTTTGTTTTAGATTACCATAGCGCTTATATTAATAATTCGCTTGGATTGGTATTAATATGATTTTCGTTATTCGTTGCTTATGTTTTTTTAGTAGTCACAGGCTCGCAAGGCCCGCAGCTAACCCCACTATCTCGCAGGAGGACCGTCGTGATGTTGCTGTTTTGGGTCCCGAACACCACCAGGACGTTGTTGCACTCCGCACGCCGCCCCTAACATGGAGAACAGACGCGTACGAAACCCCCTAATTATGATTTTTTTTAAACTTTTGTATTGAAATTTCTGGAATTTCAAGGTTTTTCCAGGAAGCTGGAAATTTCCACAAATCACCGGGAAAGTGTTCTTTTTTTATGTTAATTTTATTGATATTTAATGATATTTCATTAAATCTTTGAACAGGTATCAGCACCAGTTCGCTACATATGAACATAAAGATAAAGTTTTGCTCATTTTGTTGTAAACTGTTAACAGTTTGAAAACTCAATCAAACTTTTCTGATTTAAATTAGGATGATTTTATGATTCCGTGATACGAAGTGATATCACACGTCTAAACTTGAAGAACATATTCGTTTTTTCTAAACGCAGTTTGTGTTTGATATTTCTAATTTTTCTTTATTAAAACCTTGATTTGATACCTCAAATATACCTTTATTACTATACTATTTTTTTTTAAATATCAAGTCTGTTTAGATTTTATAAACCATTTTCATGAAACTCCTATATTTATAAAAATTTACCGCCAAACTTCACAAATTTTTATTGAGACGTGGAACCTTTATCAATTAAATAACATACTTATGATTTTATTTTTTGTTAAATGTTTTGTGTTCTTTGTTTATTGTATACTAGCACACCTGATGAGCTTTGCTACACCTTTTTAAAATAATTTAACTTTTCTTAAAAATAGTTTGAATTTGAAAAAATTTCATCTTTTTACAACATCATCAATAAGAAGCACTCTTTTGAAAATGAAAACTGCTGCTTACTTTTGGAATGTTAATACGAATACGAATTAAAATCTTAAATTTTATATTGCTCATTATATTCTGAACTTGGATTGTTTTTTTTTACTAATATACGAATGTGTGAAATTTTTGCAAAAAACTGTTTGATTTTGATATTTCCAGTATGACATCTTTTAAATTTTCATTTTGAATTTCTTACGATCAAGACACATCTTCTTCTGAAACGAATTACTTTTGATGTAGGATTTTAATTTTTGATCCACCATAATTTTAAATCAATTAATATTCAATCAACAATTCAACAATCAAGTCTACATGTATATTTCTGATTTTTTCTTTGTGCATTCACTAAGACTTCGGGATTTTCAAGACTCTCTGATATATGATTTTCAAGAAAAGTCCAATGTGGACCTATGTTCACAATTAGAAAAAAAAAATTTATAAATAAGCTGAAATTGCCAAAAAAAAAGTCGCTTATTCTGTTTTATGTTCAATAAAAGGTTAAATTTTGATTCAAATTTAAACATTTGAATTCCAATGACATTCAAAAGTTCATATTGCAAGTGAATATTCGAGTATGAGAGTATTTCTTAGAAAATTGGTAATAAAAGTTCGAAAAAATAAATAATCTAGTCCTGCAAAAATCAAAATTATCAAATAAAACATTTTATTAGCCATTTTTTGTTCAAATACAAACGCATCAATTTCGTAGAAACCTTTAAATTATTATTCATTTCTTTTAAATATGAATTTTTCATTCATTATTCTGGCATAAGGGATTCAAAATCTTGTCAGATTATAAATTATACAGTTAAGTTGAGTTTTTTTTTCAAATTGATTTCAATTCCCAATAAAAAAAAAGAATACAATTTTAACTGCTTGATTGGTTTCTATTACTCTTTTTTCGGGAATATCTCCGTTTATTTCACAACACTCAATCGAAATTACGTTTAACAGATAAAACCCAAAAATCAGCTCAAACCTATTCAGATGTGTTATTATATAGAATTAAAATGAGATACACAACGCAACCAAATTCACGTTTCTTCGAAGTGTAAAGAATAATTTAAAAGCACTGAATGGACAATTTTTTTACTTGATCTATAACTTGAAATTCAAGGTTCAACACTTGAAAAAAAAAACAAGTAAAATCATTTGAATATCATTTGCACTTTTTGTTAAAACTGTAGAATGATGCGAAGAAGCTGAAATTTAAGGTTTCAAATGAATTATAATCTTTCCTTCAGACCGCAGGCAATTTTGACTTCTGAGAAAAAAGTTGCAAAGGGTCCCTCTTGCATGATTTTTCATAGTTGTTGTTCAACCACGCTACTTTTAAGACATGAATAAAAAAAATCATAGTCCTTTACTTGTTCTGCAAATTGAAAAGCTATGCAGAATTTAAATGCTATTTTAAATTAAGTACATCTTCTAAGTTTGAATTTATTTTAAAAGAATGTTGTTTCATTAGTGATTATTAATTGATTTTATCAATATCCTACTCATGGTTCGGATTCAGGATGCAAAATTCTTCCAATATCAGGTTTTTAACATAGGCTCCGATAATTGTGTTCCCATGTGTTATTTAAATGGAACAAAATTTAACACACTTACATAAAAATCAAGCATCGAAGTGTTAAATTAAAAACTGCAGTTTTAAAGATTAAAAAAAAAACAACAGTTTTTTACAATTACTAAAAATACATATGGAATAAGCAGGGTTGAAAAGAAGCACTTTTCCACACTGATTTTAACTAAATATTACTAATTATAAAAATGCCTCTGAAATATTTGAACAGAATGATGGAACTAAAATCCTGCATCTGAGCCAACTTAAATATGTAGTTCAGATATTGAAATCTCAATGATTTTTTCAAATAGTTATTTCGTTTTTTTTTTTAAATTTATGCTACAAGTTGCGAAAAGTAGATTTTTCAGCACAAGTCGAGGATTTATCGAACGAGACTTACCGTGTGATGGATGAAAAATTCGATATTTGCATCAAACAGAAAGGAAATGACTGCAAATGGAAAAAAACAGTGCCGAAAAGTAGCACACCGGTTCCGAACTCTTTTAGATACGGCCGTTTCAACACAGAATATAAAAAAGCACATTATTTATGAAGTCTATAAATTCTAAACATCATTTTTTTTACCTATTTTAATTTTTTTCGGAATTTCTTTAATTTTTGTGGATTTTTTTTAAAGATTTTTACTGCTTGCAACAGTTTTCGCCCTGTTTTCCACCCCCAACCCTTCGATCCTCTCCCCATCACCCCTCCACAATTTTTCCATTTCGTGAAAATAAATGAACTGCAAACCGTAATATGCAAAAAAAAAAGCTCAAACACATCCACCTAACGAACAACCAAGCAACACACAGCAAGAGCTACTCTCTTAATCTTCCCAAAAAAACAATCGTAACGCTATGATTCCCAAAAAATCGCATGTTGTACATATCCCGATCTTTTCTAAGTCAGGATCTGTACGTTAGGAGATTCGCAATTTGTTGCAACCACTCACAACAATCCGTATATACGATATTGGAAGGCATAGCGAGTGCGCTCATCAAGGACTTTCTTTTTATCTTGCTTTTTTAAGATTGTGGTAACTCGCCACTCTCGGAGATCTCCCCACATAACAGGGACAGAGCAGAGAGCATCGCTTGCTAGGAGCGATTTAAATTTGTTCTAGGGTTGGTCGCTCCCTGCTCAAAAGTCGCTAGAAGAGATTTTTTTCCATCCCTGGTCCAAACACGCAATCAAGTACTTAGGTGATGATAGATGACAGGCTCAGTTTTACGAGCCATGTCGACTACGTGTGCAAGAGAGCGGCAATGGTCACGGCCGCACGCACACGGATGATGCCGAACTCCTCTAACAAAAATTTATTTTAGACAAAAATTTATTCGACAATTGAAGAGAGATCAGAGTGTCTCGACGAGTAATCTTTTTTCAATTCGTGGAAAACGGCGAAGTTGGTGCTACTACCGAAACCTGGGAAACCCCCAGGGCATCCATCATCATATAGACCCATTTGTCTGCTGGACACCCTTGGTAAGCTACTGGAGAGGATAATATTAAACAGACTTATTATCTACACAGAAGGCGGAAGTGGACTGTTGGACAGACAGTTCGGTTTCCGAAAAGGGAGATCTACGGTGGACGCCATCCGTATGGTGACAGAGTACGCGAAGCGCGCATATAAAAAGAAGCGGACAGGTGTTCGTCACTGCGCCACTGTGACGATCGACGTTAAGAATGCCTTCAACAATGCCAGCTGGGAAGCGATTGCCAAAGCGCTTCACAGGATGCTTGTTCCCAATACTCTCTGCAGGATAATAGGAAGCTTCTTCGAAAATCGAATCCTGACGTACGAAACCGAAACTGGGATACGATCTACTGCCCTAACAGCGGGTGTTCCACAGGGTTCCATACTCGGACCAGTGCTTTGGAATGCCATGTATAATGAGGTGTTAACGCTGAAACTACCAGCAGGCGTGCAGATAGTCGGATTTGCTGACGATATCGTGCTCATGATTACCGGCGAAACAATCGAGGAGGTAGAAGACCTTGCAACGGTGTCCGTAGAAAGGGTTGGCATCTGGATGGAGGTAGTTAAGCTTCAGATAGCTTACCAAAAAACTGAAGTTCTGCTCGTGACCAATAAAAGAGTTGTGCCGCACATGGAGATTACTGTTGGAGGGAACACGACATCTTCGAAACAGCAGCTGAAATACCTTGGAGTAATGGTCGACCATCGCTTAAGTTTTGGTGCGCATGTCAAATACTGTTGCGAAAGTGCATCGAAAGTCATAGATTCATTGGCCTGGATTATGCCGAACTGCCATGGTCCAAAGAGTAGCAAGAGACGTCTCCTTGCGAGCGTAGCACTGTCGACACTACGATATGGAGGAGCGGCCTGGAGCTCCGCGATAGAGGTAGAGCGCAACAGCTCCAAATTTCGGAGCACACATCGGTTGATAGCCATGCGAGTTTCCTGTGCGTACAGGACCATATCAGCAGATGCAGCTTTTGTCATCGCGGGCATGGTTCCCATCGACATAACTCTGGCGGAGGATATGGAATGTTACAAAGCAAGAGCTGTTAGAGGAGTGCGTAATATTCAACGAGCAGCGTCAATGCTCAAGTGGCAGGAGCAATGCATTTTGCATCGAACAACGCAAGATGGACGCATAGGCTAATCCCGAGACTTTCAGACTGGGTAAATCGGAAGTATGGAGAGGTCAACTTCTACCTGACGTAGTTCCTTTCGGGTCATGGGTGTTTTAAGCAATACCTTCATCGGTTTAAGCTTATCAGCTCGCCTTATTGCCCGGAATGCGTAAAGACGGAGGAATCGGCAGAACATGCTATCTTTGTCTGCCCCAGGTTCAATTCAAGGCGTCAACAACTTCAAAATTTGAACGCTGAAAACATAGTGAGTGAAATGTGTCGCGACGAACAGTCATGGCGTGCTAAAGTCGAGGAAATCTCGCAAATCATGCGCGATCTGATAAGGATCAGGAAAGATGATGAACGGAGAGAGCGAGATAGTCAACCAAATTTGACAAGCTAATGGAAGGTCTTGGGCCTCGTTTGACACTTCAATTCAAAAGCAACGCGATCTTAGGGCGCGGTATAACCCTAAAGTCTGCTTCATTTAATATTGGAACACAAACAATTGCGTGTAGTTCAGTCATTTATTAACGAATTCATAATTTGTTTTTCATACAAATGTAGCATTTTCTTTACTCTTTCATAAAAAAAATTAAAAAAATTATTCATTGCTGTTTCGAAGAAATTCTCGTACTTTTCCCGTAATACGGCACATTAGGCGGCGCACACCCTTTTCGTCCACCGTTTTGGCGATTTGATTCCACCAGTTCTTCATTTGAGTCATGTTCCTAACAAGTTTTCCCTTTGCCTTAAGCCTCCGCTTCGTGATTGCTCAGTATTTCTCTATCGGCCGGAACTGGGGGCAGTTTGGGGGGTTGAGGTCCTTCGGTATTACGCTGACCCCGTTCGTTGCGTACCATTCCATAACCGTTTTGCTGTAATGGCAGCTTGCGAGGTCCGGCCAAAACATTACTGGACGGTCGTGGGCACGAATAAACGGCAGAATCCGTTTCTGTAGGTACTCTTTTTTGTAGACTTCTGATGTCATTGTCAGCAGAGGTGCAAAGAGATCCCTACATGTAGCATGCAGCGCACGACTTTTAGCCGACTCTAACAGCCCGCCGTCAGCCACGAAAGAATCGTCTAGCAAAGTTGCAAACTGATTCTTTCTGCCTTATGTGCAGAACGTCGAACGTGTCTGCAAGTAAAAGTCAGCCGCGCGGTAAAATCCTTTGACTGCACGTTCCGAAAATTACAAACGATTCTCCGAAGTTAGGAACAGTTGCAAACTTGCAAGCCCGAAGATAAAATCCCTTGAGCCGAACAGAAAGAATCATTTCCGAAGATAGCTACAGTCTGCAAGTTGCTTGCATGCAGCGGGATGGTGCGATGTACGTTTGCAAACTTGCAAGTTACAGAACGGTGGACCCGTTCTTGTGTGGTTGGATTCGTTCCACTAACCTAAGACCGACCGAACCGAATCCATGGAGGAAGAAAGTGATAGGCCGAGCTGCCGTCGACTATCCATTCAGTTGCCGTTCAGCCATCGAAGCGTGCGTGCGTAGCGTATGTACATGGCTATCCGCATAACGCGCAGCATGCCGTACAACAAGAGCAAGGACATGATGGAGTTGTTGTTGTTGGTGCCTTCGTGTTCGTTTCGTTTTCTTCTAAGACGGATTCGAAAGTAAGTGGTGCCCAACTGTTATTTTAGTTTTCAAATATCATACCAGGGTGATTGATATAAATCATCAAAGCTAATACAAGCAAATTAGTTTTGATTATAACTTTGTCATCTTACAAGTTATTTATGAACACAAAGTTGTTAAATAAAACTGATCCAAACTATGTTGAAAAATCATCTATGATGTTTTAAAACAGTGCTGCGTTAAAATTCTTTGAAGTTTCGTCCCGAAAACTTCTTTGAAGTTACGTCTCGAAAATTCAATCGATTTTCCGAAGGCAGGATCACTTGATTAGTAGGATCACAGATTAAATTGTGTAAATTTCAAATTTAGAATTCAGTTTCATTTGCTTAGACATGTATAAGAATCACGTCATCTTTACCAAGTAATCTTGGGAGTCATGTCTTCTTCTGTGGTCTGCAACACTCATTTGGTTTTTTACAGAAAGTTTGTACAGCTCAGTTCAAAACTCAATAGAAATTCAGTGCTTGTTCGTCGTCATTCCAACCTTGAACTCGAAAACTCCACACTCTGTTTGATTCAAATCTTCTATCAATGTTTTATAACTGGTTTTGAATGATTTTGGCGTACTGAACTCGAATATTTGGTGAGATTTTGTCTATCGCATCCAGTTTTACTGATAAGGCTTTTAAAAAACAGTTCTATGATAAATCAATCATTGACTATATATTATGTTTTACTTCTTTGCTGAAGACTGTAAAGCGTTTTAAGTTATACTTTGAAAAATATCTATGATTCATTTTGGTACAAATTTTCATCAGAATTTCGTTTCAACAGAAGGAAAAAACCAACAAAATTTCTTTGACTTCAAAGCCAAAATTACTTGCAATCTTCGTAGAAACTTTAATTTTAAAAATCTTACTCTACAGTTGTATATATTTCAGATATTACGAAACTGCTTATAAAAAGCTGGACGTTTCACGGTTAAACATATCACGCTTTCGACAATAAAATTTGGGCACCACTTCCTTTCGAATCCGTCTTAGAAGGAAACGAAACGAGCACGAAGGCACCAACAACAACTCCATCATGTCCTTACTTTTGTAGTACGGCGCGCCGAGCGTTATGCTGATAGCCATGTACATACGCTACGCGCGCACGCTTCGATGGCTGAACGGCAACTGAATTGATGGTCGGTGGCGGTGGTTCTTCGGCCTATCACTTTCTTCCTCCGTGGATTCGGTTCGGTCGGTCTTAGCTTAGGTTAGTGGAACGAATCCATCCGCACAAGAACGAGTCCACCGTTCTGTAACTTGCAACTTGCAAGTTTGCAAACGTACATCGCCGCGCTGCAAGTCTGCAAGCAAGCAACTTGCAGACTGTAGCTATCTTCGGAAATGATTCTTTCTGTTTGGCTCAAGGAATTTTATCTTCGGGCTTGCAAGTTTGCAACTGTTCCTAACTTCGGAGAATCGTTTGTAATTTTCGGAACGTGCAGTCATCGCGCGGTTGACTTTTACTTGCAGACACGTTCGACGTTCTGCACGTAAGGGGAAAAGAATCAGTTTGCAACTTTGCAAGATGATTCTTTCGTGGCTGACGTCGGGCTGTAAGAATCGGCACTGCATGTAGCGTAAAGGGATCTCTTTGCACCTCTGCTTGTCAGTGAGAAAAACTTTGGTTTTCTGTCCACAACTGCATATCCCCTGCCAAATCATGTACTTGCGGGCGAATTTATCCGCAAACACGAACTTAAATTTTGCAGGTACATCCCCCCGAGCCGTCGCCAAATAAAATTTTTGACCTGGGATTTGCCCAAAGTCCGCCTTCACGTAGGTCTCATCGTCCATCAGAATACATCCGTCGAACTTGGTCAGTACTTGGTCGTACAGCTTTCGAGCACGGATTCTGGCCACATTGTTCTGCTTCAGCGTCCGATTTGGCTGTTTGCTGGTTCGGAATGACCTTATTCCTTCCCGGAGACGAATTCGTCGCACCGTACTGTGAGCGGCCTGGAACTTATTGGCCAAATCGCGGTCTGAAAGATTGGGATTCCTCTTGACGGCCTTGATGACTTTCCCACGCAGTTTCCGGTCGACAGTTCCACTCCGACGCTTCGAATGCGGCTTCCGAGCCGTCGTCAATGTTTCCTTGTACTGCTTGATAACACGCCATACGGTATTTCTGGGCATTTTAAGCTGTTTAGCTAGCTTCGATGCCGACAACAATGGATTTTCAAGAAAACTGTGCACAATTTGATCTCTCCGTTCGGCTTCCATGGCGGTTGTTTACAAAATGCTATCGTTTGGTGTTATGACATAAATACATGGTGAAAGGTAATGAATTTCCCGACACGTGGGTGAAAAAAGTTTCCAAATCCGTCCACTAGGAGCGCCACAATGAGCAAAAGAATTTGTTCCAATATTAAATGAAGCAGACTTTAATCTGGACTCATACGTGTGGTGGGACTTAAAAGGTCTCACGTACTCAGCTACGATCTTTCCTGTAGCAAAAGGAAGCGGAGATATCATTCGGGGTGGTCGTGTTGGGATTCTAGCTTGGTAGTTTCTCAATCGGCCATGCCTTGGTGGTTAGAAATCCTGCGGAAGTGGTTGCTGTGACGGGCGCGAGTTACTTTGAAAGCGTTACCTAACCGGCACACGTTTCGAGGTCCCCAGGATAGTGGATGCTGTGACGGGCGTGAGTTATTATGAAAGCGTTACCTAACCGGCACACGTTTCGGGGTCTTCCGTACCAGTCTGAAGTTGACGATAGAGGAAAAGGAGAAGGAGGAAGAAGGATAAAGCAGAACGATGATCAAGGAGAAATTGAGGAAAAATTGAGAAAGAGGAAAAGGGTGAGATGTATAAGTGCATGAGCACAGCCTACCCCTTGATGTAGTATCATAGGGTGAAACCAAGGGGTACATCTGGCACACGAAGCCTAAGGTGGTTTTAGTGGGACGAACCCACTCACGGCAGCGAACACCCGGCTGTTATGGTTTGAAGTCAAATTTCCATCTTGTAAAAAAAAAAATGCCGAACTCCTCGGCCATCCAAAGTCCCGAACGTGTACCGTGACCCGACCCCACGGTTTGAAGCTACAAAGATAAGGCAACATCTTCTGCACCGCGGATGCCGTGGGTGCGCCGCGTTCGTGCGTAGGATGCTCCACCTTCGGGGAGTATCCGAGTTGGGCGGTTTCCTACGACAGAAGTTGCAGGGATAAGACTTTACCTTCTTCGCAGTGGAAATCGTTGGGAAAGGGTTATTTCACGATCGGGGAATAACCACGGGCTCTCGACGCCGGGTGAGTTATTCCAGTCGGAGTAGGATGACGTCTTCGTCGGGAATCATCCGAGTCGTTGCGTTAAGTCCCACGCGTGTGCCGTGATAGGCGCGAGTCTAGGGCTCTCGATCTAGCGCACGAAGGGTAAGGTGGCGAACCTCGAATCCTGGAGATAAGAGGATGTTAGTAGTAAGCTCGCTTGCTTGACAGTCGTGTATCTCTTGCGCATCTTTCTCGGAATAAATTTGCCGTGTATTCCGATAAATTCTCGAGAACGAACCACTGAACATTATTGTTCCTGCATCGAAGTTTAATATTCACGTTGAGTTTGTTCGGTTGCAATCATAAGTCAACGTTATTTCTTATTGAAAATTGTACAATTTTCTCTCGAAAGCCGATAGTTTCAACGCCATAACAGAGGATCTTATCGCACTAAGACAAACAGCCTTTGTGTTATTCGTTGCTATCACCATGTCCCGCAACCGCATCAAACGGCAGCTTAACGGTTCCAGTGAAGAAACTGTCTCACCGGGGACAAACCAAAATCACCAATCCAAGCAACAAAAATTCTCCGGCCAAGTTGCGAACACTCAGCACCGTGAGGAAGAAACAACTGATCCCGTGAGCCAACCCATCATCTCACTAGCCGACTTGCACAGGATGATAAAAAACGATATACAAGCCGCTTGTAGCCAAACAAATGCCCGCATCGATGAAGTAGCTCGCACTATCAATCAAGCCGTTGCTAATCTCCGATTTGAAGTGGACGAAGTAAAAATTTCACAACAGTATCTATCAAACGAATTTGAAGAAATGAAATCAACGCTATCGAATCAGCAAAGCGATATTGGTCATCTCACCAAGGAATTTCTGCAGGTGAAAAATGATCATTCGGACTGCCGCCAACTAAATGAGGATGTCATGTGCGAGCTTAACCAACTGAAGCAAGCAAGTATGATGAACCATTTATTAATTTCTAACGTTGTCCGAATCGCTGATGATAACCTTATTGTTCTCTTTCGAACGATAATGAAAGGTTTGAGCATTGAATACCGAGACGATGAAATGCAAACCATCACTCGTTTGAATTCAACTAATTCGAAAGGTATCCAGCCGATTTTAGTTTGCCTTACGAATTCCACCCTAAAGGAAAGGATTTTGAAAACTTCCCGCACACGGCCGATCAACTGCAACACTCTTGGGTTGGGATGCAACCAGCCTATATATTTTCATCATCGCTTAACTGTGGCCAATCAACAACTCTTGGGAGCTGCACGGAAATACCAGAAGGAACACAAGTTCAAATACGCTTGGTACGCGAATGGAATGATTTTGCTACGCAAAAGTGATACTACTAAAACTTTTCGTGTAAAAGATATGCGCGATTTTCCTTGTTGAAATGATTTTTACTACCGCCTAATTTTTTCCCCGATATATGTTTATTAATTTTATTGAATATTGTATACTTTAAAATACACCCCGAATCAAATTGTTAATTATGATTAGGATATATGAATGCTTACACACTTTACAATTCCACTCTTAAAGTAGTTGGCAACAGTTTGTAAGACTTCTTCAGCTGCAAAAAAAAAAAAAAAAAAAAAAAAAAAAAAAAAAAAAAAAAAAAAAAAAAAAAAAAAAAAAAAGGTCGGACTTCGAGTCGTTAGAGGAGAGGTCAGGTCTCGAACCTCCAGGCGGAGAGGTTTGTGTGGTCAACCCCGAGTCTTTATGATAGGGGGTCAGGTTTCGAGTCTGTATCAACAAGAGGAGGGGTACAAGTGATCCCCTTGAGTCTTTACGAGGAGAGGTCAGATCTCAAGTCGTTAGAGGAGAGGTCAGATCTCAAGTCGTTAGAGGAGAGATCGGGACTAGAATCGTGCAGAGGAGAGATAAACCTCGAGTCGATGCGAGGAGGGATCGGATGTCGAGTCGTTAGAGGAGAGATCAGGCCTCAAGTCGCGAAGAGGAGAGGGTTGTGTGGGAATCTCGAGTCATTGCGAGGAGATGTCGGTGCTCAAGTCGTTAGAGGAGAGTTCAGGCGTCGAGTCGTAAGGATGAGAGGTTTTGCTGAAAGTGGTCTCGTTAATGAGTATTGCCTTGGAGCGCACTAGCGCGAATAGACCTCCCACTATTGAAGTATAATGTGCTAAACAGTTCGAGATGGGAACCAGGTCTGCGGCTCCAGGTGGAGCTTAGGGAGTAGGGTGTAAACAAGGATGGCTGGTAAACGGTGGATAATGTGCAACACGAGACCCCATAGTGGTCATATCACCTCTTATTCACAACTCCTATCTCTACCTCCACGCGGTGCCGGCTGGGGTGCGAGTAACCTAAGCGGAGATCGGGTACCCAACCCCGGTGGATGCTTTGGTCGCATGCAGACTGAGAAGGTGGCCGCACGCGTCTGTTCCCCAGGTCAGGGGCGGCGTGCAACAACAACCGAGCGTCTGTTCTCCAGGTCAGGGGCGGCTCAAACAGCGTCTGTCTTGCAGCAAGCGGCTGAATTTATGAAATGCGGCTCCCGCCAGCTAAGTCCAAGATGGCAGCCCCATCGCGGGATAGGGACTTTAGGCTAACAACCTACTGCTCCCGATTCATAACTTGTTACGGAATCCGAAAGAAATGACCGATCCGGAACTTTGGCGACGACTTTTAGCATGAAAACACGGACACGAATTGGAACTTGGAATGTTTTAACCCTTGCCCAACAAGGCAAACTGGAACAACTTGCTAGAGAGGCTAGCCGCCTCAAGCTTGAAATTCTGGGACTGAGCGAAGTCCGTTGGCCTAATACTGGAGAACACAAGACACAATCCGGGCAAGTTCTGCTTTACTCTGGCATACGAGGAGAACATGCTACTCGGGAACGAGGAGTTGGTTTCCTGTTAAGCCCGCAGGCCTACGCGACCCTCATTAGATGGGAACCGATAAACGAAAGAATAATCGTAGCCAGATTTAGAACACGGGTTAGAAACCTTACAATGGTCCAGTGTTATGCGCCAACTGACGTTGCCGATTTGCAAGAGAAAGAGCAGTTTTACAGTCAACTGAACAGCGTGGTAGAGAGAATTCCGAAGGGTGACATTCAAATCCATTTGGGCGACTTCAACGCAAAGATTGGCTCCGACAATCAAGACCTTGAGCGCATCATGGGGCGCCATGGTCTAGGACAGATGAGCGAAAACGGAGAGCTGTTTGTAGAATTTTGTGGCAATAACAATATGGTGATCGGTGGATCGCTCTTCCCCCATCGACCAGCACATAAGGTCACTTGGGTATCCCGAGATGGCCGAACAGAAAATCAAATTGACCACATCTGCATCAGCCGAAAATGGAGAAGGAGCCTTCTTGATGTCCGCAACAAGCGAAGCGCAGCCATTGCATCTGACCATCTCCTCGTCCTTGGCGAGATACGACTGAGAGTTGCGCGTGTCCAACGGCGCGAGGAGAAAGTCGGGTGTCGATACGACGTCCGCCGGTTGGAGAATCCAGAGGTGAAAAGGGCATACGTTGAACAGCTAGAATCCCGAGCCTCGGAGCTGCCGACAGACGGAACAGTCGAAGAACAGTGGTGTGGAATCAAGAATGCCTTTATCACGACGAGCCATGGTACTCTCGGTAAAGTTTGTGGAAGAAGAAGTGAATGGATGTCGTATGAAACTTGGAGGATGGTCGATGATCCGAGAAAGACGAAAGTCGGAATTGAGCAGGCATGTACCGGGTCAGCCAAAGCAGCCGCCCTCTTACGATATGCGGAGCTGGAAAAGGCAGTTAAACGAGCTTGTAGACGAGACAAGAGAGCCTGGACAGACTCCCTAGCCGAAGAGGGGGAAAGAGCCGCCGCCAATGGAGATATCCGATTACTTTATGACATTTCTCGCCGCCTCAGTGGTGCAAGGACTAATGCAAGAATGCCGCTGAAAGACCGAGCAGGTCAGTTATTGACCGATCGAACAGATCAGCTCAAACGATGGACTGAGCACTTCGAACAACTCTTCCGAGTCACGAATAGCGATGGCCAACAGAACCCGCAGCTTGAAGCGCCAACAGTAAGTCGCATAAATGGCGTCAACTCGGAAGCGCCCTCGCTGGCTGAAATAGAAGCGGCAATCAAAAACATGAAATCCAACAAAGCACCTGGGATCGATTGCATCCCTGCTGAAATGCTGAAAGCCGACCCTGCCCTGTCAGCACAAATGTTGCACCGTCTTTTCGCTGACATCTGGGATACTGCAACATTCCCGGCCGACTGGATGCAGGGTGTCCTCGTAAAGGTCCCGAAGAAAGGAGACCTGACAGAGTGCGGTAACTGGCGAGGCATAACATTGATCTGTACAACCCTCAAAGTACTCTGCAAAGTGATCCTGAACAGGATCCAGGAGAAAATCGACGCTACACTCCGACGGCAACAAGCTGGATTCCGATCCGGACGATCATGTGTGGACCACATCACAACGCTACGAATCATACTGGAACAAATCAACGAATTCCAGAACTCTCTTCTGCTGGTGTTCGTTGATTTCGAAAAAGCATTCGACCGACTTAACCATGAAAACATCTGGGCGGCTCTAAGGCGACGAGGGGTCCCAGAGAAACTAGTCCATCTCATCGAAGCACAATACGAGGCATTTTCGTGCAAGGTCTTGCACGATGGTGTCTTGTCCGAACCAATCCCGGTAACTGCTGGAGTGAGACAAGGATGTATCTTATAACCGCTACTTTTCCTCATCGTAATGGATGAGATTCTGACTGGATCGATCGACTGTGCACCGAACCAAGGATTGCCGTGGAATCCTTTAACAATGGAGCAACTGAACGACCTTGACCTGGCTGATGATATTGTTTTGCTCGCCCAAACACAACCGGACATGCAGAGCAAACTCGACGACCTCACCGAAAGTTCCAAGGCAGCAGGTCTCAAAGTCAATGTCGGAAAGACCAAGTCGATGGAGATCAACACAGGAAATCCCTCCAGTTTCATGGTAGCTGGGCAACAAGTTGAGAAAGTGGAGTGCTTCCAGTATCTTGGTAGCCAGATAACGCCTGATGGCGGTACCAGGAAAGACATCGAAACCCGGATCAGAAAGGCCCGATTTGCGTTTGCGAGTCTCCGAAACATCTGGCGGTCACGCCAGATCTCTCTACGAACAAAAATCCGAATCTTCAACTCAAACGTCAAATCCGTATTGCTGTACGGGTGCGAAACTTAGTGCACATATGCGGTGACGACGCGAAAACTGCAAGTATTTGTAAACCGCTGCCTGCGGAACATCATCCGCGCTTGGTGGCCTGGCAACTGGATCTCGAATGAGGAACTACATCGCCGGTGTCATCAAAGGGCGCTAGAAATCGAGATTCGGGAACGTAAGTGGAGATGGATTGGGCACACGCTGCGAAGAGATGAAAACGAGATTTGCAGAGAGGCGCTAGATTGGAATCCAGAAGGTCATCGAAGAAGAGGCAGACCCAGAAATTCGTGGCGGCGAAGCCTAGCCGCTGAAATCCGAACTGTCGACGAGAATCTTGACTGGGACCAGGTGAAGACGCTGGCTCCGGATCGTCAACAGTGGAGGTCTTTTACCACGGCCCTATGCACCGGAGGATCGGCGCGGGATCATTAATGGAATAATGGGTAAACAAGGAGAATATCATGAGTCTTCCCATTGTACCCATGGACCCAGAGTAGCAAACTGGGGGGACGCGGTGGCTCGCCGTGCCTTGGAATACAATACGTAAACCGGGATTTAGCACCTGTGGTTACCAACTATAAAAAAAAGACTAGAAAAAGTTTGTAAGGGGCCAAGAAAATCTACCATGGAAGAAAAAAGAAGTTGAAAAGAGTGGCAAAGATTTACAGCCAAATAGCTAATTTCCAAATCCCGTTAAATTTGTACCGAGAACAAATTCTTTGTTTGTTTCATAACTTTTTTCTACCGCGGTAGATTTTTTTGGGCACATAGTGACTACCTCTTGTCTCTTCAAAATCTTTCGAACTGTAGGTGTATTGCTCATCCGTGTACACCAGAAAACCAGTTTTGATTCTTTATGCTTGTAATTTTTTACAGGTTCCAAGGATTTTCTTTTAAAAAACTACTACAGGGATAGGATTTCTAAAGGTGATTTATGAAAATCTTATAAAAATGATAATGTGAATTGCCATTATCCATTCCTAAAATGACTCATTCTATCTATGTTTGATATAACTTTTCAGAACAAAAAAAATGGTTTGATTTTTTGTCAATATTCCAGTGCAACGAAGAAGCCAGTTTTGGCCAAATTTCATAAAAAAATCAAAAAAAAACTATTCATCAGAACATATTTACCACACGTGACACGACCTTATTTGCTAAGCAAATTTCTTTGCGTAACCTGAACACTTATCAAGTAAATGGAACCAAATTTGACATGGAAAGATATTTGAGTACGTAAAATGTTTCTAAGACGATTAAACACCCCTTTCTCCTTCTAATGGGGAAATATAAAGTGCCAAGTGGCCCATACAATTTTTTAAAAAAACTCTAAAACTAATCAAGAAAATGAAAGATTTTGCAGATAAGGATATTTGGGTAGAAAAAATGTTTGTATGATTATTTGGTATTCTCCCTTTATTCCCGTGAGGAAATAGGATGAGAGGAGAGGAGGAGGTATTGTATACATTTTTTTTAAATAACTCGAGAACTTATCTAGCAAATTGAAAAACAATTTAGACCCCTCCCGATTTTCAGTGGGAGGATAAGAAGCGGGAACAAGCATCAATATATTTTGATTTGCGTGGCATAGAAATCTACATAATCTATGAAAGTTCACTTCAATCTATTCAATTAGAATTGCTAAAAGTGAGGACATTTATTATACCAAGGGCTTGCCTGGTTATTCGAATAGAAAATTTATTGGAAATCTAACCTATCCCGGTAGTCCAGATCGAATTTTGCGTAATTTATCAACATTTTATTCTAAATTTTAGTAAAAACTCAACAAACGAATGTTTTTGAGCTTGATTTACCAATTTTTTTAAAACTAAACTATAAACCTTTTAAGTTTATTTATCCCATCGGGTAAGTAAATACGTATTGTATAATAGTAAAATACGATTTGAAACATGAACGCCACTGATATGCCTAAATGAAAAAAAAATCCAATGCTTTTCTAATTTCCCTTGGATGCTTTTTCATATTTACTTGAACTTTGCACGGATTTGCTCGGGTATTGCCAGTTTTCGTGTTGAGAACTTTAAAATCAAATGTCCGGATATACACAGATTTAAAAAAAAAATCAGATATGCTCGGCATTGATAAGTGCGAAAAAAAGGAATATTTAAGAATATTCTAGAGCAAATAAGGGCGACCTGGACCTCTGTTCTAAGGAAATACGTTTTTTTCTCCAATGAATTTTAACAAGGAACAGTTTTGCAGTTCCTATAGTATTAATTTTCCACCAAAAAACATATCTCCTTATCATCATTACAGAAATATTAAAAAAAACATACAAGGTTCTCAAGTGACGAAAATATTATAATTTTTTATCAACGGAAAATAAGCTTTTATGACCGTTAAATCAACTTGATCTATAATGTACGCACTGCACCATGAGGTACACATTGTTCCTCAATTTCACCATCATTCAATTTTTGATTTTTCACTATAATTGATTTTAAAAGGTGTTTTCACTTGAACTTGTTGTGGGGGCGAACAGAGCACAATTGATCAGGGCACAATGAGCACTTCTTCTGAAGTGTTGGTTTGGTAGTGCAAAATGGTAGTGCATCTTACCAATCGTCAGATGAAAAACAGTCGAGCTGTAGCTCTATAATTCAGTTGTCTTCATCGAGTTAAATTCGCCGCTAGATTCTACGGCAGAAAACGCTCATCGTGCCCCAGTTAATGGTGCTTATACTGCCCCAGGCCTGCCTCATTATGCCTTTACAGTGACTGATTTTCAGCTTTCGGCAAAAAAAAATTAAATCCATTTTTGGACGTTTTTATCTACTTTTTCAAATTTCAGCCAGTTAGGAAATATACTTTTTTTAGTGTCTAAACACGAAACAATGATGTAACTCACATACTATAGCTGTTTGTTATGGTTTCAATAAGCGTCCTCCTTAAGGTGGCCATCATGCTCTTATCTCCTCTAACGTTTATATACGTTGATTGGAAGATTGAGATTATATATTATTTAAACTTCTAGCTAACATTATCGTAGTTTAACGCGAAACTGAATTAGCAAGGGGTCAACCAGTGGTAAAATAAATCAAAATGTGATACCAATAACCAAAATAACACCTGTGTCACAGACCCAAATCAGCAGAAAATACTAGAACCACATCGCTGCTTTGCGGGTTTATGCTCGTTCAAAGGCGTTATACCCTCTCAGAAACAAAGAAAACTTCCGAAAGTCCCGAAAAACGACCTCCAGGAAAAATAAGGATAAAGTAGGGATTTTAGTTGGCTTCTTGGGGATGATTGTTTCTAATTTGAGATTGGAAAATTGGTTGCCTGAAAGGTCATTTTGGGAGAAAATTTGTTTCCATTCCGAAGGTTTTGGCTGCTCTATTGCGCTCAACGCTCCAGTCTACAACGCGCGATGCAAAGTAATTGAAATTTAAATATTCAAAAATGACAACACAAGAAACTGAGGGCATCGCTTTCGGGGCTTCGGTAAAGGAACGTCATTATGGCAGGGCATTCTGTTTTGGCACAGTCGAAAGCTGATTAGCATTCTTGGCTTGTTCGGGGCCAAAAGTACCCCATGGGGATCAATCCAGTGCTTGATAGATTTGTCGCTCATTAATCGTCCTTTCAACATCCATCGTTCCTTCTTTTGCTTCCAGCCAGCCAGCCGGCGATCTGCCACCGAGAAGCAGATCATCGGGAGTGCTTTATGTGGTCTTAGATTTGTTCGCTTTTGCTGGCCATGCTAAAATGATTTCGTTGTTTTTCGACCACTCCGGTCTGCTCCCTTCGAGCACAAAAGCGCCATGATTAGGGGGTCACTGATACTTTGGAAGTCGCTTTTAGCAAATTGAATTCGTTAGCCAAGCGTTAACTCTAGGAAGACGATTATTTGGACGTTTTCCAGATTCAATACTCGTTTGTTTCTTAGCAGTTAAAATTGTTGACATTTGTGTTATGTGACGTGCCTCATCTTCACTGGAACCGCCAACAACTAAATCAACACCGAATAATGTACCACACCACTGCCCTGAAACTTATGTTTCTCCAAGCGTCGCAGTTTTTCGAATCGTGACAAAGAGCTTCTATGGAATACTAATATTTTCATTACACCCCATTCTGTGGCACGTTTTTCGCCCCATCGCCCCGCTTCAACCGACTTGCCGGAAAGCTCCCTCCGTATAGCTATCAACCCACTTTCCATGGAACGAACGACGATGAAGAAATACAAGTAGAAGAATGGAAAAAGTATCCCCACATTTTCTCTCCTGCGGAGGCAGCATCGCCCGTCAACAGTGGGTTTTTCTTTCGGTTTCCGTGCCGAGGAGAGAGAGCTTAAACTGAAACGATGTTCTTCTAATAACCCACCGTCGAAAGATAGCCAGCCTGAAAGCTGCGAGGGGGCGCCAAGACCAAGTGGCTTAAAAATAGAATAGCTATCGTATATTTGAGAGTTGTATGTCTTTTTTCATGGTAATTGAAATTTATATAAATACCTAGATTTTTTTTATTTAAACTAATTTAAAGGCCATTGCTTAAATAGACCTAAAGGCCATTACAATTTTCACCTTGAATTCATGTAATGGAATATGCCCTACTTCAGTAGATACTACTAAGGGATGTAAGCGAGTACATTATTAGGCAAAATTGAGGTGAAATCGTGCACTCATGTTGCACCATTTATATTTTTAAGTATATATTTTAACTAAATCAAACTATATTTGTTATTTAGAGAAAAAGTTTTTAGATTTTTGAAGGGGTTCGTCTATATAAAGCAAATATTGATCCATCGATTTTGACGTTATTACATCGGATTCAGATGAAAATTTGCACATGAGAATTTTTAAGGACAAACAATTGATCTCGACTATTCAATTTTGGGTCAGGGGTCAGCCAAAGTGATCGTCAATATAATCTTTTCATGGTTTTTGCGACATTGACGTTAGTATACATTGGATTGACAGAAAAATTTGTACCTGTAAAGGGTCTCCACGATGAAATTTCCACAACTGCTCTAACTTTTTAACCGTTGGGTAGATTTAATGAAAATTTGGGTGGATTTAGTTCATAGTGCATTGTTTACATCCTGCAAGTTTTAAAGTCCTGTGATCAAAACTCGCGGAAATGAAGTCGAAAGAAAAGCTCGTGCGTGATAAAATCTTGCGCATTAATCACGAGAACAAGCAACTCCCGCATAGTTCCATCGCTAAAACGTTGGGAATCGTGAATTTCACGGTGTCGCGAGTGGATTAAGCAGTTCGAGGAACGATACAACACCAAAAATCACAACCGCGTAGTTGGGGTCTTCAACCGGAAAAGCTGCACCTAAGCCGAAGTTTTGACCAGAAGGCCAAAACTAAGGCTGGACTTCGAACGTTCAAGGTACAAAAGGCCCCTGATCGCGACGAGAAGCAGAACAAGTCCGCCCAAACCCGTGCCAGGAAGTTGCACCTCAACATGCTGACGAAAGTTGAATGCTGCATCATGGACGACGAAATATATGTGAAGGCCGACTTCAAACAGATCCTCGGCTACCTGTTTTTCACGACCAAGGATAAGTTCAGCGTTCCGGAGCATGTCCGCACTCAGAAGATGTCCAAATTTGCCAATAAATTACTGGTTTGGCAAGCAATCTGCACGTACGGGAAGTGGAGTGTACCTTTCGTGACCCAGAACACGATAAACGGACACACGCTCCTTTTTTCAAACTCAAAATTAAGTATTTTTGGTTCAAAACAGCACAGTTTTGCTAGGCATACTCAATATGTACTAAGTTCGGCAGCCGAACTCAAATTTATCCTTTTTTATTCGAGGGTTGTTTATTTTCAGATGATTAAAGGATGGTTAAAAATTTTTGTACCCGGATGTTGCTACTCCGGTACATTACATTGCAATTACAGAGCGGTGGAAAGTTTTGACACATCCGACGAAAGAAAACTTCCGGATGTTACTTCCCACGGGAAGTAAATAACATCCGGAAGTTTCCGGACATTCCAAGCCGCTTACCATATGATGAAAATGACGGACAGAATTTTACGCTGAGACGGCGGACATTCCATTATGAAGTTCCTTTATAGTCTTCCGGTAATTGTTCCGGAACGACAAAATTTTGCGTTTTGTTTGTTAGTTGCTGTCCGGGTCGAAGTGAATTCGCTAAGTGTTTTCAGTCCAACAAAAAGAGTTCAATTTTTAGTTCATAAGGTCGAACTCAGCTTTGATCCCTCGCCGAAGAAAAAAAAAAGGGTTCAATTTTGAGTTCGCAGTTCGTACTCCGTTTTGAACCATCGCAAGGAGAAAAAAGGGTACTTAACTTTAAGTTCATAGAATCGAACTATGTTTTGAACCTCGATCGTACTTAATTTTGAGTTAAAATAAAGGAGCGGGTAGGTGCACATGAAAGTGTGCCTCCAGAAGCGGCTGCTCCCTCTCCTGAAGGCCCACAACGTCCCAACAATTTTCTGGCCGGATTAGGCCTCTACTGCAAAGACGTGCTGAAGTGGTATGCGGACAATAAAGCAAATTCGTGTTCAACCTTCCCAACACTCCGGAGCTCCGCCCATCGAGAAGAACTGGGCGATTATGAAACTGCACCTTCTTAAACGACCTATGGTAGTGAAGACAGTCGAGGAACTGAAGAAAGTATGGGTTGACTTGCAAAAAACGGTTGATTCACAGGTTGTGCAGAATCTTATGGCCGGGGTTAAGGCCAAGGTGCTGGCATTTGCGTATGGACTGTAAATAAAATACGAGTGAAATGGTAAAATGAAGTTTAATAGTTACTTTTCAATCCCTGAATATTTTATGGCAATCGGCTGAAAACTCGAATTTTGCGAATCAATTTTGTGTGTGGCAATTTCATCGTGGACATCGTGGGGTCGTCCATAATAATTGTTCGCTGATGAAAATTTGCAACATGGGGGTTTGGCGCAAGGTTTCCGAAATCATAGAAAAATCTATAATTTCACAGAATTTTGAGCAAATTTTCATCACAGAATCTGTGTCACAGAACATAGAATTTTGAAAATATTCACAGATTTCAAATCATTTCTAAAGTTCTAATCTTTTATGTCAATATTAATATTGGATTTCTAACTTGGTATTGCATAGTCATGATAAGATTGCTTTTGTTTATTGATTTTTCTCAAGTAAAATGTTTTAGAGATACATTTCTCATGGCTTTTTCATGAAATCAATGGTTTTTTTATCGCAGAAAACCGTCACAGAAAGTCAGAATTTTTTTGTTTCACAAAAACACAGAACTTTTTGCGGCAACCTCGGTTTGGAGGGATGAGCATTTCAGCATGATTTAAGTTATCAAATCTTGGGTCACGGGTTGCCAAAAGGGGCAGTCCTTAATAACTATTCATTTTTTTCGATAATGACGTTGTTTTACATTGTATTGAGATAAAAATTTGCACATGGGTGTTTTATGGAACGGGAATTTGATTTCAGGTATTCAATTTTGGATAAATATCGCAAAAAGGGGGCGTCCAAATTAGTTGTTCACTTTTTTTGCGATATTGTCGTGCAAGTCAGGGTCAAGGTTGCTGAAAAAAAATTCTGTGTTTTTGTAAAAAAAATCTGTGTTTTTGTAAAAAAAAATTCTGACTTTTTGTGATTTTACCCAGAAATTCTGTGACGGTTTTCTGTGATGAAAAGATCATTGATTTCATTTAAAAGTCATATTTTCAAAATGCTGTGTCCTGTGACACAGATTCTGTGATGAAAATTTGCTTAAAATTCTGAGAAATTATAGATTTTTTCGTGTTTTCAATTGAGAATTAAATTGGCACACGGATGTTTTGTGGGACGGTCAACGACGAAAATTCTAAAACGGCTGTTTTATAAAATGGCCAATCAATCTGTATCATTAATTTGAATGTAAAGAACAAGGAATATGGTTGTCTACAAACACTGTTTGATATTTTATGCAATATTATCGTGAAAATGCATCGGATCAGCACGTTTTATTGGTTGAAAGCGATACGAAGTTCGTCCGGGATCAGCTAGTATTATATTTAATAACGGAAGCGTATTCTTTGTAACACCATCACGTATAAACGGACGGTCGGAATGAAGTGAAGTTTGGTATTCAAAAGTTTTTCGGTTCATAAATAGTTTGTTTATATAATAGTTTCTAGTATCTCACTTTCTTTGGAAGGGGCCCCATACAAAATCAACTTGAAATGGGACACAACTTGAACAATTTTAAACAGTTTTCTTAAAAATTGATTCACGTGCACGAAGAAGTTTAGGACGTGTAGAAGTTAAACATTTATAACGATTTATTAAGTTAAGGGTGCGACGAAGCTAATTTTCAGTAAATTGGAACAAATTGAACAAAAGCTTGTATGCAATAAAATGGCATACAATCGATATTGCGCAAAATCGAAAAATCGAATTAGATGGAAAACTTGAAACAATTACGAATACAAAGGAATTACTATCTTTTACAGTTTGATTGAGTACTTGTTTGAGTTTTAAATTAAATTATCTGATTTTTCAAAAAAAAAACCTCATTCAATTTATTTATTTTCCGCTTCGGGATTTTCGAAAAAAATCCTTGAAATGGCTAATTTGATCAAATCTAAATCTACAAAGAAAAACATTCGCCCGTATAAAATATATATATATTTTTAATAAAGGTAAAATTTGCCTTATTATAATGCAAAAAAAAATTAATTGAACTCATCCGAACTAGAAAGATACAGTTGTTTGAAAACAGTTATTTTTCTTTTTTTTTAAATATATTTTCTTTTAAGTCTAAATATTTATATCAAGTTTGTTCTACAAAAATGTTTTCTTTTAAGTGACTCAAAACTCTTTCAAACATACTTTGAATATATAAGCTCTGCCTGAATAGTGTGAATAGATATCATTCAAATACTGAAAGATTTGAATAATTTTTTTTTATTTTGAAACCTTCTAACTTTTTGAGTTACCTTTACAAATGTCAACCTGAGGACATCTTTGAAGTACTGACGCGATTCAATATCATGCTTAATCAGGTATTTCCTGAGACAGATGATGGTCCGTTTTGTTAATGTTTTTTGTTTGAGAAAATTGTAACATCACAGTTGATTTCTATTCGAACGTTTAAAATTAGATTTGTTTTTTTCTTCAAATTCCTTTTTCTAATATGACGAATCTAAAAATTCATATCTACCTTGAAAAAAAGTTATTGTGGCATATATCGTTCGATTTATAGTATTTATAGTACAGTATTGAATTTCCATCCCAATTTCTGTCTTAGACTTGAAATTCATATTGAAAAATTTTCAGCTTATTGAACCAAAATTTTATCATCTACTGAAGTAAATATCCTGAATTAAGCATATCATTTTCCAAATGATCATTCTAAAATTATCATAAAAACGATCTAACAGTTGAGTTGCTAATATCATTGAGTGATACTCTTAAAATGAATATTTCTATGTTTTTAATTTTATCTGTATCCAGATTCAATAAATTGAGACTTTGAGGCCTTGTGTTTTTTTAGCAGTTACTGAAGTTCAGTTTCATGGGTTTTCTGAACCTTTAGAAACCAGGATCTTTGTTTATGGTACTAAACTCATTTGGGTTCCTTATTTGTCTTTTTAAATGATAACTGATTCTGAATTTTAAACATATTATCTCTATTTTGATTTTTTTTTCAATTGATCATTTTTGCACTTATACTTTGGCGAATGAAACTTTTGTCACATTTAGAATAACAATTTGATAACATTTTTTTATCAAATGAGAAGCATATTCATTAACATTTCATGGAAAGTTGTTTTTGTGTTTCAAAGATATAAAATTTAAATGCACAATGGATGCAAATTTTGCTTTGGCTCTGATTGCAACTTTGAATTTTTCTTTTTTTAAATTTAATTCATATTTTGTTTCTCAAATTAAATTATGATTTAGATTTGAGACACTGAATTGTGGTTCTGAATATAACTTGATATTAGCTTAGCTTAGCTTGATTGACTACTCACATCCACCTTGAATCATTGAACCCGAAATGCTTTAAATTATAATTATCCTTAATTTTGACAAAATTTTGTTATCTAGAGCAGTATTAATTAATTTTTGTTTCAAATAGATTGTGGTATGATTTTATTACTAAGATCTCATTCTTATTATCATTGCATTTAGAATTCCATGATCGCTGGCGTGGCTCAGTAGAACTTATTCCACATCGCCAATGGTTGCTACTCCGTGATTGACCGAGGCCATCAATTTTGCTCAGAGGTCAAAAGAATGGTACTTGGGATTAGCAGCTCATTCTCACTGAACAGAACTGATGCTCTCTCTTTGAAACGTCAATAACGGCGCCGGCCACGTCCTAGTAGTCAATAGATAGAGTGAAATGAGAGAAGAAGGATGATAGAAAATCAAATTATGCTTTAGGACCGAGGTCACCTTTGCATCCTAGCAAATCAATTTTTGTTTGGAGATGTGGGTGATAGGATACGACCAGGAGACACTTTTGACTAGTGTGATCTAATATTTAAACTATATTCTTCAATGGATGTAATATTTTTCGGTGATCATTCCTTAGATGAGACGTTGTGAAGTTATTAATCCATGAAAAAATAAAAATTCTAGCTTATTCACTTTAGTTAATTGTTACTGTTAGGCAAATTACAACATAACTTTTTTCGTTTCCAATAACCTTTTTCCATGTGCTTGAAAGGTATTAAATCAGTCCGTAAAATGCTTGTTTATGAGAATCATAAGTGAAAATATCTATTTGTGTTACGTATAAAAAAAATCGTGTTATTTGTGATTCTTTTGATCCTATATTAATTGAAAACTTTTTTCTTCCATGTAATTTTCCGATTGCTAAAATATTTTTGTTTAAATGAATGAAATCGTTGAACTCATATTTAAACATAATGCTGTAGATTGGTTTTTTTTGGGAACAGGTAAACGCCTAAATGTATGCAAGATAAATTTTCGTTCAGTGTACTTATTTGGAAGAAAGGTAGCAAAGCTTTTACTTTCAACTCTACTTGCATAAAAGTTTGAACGAAATTGAAATATTTCCGCGTCTTGCTATAGCAAATTTATCAACCATAGTTGAAGGTGTATAAATTGGAACACATGTTTGTTGCAATATCAGTAGAGATAATCAAGAAAAATACTTAGTGGTGTGGTTCTGAATATAACTTGATATTGCCCTTGAAGTCTTAAACTCTTAAACAATATCTGTATCTCTATAGAATTAGAATTTAACTATTTTGTTTGTTTTTTTTTTATTTTTTTTTTAATTCCCAATTGTCATAAGGTAAATATTTCTCAATAAAGCACAAACCAGACGATCAGTGATGAAACGATAATCATTTAAAATATCTATCCGGTCATTTTTCTGAATAAAAGATTTTTTGTTGGTGATAAGGGAATTAAAAAAATGAAATTAAATTTTTGCATTTTTTATTTTAAACATCTAAACTCTTCCGCAATGTTTTAATTAACAATTTATATTTGACGGTACCAGAGACTAACTTCTACGCAGACATCATAGTTATTTGAAGCCAGTATACTGAACTCATCTCCAGTTCTTTTACACGTTTGGAATGTTTTATGTTCTTTTCGAGTGATGCTAACAACATTGACATTTTCGAGCCCCCGATTCCTTTAACCCATTCGAGACGGAGGCCTTTTCACGACATTTGAACTCATAGTACTTTACTCTTAGATAACTTTTATGTCGTTTGATTTTCATCAAAATTATTTCCCAATACATTTTGCCTAACATTTGCAGATTCCATTGGTATAAGAGTATTATTTTTCTGAGCAATAGTAAACTCACAATGAATGATTGTTTTGACAAAGGCACAAAAATTCCATTGCACACCCGGTGTGCAATCGGTCTCGAACGGGTTAATAGGCATTGACACGCATCATCCCCCTCTTGTGATGCTGCTAATGTGTGAAGAGGACACGAAATCACGCTCGCCTGATAAATTTGACTTTGACTTCAAAAGATGCGATTTTGAACTGCTTAACGAATCCTTGGCTGCAATCAATTGGCAAAACATATTATTTGGCTCAACCGATCACGTGGTGGGAATTTTTCACGATACCCTCAACGAAATTTTTCGAGATATTGCACCCGTAAAAAAACGGAGTGCACGCACTGTGAAACGTCAACCTTGGTCGAATCCTGAACTTCGCAACCTGCGCAACCGCCTTCGAAAAGCTAGGAAAAGGTTTTACAACGACGATGGCATGGATCGCTTGAACGAACTACGTGACTTAGAGAGCGCATACAACTCTTTGCATGTATCTAGTTTTTGTGATAACATGAATCGTATTCAGAACAACGCCCGGACTGATCCTGCATCCTTTTGGTCGTATGTAAGAAAACGGAAAGGTGCTCAAGGAGTACCTCAAGTCATCAGATTCAACAACGCAACTGCCGAGACGCCGTATGATGCTGCAAATCTATTCTCGTCATTCGTTCAAAGCGTGTTAAGTAATAATTCAACACCTTTGTCTGAATCATACCTGAGTAGCTTGCAGAGTCGAGATTTTAATCTGAGCCTGCTGAGTTTTTCCCCGAATGACGTTCTTCGTAAGATAGCTGCTTTGGATGAAACGAGAGGACCTGTCCCTGATGACATTCCGCCATTCCTGGTCAAAAAATGCGCTGATTTCTTATCGATACCTCTATCGATTATCTTCAACCAGTCGTTAATGGAGGGCATTTTCCCGGTGCCTGGAAAACTGCATCTATAATTCCAATCCACAGGTCTGGGTACATACACCAGGTGGAAAACTATCGCGGGATATCGATTCTGAGTTGTTTTCCAAAATTGTTCGAGAGCCTTGTCTATGATTCACTGTACCAATCTGTACGTCATACTATCTCAGAATATCAACATGGATTTATGCAACGCAGATCTACGACCACCAACCTCATGACGTACGTTTCTAAGTTAATGAGGAGACTGGACAAACGTCAGCAAGTCGACGCCGTGTATGTTGACTTGAGCAAGGCCTTCGATAAGGTGCCACACGTATTGGCTGTAGAAAAAATGCGTCGTCTAGGCCTCCCTAGTTGGATTTGTAAATGGATCCATTCATACCTGAAAGGCCGAACTGCTTTCGTACGACTCGGTGCAGTGAACTCGACACCATTCGAGATAACATCTGGTGTTCCTCAAGGGAGCCACTTAGGACCATTGATCTTTCTTGTTTTAATCAACGACTTATGCGCCATTCTGAGTCAGAAAACTTACTTTACGCCGATGATCTTAAAATTTTCCGTACAATTTCATCTCTAGTGGATTGCTGCGCACTTCAAAAGGACATCGATTTTCTTCAGCCTTGGTGTCATCACAACGGTATGGCTCCAAATATTGCCAAATGCACTACCATCTCATTCACTTGTCAACGAAATCCCATCAACTTCGAATATAAAATGTCAACGACCGTTTTGAGCCGCACATTAGTCGTCAAGGACCTTGGAATCACCTTGGATAGCAAGCTCCATTTTTCACAGCATATTTCCTCAACGATAGCGAAAGATTTTGCGGTTCTTGGCTTCATCCGTCGAAACACGGAATTCTTTAATGACTTTTATAGTTTGAAAGCTCTGTATTGTGCTCTTGTGCGCAGCATTGTTGAGTATGGGGTGCAAATTTGGTCTCCATATCAAGCGGTACATTCGAATAGGATAGAGAGGATACAACGATGCTTTATTAGATATGCTCTACGACAACTACAATGGAACGATTCATCTGACCTCCCGCCTTATGAACAACGCTGCTTGCTACTAAATTTGCCGACGCTGGCATCAAGGCGCGTCTTCCTGCAACGGCTTTTTATTTTCGACATCTTGCATAATAACGTTGATTGCCCTGAACTCTTATCGTTGTTACCGTTCAATGCTCCTGTGAGAACAACTCGATCCCAGGATTTCTTCAGGCTTGCTGTTCGACGAACCCAAAATGGTCAAAACAATCCTTTAGATACATGTTGTGCTCGTTTTAATAAAGTAGTTAGTGTTTTAGATTTTAATATTTCCAAGATTGTGTTTAAATCTAGAATAGGATAGTTTTTTAATTGTTTAAACACTGTGAACCATCTGCGAAGATCCAATAAATAAATGTTTTGTATTCTCTGGGACAGCATTTGAAAAAAAAAATCAAATCACAGGGGCCCCGCCAAAAAATTGCCCCGGGCGCCCCGATGGCTTAATCCGGCCCTGGAAATAGCTGATATCAGTATCATGTAGGAAGGTTCAGGATCACGAGCTTGATCTGGATTAGATAAGGATCATGACCATGATCAAGATTAGGATTTGGATCAGATCTGGATTAGGAACGGAATTAGGATCATTATTATTAGTATTATCAGTAGCAACATCAGGATTATGGTCAAGATTAGGATTGGGGTTAGGTATGGCTTAGAATCAGGGTAAGGATTTAGATCAGGATTAGGATCAAGCTGAGGATCAGGATTAGGGTTAAACACACGATCACGTAAGAATCAAGAACAAGATTAGGATCAGGATTACGATCAAGATCAGGATAAGGATTAAGATTAGGTTCACGATCAGGAAAGGTATCAGGACTTAAATCATGATCAGATCTATAATCTGGATTAGGATTTGGAATCAGGATTAGAACCTGAATCAGGGTCTAGATTAGAGTTATGGTCAGAAGCAAAACCTTGATTTGGATATGGGGACAACAATCAGTATAAGGATCAAGATCAAGAGCTGAATCAGGGTCAGTACTTGTAAAGATCAGATTCACTTTAAAGATCATGATCTGGATTTGTAGGGATGGGAATTAAATATGTATATGAAAAAGTTCGAGGATTGCACTGGAATCTTGTTCAGAATAATTAATTTTTGTATCATTTATTTATCAAAGATTCTAAGACAATGTCAATTAGTATCATTCCAGCACTACTTTTAACACCAACGGACACTTTTTCAGCTAAAATGACGGTATCTTACTGCCGAGTAAGGTACCGTCATTTCGTGCATCTATTCGTCCTCTTTTAAGATCAATTATTATATTTCTTAAACATAAGGACTGCATTCGAAAAAAATTCAACACTTTCATTTGTGAAAAATTTGTGTATAGATGAATAAAAATTGATGAAATTTTAGAAATGCTACCTGACAAATAGGTAAAAATCGTAATAAAAATGTTCGTAAGAATAATAAATGAAACATTGTTTTCATTTTCAGCGTAAATATTTTCCATTCTATAATTATTTATATTAGCTTCCGCTGTCAATCAAAGCATAAGAAACATCGTGAAAATTTCCATGAAAAAGTTGCTGGGACATTGCGTATCGTTTTGGGTTAATTTTGTTGATGTTTTTTGTTGCTTCCGGAAGGAAGGGGTTTTAAAAACTGCTCCTTCCTAGGCCTTTCTGACGTCCAAGCAAACACTTTCCAATGTTGCTGTGTTCCAAAGAATTGAGTCCTATTTTTTGCTGCCGCTCAACTTTTTCGTCATTGCCGAACGTTACATCTCTCGACAAATGGATGTCGCCATCGGGTATGCGACGATGACGACGACGACGGGGCTTTGGGAATTTGTGCGCAAATTTTAAGGGCGCTTTGTGAGTGACAAATTACTCGAGTGATGCGATTGAAAAGGCCATTTTGGCCTGGGAATGATGGCGTTTGTTTGGCTTTTTCGGCCCTCCTTCTCCGGAGAAAAAAATTTTTCCTGGAGGATGGGTTTGAAAGTTGGGAAAATCGGGGACGATCATCTATTATTGCTGGTTGTTGTGCTCATTTGTTATACATAAGATTGGTATCGCTTTCGGGTTTTGTTGGAATGGCTGTGATTGAGAGTCTATGAATCCGAGAATATTGTCAAACTTACTGTCATTAGTACGATTTTATCGGACAGTTCATTAAGAAAATTTCGGTTATTTTTACATACAGCTGCCGGTTCTGACAAAGAAGGACGGATTGTTGGAAACATTTATTTTATTACTTCCGAACCAAAATTCAATTGCTGTAATAAATCATCAAATTCATCAGCAATATTATTAACATGTGCTATGTAACGAGGAAGAGCCTAAAAGGAGCTTTTCTCAACAAACTCCAAAAAATTGAGATAAATTGCTTGACTTGGTCAGCATCTTCGATTGGCTGAAGAAGTAAAAGAAGCAGTGATGCAGATAGTGGAAATTCAAATTGAGATTAAGCAGATTCTTCTATCTTCACCGCCATCATTGCATTAGGGATTCGTTCATTCTCGAGAATCATTCGTTTCCACTCACTGAAAGGATGGAGGAGCTGATGCATCGATTTAAGAATATAGATGAAGGTATGTATACATCCAGGTCTAAAATGAGAAACCACTCTGTTACCATCGTATAGGGTGAACCACTCAAATTCAACTAAAAACGGAAGCCAATCAACCAATTCCAAGATGTACTTGTGGTGTAGGTTAAAGCTCAGCGACCTTAACCAGGTCAAGATCTGCTCGATGCTGATGCTGCTTAAGTTCCCGGGTGCTTGGTTCATTTTCTGTGTGCCTTTTTCACCGGAAGATTTAACTGTCTGCTTCCATTTGCTTTCGCTCGAGAAAGCACCCGGTACATACGAAGCTCATCTAGAGAAGGGAAAATATAGGTACCAGAGAAAGCCCTTACTGCCTTTTATGGTTAGGATTTAACACAGTATGCTGTTAGAAAAAAATCACTTTCGAAAAATTTGATTTATTTTTGTAATTCAACCAAAAGTTTGAATTTGATGAGTTCAGAGATACTCAACTGAAAATTTATCATCATTTCATGTACCATTTTTAAAAATCAAAAAGTGAATTTTCTTAGACATGTGTGGATATTTAGACGGGGTTGATTTTTGATCATATTTGATTTTGTCCTGAGATTTAACTTTTACATATAGATGTTTCATTTAACTTTTTTCGTAGAAGTTTTTACGGAATGTATTCTGCTTTTATAGAGCAAAATTTTTAAGTTTGTAATTTAATAGTACGGTAGGCTGTGTCCATCGATGACGGAAGTGGGTTTTCTTTCAGCGGAAAAATTTTCAAGAGCTCTCGAACCCTTATTTCAAATATTTGTTTGTGCATAATTTAGAATCAACTATCAAAAAGGTTTAGAACGTTGGCGACATGTTCCAAGAGGGTCGCTAACCAAATCTAAAAACTTGATCCATTTCCTGTCTCCTGGAATGCTATCGGCCACTCATACTAATCGAGGATGAAACCTTCGGAGTTATCTATTCATGTTGGTATCTGGAAATCGTTAAAGCTAATCTTATATATAAAAATGGAGACAAAAATATGTGCAAAACCGTATAACTCTTGCAGGGTTCATCCGATTAGCATGCAATTAGCAAAGAAAAAAACAACGGAGAGATAATTTCGAAAATGTTTTTGTGGAATTTGATAGTAAATTTTTGTTTTATATTCGTATCAAATAAAATTATGGCACCCAATTTCCGGTTTTTTTTTTCAGTTTTGGCGCCCATTTTCATAACCAATGTATTCTTCACGTGGCACCAGTAAAATGGATACTTGGATGTGATTGTTGATCTTCTTTATGGGGTGAAAAAAATAGCCGATAAGGAGCATGTTTCCTAAAATAACCATTTTGGCTGCAGAATCAAGGTAAATTTAACACTTTTCAAGTTGATCTACCTAGAGCTTGCCAGATTACCCGGATTCGCTATTGTTGAATAAAAGTTCGGATTTAATCTTTTTATTGCAAAACTAAACAAAAAAAACTTTAATTCAACAAAATAATTGTGATCGGTTTCTGGAAGCTTAAAATACAATATATTTTTAATCAAATGCCCGAATATTGTCAGGATTTTACTAAAATTACCAGGATTTGCCCGGCCGGGATAAGTTCTACGGTTATATAAGAGAATGCCATAATACTCTAGGAAAATGAAAAAGATTTTAAATAAAATGTTATTAATGTGTTGAGGTAGTTTGATAATAAAATGGTGTCAACTTTGTGATTCAATGAAAATTTCATCATTTAAAAAAAATTGGAAAGTTAAGAAACGTTAGACAAACTCCTCTTCTTCCATTCATGCTTAGATGCTTAAAAATAAACGGAATTCATCAGAAGTCAGAAACAGGTTTTGGTTCAATGACATCTTCAAACACAAGATGCTTGGAAAAAAATAATCTCAAGATTTAAATGAACCAAGATCCAAAACAAAAAAGATAGTATAAAACCAAATATCAGTGCAATGAGAAAAAAAATTGAATTTTTTTTTGAAAACCTGTACTACAAAACATTTGTTAACTCTTAAATGTTACAAATCATGATAATTGATTAGAATTTGCGAAGATAACTTTTTTTTATTCAACAACTCAGTGGAAATCCAATTATTGGATCAAAAACTAAATTACTTATTCCTGAAGCCATATTTTTAACATTAATGAGAAAAAGCAACAAAATTCAGAATAAAATGCGAGCAAAATTTTACTCATGCTGAGAACTCAAAATGGTAATAATCTAGTGCGAGGAAATGTGACAATACTAATTTAACTAACTTACAACTATGAATGTCAATGGAAAGAGATTTCCTTTTAAGAGATTCACTTTCAATTATACAAAAAAATTTTTAAAACATTCTACATCTTAATTAAAATTTACAAAGGATTAACACTACAAATTAAAAAATTCTTAATACCAGCTTTGTTCGACTTGTTTTATCGACTAGGTTTTTCTTTAAATATTTGAAGCAATTTTATTTTGAATGTTGGGCGACTATTTATTTCTTTTAATTCATTGGGTAAGTTGTTGTATTTTGTTGGTCCTATGAAGGAAATTCGTCTCTGTCCTAAAGTAGTTATCGATCGACAACGTTGCAAATAATTCAAACGGCGGGTGTTGTGTGTTCTTACTCCAGTAGTAAAGGTCAGGTTTTGGATGGTATTTGATGAGTGCAGATTATCGAAAACATACATTATGGTTTGGAAATCACAAAGATCTACTAAAGGTAAAATGTTATGGGAACTGGAAGAGTAAATGAGTTTAGTTGGGTATAGCATGGGAAGCCTGTAAATATTTTTTAAACACCTGTTTTGCAAAGATTGTAGTTTTTGTAAAAGTGATTGAGATGCTCTTCCCCAAATTGATATGAGATAGTGTAATACTGAGTGGATGAATGCATGGTAAAATTTCAACAGAACATGTTGAGGAACAAAGTGTTTTAACCTCCAGAGCACTCCAATAAAAGCTCCCAATAAAAAAAATAAATTATTTAAAGATAAGGGTAAAAAACTTTTTCGAGCTAAATATATTAATTTATCATAATGTTAAAAAATATTCGTTTTACTTTAGGAATTCAAAAGCTAAGAGAGAAAGTTATAAAAGAAATCAAAAATATATGTTTCTAAATTTATTTACTGACTCTGAAAATGCGTGTTTAAATTTTAAAAAATGATTGAATATTTTTGATTTTTTAATATATTTTTTCCAATACCTAAGCATTAACATTTTGATAAATATAATAAATTGTTGATTGAAATGATGATCAAATAATCCAAAGTAGACAATCAAATGCATTTCAGGTAACAGATACCAAGAAAAAAGAATGTAATATTTAAACTCGCTAAAAACAATTTTTTTTGAAATTTGGGCATTCGATGTTAAAATTGACGACCAATAAACCGGACAATATCTGGGCAAATTTGGTCAATACCCCGAAATTACTCAACAAAAATCAAGCAATTGTTTTTAGCAAAACTCACCGATAGATTTCAAAGCGTATTTTAGGCTTCAAAAAAACCTTTCATGATTATTTTTTAAAACTTGCTCCAATAATTTTGCTTTAGAGGAATAAATAAAAGAATAACTACAGAAAAGCTTTTTTTTGTTTGATTTGCATTGCTAAAAAAAGAGAAAAAATTCTGGCATAATCCTGACTTTTCCCTATGAAATCCGGGAACCGGCTGACCGAACTGTTCCCAAATTTTGTATGAAATATCCGGGAAAACCGGGAAACTGGCCACCTAATTTTAAATTATGTTGGAGAAAAATGAGAAAGGCAATGAATTAAAACTGCTAAAAATGGCAACCCATTCAAGCAAATATTCTTTGGCGCACTTTTCTCGGGGTTAATCGAAAATGGACAAAACAGTGTCCAGGGTCCTTTGTAAACCTAAGGATCCTAGACACTTGAAATATAAATCGAAAAAAAAAATTCTTTAAGTTCAACCCATAATATATTCGCTTTCAGCTTTCGCTGGAAATCAAAAAATTAAAACTAATAAATTATTACGATAATTTATGTCCCTGAAGGTAGACACTTCGATCAACAATAATAATAATAATTACAGGAAAAAGGAATAAACAAAAAATACCTGCGAAGCCAAAAATTTCTCGATTAATAAGCCACTGTCCTTATATATTCACCCAACTTGGGGAATAAACAGAAATAGCTGTTTTTTTAAATTGATAGTAACAATTCCAAACTACTTTTTGTTTTTCTTTTAATTGAGTTTTGTTGAGATCAATTTAACATCATTTGACAGAAATATTACGAAAACAGTCCAAAAACTGTCCCGATTCACCCGATTTTACGGTATCGATCCAATAACATAAATAATGATTTACCGTTTGATTACATGAACCATAATTTATGATTTTTCCCTTTTTTATATGGATGTAAACATTATTCTGTGAAAAATCAAAGGCTCGACAAAGTTTGCCGGGTCATCTAGTATTCTTATATTTTTTTATAATCAGTTTATCGAAATTTGTAAATTGAGGCGCTTGGAATCAGAGAAGTGCAAGTACCTATATAATAGTTTCGAGAAAACGCACTTCAAAATTTTGAAGGTGCTCGAATTTTCATATGTTTTTTGAATTCAAGCTGTTTTAATTCAATCGAAAAAGTGTCAAAAAATATATAAAAAAATCAAATTTGCACCAGATGTATATTGTAACATAAGAATCGTTAGGTGAGATAAGTATACCTAACGAAATTGATAATTTTTGACTTGCACCCCTCTGAACAAATCAATCGTTATTTCACCAATTAAAATTATAAATTCATTCAATTCATTTGTCCTTTTCTGGTTTGAAAAAATATTTTGGATTAATTTATTCAATAACTTGTTTAACAATTTTCCTTATTCAAATGTTCAAAACTCAAGCAATCGATATTCATTCATATCATGATCAAATCATTAACAGGGCACAAGTTGAATCTGTATGTTTCTGATCAAATGCGGGAAGTCGTTACATGAATCTTTTTATCAAAACGGCTGAGAAAATTAACGTACTTTTTATAAGTGATCAAACTCCCTCCACTTCTCTTGAAAAACAAAAATGATGAAACGTGCTATTTGGACTACCCAAGTAACCATAAGCACTAAAGCTTTGCATTTTTATAGCTTTATACCAGCATTCAAGTGCTAAATTACATTATATAAGCGCAACAAGTGCAACTTTGCATTATAACAGCCCTTTGAGTGCTATGCTGCATCATATTGAATTTTAACCACTCTTTTTAAAATGCAACTAGCATTTTATCAGCTTAGCACAATGCTCTAGAAATGCAAGATAGCTCTAAAACAGAATAACAAGTGCTATATTTTCTAAGCATTAACTACACAAGTTAAAGCTTTTTAGCACTATGTAACTACTACAGTGGCATTAGGCCAAAGCATGATTGATGTAGAATTAATGCAAATTTAGGGCACCGGTTGCTAGAAATTTGATTTGATTCGCATTTTGCCTGTCAACGGTATAGCATCAATCAATGCTAATACAGTGATTATCCAGGGTTAGACAAGTTTCTGCACTAAAGCAGCAGTTAATTTCGCCAAACCTGGTTCATAGAGCTTATGATGATAATCAAGCTATAGAGCAGAATTAGTGCTAATTTTTAGTGCTTATGGTTACTTGAGTAGATTTCTCCAATGGTTCAATCATTTTTTTAAAATTTTAATCTATTTCTATTTTTTTCCAAAATATTTGAATTTTTACACTATCCATACGATTTTCAATTTATACCTAAATATGATTTAGAACATCAGTACGAATATCATTTCGAGCTTTGAATTATGTGAGCAACAGCTATGTGAGATATGAAAATGGAAATCAAGTTTAAGCAATTGACTCCAAATGTGTTTTAGTCATAATCACCTTTCAAAAATATTGTTTCTTATCTGGCTAAAATGTTTCAATTAGAAAAAAATATATTTCAGGAGAAAATGCATAACACTAGTCAGAATTGTTTCCTATTTATTTCCTTTCCCCAACATTCCAAACCAATTTTTTTTTTGCAAGGATGCAGAGGTGACCTCGGTCCTTAGACACAAAGTTGTTCTTTTATCTCTCTCTCATTTTTTCTAACCTATCTATTGACTACTAGGACGTGGCCGGTGCCATTATTAATGTTGTTGAGAGAGCATCAGCTTTGTGCATTGTGAATGTGTAGCCGCAATCCCAGGTTCCGTTCATTTGACCTCTGAACAAAATTGATGGCCTCGGTCAATCACGGAGTAGCAACTATGCCTGCTATCTAGGAATCCAAAATGTATTGACTTGTATTTAAACCAAATTTAGAAATCAATCACAGACTATAGTAGAATAATTTTAAATTCTTCATCCAGACATCTTAAGGAACATTTCGGGTTCAATGATTCAAGGTGGATGTGAATAGTCAATAAAGCTTAGCTAATAAATTCACATTACTTGTATAACAGGTTGGCAGCGCATCGAAAATGCATACGTAGAAACTTTTTGAAGAGATGGACATTTGATGTCTTCAGCAACATTGTTCAGTTTTACAAGGAGCATGTTCTGGTAATTATTATAAAAACTTTTGCCGAGGGGTCCACAAATAGCGAGATAAAAATGATAACTTATTGTACAAATTAGGGCTTTGGCCATCAAGGCTTTGACAAATTCGAACAAAAAACATAAAATTGTCGAATGTGTCAAAGTCCTATAACGTCACCCTCAGGAGTTACAGTCTAAGTAAAAAATACCTTAAAAAAAGTTTTATGAATCTGATACGTTGTAGATTGGATAAAATGGTTCGCTGTCTTCGAAACAAAGTTGTAACAAGCCCAGATTTAAAGTTGTCTCATACATTATGATGGTTTTAGAAGTTGCAGAAGCTCTATAGAAAGCGTTTAGTGTATTTTATTGGCAATTTTGGAAGACTTGTCCATCGAAAAGTGCACATTTTCGTAACACCACCTTTATATGGTTTTTATTGATGTTAAGCGAAACCATTTTCATTTGAAATTAGCGGGGAAATCGGTGGAAATTCTGTAATTTCACACAGATTACAGGTGTGGGAAAGATTACATTTCACTTATAAAATGTAAAAATGATTTAATTTGCCTATATTTGACATTCAGCTGAGCAAAGGGTCCATGAGTAGACATTCCTAAAAACATTGAATCAAATTTTTTGAAACTCACCGGTCAGATCCTCTAAAAAAGAGTTACCTACGCGGAATAGAATGATCCATCATCAGAAGATTTCTGCTGTATCGCGCGGAACCAAATCACTATTTGTTTTGGTTCTCCAGATGCTTTGTGTCCAGTTCTGATTGCTGATGACAGGTCATGATGATAAACGCGGTACAAGAAATGTTTACATCATCACACGGTTAAGCGAGACGACTCAAACTGAGTTCGTGGTAGCTCAGCAGTGTTGACTTCTCTGACTCTTGATTCTGAGTGGATAACTCAGAATATTCACACAGAAATGAGTTGTTTCCCATTTACTTATTCAGAAATGACTACTTTCCCGGATAGGGAACCCTCGTCGATGTGGTCCTCTACGTGACGCTGGATTCCGAGCAAATTGGCCAAGAATCCAGCGTCACGCAGAGGACCTCATCGACGAGGGTCTTCCCCTGCACATCAGCGAAGACATCTATAAAGTTCTGGCAGGACTTTCCCACGAAATCAGCGAAGCGGAATCACGGTTCACCCCAAGAGTGACTTCTACAAGTAAGTTGATGATCAAACAAAACGTATTATATCCTTGAGAAATATTGTCCGTCGTCAGTTTCAGAGAACTGGAAATGTAGGTAGAAAAATTCTTTTTAAAAGGCTGAACAAAAGGGGTAGAAGTCAGGGTTCAGAAATTGAAAAAGAGACAGTTAAATTGAGAATTGAAAAACTTGCCCACTTATTCTAGGCCCTTCTGGCTACTTGAACCAAAGCCGACCCCTACTCTTAGAACAGATAGTAAAATATGTTTAACATCTTCTGAAGAGCTAATATCATTGCTAGCCAGTTTAAAATTGCTCATGAGTTGGGTCGAAACATTGTCAGTCCTATGGAAGCATCTGTAGAACTGTACGCTTCCAGCCTCATAGCCGTTTCAACCAATTTCCCAGACGAGGAAAAAATCACCGTAGACGAAGTGGTGAAGGCCATCCGCTATACCCGAAATATGAAGGCCCCAGGTTTTGATGGTCATTTCAACATAGTGCTTAAAAACCTTGGACCCAAAGTGAACTTCTTATTAACTGATGTCTTCAATCGCTGCCTCGAAATTGGTTACTATCCATCTAATTGGAAGGTCTCTAAGGTGGTACCAATTTTGAAACCAGGAAAAGATCCAACTGTGCCGATCAGCTATCACCCAATTAGTCTTCTCGCGTCGTCAAGCAAACTGTTTGAGCGAATCATTAACTCCAGAGTGCTCAAGCACACTGAAGAAAACAACATCCTCCTAGAAGAACAATTTGGCTTCCGACGGGGGCACTCCAGTGTACATCAACTACAGAGGGTCAGCAATATTGTCAAATGATCGAAAGAGCTATCCAAAACAACAGTCATGGCTCTGATGGATATCGAGAAAGCCTTCGATAATGTTTGGAGCGATTAGGCCATCACAAAAGCTGCACCAATTCGGCTTTCCAGTATACATCGTCAAAATAATCGCAAACTACTAAAGTGGTAGAACTTCAAAAGTCAGCGTGATGGGTGCGCTCTCAAATTCGTATATTGTCTCTGCCTGAGTCCCACAAGGAAGCATCCTTGGTCCATTGTTGTACAATCTATATACATCTGATATACCATCCCTACCCAGAGGAGGACAGTTGGCGTTGGTGATGATTGGACCACTCGTGTCAAAACTCCAAACCGGGCTAGATTCATACATCGATAATCTTAACACATGGAAAATCAGGTCAATGCAGCAAAAACACAAACTATAGTGTTCCCACACCGAAACAGTTACCGCCTAAAGCCGACTACGAAGATATCAGTTCTCAACAACGAAGTTGAATGTTCCTCAGAAGTTCGATATCTTGGACTGATTCTCGATACGAAACTGTTGTTCCGTTCTCACATCGAAGATCGAGTGAATGAAGCAATAGTTCTTCTTAAAAAACTCTTCCAGATCATTGCTAGGAAAGCAAAAACAATGCTGGAATACGGATCACCCATATGAAGAGGATGTGCCAAAACGCATATAAAAAGGCTTCAAGTCATCCAAAATCGATTCTTGAAGATGATCTTGAATCTACCGTGGCATACGAGCACTTCTGAAGTCCACCGGCTGATAGGTTTCGACCCAATAAATCAACGCATTGAACTTTTTAACCTTTGCCACGAAACAAATACCAGACATTCTGAATGATAATTGTTGAAAGAATTGTACACATAGTAACCTTTGTAAATAGTGTAAATAGTAGCTTAGTTAGGTTACGTAGTTGGTTAGTTGATTGATCAAAATTGAAACAGAACAGATAGGTTCAACTTTCAAAAGCAATTAATTGGAAACAAAAATCAAACAATAACTGAAATTTAAAAACTGTAACTGAAGATGAAAAGCCTGTAGCTGAATTCCGAAGATTGTAAACATCAATTGTTAAACAAAAATGACTGAATAAAAGTAACATTAAGGGGGGGGGGGGGGTAGGGTCTAACACTTTAAAAAAATCGATTTTTTTATTTTTTTATTTTCTTATTGTAAAACATTTCAAGAATGTTGTGTCAAATTTTCAAGTCGATTGAAGCAAAACTGAAGAAGTTATAGGCCTTTATCTCCTCCTATCTAATACTGCAAGAAAGCAAGAGCAGAAATTTCAAACGCGTTTTTCTCGAAAGCACATTTTTAAAGTCCGTGGACATCGTCATTTGAAAACTACTTATCCGATTCTTTTCAAATTTGGAGCATACTTTCTACATATAAAATACCAAACCCCAACGTTTTTCTTTTTTGATTTTTTTACTTTCGGGAGATTTTACAGGTGAAAAATGGCGGATTTTTAAGTGAAAAATCGTAGTTTTTACTTCAAACAGCCACAAAAATTTCATAAAAATATTTTTAAGTTAAATAAAAACGTTGGGGTCCAGAAAAACATCTATTAAAAATATTTTGCTCTGATTTTTTTACTTTAGATGATTCTGTGCTGAGATACAGTGTCCACCGCAAATCCTGTTTTCTAAAAGGCATCCTCGAAAGTGCTCCGTCACCGGCTCATTTTTCAATATTTTTCTACGAAAAAAATACTAAATGTTCTTTTAACAATGCTTTGTATAATGCAAAAAATTTGAATACATTTGTTTGAACGAAAGCTCTAGAAAAAAATCGTGAAAATGGAGTTTTTTTTTTACCCGTTAGACCCTACCCCCCCCCCCCCCCTTAAATTAAAAAAAATGAATAAAAATAACTCTATTCCACCACTGAAACCTGCGTTTTCAACAAAATCAAAGTCGATTAAGGGTATGATCATTTAGAGTCCGGGCAGTTACAAACGTGTGTATTTTAAAAACTATTCATTTGATCGAAAATCTTTCTATGGAAGAAATGAAGGTGTTAATATGACATTTAATGTAAAGATATAAAAAAAATACATATATCAATGATTGCAAAAAATACTCTAACTTTTTCATAAAATCTCTTTTTTTATCTTTGCACACTTTTTCAGTCATGTATTGATTTTTTTTACCTCAGAAGCAAAACCTTTGCCAAATCATGATATTTTACACAAACTCACCTGGAAAAAGCAATTGGAATCTGGTTGGAACCTTTTCATGAGTAGGCATCTAGAAGAATTTGATCTCTTAAATCCGGTTTTAACTTAAATTTTGTTGTCCATCAGAACACATCTGTCATATTGCGTAAAAACCGGATGCACAGATTGCGATCTTTGTACCTGATCATTATTAGTTATTTACTTGGTCTCTACTAGTCAGGAATTACTTTTTGCCTGTCGGAAATGGATTTATTGCATTATTTAAGGGGTCTGCATTCAGTAATCTTCAATAACCATAGACTTTTTATCATATTTAAGATCAAGGGTTCCACTACTATATGCTTGATTTGAACTTCGTGTGGATCCTAGAATGGCTCCTTATACTTCTTAACCATTTGGTTCGAAAAAAAAAAGAAAAATCAACAGCTTGTAATCCTGTCACCGACCGACTAGGGTAGTAAATTCGATGCCTTGGATATGGGTATCATATCCCTCCAGCCAGAGAAGGGCATGAAAGTTAAAAGAAAACTTGTACCTACACAACTCTCATCACACGCACATCCCATTACACATCACACATCTTCGAAACATGTAATCTGATAGCCACTCCAAAAACTTAAACATCTCACTAAGGAACTCATCAGAAATAGTCCACAATGCTCATAATGACCTTCACCAAATGGTGTGAGCAGATAGTATAATTGTCTACACCACATACGTCTCTCATCACTATCATATATTGGACACTCAAGAGGGTAGTATACTCTGGAGTGATCAGATGTCGGAGTATCTCTAAACGCTGATCGAACTCGATAGAATGAGCTACGGGTAGAGTGTTGGAACAAATCCCAAAACTGACCTCAGTACCAGTTGTCGGTTAACCGTAAAGCAGGCGTGATCACAATCGAACGTTTATAAGAAGAATTCGGAGTGTGAGAATAAAAAGTTAATATCACTTCCGGTGATAACATGTCAAGTGCCTGACCGATAACGCAGCTATTAGGCTGATTGTTAGTTTTTTTGAGATTGCGACGTAAAGGGTGTGAAAGAATCACTGAGGTAAAATCTATCGAAGTTTTATGATATGTGACATGCACGTTAAGTCCACGTTTTTTGCACAGGGTCATCATACGCGAATACCAGTTCGGCCGAACGAACAAAGAAGTTTTGTACATGGTATTCGTTCTCTATTTGATGGACCCCACAATGATGGGCTAACCTGAAAAACGTGGACACGGGATCGGTAAGATGAAACCTCCTGAAAAATAAAGGTCAATCATCCTTATTTTGCCTCTTGGTCTTCCCTGCAGACCTATTTGTTGCGGAGCTTGAATTTTCTGCAAATATGTATCCGGAGTGGCTATTTAGATACAATGGCGCCGAAAGCCATTCCGCACAAAAATGGATTTGCATGCGTGCATGCTTTGTAAATTTGCTGACGTCGAGGGATACACAATAGTTTAAGACACAATAACACACACACACACACACACACACACACACACACACACACACACACACACACACACACACACACACACACACACACACACACACACACACACACACACACACACACACACACACACACACACACACACACACACACACACACACACACACACACACACACGCGCGCGCAAACACACACACACACACACACACACACACACGCAAACACACACACACACACACACATACGCAAACACACACACACACACACACACCCACACACACCCACACACACCCACACACACACACACACACACACACACACACACACACACACACACACACACACACACACACACACACACACACACACACACACACACACACACACACACACACACACACACACACACACACACACACACACACACACACACACACACACACACACACACACACACACACACACACACACACACACACACACACACACACACACGTACACACACACACACACACACACACAGTATTAAGATCTAAATTATTATTTTTTAACAATTGACTTTTTAATTAGATTTTAAGTAGTTAGGTTAGGTTTAAATAAAACTTTTTAAATAAATAACAATTTTTAAATTTCTCATAAAAACTAAAAACTCATCTTTTTATTTGTTAAACTTTGATTCCTGTACCTGGGCCTGGATGAAAACGGGTGGAAAATCGTTAGGCTGATGTCATGCTGAAGCAACTAGCAACGCGACCTACAACGCAACGTTCACACGACTAACCAGCTCTCATTTGATCTCCATGGAAATCGCGCAGACCTGTCATACTGGTTGCTTTGAGTAGCGCGACCAATCTGATGCCAATATGTTTAGTAGCGCGACTAGTAGGAAATCCAATAGGAACATTGTTTTTTCTCGATTTGAAGCAGTGATTCCGGGTTTTAAGCACAATAGTACGAAGATCTGTCCGAACTTGTGATAATAAACTAAAAACTATCTTAATCGGCGAGAAAATTTTCATGAATTCTTAGTTCCGGCAAAAAAACAAGGAATTTTGTCGGTTCAAATTTCGGCATTCTTGCAATCCGGGTCGTGATTTGATGAGTTTTTGATGGCTCCGGAAAGAAAGGAGACGATTCAAAGCATTATCAGATGTAGAGAAGTGATGATTTGTAGGGAATTTCAAAGTGACAGGTCGCGCCAGCATGACATACCAATGCAATGCAACGCAATCTTATTGGAACGTTGCGTTGCGTTGCTAGTTGTTTCAGCATGACATCAGCCTTAGAGATGCTGGACGCGAACCCGGTCGATTCGGAACCAATGGTAGTGTGAAACCCCAGGTGAGTCGATCTTATTTTTTGTCTCATGCTCATGCGAGAAGATCTAATCTTCTGATGACAAGCTCATGAGCTTTTAAGTCAACAATGTAGAATTTTCGAGGCGCAAAATGCGTAAAAGGAGCAAATTTGTGCAAAATTATTTTTGCCATGTCTTTTTGCATCGTAAATATCTCAAACACACGTTTATTTAAAAATCTACCAAAAATAGGCAAGATAGTCCTTTTCATAACCAACACAACGCTACTAAACACAACTTTTTTTTAAAGTTGCCCGGATACTAAATGATCTTAGCCTTACCACCATGGAGATTGTGGTAATGGAGACTGAAATTTTCGTTTATTAACTTTTAACTAATACAGAAATGATGTACCAAAGTGTTTCCTGTTATGTATTTTTGCGGTAAGTTTGTGAGAACTTGAATTTTTTTTAAAGAGGTACATATGTACTTTCAATTATGCCAATCATCTAGTTTAATCTGGATAGATTTATACGTATTTTTTCTACTAAGCTTTCGCAATTATGTTGTTCAACTTACCGTATTTTTTTATTATTCTGACGATTTAAATCTGGAAATAAAAGGAAATAGGCAATTGTTAGTAATGTAAACATGATATTTATTACATCTTGCAAATGCCAATAATGGCTAAATTTACAAAGAAGACTGCCTCCAAGTGCAACCGTTTCAACTTTCACATGTAAACATTACATTACTAGTTCGCTTTTCTGAAAATTTCATCAATTTCCATTCATGCATTCGAAAGTTATTCACAAAACAAAGTGTTGCATTTTTCTCCTTATTTTATGTTTAGCGACGACTTTTAGCATGAAAACACGGACACGAATTGGAACTTGGAATGTTTTAACCCTTGCCCAACAAGGCAAACTGGAACAACTTGCTAGAGAGGCTAGCCGCCTCAAGCTTGAAATTCTGGGACTGAGCGAAGTCCGTTGGCCTAATACTGGAGAACACAAGACACAATCCGGGCAAGTCCTGCTTTACTCTGGCATACGAGGAGAACATGCTACTCGGGAACGAGGAGTTGGTTTCCTGTTAAGCCCGCAGGCCTACGCGGCCCTCATTAGATGGGAACCGATAAACGAAAGAATAATCGTAGCCAGATTCAGAACACGGGTTAGAAACCTTACAATGGTCCAGTGTTATGCGCCAACTGACGTTGCCGACTTGCAGGAGAAAGAGCAGTTTTACAGTCAACTGAACAGCGTGGTTGAGAGAATTCCGAAGGGTGACATTCAAATCCATCTGGGCGACTTCAACGCAAAGATTGGCTCCGACAATCAGGACCTTGAGCGCATCATGGGGCGCCATGGCCTAGGACAGATGAGCGAAAACGGAGAACTGTTTGTAGAATTTTGTGGCAACAACAACATGGTGATCGGTGGATCGCTCTTCCCCCATCGACCAGCACATAAGGTCCTTGGGTATCCCGAGATGGCCGAACAGAAAATCAAATTGACCATATCTGCATCAGCCGAAAATGGAGAAGGAGCCTTCTTGATGTCCGCAACAAGCGAAGCGCAGACATTGCATCTGACCATCACCTCGTCCTTGGTGAGATACGACTTGACTGAGAGCTGCACGTGTCCAACGGCGCGAGGAGAAAGTCGGGTGTCGATACGACGTCCGCCGGTTGGAGAATCCAGAGGTGAAAAGGGCGTACGTTGAACAGCTAGAATCCCGAGCCTCGGAGCTGCCGACAGACGTAACAGTCGAAGAACAGTGGTGTGGAATCAAGAATGCCTTTATCACGACGAGCCATGGTACTCTCGGTAAAGTTTGTGGAAGAAGGAGTGAATGGATGTCGGATGAAACTTGGAGGATGGTCGATGATCGGAGAAAGGCGAAAGTCGGAATTGAGCAGGCATGTACCGGGTCAGCCAAAGCAGCCGCCCGCTTACGATATGCGGAGCTGGAAAAGGCAGTTAAACGAGCTTGTAGACGAGACAAGAGAGCCTGGACAAACTCCCTAGCCGAAGAGGGAGAAAGAGCCGCCGCCAATGGAGATATCCGATTACTTTATGACATTTCTCGCCGCCTCAGTGGTGCAAGGACTAATGCAAGAATGCCGCTAAAAGACCGAGCAGGTCAGTTATTGACCGATCGAACAGATCAGCTCAAACGATGGACTGAGCACTTCGAACAACTCTTCCGAGTCACGAATAGCGATGGCCAACAGAACCCGCAGCTTGAAGCGCCAACAGTAAGCCGCATAAATGGCGTCAACTCGGAAGCGCCCTCGCTGGCTGAAATAGAAGCGGCAATCAAAAACATGAAATCCAACAAAGCATCTGGGATCGATTGCATCCCTGCTGAAATGCTGAAAGCCGACCCTGCCCTATCAGCACAAATGTTGCACCGTCTTTTCGCTGACATCTGGGATACTGCAACATTCCCGGCCGACTGGATGCAGGGTATCCTCGTAAAGGTCCCGAAGAAAGGAGACCTGACAGAGTGCGGTAACTGGCGAGGCATAACGTTGATCTGTACAACCCTCAAAGTACTCTGCAAAGTGATTCTGAACAGGATCCAGGAGAAAATAGACGCTACACTCCGACGGCAACAAGCTGGATTCCGATCTCGACGATCATGTGTGGACCACATCACAACGCTACGAATCATACTGGAACAAATCAACGAATTCCAGGACTCTCTTCTGCTGGTGTTCGTTGATTTCGAAAAAGCATTCGACCGACTTAACCATGAAAACATCTGGGCGGCTCTAAGGCGACGAGGGGTCCCAGAGAAACTAGTCCATCTCATCGAAGCACAGTATGAGGCATTTTCGTGCAAGGTCTTGCACGACGGTGTCTTGTCCGATCCAATCCCGGTAACTGCTGGAGTGAGACAAGGATGTATTCTATCACCGCTACTTTTTCTAATCGTAATGGATGAGATTCTGATTGGATCGATTGACTGTGCACCGAACCGAGGATTGCCGTGGGATCCTTCAACAATGGAGCAACTGAACGACCTTGACCTGGCTGACGATATTGTTTTGCTCGCCCAAACACAACCAGATATGCAGAGCAAACTCGACGACCTCACCGAAAGTTCGAAGGCAGCAGGTCTCAAAGTCAATGTCGGAAAGACCAAGTCGATGGAGATCAACACAGGAAATCCCTCCAGTTTCATGGTAGCTGGGCAACAAGTTGAGAAAGTGGAGTGCTTCCAGTATCTTGGTAGCCAGATTACGCCTGATGGTGGTACCAGAAAAGACATCGAAACACGGATCAGAAAGGCCCGATTTGCGTTTGCGAGTCTCCGAAACATCTGGCGGTCACGCCAGATCTCTCTACGAACAAAAATCCGAATCTTCAACTCAAACGTCAAATCCGTATTGCTGTACGGGTGCGAAACTTGGTGCACATATGCGGTAACGACGCGAAAACTGCAGGTATTTGTAAACCGCTGCCTGCGGAATATCATCCGCGCTTGGTGGCCTGGCAACTGGATCTCGAATGAGGAACTACATCGCCGGTGTCATCAAAAGGCGCTAGAAATCGAGATTCGGGAACGTAAGTGGAGATGGATTGGGCACACGCTGCGAAGAGATGAAAACGAGATTTGCAGAGAGGCGCTAGATTGGAATCCAGAAGGTCATCGAAGAAGAGGCAGACCCAGAAATTCGTGGCGGCGAAGCCTAGCCGCTGAAATCCGAACTGTCGACGAGAATCTTGACTGGGACCAGGTGAAGACGCTGGCTCCGGATCGTCAACAGTGGAGGTCTTTTACCACGGCCCTATGCACCGGAGGATCGGCGCGGGATCATTAAGTAAGTAAAGTTTATGTTTATTGTTGATTTCATTTGTGTTTTATTTCTGGATCAATTTAAATAGTATATTTTGAATGTAAAAAAAGCATCCGTGAAAAGTAACGATATCAGACTACGTAGACCAAGCTGGGCCTCGGCTTCACGGATTGTTTCCAAACAATCGATAATCTTCCAGAAGAAAAAAAATATCAGCCAAAAACTTTCGAAGGAAATTTTACACTAACAAACTATATCTTACAGCAAAGCGAATGGTTCGCTTTACAGCGCAATCATCCGGAATCAAACGTGAGGATGTTGCTCTGCTGGTTGGACTGGAGAAAATTCCTTAAAACCAGGAACGACACTATAGACGTCAATGAGTGTGCTGCGGAGACGGAAGCCCGGTTTTTCGCAGTTGTTGCCCGATGATGACGACGACAACGACAGTTGGTTCCCGAGTTTTCGGACCATTCAAGCGGAAAACTTTCTGCTTCTCCGTTGTGGAAGTTTGGAGTTGAGAGCAACCAAAAAAAAACCATGGACGCTGAGATGAGACAAATTTGAGCAGGGGACTAAAAGTATCTGAAGATGAGATCAACCTAGTGGAGCTTTTAGGGTGAACCCTTCAAGTGGCATTGGGTAGTACCTAGATGTTGATTTAGCAAAATAGAAGAAGTAAGCAAATAAAAAAAAATTATAATGAAAAATATAAAGATATGAAACGAATTATTTGTTTCGTTATTTTGAAGGATAGTCACTATGTATATCGTAGTTGGATTTTAGAATGTTCACGGGTTGCTATCATCTGCATGCACCAGCTTTAAATTCGATATTGTCACGTTTTTTGGTTATCTGTATTTCGTTCGAGTGGCGAATCATCCACGGGATAAGATGAAAATTCAGTCTAAGAAAGAAACTGCCAGTGAAATCGTTTCATAGGTTTTTGATGAAAAGTTACGACTGGCCCTAGCCGTTTATTGGTGGGCTCCTCGCCTCGTTGAGGCTGAGAAAAACCGGTCGATTTTGGTGGACGTCTACTACCACCTAGTAGGAACATTCCGAGAACGGAGAGGTTTGGCCGGCCGTTGTTGCCCACAAGCCTCATCACTTATTTATGGGCCACAATAACCGTCAAGGATAATGCCCTTTTAGTATCCAACTTTGGAGCTGCTGTGCCATCGCATCCGGCTGTCTCCAGCTGGACCCGGCGAAAATTCCTTGCTTCTCATGTGGAATTCCTTCAATGGGATTCCCCATTGCCGTAGGACCACATAGGACTTTTTTTTCCACCGGAGCTTCTCGCCGGATGTCTGAACGACGACGACGGTATTTGTACTACTTTACACTACTGTGGGAAACTGGAATTTCCAAGAGCAGATATATCGGTCCGCCAAAAGTCGATCTCGATGTAGCGTGTGAATGGAGGCTAAGCTGTCGATGGTTCGATGAGAAAATCAAACAAAAAAAAACACACTCCCAGGATCCATCGATGATGCTGTAGAGCGATAAACCTTGCCATATCCTCGTTTCCAGGCACGGGTCCAGGGTCTGATGATGGCAACCGAAGTACAGAGTGAGTGTATACGCTGTAATAGTTTTTATTTCATCGATTTTTGTTTCTCCACCACCCCATGGAGGGGCAAAATTTTCCAAAGTGGGTAGTAGGTACCGAGCAGCGAGAGTCGTTGGAATCATCAACATCCCGGGGGAGTTTTTGAGTGTCGTACAGCACGTACCGACCACTTTTGTTGATGGGATCGAAAATGCTTGCTCGGTGCAAATGTGTGCGATAACTTTGAACCGGAAAGCACACACGCGAAGAGCAGAGCTCGGAAAAATTGTGTTTGAAAGCTGCTGAAATGCTTCACCATAATCATAACGCGGTGGAAATTTGATTTTTCGGTTATTGCAGCCGAGAAAAAAATGTGTGCACAGAAATATGAAAATTTCGGTATGCCTTTTGTAAATTCGATTGAGAGCATTCAATTCGGAAGATTCAAGAATGTACTTTCTTTGAAAACAAAAATCTAATGACAATATCGTAAATTTCTGTAGGAGTAATAATGTACATTGGCTGTAGAAGTTTTGTACAAATATTTTTTTATTACTGGTTATAGAACCTATTCATTCTCTGAATAATGTTTTTTCGATTTTTTTGATAAGCTTATGATTACGGCAAAATAAATTATTGGAACTGCATATTGTCTAGATTGGCATTTCCTCTACCAATGCACAGTGATGCAGAACACCAATCTAGCTGTACTAAATTCATAGCGCTCAGGAATAAAGAGATAGACATTTTATGTCTTAGGCAACATTGTTAAGTTTTATAAGGAGTATCTTTTGGTATGGGATAGTGGGGAATCATGGGCCACTTTTTTTCTTTGTTCCATAACTTCTGTATTATAAAAGATAAAATGAAAATAAAAAATGGTATGGTTTTCTACATTTTCAAGGTATCATAAGGTATTTTTTTAAAAATTTTAATAAGTTATTTTCCCCAAAATCTGACTGTTTGAAAAAAGCAATATTTTTTGGATTTTGAAATATGGTGGGGAATCGTGGGCCACCAAATCCAAATTGACCAAATAACATGCAGAGTTTATGAGTTGACCAAACTGTGATTTTCAAATTCATTTCGTTATTTTAAAGCAATTTCAGATGATGAAATAAAAAAGAGAGCTGTGTATGACCGTATACATTCCAAAACTTGGCTCGCGAACGTTTTGGCAAAATTTCTTATATAGGATGGACAAAATATTATTCATAACTCTTCATTTGGCATAAGAAAACGTTACAGATTGGTAAAACGTATTTTAAGTTCTGAATGTGTATAAAAACATAAAAATATAGGTGATTCAAGATGTGTGGCCCACGATTCCCCACAAGCTATGATTTGCAAATTGGTTGCGTTTGTGTGACTTATTGATGTTTCATCAAAAATTCCTTTTTCACGTGAAAGATCATGACAAAACTAAGAATATAAGCGTATGAGCATATTTTTGTTATGCACATTAGGTTCCTCATCGATGAAATTAGCGGGTGTTTTTTTAATTATGTAAGTAAATTTTTCTAACTTTTTTTAGCTTGATAAATAAAAGAAGCATATGATGCGTATTTCAGTTAACAACATATAGGAATATATGCTCACGCAAACCAACGACGATGACAGTTGGTTTGAGATTTTTATCTCAACACACATCTGAGATATCAGAAGTGGCCCACGTTTCCCTATGGCCCATGATACCCCACTCTCCCCTATATTTTTTTTACTTAGGGGTCCACCAATAGTGGATCTTTAAACTATTTATTATACAAGTCATCCTTGGGCCAAAAACAATCAGAATTTCACGCTATTCTAACTACCTATTGATAAGCGTCGAGCTGACCTACACTTTCCAAAAATAAATAAAAAGATTTAAATTACTCAAAATTCATTTTTTTGTAAGCATTTTATAAATCAAATGTCTACATCATTCAGAAACAACAGCTTTAAAATGAGAGCTGCAACTGGAGTTTCGAACTGCATTGATTATGATGAATCAATCAAATGTTCTGAAACTTGATTTTGAAATTCATTGATGTTTACAACAAAAATTGAAACTTGAATAATTTAAAAAAATATATCATTTCTGTTGAATGATGTAACAAAGCATATCGAATCATCAAGTCCTCTATAAATCAACAAAATAAAATAGAATAGAGCCCAACAAAAGTTATCTAATATTAATTTGTTTTTCGAGAACTGAAAAATTATATTTTTTTTAATCCCCCTTCCAACGCGGACAGGCCTCATGATCTGTTATAGATTTTTTTTTAATTTCTTAATAACATCACAAGGTTTCCAGTTGTGCCAAATAAAATATGAATAAAAACTTGCCTCCTTCTTACTAAATCCACCCTGAAAAGGGAGGGTCTCCAATTATTCGTAGGCAAAAAACCTATCTGATAAGAAATGCTGCCTCTTGCTTAATAAGTACTCGATTTATGCCGAAAACTTGCATGGAAGCTCCCTTTTCCCTTTGAGGGATAAACTGGAGATAAAAATCTCTATTAAATAAACCCAAACACCCTCTTATATCAAATCTCAAAAATAATTCAAAAATCATTGGTTGAAAAGCTCTTGAGCTATAAAAAAATTTATATAGAACCTCAAACATTTCTCCCTCACTTCACACTGCAAGGAAGAAGGGCCTGCAACAACCATGAAAGCATATCTCGTACCCAAAAATCAACCTATGGCAAATTTGGTAACATTTGCTTGATTAGTTGTTCCTCTCCCTTCCTATTTCCCTATTGGAAAGAGGCAGAGGTACCAAATATTAATAGACACATTTCTCGTACTCAAGTACCCTTTCATTGCAAATTTGGCTTCATTGGCTCGAATAGTTGTCGAGTTATTCTTTCTTCCTGCCTCTCTCTCCTGGAAGAATGGAGAAGAACCAAATATTCATAGAAAAATTTCTCGTATTCAAATGCACTCTGATGTAGAATTTTCTTCAATTTGCTGCATTAGCTCTCGAGCTATGTAAAAAAAATTAAGGGACCCCTCCTCTTCTCTTCATGACTCCTTACTGGAAGGAGGGAAGGGTACCAAATATGCATAGAAATATTCCACGTCCCCAAATACTCTCCCATGCCCTCCAATTAGCTTTGCGAGCTATGCAAACATTTGTAGCTACACTGTATCAAAAAATTGTCCGTACAGCACGTACCTTGAAATCCAAACAATCAAAAAGTGCACTTTTTCAGTAAATAAAAATACTACAGTTACATCATTCGCTGCAGAAACTAGTCCTTTTTGTAGATCAGTATTAAAAATGTTTATGAATTAAACCTTAAAAATAATCAAATTTATTTTGTATAGAAAGTCCCAAAAACGACGTCAAAAAATTGTCCGTACACTGAGGCCTTTGTCAAATATAAGTCAAGTAAACAGTTATATGTCAGTCTGTCAAACGCAGAAACGTGAGTTGAATCTCAGCAAAGACGATTTCCAGTGGACTGAGCGATAAATACGGTAAAATGAACTTTATCTAGCATATATCAGTAGATTTTTGTGTTTCCGGATGTCAACGGGTATTTTTTTGTGAAAAGCAGACATTTTCCTGTTAATTAAATCCACAAAAATTAACAAGAAAATGTCTGCTCATCACAAAAATATACCCGATGACATCCGGAAACTGATTGCTGACCTGAAGAATGACAGTAAAAGCTTGTCCGAAATTGCAGGTATAGTAAAACGGCCACGATCGTCGGTTCTGTATGTCCTTCAGAACTTTGAGAAGACCAACTTCCTGGAGACCACTCCAGGAAGAGGCCGCAAACTGAAGCTTACGGATCGTCACCATCGCATAATTGTCAGGGAAATCAGTCAGAATCCTAAAATCAGTGCCTCGAAACTAGCAGACAGCCTGAAGAATTTTGAAAACATACAGGTTAATCCTCAAACGGTACGGAACATACTTCATGAGAAAAAATACCGAGGTCGTGTTGCTCTGAAGAAGCCGTTTATATCTGCTAAAAATAAGAAAAAGCGGCTGGAATACGCTCAAAAGTATGTCCTGGAACCGGAAGAGTTCTGGCAGAACGTCATATTCGCTGACAAAAGCAAATTTAATATTTTTGGGTCTGACGGACATGTAAGAATATGGCGTAATCCAAATACCGAATTGGATCCGAAAAATTTGTGACCGACAATTAAGCACGGTGGTGGCCATGTAATGGTGTGGTATGCTCTCAGCGCAAATGGCACCGGAAATTTGACATTCATTCACGGAGAAAAATAAATAGATTTATCAGTCATATTATGCGTCTACAGGAATATAAATATGATTTTTTGGTTCTGACCCGGAAATACGATCAAACCAACCATCAGCTTATACTTATACGATTAGTCTCCAGGGAGTTAGTCTTCTTAAAGTTCTGAAGGACATACTGCACCGACGATCATATTCTATGCGTGATTCGAAGACAAGTAAATAAATAAATTTCGGACAAGCTTTTACCGTCATTCATCAGGTCAACAATCAGTTTGCGGATGTCAACGGGTATTTTATTTGTGAGGAGCAGACATTTTCGTGTTAATTTAATCCGCAAATTGTTGAAATCTACTGATTTATGCTAAATAAAGTTCATTTTACCGTATTTATCGCTCATACCACTGGAAATTGTCTTTGCTGAGATTCAATTCGCGTTTCTGCGTTTGACAGACTGACACATAACTGTTTACTTGACTAATATTTGACAAAGGCCTCGGTGTACGGACAATTTTTGACATCGTTTTTGAGACTTTCTATACAAAATGAATTGGATTATTTTAAAGGTTTAATTCATAAACATTTTTAATACTGATCTACAAAAAGGATTAGTTTCTGCAGCGAATGATGTAATTGTAGTATTTTTATAACAGTGTATGTATCATTTGAAAATGGATTTCTTTCTGTCTGTCTGTTCCCTAGAGACTCAGGAACGAATGAACCGATTTGCTTGAAAATTGGCCGGTAGGTACATTTAAGACGGAAAAAAGTTTCCTATTATAGTTTGGGACCCCCAATTTGGCATGTTCGGGGGATTAACAAATGTTTTTAATCAACATTTGATACCTCTCCCTTCTTCAAATGGGGAGATAGAAAGGGGCTCCTATACAATTGATGGCACAACTCGCGATCTTGTCAAGCAAATTAAACCAAATTTGATATAGGAATTCACAAGAGAACATTTGAGCACAACAAATGAAGGAGACCTCTCTCTTCTTCCATTGTGGATACAGGAGAGGGAGGAGGAACGCGAGAACTCCAACAAATAATTTGACATGGGGAAATATTTCTGTAGGATAAATGATTCTATTTTTATTTTAGACACAACCCTTCTTCCAGTTAGTACATACATAAGAAGAGAGAAGAGGCTAAATACAATTTTGTTGGAATAACTTGAGAACTTATCAAGCAAATGGAATTAAATTAGGCATGGGAAGGTATTTGGGTACGAGATATTGTTCTATGATTGTTATAGATCTTTTCGCCTTGTCGTTTGGAGAGAGCCGGAAGAAGAGAGTTCCATAAAAAATTTATTGCATAGCCTAAGAACTTATTAACCAATGGAACGAAAATAATGAGTATGATTTTTAGATACCCCCATCAGTGAAAGATGGGAAGGAGAAACGGGGGTTGAATATCCAGCTACAGCTCTCATTTATAAGGTTGATGTCATGCTGAGGCGACAAGCGTCGCTTTGCGTTCTGCATTCCAATGAGAAAGCAAATCAACGCATTGGTATGTCATACTGGCGCTTTGAATTTCACTACAAATCATCACTTTTCTACATCTACTAATGCTTTGAATCATCTCTTTCCTTTCGAGAGCCATTAAAAACCCATCAGATCATGATCCGGATTGTGAGAATGCCGAAATTTCAACCGATTTCTTGCTATTTTTTTTTTTGGAAAAGGAATTCATGAGAATTATCTCACCGATTAAGTTATTACTCAGTTTTTTATCACAAATTCGGACGGATCTTCGAACTACTGTGCTTAAAACCCGAAATCTTTGCTTCAAAACGAGAAAAAACAATATTCCCATTGGATTTCCTACTTGTCGCGCTACAAAACACCCTGGCATCAGCTTTGTCGCGCTTTCCAAACCGCTCAGTATGTCAGGTCTGCGCTTTTCCATGGAGATTAAATGAGAGCAGGTATGTCGCGTGAACACGTCGCAAATCAACGCACTGCTTGTCGCTTCAGTATAACAGCACCCTAAGGTGGTTGCTTCTAAATTATATTGAATTTCGATCTGAAATAATGCTTACAAAAACATCAAAGTTTTGATATTTTTTTCAAATTTCATAGGTGTAGCAAAGCACACCGGGTCAGCTAGTTATTCTATAAACTAATTCTAATTCTTTAAACTAATCAAATGCGCGCAGTGCTCGAACTGTGTAAAAAATCAAAAGCATTGTAGTAAAACTTTACGCAAAACCGATGCAGCTGTAAAAAGTGAAGAGTTGCAGAGATTCGAACAACTTTACCGTCCCAAGCAGTCTTTGTATGTGTATGTGGTTCGAAAGCTCCACGCAAGGCGATCGCGAGAATCGACCGATAATGATGGTGGAACCTGGCTGGAGGGAAAAGCACTCTCTACTTGCACTTGATTCGAGCAACCTCAGTTATCCCGCTGAGTATTCCATTTTCCCATCGATAACGATGAAAATGGAACCGAATGTTTGCGGGCTTGAGTTTCACTGGAAACTTGACAACACACGCTTTGCAGCAACGGAAGCCAACTACCTCTCACTAGTGAATTTAGGTATCTGTAGTGTGAGGAGGTTGTACCTACTCGTGCATTTACCAAGAGTTTTGTTATTGTTTGCAGTGCTGTTGCTGTTGCCCTCGCTTGCAATCTTCTGCTAAGGAAACTAGCATATTGCAGCAAAGCTGGGTGGGAAGAAAATGGTGGAGGAACGGTTTTCACTTGTTACCAATATTGAACTACTGGGAACGCATTGATTGTGCGGGAGTGGAAAGTTCATGAACTGCTGACGATGGAAATGGGACGTTGTGCAGGTGGGATTATGAGTACAAATCACGTCGCTTTTTTGTCTGCTACTTGGGGATATTCTCGGAGTTGTGTGTTTCCGAAACACTTTTTTGTTTTGATTCGGGAGCGATTTGATTTTAGCAAAATGTTAGATTTTTACTAGAATTTTTTAACTATCTGACTATGTAGAACAGTTTTGCAGTTATACCGAGTACTGGAAAAAAAATTCTGAGGGTGGAAAGGATTGCGTAAAAGAATTAATAAAAAGAATAAATTCCACCAAAATACCAATACATCAGTTTTTGTCTATAAATCGAAACGTTCATACTGATTCCTGTACTTATACAATTCCATTCCAAGGATATAATGCATAAGATCGTCTTTAAGTATGGGTCGGTCAAATATCTGACCTTTAAATGTTACTTATTACAAAAAGAACATCGTGGGAAGTAAAAAGTGGTACGTTAGACGTATGACATTTGCTTGATAAGCGTTTTCGACTTATGTCAAGTAAAATATGAATAAAGCCTGCCTCTTTTTTCCCGACTCCATCCCATACGCAAACAACCTATCTTAATATGGTTGATTTTAAGTCCGAACATGCCTTTTTAGAAACAATGGAAAAATGTAGGAGAATTGAGGGTAAAAACAGCTATAACTCCTGTTTACAATGCGTGCTGTAGCGCAAACAGGCTTCGTTGGATTTCTCGAAAAAAATTATACAAGATACATCCTATTTGGTTCGATATTTTCAAGTCCGCACATGCTTTTTTAGAAATATTTGAGAAATGTTGGGAATTGAGGGTTAAACTGCCATAACTCCAGTTTTCAATCCGTGCGGTGGCACAAATATGCTTCGTTGGATTTCTCGAAAAAAAAATACACAATATACGTTCCATTTGGTTCAAAATTTTCAAGTCCGAACATGCTTTTTTCTGAAATAATTGAGAAAAGTAGGGTAATTTAGGGTAAAACAGCCATCTCCATTTTCTGAAGCGTGCGGTCGCTCAAACAGCCTTCATTGAATTCCTTGGAAAAAATCCCATAAGATAAGTCTCATTTGGTTTAAAATTGTCAAGTCCGAACATGCTTTTTCTGACTATTTTAAAAATGTAAGGGAACTGAGGGTAAAACAGCCATTACTCCTGTTCCCAATGCGTGCGGTAGTTCAAATAGGCTTCGTTGGATCCCTTGAAAAAAGTCACACAAGATTTGTCTATTTTTGTTCAAAGTTTCAAAGTCTGTACTTACTTTTTCTGAAATATTTCAAAAATGTTGGGAAATTGAGGGTAAAACAGCCATAACTCCAGTTTCCGTGCGGTGGCTTAAACAGGCTTCGCTGGATTTCTCGGAAAAAAATGCATAAGATAAGTTTTATTTGGTTCAAAATTTTCAAGTACGAACGTTCTTTTTTCTGAAATAATTGAAAAATGTAGGGGAATTGAGGGTAAAAACATCCATAACTCCATTTTCGAAGCGTGCGGTAACTCAATCAGTCTCCATTCATTTTCTCAGAAAAAAATACACAATATAGGTCTATTTTTGAAGTCTAAATAAGTTTTTTTTTCTGGATTGATCAATAAATAAAAGGGAATTAAGGGTTAAAAGGCACTATAACTCCGTTTGCAAGCTCGGGCGGCGTCTGAAACTATGTCCAATCGCTTTTCTGGAAATTTTCACTAAAGGAAAGGGCTTTTTCATGGATTTGTTTCGAGTAAGAGGGAAGATATTGAATTTCTTCTCGGTTTATACACTTTTTTCCCATTGTGCATTGGTTGATAAGTTTATATGGAACATATATCATACTCAAATACCTTTCCATGCCCTACTCGATTTCATTTGCTGACTTTGTCAACATAAATTGAGAACTTATGCTAACGGAATTGTATTGGGCAATCCTCCCTTTTCCTATATGTCTTCGCTCACTGGAAGAAGGGTGATGTCTTAAATAATCACAGAAACATATCAAAATAATTTCCCATGTCAAATTTTGTCCATTTGTTAAATGAATTCTCGGGATATGCAAAAAAAAAATGTATGGAAGCCCTCCTCCCCCTTCCTATATCATCAATCCTATGCTCCTACTGCAAAAAAAGAATGGTTTCAAATAATAATAGAAATATTCTTAGTATTGAAATACCATCCCATGCGAAATTTGGCTCCATTTGCTTGGTTAGATTGTTAGTCGAGTTATGCAAAAACATGTTAGAAAGTCCCATTTACCATTTCTATCTCTTCATTGGGTGAGAAGTGAGTTTTAAATATCCATAGAAATATTTCTTGTACTCAAATTTGATTTTATTTGCTCGATTTATTTTTAAGTCATGCTAAATTTATATGGAAGCCTCCTTTCCCCGTTTATATCTCCCCACTGGAAGAAAGGAGGGGCCTCAATTTATTATACAATCATTTCTCGTATTCCAATACCCTCCCACGCCAAATATGGTTCCATTTGCTCGATAAGTTCTCGAGTTATGCATAAACATTTTTCGGAAGTCCCCCCCCCCCCCCTTCCGTTCCATTCGCCCCGCTGGAAGAAGGGAGGTGTCGTGTAACCATAGACACGTTTCTCGTATTGAAATATCCTTACATGCCACATTTAGTTCCATTTGCATGATTAGTTCTGGAGTTATAAAAAAAATTGTAAGAGAGCCCCCCTCTCCGCTCCCTATTTCCCCACTGGAGGAAAGGAGGCGTACCTATCCATAATAGAAACATTTATCGGACCGAAATACACTCCCATGCCAATTTTGGATCATAGGAACCTTCCCCGGGACAGACAGACAGACAGACAGACAGACAGACAGACAGACAGACAGACAGACAGACAGACAGACAGACAGACAGACAGACAGACAGACAGACAGACAGACAGACAGACAGACAGACAGACAGACAGACAGACAGACAGACAGACAGACAGACAGACAGACAGACAGACAGACAGACAGACAGACAGACAGACAGACAGACAGACAGACAGACAGACAGACAGACAGACAGACAGACAGACAGACAGACAGACAGACAGACAGACAGACAGACAGACAGACAGACAGACAGACAGACAGACAGACAGACAGACAGACAGACAGACAGACAGACAGACAGACAGACAGACAGACAGACAGACAGACAGACAGACAGACAGACAGACAGACAGACAGACAGACAGACAGACAGACAGACAGACAGACAGACAGACAGACAGACAGACAGACAGACAGACAGACAGACAGACAGACAGACAGACAGACAGACAGACAGACAGACAGACAGACAGACAGACAGACAGACAGACAGACAGACAGACAGACAGACAGACAGACAGACAGACAGACAGACAGACAGACAGACAGACAGACAGACAGACAGACAGACAGACAGACAGACAGACAGACAGACAGACAGACAGACAGACAGACAGACAGACAGACAGACAGACAGACAGACAGACAGACAGACAGACAGACAGACAGACAGACAGACAGACAGACAGACAGACAGACAGACAGACAGACAGACAGACAGACAGACAGACAGACAGACAGACAGACAGACAGACAGACAGACAGACAGACAGACAGACAGACAGACAGACAGACAGACAGACAGACAGACAGACAGACAGACAGACAGACAGACAGACAGACAGACAGACAGACAGACAGACAGACAGACAGACAGACAGACAGACAGACAGACAGACAGACAGACAGACAGACAGACAGACAGACAGACAGACAGACAGACAGACAGACAGACAGACAGACAGACAGACAGACAGACAGACAGACAGACAGACAGACAGACAGACAGACAGACAGACAGACAGACAGACAGACAGACAGACAGACAGACAGACAGACAGACAGACAGACAGACAGACAGACAGACAGACAGACAGACAGACAGACAGACAGACAGACAGACAGACAGACAGACAGACAGACAGACAGACAGACAGACAGACAGACAGACAGACAGACAGACAGACAGACAGACAGACAGACAGACAGACAGACAGACAGACAGACAGACAGACAGACAGACAGACAGACAGACAGACAGACAGACAGACAGACAGACAGACAGACAGACAGACAGACAGACAGACAGACAGACAGACAGACAGACAGACAGACAGACAGACAGACAGACAGACAGACAGACAGACAGACAGACAGACAGACAGACAGACAGACAGACAGACAGACAGACAGACAGACAGACAGACAGACAGACAGACAGACAGACAGACAGACAGACAGACAGACAGACAGACAGACAGACAGACAGACAGACAGACAGACAGACAGACAGACAGACAGACAGACAGACAGACAGACAGACAGACAGACAGACAGACAGACAGACAGACAGACAGACAGACAGACAGACAGACAGACAGACAGACAGACAGACAGACAGACAGACAGACAGACAGACAGACAGACAGACAGACAGACAGACAGACAGACAGACAGACAGACAGACAGACAGACAGACAGACAGACAGACAGACAGACAGACAGACAGACAGACAGACAGACAGACAGACAGACAGACAGACAGACAGACAGACAGACAGACAGACAGACAGACAGACAGACAGACAGACAGACAGACAGACAGACAGACAGACAGACAGACAGACAGACAGACAGACAGACAGACAGACAGACAGACAGACAGACAGACAGACAGACAGACAGACAGACAGACAGACAGACAGACAGACAGACAGACAGACAGACAGACAGACAGACAGACAGACAGACAGACAGACAGACAGACAGACAGACAGACAGACAGACAGACAGACAGACAGACAGACAGACAGACAGACAGACAGACAGACAGACAGACAGACAGACAGACAGACAGACAGACAGACAGACAGACAGACAGACAGACAGACAGACAGACAGACAGACAGACAGACAGACAGACAGACAGACAGACAGACAGACAGACAGACAGACAGACAGACAGACAGACAGACAGACAGACAGACAGACAGACAGACAGACAGACAGACAGACAGACAGACAGACAGACAGACAGACAGACAGACAGACAGACAGACAGACAGACAGACAGACAGACAGACAGACAGACAGACAGACAGACAGACAGACAGACAGACAGACAGACAGACAGACAGACAGACAGACAGACAGACAGACAGACAGACAGACAGACAGACAGACAGACAGACAGACAGACAGACAGACAGACAGACAGACAGACAGACAGACAGACAGACAGACAGACAGACAGACAGACAGACAGACAGACAGACAGACAGACAGACAGACAGACAGACAGACAGACAGACAGACAGACAGACAGACAGACAGACAGACAGACAGACAGACAGACAGACAGACAGACAGACAGACAGACAGACAGACAGACAGACAGACAGACAGACAGACAGACAGACAGACAGACAGACAGACAGACAGACAGACAGACAGACAGACAGACAGACAGACAGACAGACAGACAGACAGACAGACAGACAGACAGACAGACAGACAGACAGACAGACAGACAGACAGACAGACAGACAGACAGACAGACAGACAGACAGACAGACAGACAGACAGACAGACAGACAGACAGACAGACAGACAGACAGACAGACAGACAGACAGACAGACAGACAGACAGACAGACAGACAGACAGACAGACAGACAGACAGACAGACAGACAGACAGACAGACAGACAGACAGACAGACAGACAGACAGACAGACAGACAGACAGACAGACAGACAGACAGACAGACAGACAGACAGACAGACAGACAGACAGACAGACAGACAGACAGACAGACAGACAGACAGACAGACAGACAGACAGACAGACAGACAGACAGACAGACAGACAGACAGACAGACAGACAGACAGACAGACAGACAGACAGACAGACAGACAGACAGACAGACAGACAGACAGACAGACAGACAGACAGACAGACAGACAGACAGACAGACAGACAGACAGACAGACAGACAGACAGACAGACAGACAGACAGACAGACAGACAGACAGACAGACAGACAGACAGACAGACAGACAGACAGACAGACAGACAGACAGACAGACAGACAGACAGACAGACAGACAGACAGACAGACAGACAGACAGACAGACAGACAGACAGACAGACAGACAGACAGACAGACAGACAGACAGACAGACAGACAGACAGACAGACAGACAGACAGACAGACAGACAGACAGACAGACAGACAGACAGACAGACAGACAGACAGACAGACAGACAGACAGACAGACAGACAGACAGACAGACAGACAGACAGACAGACAGACAGACAGACAGACAGACAGACAGACAGACAGACAGACAGACAGACAGACAGACAGACAGACAGACAGACAGACAGACAGACAGACAGACAGACAGACAGACAGACAGACAGACAGACAGACAGACAGACAGACAGACAGACAGACAGACAGACAGACAGACAGACAGACAGACAGACAGACAGACAGACAGACAGACAGACAGACAGACAGACAGACAGACAGACAGACAGACAGACAGACAGACAGACAGACAGACAGACAGACAGACAGACAGACAGACAGACAGACAGACAGACAGACAGACAGACAGACAGACAGACAGACAGACAGACAGACAGACAGACAGACAGACAGACAGACAGACAGACAGACAGACAGACAGACAGACAGACAGACAGACAGACAGACAGACAGACAGACAGACAGACAGACAGACAGACAGACAGACAGACAGACAGACAGACAGACAGACAGACAGACAGACAGACAGACAGACAGACAGACAGACAGACAGACAGACAGACAGACAGACAGACAGACAGACAGACAGACAGACAGACAGACAGACAGACAGACAGACAGACAGACAGACAGACAGACAGACAGACAGACAGACAGACAGACAGACAGACAGACAGACAGACAGACAGACAGACAGACAGACAGACAGACAGACAGACAGACAGACAGACAGACAGACAGACAGACAGACAGACAGACAGACAGACAGACAGACAGACAGACAGACAGACAGACAGACAGACAGACAGACAGACAGACAGACAGACAGACAGACAGACAGACAGACAGACAGACAGACAGACAGACAGACAGACAGACAGACAGACAGACAGACAGACAGACAGACAGACAGACAGACAGACAGACAGACAGACAGACAGACAGACAGACAGACAGACAGACAGACAGACAGACAGACAGACAGACAGACAGACAGACAGACAGACAGACAGACAGACAGACAGACAGACAGACAGACAGACAGACAGACAGACAGACAGACAGACAGACAGACAGACAGACAGACAGACAGACAGACAGACAGACAGACAGACAGACAGACAGACAGACAGACAGACAGACAGACAGACAGACAGACAGACAGACAGACAGACAGACAGACAGACAGACAGACAGACAGACAGACAGACAGACAGACAGACAGACAGACAGACAGACAGACAGACAGACAGACAGACAGACAGACAGACAGACAGACAGACAGACAGACAGACAGACAGACAGACAGACAGACAGACAGACAGACAGACAGACAGACAGACAGACAGACAGACAGACAGACATAAATTCATTATAGACATCTCAGTTTTCCTGAAGATGGTGCTAGCAAGCACCGAAACGTTGGACAAATAATACATTTGTATGCCCGAATTATAATGACTGCTTGGCTATTACTATAAACAAAAAGTATTGATTCATGCTTCCTTAAAAAAAAAAACAAAGTTTTCCTGTTATTTGATCTATATTTTAACGACTTTAACTTAAGTTCCAGTATTTTTTTTATTGGAAATGAGTTCATCAGGAAAGTTAAGATTGGCATAGAAGTTGAAAAATATGAAAAAAAAAACTTTCTAATTGGAAAATGTCGCAACCAGTAGCTATTATTTGAGAATTCTCATGTTTACCGAATTAAAAAATAAGTCACAGAGGAAAATTTTATTATTTTTTCTAGTCTCAGATGCCAAAATAACTTGCGGTCATGATGATTGATTTAAAATCTATTTTAAAATTGAGAAAAATTCTTAAGTGTTGCCAAAAGTATTTACTGTTTTAAAATTTAAACAATTGTTGGCCCATTTTGAGAAGTCAGCTCTTGGATTTAAAAAAAAAGCTAGTGCAAATAAGTTGAAATCGACTCTTTCAATCTATTTATGAAGATATTTTTTTTTACAAAAAACTACATTTTCAATCTACCAAACGCTACGAGTCCCACCGAGCTCCGAGCAAATATTGATTGGAAATGATTACTCTAAATTTCAAAAAATAAAAATTAAATCTGCATTAGCTTGTGTTGCGCATTTTGATGAGCTTTTCGCTAAAAATCATTAAAAAATTACACTAAATGCTTTCAACGGCGCTTCAGCAATTTCAAAACACACCGTAATGTACTAAGCGATTGTAGATCTTGGCTTGTTTAAACTATGCTACCAAGACTGCTAATCGTTTTGATTTACCTTTAATTTAATACCTTTTAATTTCCTTTTAATTACCTCTAGGTTGATGTTGTGTACCAGTGGGCAGTGTATTAATGAAAGTTTTACGAAAACATGTTGAATATTTAAGTTTGTTAGGTTAGGAATTGAAATATAGTTGGAAACATTTATAAGCGCTGCGCGGAAACTTAACTTTAACGCATTTGATGTCTTGAACAAAGGTCCACAACAACTACAAGCTGTAATTTTGACTAAAGTAATCGTAGAGTGTTTCATAACATTTTAGAGATGAGAAAATTATTTTCTAATTGTGATGAATGCTTAGGTGCCTACCTTGTTCTACAATATTTTAAAGTAAAAACATTTAATAGCATAAAAATGTATGAAACTTTGTGGAAGACATCAAAGGTCTATGTTTTGAAATGAATGTTTCATGATAATTTGTTTTCATGAACTTAGAGTGGTCCTATAAAAACATTTTTTTTAGTTTTAGCTTTACAGTGTGATATCTTTTTTGGAAAACGGATTACCAATAATCGTTTTTGTTGTGAAGTTATGACGCGATTTGTGTTCAAAAATTTCACTTATAAAGCTGTGATAACTCAAAAAGGAGCAATCCGAAAAAAATACGCTGATTGCGTTTGAAAGTTTATTTGACAATCTTTACTTTATGGCAAAGTTGGTGATGTTTTTGATTAAAATCGTTTTTTTTTTAAAATAAAACCGATGTTTCAAATTCACTAAAAACCGCCACAATAGAAATAGAGAGAATTTGTATGTGTTTTTCGAGGGTTCAGAAACTCCAGACCGATTGATTTAAAATTTGACATGAAGGAATTTTTGAAATTAAAAAAAAATGCCGCACAACAGCAGAAATGTTAGTAACATCGAACGGTGACATCTTTTCTAAAGTTTTTAAAACATAGCCCAGGTTATACATCTATGCTATACATCAGTGGCTAAAAATAGAATGATGTTTGATGATTTGTCATATAGTTTGCTCTTCTTCGGAACATCGTTTTCGCAACGTTTCGTTCACGTTTTTCATTACATGCTGGCAGCTGCAAAATTGTCTGAAGCTTTTTCCCTGTTTTCCCTCCCCAGAACACCCAGCAAACCAACATTTTCACCAACAGACACCGACACTAATGCTGATGTGTGGTTTCCGTGGGAATTGAACTGAGAATAATCGTACATCACATGTTGTGCCAAAGCAAGTGGCATCACCATGCATCGGGAGGAATGGTTTTTGCCAAGAAACGGTACGGTGCCATTTATGGTTGCAAAAAGCAATAGTATAAGAAGTTTTTGTTTCGGTTTTATTTTCTAGGAATACTTTCCATGACCAACTTTAGTCCATATTTTCTTTCTTTTGAAGTACGCTTATCGATTTCGGAAGTTCAAAGTGTGATATAAGCTTTTTCTGTTGTAACACACTTGCGTTCATCGAATATTCGTCATAGTGATACGATTTTTGTAATAAATTGTAAAGTTCTATAAATCTTGCAGTTAAAATGCATTAAAATGTTAAGATAAAGCAATGGGTGTCAAAAATAACTGAGTGGATGTAGAATTTTAAGGTGTGTGTGCTTGAAATTGATTCCAAAACATGTCAAACTCGAGTCCTTAAACCTATTATAAAATTTAGTCAAAATTGATTTTCTATAGTCATAATATATTGAAGTGATTATAACGATATAATTCAGAAGTTTTACAGTCAATTTTTATCATTTTCTCCTCAACAAAGTTTCATTTAGAGGGTAATTTTGCTGCAGGAACGCTGAAACCGCCGCACGAACTGGGGCGGTACATGTAATAATTAATTCATCGAAAAATCTAACGAGCTTAATTTCAAGAATCATCATAATACTTCTCGCCGGGTTTCGACCTGGTTAACTCTCTGGTGGTGGTGGTGGTTTACGATGCCACTCAAAAATGAATGGGATGAAGCTCATTCGGAATGATGATCTTCTGTGTGTTTTTTTTGTGGTTGCTGTTGCAAGGCGAGAGAGTGCGGGTTTCAAGTTCCCTTTTTTGCGCAACTTCTGTGAATCGTTTCAATGGCAGATGAATGAATGAAGATAATTCATCTACACAGATAATTCCTCGACGGTACAAGATTTCAGTTCCTACCAGTGCACAATTTGAGGGATCGTTTCACAGCTGAGCGAATCCATCAAGTTTCGTTTTTATTGACACAAGTAAGGCACTGTTGTGCTGATGAAGACGGAGTCGTTAGGATTTCTTCAAGGTAGCTAATTTGTCAGAAGCTAAGCAGATTGACTTAGTACCCAGATTCCATTGGATTGATTGATACATTTAGTTTGTTTTGCTTCCTTTTTCATTGACTGAATTCAGGTATGAAGTTCACACGCAAAGATTTACAAAAAAAAAAAATACGTAAGTATGGCATAATCTAAAACTTGAGGTGAAATAATCCTGATGATTACTCCAATAGAAAAATACTGTTTGGTTGTTTTTTTTTTCGATGAAGACGGTTCACCAGAAGGTCATGCATATCCACATTACTCAAGGAAAGAATTAATGAAAAATTGAGGACTTCTCGGAATTTTTTTCGTATTTTCAAATCGAAAATCGTATCCAGCGCAAAATGTGTTGAAATGTAATTTAAAAAAAAACAGTCTGATTGAAATTGAGTTGATTTAAATCATGAATGTTTCTGATATTGCTTCAGAAAAAAATATACGCTGCCATTACGCTGTCTTCTATTTGATTAATTTGTTTGGCAATTTGACGAAAACTATCAATTTATGCTAAAAGTTGCAAAAAGAAGATTTTTTCAGCGCGAGTAATAAATTTATCTAAGACTTATTCAAGTGAGGCTTTCTGAGAACTGCGTTTTTTAACGATGAAAATATTTTTTCGACTGTGCGTTGTTTATTTATAGTAATAGCCAAGCAGTCTTTATAATCCGAACATAGAAATTTATTACTGTTTGTGTGTTTTTACCTTTTACCCGCTTATCTAAAAAATAAGATTGTTCAATTTCATCCTCCAAAATTTTTAATTTCTTCACGATTCCAAGCTTCATGTTCAAAATGGCAGACATTTGTTCGCAGTTGCATGATGTGAGTTAATATCCCATTATTTTAAGGGTTTGAGCATATTGGAAAATTGATTGTCTAAAACTTTGTTAAAGAAATCAAATTTGAAAGAAAATAAAAGTGGTAAAAAAAAGAAATGTTTCACAAAACTTTTCACCGAACGGCGAAAACGGAGAATTGTTCTTACACAGCGTTAAGAGTCTTCCGTAAAAGAGTGAAAATTTGCCACAATTACAGCAAGCAACATTTTGAAAATTTTTGGAAAAAAGAAGCTTATTTCGAGTGTGCCCATAAATTAATCTGAACAATCGTTATATGTAAGAGTTACATCAAAAATGTTATACGCGAAATCCAGAGACTTGATTCCAAAATATTCAACCCAAAACTCGGACTCTATCCGGGCAAATTGGCTCAAAACACTGGAATTATTCAAATCAATAAGAGAAATTCTTGAAATATTATATCTTTGTCGTAACACCTAAGCAGATTTAGAAACGAATGTATACCTATTAGAACTACAAAAACTCGTCCATGGTTATTTTGAGTAAACTTGCTAAAAAAACGTTTTTGGACGCAAAAACTAAAACATTTAAGACCTCACTTTGAGTTTTTCTTTATTACGTTGAATACGTTGTTTGTCTGCCTGAATAAAACCTAAGCCTCTTTTAATAACCGTATAAGAACGCAAGTACTACGAATAAGTTCGAAAGGGTTTTTTTTATCCTTACAGATTTATAGGAAGGTTTGTCAAAACCTTTTCAAATGACTTATGTTTTGAAACATAAAACTGAGTTATAAGGTGCTCGAAGATCAAAATAAAAACGACACCAGAAAAGTTTTTTGATATTTAATAGTTTGGTTTTATAATACTTGTGTAGTTGTCCTGGAGACAAGTTCTAATAGGGTATTCATTAAATAATGTTTATAACAAAAAAAAGTATTATATACTGTATTTAAAATAGCTTATACATTTATAAATCCATTCTGATTTTTGTGTGTTATTTTGGAAAAAATACTCACGCTCACTTTGAGAAAAAAAATTGAACAACAGGTGTCAGATCCTGATTTTTCAAATGTCCAGATTTTCGAGAGACAGTCCTGATTTTTCAAAAACGCTTGAAGTGTCCTGATTTTCGGAAAAAAATGGTTTTCAGAAAGTACTGAATTGTCCTGGATGGATTAAAAAAAAAGTTAATTGAAACTGATTTGTAGATTCCAATTTTTCAGCAGTATGTTTTGGATTGTTTTAGGTGATTTTTGAGGATCTGTCAATTGACAAAAACAATGCAGTAGTACAGTATACGCTATATTGACAAGATGTACGCAAAGAATTAGATAGTGACCAGTTTGCTCCTCGCCCAAAAATCTACAAGCAAATTGCTATGGCTATAGCATTAGACTGAGTCGATTTGGGTCATTTTTAAATTTCTCAAGCCCGGGGGCCTGAAAGGCTTCGTTTTGGTTTAAAACTCATCCATGATTTTTTGCAGAATTTTTAGGTCACGTTTACTCACATGAATAACTTTAAACTTTTGGGTTTGTATGGATAAATTAAAAATTTTGTTCTGAAAAATCAACATAATTTTTTTATATTTCTGTAGAACCGAGCCTGTTTTGTTTGAAAAATGTATACATAAGAATAGTTAAAAAAAGTGATACTACTCATTATTCATGTTTAATTTTTTATATTAATAGTTATTCATTTAATTTCGAAAACAAGGAGTTTAATATGAGAGAAGTTCTTAAGTGTTCAGTTTTTTTTGAAGCTTTAAAAAATAAATGAGGGATCTTGAGGGCCTTATTTGAAATAAAAACTTATTTGAGGTTCAAACCAGATTTATTTCCAACTCTTGTAAACTCGATACATTCAGTTTCAGTTCTAATCTTTATTTTTGAAGTATACACAATATAAATATTGTAAAACAACAAACAAGTAAAATATTTTTCCAGCTGAATTTTCCTGAACCTGAAGATTAAGTACAAGTTATTTTAACAACAGTAAATTATCATTAATAATTCATTTCATTATTCAAATCCTGTGAAATAATCCAAATTTAAATTTAAAAAACACAATCTTGAAAATGACAGAGTTGCTAACGATGTTTCGTTTTGAAATTCCAAAGTTTTTCCCGGTTTTTCCCAGGTTTTTTCCCGGTTACAAATGTTGATATCCCCATTTATTATACCCGTTTTTAATATAAAATCATGGTGAATAAACAACAATTCAATGTAAAGGGCCTCAAATTTCTAACAAATGTATACTTCGGCGTTTTTTTAACACGTAGTCTTTTCGTATCAAATTGACAGGTTTTCATGATTTTTTATAACGGATCTAACGAAAATGGCATCTGTTCGTTGTTTTGCTTAACAATTTCAACAATTTTGTAATAATAAGTCCGGTTAAATTGATCTTGAAACAATAATGTTCTTTCCAGCCCCTGTGAAATTTTCTAGAATTTTTATACAATTCTAGAAAAATTTGAATAGGTTGTAGATAAATATGTAAAAAAAAATACATCGAAACATAATATCAAATCAGCTTGTCAACTCGAATGGGGATTTGTCTTACAAAACTTAAATCATCTGATTCAGATTGTAGGAAAATATTTAGTTATTTTCTGAGTGCAATTACATTTTTTTGAAGAAATCTAAAAACATATTTTAGACAAAAATGTTTATCTTTCCAATTCAAAACAATGAATAACTAGTAGTGCTCTAGTCATTTGAACTAAAGATTCGTGAAAATATAGAAAATCGTCTACAAGACAGGGTTGAACTTTAATCGTTTGAATGTAAAATATTATTTTGTATCAGGGTAAAGATCTTAGATTTCGACAGGAGCTTTTTTCGATACATTTTTTACATAAGACATATATTCCAGCGTATGAAACTTTAAGTAAAAATTTAACGTAGGAAGAGTTAAAATCCAAACATTTGCGATATCATGCTTCGTTCCTCAGGCCAATTGAAACGAAATACAAAATAACAACAACTTTGAAAAATCAATATTTTTTTTTGGTGAAAAAGAGGTGTAAGTCTGCTGAAGAACGTCTTACGCTGCCAAATTATTTGCTTCTTTCATAAAATAATCTGATGAAATATGTATATTGAACACTGAATCATATAAATGAGAGAAAACACCAAATCCCAAGCCTTTTAAAGCTCAAAACCTGAGAGTGTAAAGCCTATAAAAGCTGGGGTCGTTTTCCTGACCAGACCAAGGAAATAAGAGAAAATACCAGTTTTGTATTGAAGTTTTGATACCAAAAGTATATTGGGTTACCAAAGAGCAAATATCCACAGTTCCATATTGAAACTCATTCGAGAAAACTTCGAACTGATACATCGACTGGTTTCTTACAAATCAGTGGATTTTTATCAAATGCACATTGAATAGTTGCATTTCTAGATCTATTTAATGTACACTCAGGTTTTTTTTTACGCGGTATTTCGTTCCGCGTAAAAAAAAACCCGCGTAAAAAAAACCGCGTTAATTCGAAAATCCGCGTAAAAAAAACCGCGTTAATTCGAAAATCCGCGTAAAAAAAACCGCGTTTATTCGAAAATCCGCGTAAAAAAACCTCGTTTATTCGAAAATCCGCGTAAAAACCCCGAATTTCGAAAATCCACGTAAAAAAACCATTTTAATTAAAAATTTCGAGCAAAAAAGCACGTTACTAAAAAAATGCGAAAGAACCATGATTATTAAAAAATTTGCGTACAATGATAGTTTATTTTTAAGATAAAAAACAAAATCAATTAGATCGTCTGATGTCTCATGTCTCAGGTCATGTTCCATGTCTCAGGTCTCATGTCTCATGTATTAGGTCTCATATCCCAGGTCTCATGTCTCATGTCTCAGGTCTCATGTCTCATGTCTCAGGTCTCATGTCTTAGGTCTCATGTTTCATGTCTCTGGTCTCATGTCTCATGTCTCAGGTCTCATATCTCAGGTCTCATGTCTCATGTCTTTTGTCTCAGGTCTCATGTCTTAGGTCTCATGTCTCAGTCTCATGTCTCAGGTCTCATATCTCAGGTTCCATGTCTCATGTCTCAGGTCTCATGTCTCAGGTTTCATGTCTCATGTCTCAGGTCTCAGGTCTCAGGTTTCATGTCTCATGTCTCATGTCTCAGGTCTCATGTCTTAGGTTTCAAGTCTCATGTCTCATGTCTCAGGTCTCAGGTCTCATGTCTCATGTCTCATATCTCAGGTCTCATGTCTCATGTCTCAAGTCTCAGGTCTCATGTCTCATGTCTCAGGTCTCATGTCTCAGGTCTCATGTCTCATGTCTCAGGTCTCATGTCTCAGGTCTCATATCTCAGGTCCCATGTCTCATGTCTCAGGTCTCATGTCTCATGTCTCATGTCTCATGTCTCAGGTCTCAGGTCTCAGGTCTCAAGTCTCAGGTCTCAGGGCTCAGATATCATGTATCACGTTCTTAGTCTCAGAGCTAAGATTTTCCCAACTACAAAAAGATTCTAAGTGTTTTCCTTTGAAAAAGTCTTAGAATATTTTCTCTCAAAAACCGCGTTAATTCGAAAATCCGCGCAAAAAAAAACCGCGTTAATTCGAAAATCCGCGTAAAAAAAGCCGCGTAAAAAAAACCGTGTAAAAAAAAACCGCGTAAAAAAAACCTCAGTGTATTTGTATGTTGCTGACCCTCTATAAAAGAGAACCTGGTTAAGTTAGAAAACTCTTTAAGCGAGAAAAAAAGTTTAGTCCTTTGGACTCTCACTTATCGACGTTAGACTGTAGTTAGTTTTGTGTTTAGTTTTGTCGATAATAGTTTTATTATTAAATTTATAACATTTGAATAATGCTTGTAAGTGTAGTACACTTGCGGAGAACGAGAACATTTATTACAAAAGCAATTCAAACTTAATTTCTTTACTTATGAACGAAAATAAACGTTTATGAGATAAATCTTTATCGAGACTGTCAAAAACTACTCTTAATTTAGATAAAATTTAGAAATATTTTAGAAATTCCGTGATAAAAATTCATACATGACAATTTTTCCGGTGAGGTGCCGAAATTCCCGGTTTTCCGATGAAATTCCAAAGTTTTTCCCGGTATTCCCGGTTCGCTAGCAACCCTGAAATGAGTTCATATCTTTTTCCATAACAATGGTTTTCACCTGTTTTGTGTTTCGTTTTGGGCCATTTTGAATTTTATATTCCGAATCTGAATTCTGCATTTCGAACCTGCAAAAAAACTGGGGGTAGGGCTATTTTATCTAAAAAAAATAGCGAAATTCAATTTCAAAGTTTACAACCCAAAATCTGGGCAATATCCAGGCTAATTTGGGAATTCGAAACACAGCAGCCAATTTATTTGGATAAAATTCGATATTGCAAATTTTTGAAAAACTTTAGTAGAATTGTGGACCTGGGATAAGATTTCGAGGTTTTGGCCTTAGTTCTGAGTCGAGATTGATTGACCAAGACTCTGCTCCTGTGGTAAAAAACATACAAATACATTATTGGTTTTCGCTGTTTTAAAAAAGTACTCTTGTATGTATATTTCTTGTTCAGTTCCTTTCAAAAGAGAAGTATTGAGTCAACAAGTAGCGGAAAATGAAGAGGGAGAATGCAGCCACCTAAGATACAGATTTGACGAAGTATAAGTGGGAAAAACTGATCAACAACATGACTGAAAAAAGTGTGCGCCGGCCGATATGAGATAGCAAGAATAGAGTGCTAACAAAAACGATAATTTTTTTTTTCAATTTTTTCATTAATTATCATAAGATTACCTTTATTTCCACCATAGAAAGTATTTCGATCAAACGAATGGTTTTTTTGATACACGCATTCGTAACTATCCCAAAAAAAAACATTTCTCATTGAACTAAGCTTTAATTTTTTTAAAAGCAGGAGTTAAGTTATAACTGAGGGGACCGAAGCCTACATGGACATTTTGAATAGTCAGGCGATGAATGATGTTTTCGATATAATCTGCAGGTCAGCCAAGATTTTTCTCGCTTCAGTTGCAAAGGCTAAGTCTTCTACGATACGTGCATAGCGCCTTTATTGATATAATTTTCATCTAACTTGTGATGCTCAGTATAATCCTGATTGTTTTCTCCGCTGTGTCCTGATATTCATTTGACAAAACCACCTGGCATCTCTTAGACTAAATGTTTTTAAATTCAAGAAAAGGATTGAATTGACACAGTCTCGTGGTCTGCAGTCGACAAGATGGATGGAAATTGATAAAATTTTCATTGAAACTGTTCGTCCTGATTGCACAGTATGTATTGACCGTTTTCCAAATCAAAGCTTTTTTGGATGACGTTCTCTATTATTGCTAGAGATTGGTTGAAGTTATGGCATGTTTAGCAGAATGTTTTCTTTCGCCACAAGTTGTTTAACTTCGTTGATCTTTTATCACTCCAGTGCAGTTTTCACGTAGCTGAACGATTTCATATTCAAGCGAAACGAAAGTCATAGTTATGGCAGTGCTACGGAGGGAAAGCGTAGTTCATTTTGAGTACAATACTGATATTATTATCTCACGACAGAAATATGTATATGAATGATGCTCCGGATTAGCATATGACCGCACATAAAATAAGTCAAGATAAATTCGCTAATGGAATGAAACAAAAAAAGGTATCAGCTTATTCCTATCATAGATATTTGAAATGTCAGAGAAAAAACACTAAGAAGTTTGGAGTTAAATAATTGTTTACAAAACATTGAGAGATCCAAATGCGACGTTGATTATAGCCCAAATTCATCTCTCATACAACTTTAGTTCGCACTTTGCAAATTCGAATTTCTGTTTTCATAACAGCAGAACACATGTTGAAAATGTCAGCCAAATGACAAGTACATGGACTTGAGGTTATTGTACGACATGACACTACTTTATCCTCCGGGTACATTGTATCTTTTGAAAAAGTAGTATCTAAACCAGAAACGCTTCATCTGATGTTAAGAATTTAATTTCCCGATGACCTTGGGTGTCGTAGGAACGAGCTCTGACTCTTGACACCACCCACACTGTAAGTTTACGAGCTCTCACCATCCATACGCGGAAAACGCAATGACGACGACGACGACGATGTTGGTTGTTGTTTAACTAATTCCACTGGATGTAACTGTGCAATTTATCCTCTCCCGCGACGAGTCGAGAAAGACGTCGTCGTCCGCCGTTGTCGTGCTAAGACTGCTGATCGACGACCGAGCGTCGACTTCAGTTAGTATTACTTGCTATGCTACTAAGTAGAAGCAGAATTCCGGAATGGGAGATTGCTGTATGAGTAGTGGAAAAATTTGCGAAGTGAGGAGGTTTGACTGATGTCGTCATATTGTTCTTGGTACATCACCAGACATCCCGGGAGTTAGTTGATGTCTTGCTGCCACTACTGTTATTCAGCCATTCCATAGAATCAACCGCGCAATCCGCAACGTGACTTGTAATCCCAATCTTCTTCAATCTCGTGCCAGCCAGGCAGCAGTCATCAGGGGAGGAACCAAAAACAGCCGGTTCGGGTTCGGTTCAATGTTGTTGACGATGAGACGAACCTCCTCTCTCCCTTTTGGGACGTGAACAATATTCTATATGCGAGTTTGGGATTATTTAAGGTCGTGACAGGTGTGTAATTTAGTGAGGGTTCACGATTTGCGATTTCAATAGATATTAGGTTTAGCAAAAAAAAAAGTGACTGAATTTGAATAATTATTCAGTTCTGGTGCTAACAGTGAGATTGATTGAATTTAATCGGTCACGATAAGAATGGGGCATTAGACTGAGCCGATTTGGGGTCAATTTTGAATTTCTCAAACCTTGGGATCTTAAAAGCTTTGAAACTCATCCATGTTTTTGCAGAATTTTTAAGTAACGTTTACCTTAGTAAATTTTAACTTTTATGTTTGTATGGAAAATTGGTTGTTTTCTTCTGAAAAATCACCATCATTTCTCGCGTGAGCTTTCATTACGTCGTATGAAACATCTTAAGAATTCACAGAAAATTGCTGCAAAAGTTATCAAAACAACTTTAAAATTTGTACTTCACATATAGAATATGTTGTCCAGGCTACAACTTTTCTAAATGTAGAGAAGTTGCGACTAGTTGATGTCAGTTTTTGTATTTTTTAGTAATGAAATTCTTTGTTTACATTTTGTTTCATACGACGTAATGAAAGCTCATGCGAGATTTGTGTTTCTTTTCTGGAACAGAGCCTTCTATTCTAATTGGTTTTGTGCCATTCTTTAAAGGAAATTTGCTGAACAACTTCATCAAAAACCGGATTAGGAAAAAAGCTGTTGAATGTCTTTTGGCATTGAAAAACAATCAATCCAACTGATATCACTGCTGGTGATTAGCGAAGTATTGCGTTAAAAGTAGTCATGTAATACCTTGCTAGGCACCAAAAGCGATGTTGGAAAAAAATATGTTGATTTTTCAGAACAAAATATTCAATTTTCCAATACAAACAAGCTTCTAAGCGTTTATCACCAAAGAGATTTGGTTCCTGTCATTTTAGGGACAAAACATGTCGGAAAAGGTGCCAAGCAGTTTGAAATGACTTATTTGATATCAATTTAGATAAAAGTCCAATTTGAGCAAGATATTTCCAAAAAAGTTATTACAAAGGACGATTTAACCTAAAGCATATCATACTTTTTACCACACGTATTCACAAGGTCGGGGCAATTCAGGAGGATTTTTGAAAAATTTGGAAATAATGGCAAATCTGAACAGAATTATTCTAAAACGTACAAAATGAAAAAAGAATTTATTGAAATTTAAAGTCTTCATTGGATCACAGAAATAGTGTTAAAATCGTAGTTAAAAATTAAACAAAAATTTATGTTTGTTCCGATTTTTTCTTTAAATTGAATACAAAATCTAAAAATGTTCAAAGAGTAATATAAGTTTTTGATTTGATTTAGTAAATAATCTGAATAAACCCGGCAAAATCCGAGAAATTTTTAACAATATCTGGGCATCCCGGCCAGATTTGACTTATCTCGAATTCTTTATTGGATTAATGGGCAGAAAATCTGCAATAAACAATATTCAAAGTATGAAGTTGTCTACACGGAGAAAAAAGACCAAAGTTGTTCTAATTATTTCAGCTAGTTATACCAATCATCAAAGCGCAGTTGATTTTTTCGTATCCAACTATAAATATAATAGACTAAACTACAAACTGATGATTGACTTTACGCAATCAATTATAAATATAGTAGAATCGACTGTCATGGTATTTGATTCAATTGTTATTATGATAGATTCAACTACATTTGTATGATTGATTTTAGGCGTTCAACTATAAATATAATAGTTTCAACTATACATTCCTGGTTGACATTTAACTATAAATACGATAGATTCCATTGTAGTGGTATAGTTGATTCAACTGTAAATATTTTTCTTGTTTCGATTAAATTCGTTTTATCATCTCTATGGCATTCGCGACTTTATAACAACGTTGCAGTTGGCGGACAATTATTGAAAAACTTATCCGGTACAATTGTGTTTTTGATATTTACTCTTGGGCTCGAACTTGCGGACATCGGCTCAGGAAGCAACTGATTGCAATATGATAAATTCAACTGCAATTGTATGATTTCAGATTAAACTATAAATATAATAGATTCAACTATACATTTCTGGTTGACCTTTGGTTGATTGGTTCAACTATAAATATGATATTTTCAACTGTAGAGGAATAATTGATTCAACCGTAAATATGACAGATTAAACTACAAATGTATGATTGATTCTAGGTATTGAACTATAAATATAGTAAATTAAATAAACAGCAAAAATAAAAAAATCGTAAGCGTGCTGTTTTTAGGGCTCAGCCGGCAGTTCGTGTAGTAGGCTAACAGTTCCTGGAATTGGGAAAGATACACCTACTCTGGCTGCCCACGAAATCGACGTGGGTCTCGACGTTCCTTTACTTGATAGTAAAAGATACACGGATACACCAAAAATGTTTTACTGAAACCATAAGGTTTGATGATTGTGTAACCTTTTCAAAATTACTTTTGGATATTTTATAAATCATCTAACATCATTTGAAAATTTTGACAAGTCTGTTATTTTTAAAATTTTAGAAATAAATATTCGAACTATTCGGCCGAATACTTAGATCAACTATTCGGTGAGCGGAACATTCGGTTTAACGGTTTTAAAGCGGTATTCGGCGGCGAATATTCGGTACATCTCTAGTTAGTAAGATATTCTATATGCAGGGTGACCAGCGAGTTTCCATTTTCAAATTCCCGTTTTTTCCGGTTTTTCTTTGAGAGATTTTATGTTTTTCATGGTACCTTTTACAAGCTTTATTGACCGAACAAATGGACGTTTTATGATATTTGTATGTGAAAGTATGTGAAAACTGAAAATTTTCCGTGAATCAATTTTGTAATTCGGATGTTATTTACAACTGTAAAAATAACGGTGAAACTTGAATTTTTTTATCGTCATCTTGGAATCTTGAAGCACCGCATTTTATCATTTTAAAACCAAATTATGATATCATGTGGTATATCTAATACCGTATTTGTTTATGCCGAGTGTTGCACTAGTGTTGCACTGGTGCACCACTAGGTGCTGTCAAACTGTTTGTTTATTCGGACGGTGTTGCACTGGTTTTGACCTGTCGGAGTTCTGCTTACGGACGGTGGCCCACCGATAATTTTGCCAGTGTTGCGAGAGAGCGTGTGAGTGAGTGAGATAGCAATACACTGGCGACGATTTGTGTTTGTTTTTATCGAGTACGGTGGAACACTCCACGAGTGGAGAAAACAAATACAGTATAAGTTGATGTTCAAATTATCTGCCAGATTTCAAAGTTCGTTAAACTAATCAGAATCGAAACTTACACTTGTCAATAAAATAACTTTGGGTTCAAAGGTTTAAAAAATCTATAAAATTATTTTGACTTAAATATATTTTCCAAGACATTTAAGGTAAGATTTCGTGAAACCTTTTAAAAAATATTTGAAATGCAAATATTTTGTAATTTTTTTAACTGCGGGGAGAATTAACCAAGTTTGAGGTATAGTATTGAAAATTTTTCTTCGAAAAATCATGTTACATTTGTAAGAATTGAACGCAAAAATAGAGGTTTATTGTCATTTCCTCCATAGCTCTTAAAGAAACGAAAAGCCCATAATGATGTCTTAAAATGAAAGCTGCATCATCAAAAGGACAGGAAAATGAAATATTTGGCCGAATATTTGATGACACAGGTGATACTTTTTTTAGATTTCTCATTCAGAAGTTTACTATATTTTAATTCAAAATTTGGGAAAAATTTGAATGCTATTATTTGGTTTTACTTGGGAAATGAAAAAACTATAAATGTGCATTTAAAAAGGGGTTCATAAATCTCAAAAATCTCAAAATATAAGTTTAATTTAAAAAAAAATGCCCGAATGGATCAAAATTAAAATTTTTCAAGTCTCTCTAATCAAACAATCAATCAAAATTTTTCAATAATACTGATATATCAGTATATATTCAGATAAATATACAAGCTTATTTAGTGCTGTTAATGTAGTTTACTTTTAAACTCAGACTTGAAAAGTTGAACTCAAATTCAGAAATATCAACTTGGTATTGAAATTTTGCTTCTTAAAAGTCGATATTAAAATCAAAGTTAATTGCCTATTCGAACTTTGAGTTTAAATTTTGAAATCCAATCCTAAGGTTTAAACTTAGAAATTTAGATTACTATGGCATAAAAACCATTAATATTGTTATGTTTTGTTTTGTTTTGTTTGATTCTGAATATGGGTCTATGATTTTCGAATGTTATTGGAACAATTATTTCTGAAATCATAGTACTGTGTAGGTACTGGTTAATAAATTATGGATTTAGATGATTAATTTCTTAGTTGTGGTTTTATTTCTGTTCTAAAATGAGTATGTTAAATCCAGATAATGAGTCTGAATTTGAAATCTTAAGCTTAGTTATATTTTTAAATTTTGAAATTTCATTTAGAGGCCGATTTCAAAACTTGAAATCTCAAATTTATACCAGAATATTTTAAAAAATTCATCTGAATTTTCAGTTCAACTTCTGAAGGAATGCATGATCCAATTCTTATCACAGAGAACTTAATTCGACCTTCTTAATTTCGAGTTCTGAATGAAATCTATATTCAGAATCTAAATTTGAAATATCATACTGAGCCTGAATTTTTAATCAAATTTCTATTCCACAATTTGAATTTCGAACAATTCTTGATTTTATTTCTAACATTCGGTGGAAAAGCGAACATTGAAGAATGGAAACACGCATAAACTTTTCCCATTTCGTATTTCCACCAAAGAACTACAATTAACGTCTGTGTCAAATTTTTAATGAAAAATTACTCTTCATTATCTTCAATCTTTTCTATAAGTAGGATTTATATACACTCAGAGGAAATCTTATTATACATTTCATAAGATACATCTTATGAACCACTTTTTTGCGTCCAAACTAATTTTTCATAAGAGTCTTATGAAATTCATATGGTTGTCTTGCAAGCTCGCATTGTTAGGTTCACGTCAATATGCGTTATTTCTGAGATATGTATTACAGTTTAACTGGTAAAAGTGTAAAACCCAAATGTGACTTGTCAAAGTTCACTAAGATCACTTAGGGGAAAGTCGGATAAGACGGACACCCTGAGGTAGAATCGCAATAGAAAATCAAATATTGCTTTCCTCTGCAGATGAGCAGTTTTCTATCGTACTAAGCATCTTCATGAGTAAATTTCATTCAGCAAGACTGTTTGTATTTGTAAATATGCTTGCGAATCACACTTTAGAAAAATGGTTGCGTAAAACGGACACTGGGTATAGTAGATAGATATTGCCGGAAAAATTGCTGCACAAGTCCCTACATATTTTTGTGAGTTAAGAATTTGAGAATGATTGTACCTGAAAAGTATATTTAGCTGTTTCAGACCATCCCTTCTATGATTACATTGACTTGTCACGGTGTGCATTGTGGTACCACACTAATACTCAATATCAGCACTTGAAACGAGTATTGAATCCAGATACTTGTTTTGGCATCTCGTGTCGGGATTGATCATTAGTTGTACCTCGTGTATCAGCCAATGCAAGATGTGTGTAGTCACCCTATGCTATGCTATGCTATGCTTAAGAATTTGAGAATGATTGTAAACCAAAATGGAACCAACTGGTCCTAGTCCGCTATCGAAACAACGTGGTTTTCGGAATTCCGTATATTATGGGCGCTTTTTTCACTGGGGATCAACATTTTAAAGTTTTTATGGCCTGTTTGTGATTCTGATCATTTTTCGACTTACATTTACACATCACTTAGGAATCACTAAGATCATTTACATTTAGTTACTTGATTTAGAATTCTAGAAATTTTGTAGTGAACAAAAGCTTTTTTTTTAATTTCCAATCATATTTAGAGATATAGATTTGAATGGAAACGATATTTTTCAATTCAAAACTCAGTCATATTTTAAAATTTGTTATTCCTCAATTTCAACAAAAAAATAAGGAATAAAGTTGAACAAAACAATCGAAAATCAATACCAACTACTAGGTTTGGAAGTTCAAATTCGAATAGTTCAGTTCGGAGAAGACTGAAAGTAAAAAAAAATCGTAAAATATTCGTTTTTAATTACCGTAACACCTCCTCCAGTGATCTATACTAGTTACATTTTTTTCACCCTCAGACAGCAAGATACAACTTTCTGTTAAAGTCGCACCATAAGCATAGCCGTGTCTCGTGACGGAGCAATTTTCCAGTTTCGATTCTAATTTAAATTCATTCCGGAAGCACAGTTTCAAACCATAACAACCAGATTTTTGTGCCCCCTCATGGTTTTTCCGCCGTTTTTTCGCTACTAGTCAAACGTACATACATACATATCACTGCTTCCTCCCAGCAGTGTACACGGTTTTGTAACAGTGTGAATGGATGAGTTTTTGTAGGTGTGTGTGTTTGTGTCTCTATCCCCTAAAAGGTGAATATGGTGTGTACCACCTTCCGCCATCAGGAAGGGGTGGAAATTGCGAATTAAATTCATTATTTCACACAGCTCGCAAATAAACGTATCACTTTTCGGAGCGCGCCGCGTTGCTGTTTACTTTCTGTTGATGCTTCTGGGATTGCAACTGGGCACTTTAAAAAGGCGGGTATTTGATGTGTTTTATTAAATTTTATTTTTTTATGCGGATGAAATATTTGCCTAAAATGCAACTAAGTTATTTTTACATTTCCGTGCCGTTCGAAAAATGTCAGTTCAAATTATGTCGTTATTTTTTATCCGTGGTTTGTTTTCGTTTCCCTGGCCATAAATGTTGACCGATTTAGGTAATATTAGATTAGTTTTGAAGGTATTAAAGTATTCCATTTTTCCAACATTTTAAAACTAGGTCAATGTGTTTTAGTTAATTACCGGATACAAATAAAAAAGTTCTAAAAAAAGATTTCGTTTTAAAATGCTAATCACGACTAAAAGCTTTGTTGTATTGAGATGATTTAGTAATTTTCGAAATCCTCAGGAATAAACCTATCCTCAAATGCATATACATGTTAAGGGGGTTCCATGGAAGTTTTGATCGCTTTTCAGGAACTTCCAAGTTAGGCTTTTCTTAGCTTTTTCTCATTTTTCAACTAACCGATTCTTGAATGACAAGTTTCAGTTTTATAATATTGGAATACAATATTTTTTTGATGATATAATTTTAATGGCATGTGCGGCGGAATGAAAACTAGAGAGAATTTATTTTATATAAATTTGAAAGAAAGGTGGATAGACAGGCATTAGTGCGCCAATACGAGAAAGCTTGATAGGTGTTGAAATTTTAGGCTAGAGGGCATTTTGATGAAAAGCTCCCATGAGTTGCTCCCGCCTTTGCTCTGCACCAGCTAACTATACATGAGAAACTCAGAAAGAGAATTCCCATGTATAGCGAGCCCGGTGGTATGAGAGCGTGTTTTTACGCACACTTCAAAAGAGCGAAAACGTATAACAAACATTTTTTTTTAAAATATGCTTCGGGTCATATTGACCCAAACGGTACGGGGAGGTTAAGTAAGAATTAAACAAAATCATAAATTTATCCATTGAATGAAAAGTGAGTACCTCAGCCAATTAGTGTTCTGGATAACACACTTGAAATATAGATTGCAATCTGCACTAAGGGTGGAACGACCAACTAGCAATCGGGATAAAAATTCTACACGGCGACGGGATGGACCTTGCCCCAGACATATTTCCAGAGACTTTTTTAAAACATAAATAGTCGAAGAACGCACGGAAAATTTGGCGGCAGAAGAACTAATCATTTTTTTAAATAATGTAAAGTATGAGCTCAAATAAAAAGAAAATCTAAAAATTCTCATATTTTTTTATATTTTAGCACTTTTTGGTAGTGCCATCCTTTATTCTGGTGCAGGGAAGAGGGCCTGATCTTAACCTTTGCAAAACTGCTGAGATGAGATATTATAACATTCATTCAGAGGCGAGAAACCGCCCTGTATCTTCTAAAACCAAATGGGATGGTGGAAGGATAAATTTTGAAGATAAATTTAAATACAACAGACATAATACTAACCTTTAGGTTATTATGGAACCTACAGTAAGAACGGAAAGACTGTAACTGCTTTCCAGACATACCTTGAAGAAGTATTTAACATATATTTAACGAAGCTTAAAATGCGTTACTAAATATTACATATATGGACTGTATTCGAAAAAAACGCCACACTGTCTTATGTGTATAAGTTTTGATTGCATGGATGAAAATTACTGAAAACAGGTAGTAATGTTATATTTTCTTGTGAAGATTTTTTTATTATCTGACAATTCGCGCGAGGTGTCTTCAGATATCTCACAAAATTTACGGTATGGTTCATTTTTACGACTTAAAAACAAATTTTTTTTTTTTCAGATATCTCAAATTCTCATTTTTCTAGTTGGATTTGGTTAGATTTTTTTGTAATTAAAATCTGAAAAAATACGTGTTTAAAGCTGTAAAAATGAACCAAAAATCAGGGAAGATCCCTGACTCAAACCCTTAAACTCAAGCAGATTGATCTCGAAACAGCTGAAAATCAACTATTTGACCGATCCATGAGGTATAATCGTTCAAGAAAACTTAAAGGACCTGTAAACTGGGACTGGAGAAAATGCAAGGATGCTCGGCTCCATGGTGACATCCTTGCTTAATTCGAGAAGAAAAGTTAGCTACGTATCACTCAATATGGCTGTTGGTGCAGAAATTTCAATAAGAAATACGTTATGCATTCCACAAATATTGGTCAAATGTATGGAAAGAATGTCTCTAGAAGCGGCTGTTCTCCTTGCATAGGTCACACGAAATTGATACTGTATTTTTTAACGAATAGGTACACACATATAGAATCTCAGTGAAACTTCATGTTTCTTTGAAGTGATTTAAATTCAACTTAACACTAAAGCGTACATCGTTCAAGGATATAATGACTAGCATCTTACAAATGCTAACCCGAGAATCGATCTCTTAATCTCTGGTTTAGAAGACATAAGCGCTATCCTCTAAGCCACGGTCGGCGGCTTAATGTGTTTGGTTGCCTCTAAATGCTATAAAGCGAATACTGCGATAGAGTAGTAAAGAAGTGATTTTTTTTGCCGAATGAGTAAAATCGTCCAAACTTTCAAAACTACGTTCAGAAGGAAAATACTGGGTAATTCCAAATGTCAGTCTGCAGGAAATAGCGATATTACCCACTTGACAGATTGTCAAAGATAGGAAAAGCATCGGAGGAGCGTATATAACGTATATCTTATATATACAAATGGAGGCGTTTTCTTTGTAACAACATCACGTATGAATGGTCAGTTGGAATGAAGTGAAATTTGGTATCCGAGGGTTTTTTGGGTCAGAGATGGTTTGTATAATAGTTTCGAGAATCTCACTTTTTCGACTTTCATAAGGATGTTTCAATAAAAGTCAATCCTTTGAACGGTTTATTTATTTAAAGGTAAAACGAAGTTTACCGGGTCAGCTAGTAACGTATATAATAAATTAAGAATCAAAGTTACAATCAGGAAACAGCAGGAATTGCAAATTTTCAATCCGTAATGTAAATGTGTCTTTCGATTTCATATCTTCAAAGCACAAAAAATCGTTTTCATGTAATGTGTTGAAAGTTTGTTTGTTTATTTGGGACCTTTTTTGTCATTTGGGTGGTTCAAATGTGTATCTTGATAAGAGAATATTTTCAAATTTTAGTGTTAAAAAATATAAAAAAAACAATCAATGCAGATTATAACTTTTAACTTGAAATAATATTCTCATCAGAAAAAATATTATATTCAAAAGAGTTTGTGAGATAGTTTTTCTAAACGTGGCTAAGTTTTGGCTGGTGGCTGGTTTTAAGTTTCTTTTTGTATTTACAATTTTCTTCTTAGCTTAAAAAAATCAAACATTTCAGAACAAAAATTCAGAATAGATATTAAATGTTCAAAATGAAGATTCAGAGCAATTATCATATAAAAAAACATCTGATTAAAATCCAAAGGATTTCAATACCTTAATCGATGATTTAGAGTTCTCACATAATTACACATAGAACCACACATAAAATTCGCAATTCAACTCTGAGAATATTTTAATGTTGAAAACAATTTAGAGAATGATCAATAGGAAAATGATATGCTGAATACGAAATATTGATTTTAACAGAGGATATTTTTGAAGTTCCTCAAATTAAACAGGTATAAAACTTCCGTTAAATCAGTTGGAAAAGTTTCAATATTAATTTCAAATTGAGGACTAAAATTGGAATAGAAATACAAATTCTATAGAGAAACTAATTTTTACCGATAGGTCTAATTTAAACTTAAGTTTTTAGATTTTTTAAAATTGATATTCGGGAAAAGAGTGTACAATAATTTGGCATTATTCCTGCTCATACCTATGCTTATAAAATTAGCATTCCAGATTTTCATGTAAGCTCGAGAAAACTCAAAATTTCAAATGATTTTCCATGTTTTTCTTCACCATCTTCGTAATTTTTTTTTCATGGGTGGCCAAGATTTTCGCCAAAACACTCTTGTTTTGAATCTAGCGGACAACAAAAACTTAATTTATTTTTTAGAATTTTACATCATGCATCTGTCTGTTCAGGAATCTCTAGGATTGAGCCATGGTTTAGGTTTAGATAATACTCGGTATTTACCCGTATAGTGCTTGGATAAAATTTTTGAGTTTTTTTTGGATAATTTAACCAATCATGAGCAAGGTTGCTGAAATCACAGAAAAATCTGTAGTTTCACAGAATTTTGGGCAAATTTTCATCACAGAATTTGTGTCACAGAACACAGAATTTTGGGAATATTAACAGATTTCACAGATTTTTTTAAATTTTAATTTTCGTGTTTCCAATTTTTTTATTTTTATGTCTATACAAATTTCGATTTTTAAGTTTAGATTAGAAAAGCTAGAAAAAAAAAACCCAATTTTTCATGAATTTTCATTGAAACTTAAGGAAATAGCGTCACAGAAAACCATCACAAAATTTTTGGGTGAAATCACAGAAATTCTGAATTTTTTTCAGCGAACACATAATTTTTTTCGGCAACTTTCATTTTTAGCCTATCCATAAATCGCATATTTAAATATTTCTCACATTTAATTTAAAAGTTTTAAGTTAAATCAACTTACCTTGAAATTTTGCAAGAGGTTTCTGCTTAGTGAAAATAGGAGATGTTTTTTAATAACTGATAACTACTGTAATTTATTCAAATTACGACAAAACAAAGGTAAATCGTATTTCGTCGTAAATCTGTATTTTTTTTTCAAATACCGCAGGATTAATTCACATTATTAAAAAAAACATAAAAAGCAAATTTGGCTCAATTTTTCTAAGCAAGTCTTATCTTTATTGTTTTTATTTGGGAGTTTTAAAACAAATTAAACGCTGCTGATGTGTTTCGATAAAAAAAGTAGGTATTTGTCCTCACTTTCTTCTTGTTTGTTTTTTTATTGCTAAATTCTGCTTCGATTTATCCGGATTTTGTGTCGATAAATTTAAGATCAAATGCTTAAATTTTGTCAGGTTTTGAAAAAAAAATCGCTCTTATTTGCTCCACCCGCATAAAAGTGGTAAAAATTATGCAATGCTTTCTCTAGCGGGCGCCCTTAAAATATTTTAGAGTGGAACTCATCAATACATTTTTACACCGGGACCCTTAGCTGTTGTATTTAACGCATTGATTGCGATTGTCTAGTTTCGATTTCCTGTTCTTGATTTCTAGAACTTTAATTACTTGATTAAAATAATGTGGATTTTTTTTATCCTTGGGGGGGGGGGGGTCCCTGAGCCGGCACGGTGTCTCTGATGGAACCATTTTATTTATCGAAAATTAGCATCGCTAAGGTTACAAAATCTTCAAAAAATTAAATTGTTCTAGACTAATGTTGCCAGATTTTTTTCAGAACGTATCCAGACAGTTTTAAACAAAAAAGAACAAAAGAAAATTCAACAAAATTTCAACAAGTTTCGCCAAACATTTGACCAAAATTCAACAAACTTTAAGCAAAAATTCAACACAGCATCGACAAAAATCCACAAAGATTGACAAAAATTCACATAAATCGCAAAAAATTCACGAACATCGACTAAAACTTACAAAATTCCACAAAACTTGAAAATATTGGAAAAAATCTGCAGAATCTATGAAAATGGACGAAAATCGATCGAAATCTAACAAAAGCGTTTAAAATGTCAAAAAACCCTAAAAATCTTGAAAAATCAACAAAATTCGACGAAAAATCGACACAAAATTCACGCATCCCTAAAAACTGTATAAAATTCACCAAAAATTCTACAAAAATTTGACAATTTACTAACTTTCAAATCGACTAAAAGAGGTGAAAAACTCAGAAACGAAAAAAAAACAACCTATATTGGCAAAAATTGTCAAAAATCGACATAAAAAGCACGAATCAATAAAAATTCACAGAAAAATCCTTTAAAATTGTTATTTGAAATCCAACCAAATTCAAGGAAATTTCTACAAAATTTCAACAATTTTCACCAAACATTCAACCAAAATCTAAAAAAAAACTGTAAGCATCGACAAAAACGGACTAGAATTGGCAAAAATAGCCAAAAATCCACAAACGTCGACTAAAATCGACAAAATTCCACAAAACTAAAAAATATTGAAAAAAAATTACGGAAAATTTTGAAAAAGGACGAAAATCGACAGAAATTCTTTTCGCTACCACAACCGTTGAAAACGTCGAAAATCTATAAGAATGTTTAAAAAATCGACAAAATTCAACGACGATTCAACAAAAAGTTGAAAACTTAGTTACTACATTAATAAAAATCGATTTAAATCACAGGTCAAAAATGCAGAGAGGTCCAAAATCGACAAAAAAAAGCAAAAGTTGACATAAAGTCAATCATTAACAAAAAAGGCAAGAATCGAGAAACAAGACAAAAATTCACAAAAAAAAAATCCTTAAAAATTGTTTTAAAAATCCAATCAAATTAAGGGAAATTTCAATAAGTTTCGTTAAAAAATCGACAAAAATTCTCAAAAAATGTCAAAAAATCCACAAACTTTGACTGAACAAAATTCCACAAAACTTAAAAGTATTGGAAAAAATCGATGGACGAATGGACGAAAATATATGTATGTATGTATGTTGGTAATCCACCATGGGTGCACGGATTCACCGCAGTTTCTGCCAAAGTAAGGGTTCACATACATTCCTTAGATTATTAGGTTCGACAAATCTCCAATGCAGCGCGCCACCATACCCGGGCCCATGGCTTCGTATGAACTGTTATGTGGTGAATGTATTGCGTGTGTTGATGTAGGTATGTTTTTGGAAGAACGAATCAATCAGGTGGGCTAGTTTACTTACAGGTATTCCGGCATCCGTGTATATACCTGGCCAGCTGGCAACTTATTGAACATTCCAATTATATAGTCAGTTTTATAATGAAACACATCTTACCTGTCGGCCCGCTTATGGGATTCGAATCCAAAAGTTTTTCTTGCCGATACCGGGAATCGAACCCAGTACGCCTGGCGTACCAATACCAGACTCGCGCCAGCCTATCCACTAGACCACATCGGCGCTTATGGACGAATGGACGAAAATGGACTGAAATCTAAACAAAATTAGCCCAATCGTAAAAAAAAGAAAAAAAAAACAAAAACAATCTTTAAAAATCGACAAAATTCGACTTAACAACGAAAAACCGAAAGAAAAACAAAAACAATCATAAAAAAACATAAAACCACTAATATCCAGAAAAATTGACCCTAAAAGAATAAAAAGACAAAAAAGACAAAATAAAGGTCATAAGTATCAGAACAAAATCAGAACAATCGCCTTTGCTGTAAGGTAAATTATCGGTTTACATTTTGATGGTACTTAAACTGGCTAAAGAACAACTGTCCGAATCCGAGAATTTCATTTCAAAAATTACGACCGAAAATCCGGGCAATAACAGGGAAAATTTTGTCAAAACCCAGAAGTTACTCAACAAAAATCAAATGAAAAATTGATTTTTTTCATCAAAACTTATCGACAGATTTTAAATCGCATTGAAGGCTTCCGAAAAACCTTTCATGATTATTTTCATAAAAATTTGCTCAAAACACCATTTGTTTTTTTTTGTTTGATTTGTGTGTGTGAAGTGAATGAATACATACTGGAAAAATCCGGGCATTTTTCAATGAAATCCGGGCAACCGGGCTGGGCTGGACTGTTCTTCTATTCTGTATTAAATATACGGGCAAACTCGGATAGAACCGCGCAATCTGGCAACTTCATTCTAGACCTCCCGATGGATTATTTAAAATTTTAAAGGGGGGTGGGGCAGGGTCAATTCCTCCCTCCATTCTTAATACGGCCTTGGGTCTTTAAAGAATTTATGAGTTGGCATACAAACCATTAGCAGGCTCGGTTTCACAGAAGAAACTAAAATGATGTTGAATTTTCAGAACAACTTTTTTTTTATACAAACGTAACTTTAAAGTTTTGCAAAAGATCATGGATGAGTTTGGAACAAAAACGAAGCTTTTTAGACCCCAAGGTTTAAGAAGTTCAAAAATGACCTCAAATCATATCAGTCTAACGACACATGGATGACACAACAGAAAAGACAAATAGAACTTTCTAATTGCAGCATAAAACAGCATTATTCATTAGACTTATGGTACTATTATTCATGTTGAGGGGTTGTATGATTACCTAATTACGAAATGTGCTTTCCAGCTAGTAAATTATAAGATTCCTACACGTAAAAGTTATGCCGAATAAGACAAATATACTTTGCTATGTATGACCGTAAAATATTTTAAAACACCGATAACTCGCCATTTTCATTAAATAAGTGATTGCCACATAGATCAAATGAAAAAAGGAAAACATTTTAACGCATTGACTGCAATGACTCTTTTTATAGTGTCTCCATTAAAATTAAAACGAAAAATAAAACTCTCTCCACCGGTCATATTACACCTTATCCCCGGCTATTGACAACACCACGAAATGCTAAACAAAATACTCCGAAGGAGCAAAATGTGTGCACATAAAAAGTAACGTACTAAAAGCGAGCGAAAAAAAAGGAAGGATTCCCCCCCGAAAGGCCCGGGTCGCACACACAGGTGACCGAGGAATGTTTGAGCTATGGAAAAACCTAAAATCTGGAAATACACAACCCCAGAGCCCAGCCGTTGCCGCCGGTCGTCTGCCGGATTTTGTTGTTGGCCGGGAGCGACAAGTTCGGCGGAATCAGACAGGAGCGGCAGGACGGTCGCCATGACGAGTTGGACAAAAAAGGATATTTGCCACATTGCCACAGTAATACGCTACAGTATTTGTTGTATTCTCTGTGGCTGTGAGTGAGGGAGAGCGGGGAAGAGCGAGAGTAGGTCCAACGTCAACCGAAACGAAACAAAAAATGCTTTCAATGAAGGATGCATCGGGTGAGAACTGTAAAAGTTTGTTGTGGAGCGCCATAATCTGAATATCTAGAACCGGGAGGATGGGGTGCAAATAGTAGCTATTTGCTATTGGAGTTGTGGTCGGATGGTTATATTTCGTTTTTTTTTAATCCGATGGTCTGGTGTGACATCGGCTCAAATTTCATATAAATAAATATTTGTTATCAACGATAGAGAACACAATAAAACATATGGTTACAATATCTCCGATAATATACTTCTAAGTTAAGTTGCTTAAACACTTAAATAAGAAGTAATTGTAGTACTTATTTGTGATAATCTTCTCAGGTTGGAAATTTGAAACAATTTTCAACCCCGATCTGGAAACCTTACAAAAGGGGCCAAGTCACGTGGAAGATATCCCCATCACCATCTCCGGTGCTCACAACAGTTGCTGGGGTGAGCTGGGCGGCAAAATATGGAATGTGAAATCATTTTCCGGTGGTTTAGAACTGAAAATTGTAGAGAGAGGGTGGAAGATATTTGCCACCATTTTCAGGCCCCCTTTTTCAATTTAGGCATTTGCCACTCTTAGGTTGCAGCTAGCGGTAGGGAACACTGTTTTGTGACGTTTGATATTTTTCCCCACATTTGCCTTACGGAAGGTACCAAATCAGATTACTATGTACTTACAGCGACAATGGTAGAGCAGGGAGTAATGAAGTGTCACAAAATTTGCGGGAGCTTACGCAGATGGCAACAAGTGTTTCGAAATACATATCAGAATAGGTGTTTCTCTGTAATGCTTCTTAAGAACTTGTCGAGGAATATGCTCAAATTGTAAGACTAGTTAGTGCAAACGTCGTCGAAAACTGTTGTATAGTTTTGGGCTAAATTTTCCGATCGACTCATTGAATTGTTAATTGCGTTCAATATCCAAGAATATTTTAGTGAATTTAGAATGAAGAATATCCTTTTTATTACAAAGACACGTGTGGTTTGGCGAATAGAACCATCCGATACAGCTTTAAACATAATTTTATTGATTCGGTGCCTCATAAAAATTTTGTTCCAATACCCAATTTGTAGGAGAGTAGGGATACCATATGTACTCTTTTTCTCGTATGAAACACCCAATCTCTTAGAAAAACAATTTAAAGATGGCGATTAGAGTGGCCAGAGTTCAAAATTGACCTAACATTTATTCGAGAAAAACAATATTCAAAAATAAATTGGCGGAAAATAACGAATCTCTCGATGTAAAAATGGTTGTATAATCAGGGTTGCTAGCGATTTTTCGTTTGGAAATTCCAAGGTTTTTCCCGGTTTTCCCTTGTGTTTTTTCCGGTGAAAATTGATGATTCTCTCAGTATTTATCATATTGGTTTAATATGAATATAAAATGGTGAATTAATAAAATTCAATGTAAAACCCTAAAATATCTTTTTTAAATTTTTAAACGGTATGAAATCATGACAAATTCCTTGAAGTTTTTTAATAGGGGGAAAGTTCATGTGTGAATCTGTAACATTTTAAGCCTGCAAAATATTACCAACTTGTTTTAAATGCCGTGATTGGCCATGGCAAGTGTGAATTTTTCCTTAAAATACCCCTGTTTCGAGAAAATTTCACAATTTAGGCTTTTCTCCATTTCGATCAAAATTTTGAAACACTTTCAATAAGGTGTCATCAAGAAGGGAAAAATAAATAAGACAATATTTTCTGACACATCGATAGAGGGGAATCTAAGCTATGATTTTATGCTAAAAAATTATACTGAACTCGCAAAGATATTCTTTTTATGGATTTGTTTTATTACGGGCCGTGTGCTCGTTATACCGCGCCATTCGTAGAACGCTGAAAAGAGTATTAATTTTTCAAAACGGCAAATTTTCATTTAAAGTGAACTAAAAGTTAAAAACCATTTTTTGAGCGTTAATTTGGCCCTAAAAATCTACTTTTTATGTTTTTGAAATTTCCATTGGTCCATTTTGATTTTCTTTCCAGTCAAAGTGTCTGTAAGTTTTATTGTGTTTTCGGTCTTCGGCTGCTTTCGGGTGTGTTCGGCTGCTAGGCGTTTATTGAATACACAGCGGCGCGTATTTGCAGCACAGTTTTGTTCTGTTGCTTTGAATACGGTTTTAAAAAATCAAGTTTTTAAGGCAACTGAATGAATTTGATGAATAACAAAGCATATGCATTCGTAGGAAACAGTTTTCTTCAACGACTACACTTGTTATTTACACAAAACGTATTTGGAATACATAGCAAATCAGCGATTCGCTTAGGTGGGGCATAATAGAGCATGTTCCCCTACGTAGCATCAAATTAGCAGGTTTTAATAAAATTTTGGAACGCATCCTATGAAATTGGAATCTATTTGATCTCCAAATTTAATTGGTTTTGTGGTTCTCTTTTGCCCCTATGAAACTTTCAGTTTTTCTGAAATTTGTAAAAAGTTCCTCAAAAATAAATTATTCAGTTTGTATAGAAATATGTAGATAATACATCGAAATATAATATTAAAACATCTTGTCAACTTGAATGGGGATTTGTATTACAAAACTTAAAATCAGGTTACGGGGCAATATTTTGTTATTTTATAAGTGCAGTTTTTTTTTGTACCAATCCAAAGACATGTTATAGAAAAAAATGTTTTCTTAATACAAACCAATGAATAGCCCTAGTCATTTGAAATAAAGATTGGTTAAAATTTAGAAAGTCACGAATAAGACAGGGCTGAACTTAAATCGTTTGAATGTAAGATATTATTTTGTATCAGAGTAGAGACCTATGCCTTCGGAGCTTGTTTTAGTCAAGATTACATAAGACATATAAGTATTCCAGCCTAGAAACTTAAAGCAAAAGTTTAACGTAGGAAGAATGAATAACAAACACTTGCGACATAAGGCTTCGTTCCTCAGGCCACTTCAAACGAAAAAAAAAACAACATTGAGAAAACGCCGAAAAGTCGGAAACAAGATTAACAATAAGGACCCCGAAGAAATCTACGCAGAGAAACACCGGAAGTCGTCACTCTATATATGAGTTACCAAACGTTTTGTGTTCAGTTTTGTCGATTATAGTTTTATTATTAAATTAATAATATTTGCTTGTAAGTGTAGCACTCTTGCGGATAGCGAAAAAAACGAGATTTTTCGTATCTGGTCCGCAATAGTTTTAGGGATGAATCATCCGACTGGGACGAAATACCAGAAAAAAAATTTGGTCGGCAATGAGTTAGAAACACTATTAAAACTTTGTTTACTATATCGAGACTGCCGAAAACTATACTTAAATTTAGAAATTAATATAAAAGTATTTTTGAAATTCTGTGAAAAATGTCCTAACAAGACAATTTTCTCGGTGATGTACCGAAATTACTGGTTTTTTTTAATGGTTTCCCTGTGATTTAATGATTTCCCCGGTTAAAAATGTTGATTTTCTTGGTATTTATTCAGGGCTAGAAGCGAACATGAGGCAAAAAAGTAGGGGAAAATAGTAGCTTTCAAATTAAATTAGGGCAAAATAAGTGACCACAAGCCAAAAATTTCATCAATAGGGGCTTCAAAAATTTCAACCAATAAATTAAATAATCAATTATTTATAAGGATTTATGAGCTGCTGGCAAATAAAAAAAAATCAAATGGCTCAAGGCTGGCATCAGACTGAGTCAATTTTGGGCCATTTTTTAAATATCTCTGAGGTCTTAAAATTTTCGTTTTGGCTCAAAATTCTTTCAATATTTTGCCGAATTTTAAAGACAATTTTTTATGAGTAAATTTTGATTTTCAGGATTGTTTGGACAAATTTCGCTCTGCAAAACAAACATGATTTTTCTTTTTTTTGTGGCGTTTAAATAGCTCGGGGAGCTGACGCTGGAAATGAAAATTAGAGATAGCTTTGGAGAAGAAAATTTTAAAGTTTAGAGTAGGCAGCGTAGAATAGTAAGCGATCATGAGACGTTGGTTAGACCATCATGCACTTCATTATATCCATTCCGGCTGGATATGGACAGAATGCAGTTCAAGATAATAAACCAACCCCTCCTGATACCAGTTGGAGGAAGGACAAGGGTGGGTTCGAGACTGGCCTCTACTTACTCCCAAGCACCTCACCTGTCGGCAACTTATGGGATTCGAACCCAAAAGTTTTTCTTGCCGATACCGAGAATCGAACCCAGTACGCCTGGGTTACCAGACTCGCGCCAGCCTATCCATTAGACCACATCAGCGCTACAAAACAAACATGATTTTTCTTTCTCTTCTAAAAGACATTTTATCTCTTTTGAGCCAATTCACGAACTATAAAAAAGAACTTTACCTAAGATCTTAACTTCGTATCATTTAGTTACACATTACATTGCATTTTGAGCTAAAAAAAATTTTTGGAACTAAGGCCCCAACCCTCTAACGAGCCAACATATGGATTGGAATATTTTTTAGCTTCATTCAGTACCTACTTAAAAAAAATTCAAACTATTTTAATGCATCAAAAATAAAATTTGTAATTAAAAAAATTTAAATAACTGTTACTATTCAAACAATTGAAAAAATAAAACAGAAAAAAATATCATTGGATTCATAATTCAAATAGCAAAAAGGCTCAAAATCGACAGTCCATCATGACAGGCATATTTTGAAGAACATAAATATAGAAGTTCGAAATAAATTTTCAAAACATGAAAATACGATTAATAAAGGCCGACCTGTAAAATGAAATTAAAACAAAAATGCAGAAGCAAGTTTTTGGAGGTAATATGTAGTAATTTATAAGTGAAATATTAAAACTAGTGACTTTAGTGACCAAATTTAAAAAAAGTTACTGGTGAGTAACCAGCTTAAAAAAAGTGACAAAGTTACTAAAAAGTGACCAATTCCTAGCCCTGGTTATTATACTCGTTTTTGAATTTAAAATCAAGGTAAATTGAAAAAATCAATGTCAAGCCCTAAAATGTCTAACAATTTTTCCTTAAAACTTGTTAACCGGTATGAAATCATGACAAATACTTCGATGTCTTTCAATACGTAGTCTTTTCGCATCAAATTGATAGGTTTTTATAAATTTTTATAACAAATCCAGCGAAATTTCAGCTGACTCGATCTTCAAATTTCCACTGTTTTGAGGTTCTTTTGACCCACTATGATATTCCTACAGAGTTGTGAAAAAAATTGTACAGTTTATATAGAAATATGTAGAAAATATATCGAAATATAATATAAAATCATCTTGTCAACTTGAATGGGAATTTTCTTACAAAACTTAAAATCATCAGATTCCAGGGAGATATTAAGTTATTTTCTTAGTGCAGTGTTTTTTTTTTATAAAAATCCAAAGACATGTTAAAGAAAAAAAACTTTCTTCGTACAAAACGATAAATAATTTCAGTAGTGCCCTAGTCATTTGAACTTAAGATTCGTTAAAATATTGAAAATTCTAAATAAGACAGGGCTGAATTTGCGATCTTAGATTTCGACAGGAATTTTAAAATAAAACATATATTCCAGCTAAGGAAACCCTAAGCAAAAGTTCAACGTTGGAAGAATAAAAATCAAAACACTTGCGATGTAAGGCTTCACTCCTCAGGCCAATTTAAACGAAAAACAGAACAAGATAAACAAACAAAACAACAACATTAAAAAAATATCTGTTTCTGGCGAAAAAGAAATTCTTTCGTCAGAAAAATGTAACCCTGCTTAAAAAGTCTAACGCTACCAAAATATTTGGTTTCTGCATGAAATAATTTAAGGGTACAATTTTCCCGTTTGTTTGGAAAACGTGCCACTTTAAAGCCTACCCCTTTTCTGAACATATTCAGGAATATTATTAAGTTACCAAACGTTTTGTGTTTAGTTTTGTCGATTATAGTTTCATTATTAAATTTAGAATATTTAAAATATGCTTGTTAGTGTAGCACACTGGCGGAGAGCGAAAAACGAGATACCTATCTTGTATTTGGTCCGCAATGAGTTAGGAAAGCTATTAAAACTTTGTTCGTTACTAATGAACGAAAATAATTGTTACCTCATGTTTATGTACATATATCGAGACTGCCGAAAACTACTCCTAAAATAATTTTGAAATTCTGTGGAAAATTTCCTAAAATGACTATTTTCCCGATGATGTACCGAAATTCCCGGTTTCCCGATGATGAGATGAAATTCCAAAGTTTTTCCCGGTATTCCCGATTTTCCCGGTTCGCTAGCAACCCTGTTTATTATTTTTTGGGGCAGATTTCTCCTTTTAAAATAATAAACAATAAAAAGCATTTTGAAATAGCCTTTTAGGTAAATAATTAATGTTGATTATTGAAAAATAGAGATAAAAGAAATGTTATCAACATTCAAATTTTTTTAAAAAGGTACTGATTTTCCTAATATTTTCCACAGATGATCTTTTTGTTGTTGGTGCACATTTCGGTGCAGATTATTTGTTGGTCTACAATTTTTTTAATAACAGTAAAGATTTGAATGTGGCAACAACGGGGACAGAAAATTGTTTTTATTTTTTGTACGTTGTGTGGAGGGAGTCATAATTTTTTTTCTTCATTTACACTGAGGTCAACTGGGGCAGGCTTCCGAAAAGTACTGGAGAACGACAGTATTCTTGCGAATGTCGCACATGCACCTCGATGAAAGCTTCCCGAATATTTCTTCCCCGACAGTTTTAAAAGGAGCGGTCGTGCGATGTACAGCGATGGCTTGTTTTACCTCATGCGAGAGTTTGTTCGTGGGTATGAAATTTTTTAAGCTTCGTGACAGTTTTGGGGAAATCTTCGTGACAGTTTTCAATGCGTTGAATTTCGCATGACAGTACTACTTACTCCGTCCGACTGTAGCCGAGATCCGCTCGGGCTGAGTTGATTTCGAACGAACGTATTTTCCTTTTGCTTGAAGCTACTGCGAGTGGTGATCACCCCAATCACCCTCCCCTCCCCTCCCCTTTTTGCCTAACCTGCACCGGCACCACATATCGAGTTACGCGCCGATCGTATGCTGCTGCTCGGTGCGAATAGATGGCTCGTTCGATCTGTTCGAAACCGAGCAGCAGCGCATACGATCAGGCATGGGTACGGTATGGGCACGACAGTCACCCGTGACAGTCCTGCCCAAACTGTCACGCCCTGCAGCCGACAGTTAGGATGAAATTATTTTCGAAACAGGAGGCATGAAGCGATGAAAACCGAACTGTCGGTTGGGTTCGCTACAGCTTAAAGCACAACACTTTCGGCAACGCATGCTTTGAGCAGATTGTTCAGATACAGCCTGGGTTCTCGCACGTGTGCGATGTAGCCGAAGTATTACGATTCGTTACCGACGGTACAGCAGCGAACCGAGTGATAAGGAAAACCGATACAGTTTGTTTGGCAAGAAAAAAGCTGTCATGGCAAAGCTGTACTTTTCGGAAGCCTGAACTGGGGTGTAAACTTGCCGTTCGAGTCGTTGATAGCCAGGGTTGCCAACTTTTTTTTTTCAAAAATCAGGGACTCGTGAAATGAAATCAGGATACGCCAAAGTAACGGAAATTTCACTAAATTTTTTTTTGGTCGTCAGAATTTAACTTCAGCAATCGTATCTAATGCAGTTGCTTACAACCAATTTTAATCACATATCAGTGATTGAAATCCTCACCAATTTTCTCATCAGAGGCTCTCAAAATACACGCTTTGAGGCCTCGCATAGTAATACAGGAGACGATACATATACATTCATTCAAACCTCCCCCCATGAGGAGGATCTGCTCTGAGAGACACTATTCGTTTGCTGCCCCGAACGAACTCTCTCAACGTTCGGTTGCTACATGATGCATGAAAAAGACGAGGCACACATACTCATTTACGTTATTGAATTTGATCGACTCAAGCCGATAGCTGTCGTTGAGGAGAACATCTTCAACCTCGCCGCAAAAGTTGAGGCAACAACGACAACAATCGAACTTATTGCATTGCATGGGCCCGCAACGTATGGAGCAAGGAGGGGGGAGGAAAAAGAAACGAAAACACTAGCTGCCTGCGTGCGGTTGCTCTGCAATAATAGCAACAGCAGAAAAACCTCGGGTATTCGATCCAGGCACAAACGAGGAGACTCGGGTTTGCTGTGCCTTTTGAATTCGGTTCCCTCAAGAATGTAACAGGAGATGAGTGAGAGCCATTCGTTTGTTTTTTTTTTATTCGCTGCCTCGAATGTATATTGCTTCGTAAAGGCGGGTCATGTTGAGAGCGTATGCATCATCGGTTTTGTCGTTTTCGCTGCCTCAAAGCAACCTTTGCTTCCGAGTAAAGCGTTGAGCAAGAGAAGGTTGATCAATTCATTCTCAACCAAATACAACCACTGCTGTCACATATGCAAAAATTAGGCAAAATCAGGCTTATTTAAAAAAAATCAGGGAAATCCAATGGCTTATCAAGTTGAGCCAAATCAGGCAAATCCTGAAAAATGAGGCATATTGGCAACCTTGCTTACAGCTTGTGTTAACTCGGACAACGAGTGGAGCACGATCAGCGAAAGAGGATTACACTCGGAAGCCGAACTGAAAACAGTTCTGTTTTCTCCCGGCTCTTTTTTGTTTGGGAGTAGCCGACCAACCATGCTGGTACAAATCCAAAGGGTACCGAGACACTTTTTAACAATAGAGGCGTTAGTTCCTTTCATTCCTCTGTCTTTTATATAATGAAATGGGGAATGTTTTATTTTTCTCTATATTTTGTATATTATTTACCTTGGTAGAAATTAAAACTTTGAACCCCAAATCCTATCAATAAACATTAAATGGGAAACATATAGAAAGTGTGCAAAAAAACGATAAAAGGTGCATTTCAGTTTAATTGTTCAATCCAAATTTGCCCAGAATGCCGGGTCCACCGTTGAAGTGTAGCCAGCCAGGGGGTCCGATGATCCCGTGCTACAAACTGCCAGGGCGCGCGTGTAATAAAAAGGATAAAAGCGAGCACAAACTTACCCTTTTTTGTTCGCCCATCCAGAGTCGTCGGGTGTACGGCCTGGCGTCTCTGACACTGTGCTCCTCCTGATGGTCTGCAGGAGTGCAGTGCCGAGTTGTCTTGCAGCAACAGCAACAGAAATGGGAAAACTTCCACCACAGGCAGCAGGACGAGTAAGTGGGTGGGATTGTGGGTGAGCCGAAGCTTCTAGGAACAGCTTGGCTCAAAAGCGGTTGACTGGCTGGCTGGCTGGCTAGGACTGGCAGTATTTTCGTAGCCCTTTGCCTTCCTGTTTCAACTCCAACCAGACCTGCTTCTTCCTGTTGCTCACTCCCTGCTCTGGAAATTTTGTTGTTACTATTCTTGCTGCTAGTGTGGGCCAGCTATTGTGTCGTATTTTCCCTTTAACCACCCCCTCACTTGTTGTTTTGTCACTTTCGGGATATTCTTTTCGGTATTATTTTTTGGCGCATTAGCTTTCCGGCGTCGTCGTTGTCAAAGGAGAAAGTTTGGGAGTGCAGAAAGGTTTTCTCATCCCCCTTCTCTTGCGCCTTCTTTTTTTATATCTTCACTAACCGACCGATCAAATGTAACGGCGGAAAGAACCCTCCCAAGTGGAACAGGCAAAAATTTTCTCGGGATTTTCCGCTGATGCAACCAAACCACTTTTCTCCTCTTTCACATTTACGGATTCGACCTCGAACTAGCAGACACTTACACTCCTACGCACACAAATACACTGACAAACGTTCGAGAAAAGCCCCGTTTGTGCACAAATCAACGCGCTGAGGGACACACGACGATGGATGTGGCGAAAAACTTTCAATCACCGCACACGTGGTAGAATTTTTATTTTTTTGTTCCCAGAAGTATTGAGCCTCTTTTTTTTGATAAATTTTTCGTATGAATTTAACTTCACTGGATTTTTCTCGCTGCCATTCGCATTACCAACGCTCTGCTGTCTACAGCATAATTATTGGTATAATATTTTTGACTTTTTACTTTGACGCTTCCTTCCTGGATTCTGAAAACTCACTGGCATTTTGGAAGCTGAAATGACGTAAAAAAGAAAAAAAAAGTTAAAATAAATTAACATGGAAAATAGTCAAATAAAACGCAGCGAAAACCCGAATAAAATAACGCCAGTTGACACCAATCAATTAATTGCATTTTTCAATCCTTTCAGAATGTAGTGCGCGAAAGCTTTCGTCCGGGGACCGAATGAATTTGAATGCAACACACTCTCTCCCCCATGCCCAGTCTTCGTGTTATTTTTTTTTTTTTTTGGTTCAGTTTGATAAATATTTTATTTTTGGGAAATTGCTGTTTTGCCATTCACGTTCTACTCTTTGTGTACTTATTATTATGGGTTCTCGTGCCCGGAATTGGTCCCAGCAGAAGTTGCAAGTGACAGCTGCTGCACTGGTGATGTTTCTTTTTAATGATTCTCTCTTGGGTGATTCGATCAAGCGGTTTTGAGGGGCGGAGAACTTTTTCCGAAACTGCTATCATGTGGGTGGAATCTGTTGATTTTTATGGCATTTAGGAGAAAATTATTTTCAGTTATAAGAATCGGAACCCAATTAAATTATTTGCCAGAACCAGAACTCTAATAAAGTTAAATTCTGGCTATTTGGCCCTGTTCTAGAAACGTCATCATTACTGTTTTAATCTTCGATGAAATCATTATGCTGTAATATTATGATCACCAAAGCCTTTACAAAGCTGGAAATATATAAATCATGGATTTCAAGATGGCGTCAGATAGCGAAATTTGATTTGTTGAGTTTTCACCCAATACCCATATTGTAGATATTTACTGAGATAGACAGTCGTTCGAAGCTTGAAAAGAAAAGCGGAAGCCGCCATCTTGGTTTAATGATGGCGTCAAGCAACAAAAAATTTGATTTATTATCTCTTTCATTGAAAATTGGATTTCGTGCAATGTTTTGCAGTCGCAGTTATCCGTACGAAGGTTGACTGAAAAGCGGTTAGCGTGTAGAACTCCGACAGATTTTACACTGATTTGACAGGTCGCACGAATGAACGAGTTCGCACAAATATCGCAGTCATGAGCAGACTTGTAAACCATCGACATTTTCTCTGACAGTTGCACAGCCTGCTTTTATCAGTATCATTGTTCGTGCCATCAAACGAATGCGACCGAAAACTTGCCGAACAGTCGACTACCATCAAACGAAACGACATTCATTCTTCTTTGTGTGATTGTCGAACGAAATTTCGTGTCTTGGTACACGAGAGGGATAATTTGATGGTCAAACGACCATCATTCCCGACAGTTTACGACATCGCCTATCTCTTTCACGCAGCAGAACTTACAGACTCAATAAGCAAATGCAATCTTTTCTATTCACTTCCTCCTGTTGAAAAAAAATTCGTCACTCTGCAGCGCCGGGTGATGTTTGGATGTGTTGGTCGAACAATGTGGAATGATTATCTCGATTATCTACGCAAGAGGGATGAAAGTCAAACGACTAACCACAAAAAAGATCAAAATTTCGTTTGACATTTTTTTGCTCTCCGATCAAACGATTGCGCTCTCCACGATTGTCACAAACGATGTGTGGTGGTTGTCTCCGGAAAAATTCAAACGATGGTGACCACTTACAAGCCTGGTCATGAGTGCGCAGTCCAATTTAGTGCGCTGCGATCAATAAATTATTTCAAAGATTTTCGTATGTTTTTTTTTAATTTTATTTCAAAATAACACAAACTACTTATGGGTAGTGAAGCTGTACCTGAAGCAACTAGTGAAGTCGGATTCACGATTTAAATATACTGCCCGAACGGGCCTAATTCGTTCAAGGTTCCAGTGCACCCGTTTCGATTAAAATACTTCTGGTACTTTCCGGTTGATCTTTGGTAGCATGGTCAAACCATACCGTGATCATGATTGCTGGAAACACTCGAGTATAAAATATGTCAAAATTCAAGAAATTTCTGATGTTTTTCATTAAATTTGGTTTTACTTGCATATTTCGACAAGAGGGGAGGGGGGGGGGGGTGTTGTGCTGTCCCAAAATTAAAAAAAAACAACATAAATCAAGCTTGATTCATGTTATTTTCAAGAAATTTGAAATCGGGCACATGAAAAACGTTATACATAAGATTTACATAACGAAAGAATGAATGCATTTAACGACTCCCCCTGTAATGGGCTCCCATACATTAATTATCAATGTGAAATACGACACAAATTTAACAATTTTATTCAATGCGACACAAATCGAACAATTTACGACCGATATTCAAATAGTTATGTTGTAGTTCAGTACTCCGAGGCCTCTACTCGATGTCGACTTACATCATCCTCCTGTTTTTATGATGTTTATGTTGAAGATGAATAGCCACCACTAATGCTAGACGAATTGGTTTTCGATTTCAAACGATGCGATTTGGACTCTCTGAATGAGTCTTGAGCTGCTGTTGATTGGCCAAGTATTTTATATGGGTCAATCGATCACGTGGTGGAAGCTTTCTATGGAAAATTGAATGAAGTTATTCGAATAAGTCAACCTTGGCTAAACCCCGAACTTCGTACCCTCCGCAGTCGTCTGAGGAATGCGAGAAAAAGGTTCCGCAACGGCCATGATATGACTGAGTTTCTTGAGGTACGTAACTTAGAGAGGATAACGCTCGCATTGATCCCTTTTCTTTTTGGTAATACGTGCCACAAAGAAAAGGTACTCAGAGTATACCTCAAGTGACCACATACACAATACAATGCAATCGTTGCATTCCAATTCTCGACATTCTTTCTGAGCGTGCTTAACACTAACTCACCACCTTTATGCGAATCATACCTAAGTAGCTTGCCGAATCGTGACTTCAATCTTTCTCTGCTGAATTTCTCCTCGAACGACGTCTTCCGGAAGCTGTCTACGTTAGATGAAACAAAAGGACCTGGACCAGATGGTATTCCTCCAAATCTGGTTCAGAAATGCGCCGATCCGTTATCCGTACCAATTTTTCCGTAGATTATTTTTAATCAATCGTAAATGGAAGATACTTTTTCCACCGCATGGAAAATCGCATCGATCACACCAATCCCCAAATCCGGCGACTTGCATCGAGTGGAAAACTACCGAGGGATTTCGATTCTTAGCTGTTTGCCTAAGGTATTTGAGAGCCTCGTTTATGAGGTGCTTTATCAATCGGTGCATTATTGTATTTCTGAAGATCAACATGGATTCATGAAACGTAGATTTACGATCACCAATCTCATGACGTACGTTTCGAAGTTGGTTGCTAGGCTGGACAAACGTCAACAAGTCGATGCAGTTTTAGTAGACTAGCAAGGCATTTGATAGAGTACCGCACAAATTTGTCATCGAAAAAATGCGTCGGATAGGACTACCTGATTGGCTTTGCAAATTGATCAACTCTTATCTCGTAGACCGGACTGCTTACGTACGACTGAACAACGTGAACTCGACACCTTTTCGAATCACTTCACCTTTGATCTTTGTTCTTTTTATCAACGATCTTTGCGCTATTATTGAATCGGAGAAGCTGTTGTACGCCGACGATCTCAAAATTTTTCGTGCCATAGCTTCACTAGTTGACTGTTGTGCTCTCCTAAAAAAAACATCGATTCAATTTTAACGTGGTGTTATCAGAATGGTATGGCACCTGATATTTCCAAATGTAATATCATATCTTTCACTCGTAAACGTCAACCTATGAACTTCGATTATTGTATGTGTATTTCGCAACCTACGGTCTATACTATCCGATTATAATTGAAGTTCAATATCATGATGATTTTGCTTCGTTATTGTCAGATTTTGCCAGCAGACATTCCATTAAAAACGCATTTAAGTTGGTAAAAAAAAATCAAGTTTTGTTAATTTCGAAACAGTTGTATGCACCAAATTGCACTCAGTTTCTTCTAGAAGACAAGTATTGGACCGAAAAGTAGCAGAAATTGAAGGAGGAGGATGCATCCACCTAAAAAAACAGATTATACGAAGTATAAGTTGAAAAACTGATGAATATCATGACCGAAAAAAGTGTGCGCCGGCAGATGGGAGATACCGAGAATAAAGTAGAGTTTTTTCTTACAAAGAATGATAAATTTTTTTTTCAAATTTTTTCATGAATTATCATAAGATTATGTTCATTTCCTTCATAGAAAGATTCATAGACCAAACGAATGGTTTTTGAGATACGCGCTTTTGTAACTGTCATATTTCTAAATGAGGCCCTTGGAGCCAAAGGGGTATAAGTGCATGAAAGCTTATTTCGATTTAAATTGTTGTGTTTGGCAATTTTCCATATATTTTTCGAAAATTTGAATTTTGCATTGGAACGTAAAAGTATGTAAATAAAATTCAAAAATTCGGAAAAAATCATCAAATATAGTTTTAAATATGAAAAATCGGCATCATCAACTCAAAATCGACCATTATGTCACTTATACCCCTTTGGCTCTGAGCAGGATAGCTAGATTCTTTAGGTATGCTACTCCGTTGCTTGCATATGTATTAGTAGGCCAACCAAAAAATAGTTATAGAAATTCCACAAAAATGTATGGAATTTTTTTAAACTATTGGTTTTCTAGAAAAACTACTAATTTTAAAATTCTGAAAAAAAATATAAAAATGTTAACCAATGTATTTACAATTCATTAAGCGCTTATGCGGTTGAAAAACATAATTTTTACGTGGATTTTTTATTGAATTAAAAAAATTGCTTTTTGCTAAATTCCTAATAACTGATTGTTTTTAAATTTTGTTGGACCTAAAATAAAGTAGCATTCATTACAAGTTGCAACAAGTCATTTTTTAGCATATCTTTACCACTATATTTGCAAAAATGCTTTCCGAAATTCGAATATTTTGCAGAAATATTGCTAAATTTCCAAAAAAAAACTATCTCGTAGTCAGAATATTGAAAGCATTAGAACATAAATTTTACTTATTTCAACACATGTTATTTCAAAGAATGCGACTGTATACTTATTTGAACAATAAGACATCTCAGTTTTCCATAAATTGTAATTTTGTTTCAAATCCCATACATATCGTTCGAAATTCCATAACTATTTTTGAACCTGCGTTTACACGGCTCTGTCGATTGAGGTTAAGCGCAATGTTTTACCTTATTCTCTACCTATCTTGGGCTCTGAGGGCCTCAAATGCATTAAGCTTTATCTCCAGGTTAAGTAGAAAACAGAGTTCAAGCGTCGAAGGTTTTTTTTCCGCCGATTGCTTGGATTTCTTCAAGGCGGAAGCAGGTCGCGGAAGAAGAGGTTTTGTTCAACAGAGGAATCAAATCAGTTAAGTATAACTTGTTGTTGTTGTGTTTTAATTTGGTTGGCTTTAGTGTCAAACTCATATCGCCAGTTAAGTATAACTTAGGACTTAGAGCATGGATGGCCCGCGGCTGTCTTTTTGTGGCCTGCGAAGCACTTTTTGAAATTACCATGTTCTCAGAATTGAAAGTTTTCCTTGGTTTATACAGTGAGCGAAATAAGAATAGCACCACTTGTGTTTTTCAAAAAAAAAAAAAAAAACAAGATTATTTCTTAAAATTTACCGTGTAAAAGTGAATACTAATGCTTATACGAGTTATTTGAATAGGTAACTGTATTTTAAGGAGTTTTCTAGAATTTCAAAAATTTTCAAAGGTTTTAAAAGGGGGTTTTGAGAGATGCTCCTCTCAAGGAATATGATATTTGAGCTATAATACTTTATCAAACTGCTTTATTTCTTCATTATCATTCATAAGTATGATGCAAATTGACGAAACAAAGATTTGAGGTTGAATTTGAGTAAAAAAACAGGCTTAAAATTCAAAAATACTAATGTTTTAAATAGTCAAAGGCTATTTCTCTAGTTTCAAGTCATAGATGGCAGCACTATCTTGCAATTGAACCGTATTGATGGCCATTTTCGAATATCTGGGATTAATTCAGGTGTGCAGGAAGATTTTGGTCAAGAAATAAGTACTTGGTACCGTGTGACCGCCTTGAAAATTCTAAGATCGCAATATCAAAAAATAAGAATTTCATCAAGGATAAATGTGAATTTCTTGGACCAATAATCAGAATAATTTTGTGTTTTCCGATGGAGCTTGGTAAACCAGATAACTAGCAGTATTATTGGTATGATTTGAAATTGAATCGGAAGTTGAGATGAGCAGGAATTTTGGCGGTGGTATATTCTTGTGCTGGTGATTTTTTTTTTGCAAATTCGGAAAAGATTTCTGCAGCGTGAACTCCAACAAAACTGTGTTGGAAAACTACCTCAAAATGATGAATATGGGCCTAAATAAACCTGAAAAATCAATATTGAGATTTAATTTGGTTTGAACGGCAAGATAGTGCTGCCATCTATGACTTGAGACTGAAAAAAGTGATTTTTACTGGAAAAAAACTAAGATTGAATTCCAACCGTTTTTCTGATAAAAAAAAACCCAAAATATTTGATTCATTATTTCACGTCATTTTAATGAAGAAAGTAAGTAGTTTGGTAAAGAATTACAGCTCAAATATCAAAATTCTTAGTTCTAAAAGAACATCTCTTAAAACACAGGTTTTAAACCTTTGAAAATCTTTGGAATTCTATAAAACTCCTTAAAATACAGTTACCTATTCAAATAATTCGTAGAAGCATTATTATTCACTTTTACACGGTAAATTTTTAGAAATAATCTTGTTTTTGTTAAAAAAATACAAGTGGTGCTATTCTTATTTCGCACCCATTTTTCCATAGTTTTGGTCCTCAACGCCAATTGCAACGTCCAAAAAAAGTAAACTTCTGCTTGATTTATCCGTTAAACAATTCAAAACAATTTATAGAAGAACATTTTGGTTATTTTCAAACATTCATATTTTAACAAGCAAAACGCATAGTGATGCTATTCTTATTGCGCTCACTGTATCATTTGAAATAAATGTACCTAAATCTCCTTGGTTTGATATAAAGTAATTCTTCAAAAAGGTTACCGTCGCTGAAAAAAGGATCAACTAAAATTTCAATCAAAAGATTTTAATCCTCAAATTGTACAAAATTTGACACATCCTCAGGGGAAAAGCATTTTCGCTGACATAACTGATTTGCTATATATTCGTTTCAGAGATATGCTTAAAAAATTAAATCTTGCAATTTTTAGAACTTGGAATATATAAGATTACAACTATTTCTAACATCATTCAAGAATGTCTTCGAGTATTTGATATTAAGGGGGTCTAACACTTTCAAAAAATCGATTTTTTTATTTTTTTATTTTCTTATTGTAAAACATTTCAAGAATGTTATGTTAAATTTTCAAGTCAAAACTGTAGAAATTATAGGCCTTTATCTCTTCTCATCTAATACTGCAAGAGAGAGAGAGAGAGCAGAAACTTCAAACTCGTTTTTCTCGAAAGCACATTTTTAAAGCCCGTGGACATCGTCATTTGAAAACTACTTCACCGATTCTTTTCAAATTTGGAACATATTTTCTACATATAAAATACCAAACCCCAACGTTTTTCTTTTTTTTTTTACTTTGGGGAGATTTTATTGATAAAAAATGGCAAATTTTTTCGTGAAAAATCGTAGTTTTTATTTCAAACAGCCACAAAAATTTCATAAAATTTTTTTTTAAGTTGAATAAAAACGTTGGGGTCCAGAAAAACATCTAAAGTGCTCCGTCACCGGCTCATTTTTCAATATTTTTCTACGAAAAAATAACTAAATGTTCTTTTATCAATCTTTGTATAATGCAAAAAATTTGAATACATTTTTTTGGACGATAGCTCTAAAAAAAATCGTGAAAATGGAGTTTTTTTACCCGTTAGACCCTACCCCGCCCCCCCCCCCCCCCCCCTCAAAGATTTCAACTCACTTAACGATTTTGATGCAGACTGTGACACGATTCGAATTTTGCTTTAAAAAATATCAGAGATTCAAATTGGTTTTAATGTTTTCTGAAATTCCGTCAAATTTACCATTTTTACAGGATTGCTAAAAATTGACAAAAAACAAATAACTGTGACTAGTTTTCTCAGATAACAAAATTATACACGGTTTTCTGAATAGTTGTTAATTGAATTTAAAGCATTGTTTTCAAAATCTTTAAAATGTTCTATAGTTTGCCAAAAAAAGCACAAGTTTATTTAATGAAATTTTACGTATTTTCAAAAGTTATTTGGATAACAAGAGAAGACAAAGAAAATTTTGTTTTAAAAACATCGAAAATCCATCAACATTTTTCAACATTTGTTTATTATTAGAAAACTCGAAGCTCTGGTACGAATGTATTTAAAATTTGTTATTTTTTTTTTTTGGTTCGTAATTTGTAATTTATTAACTTCAACGCAGCTTGTCGTTTACAATGAACTATTAGTTTAGGTTGAGGAAATCAACTCAACGAAAGAGCTCATGAGGTCCGTGCTTATAAGTTACTTAATCTTTTAAATGCCGATAACAGTCTATGAACAGTACAATTTTGCAACAATGCCATTCCTTTTTTTTTAACCGGAGACCAGTAAATCGCTCAAAAGAATTCGTAAAAAGATGCAAAATGCAAAAAATTTCTTACTAAGATAAACCTGTACTTGAAGCAGGCATTTTTAATTTTCATAACGTATTCTGTTTTTTTTTCCTGGAATATTAAAGAAAAATTACTTGTTAGGCCCGCGAGCAAATCTCATATCCAAAATTTGCCTGCTTGTTTAAAATGTTGGCCACCCATGACTCAGAGCATTGATCATTTTAAATTTCATTATATAAAATAGTAAAATTGCTTAACTCTTTTTTGGGGATTCGTGGGGTGGCAGGACAGGTCATCAAACGAGCGGAAAACTGATATACAATGGATTGTGGGTTCAAGCCAGCCGGAGTATCTCGGCAAATTTGGGATCTTGAGTAGGTAACTTAGGTACCTTTCCAGGATTCTTCATTTGGTTTGAACAGTTTGAAGGGAGTGAGATGAGTCCATCCAACCTGTCCGAAGCTAGTGGTAACGGACCCTTTGGTAGTGCTGCGACTATTGTAAATTAGTTAAGCATGAACAATATTTGAGTGTGCGATCGAGACTTCCCGTTCCGAATCGGGTCGGAAGACCTATCAGCCACTGGTGGGTTCCATATACATACATACATACAATTATGTGGACTGCCCAGAATAATTGTCGTTACTTCCGTTTAACGCTCATGTAAGATCAACTCGGACGCAGGAATTCCTCAGACTTACTACTAGACGAACCCGATACGGACAAAACCACCCTTTGCAGGGTGGCCACAACATTTTCATTTTGAAATTCCCAGTTTTTTCCCGGTTTTCCCGGCCAAAAATTCAAGGTTTTCCAGTCTTTTATTATCTATTTTCGTCGGAATATAGCAAAATTTTCAACATATTTATTTAATTGACTTGGTTGTTTCATGACACTCAAATCATTGAACACTAAGACAACTTGATTCTATTTTAAGGTTTTCATCACATTTTTTAAAGGATAAAAAAACATCCTACACAAAATCGTTCTGGGTTAAATCATGTTTACAAAAAAAAATTAAAAATGGTGTGTCAGGACTTTTCAAACAATCATTCGTTATGTGAAATTCTATCATTTTTTTCATATGTTTCAGATACCAAGTGCGTTACTACAGCTCACAAAATCCACGTCTCTGAATATTCGAAACTTTTCTGAGGGCGTTCAATCATGTCACAGTAAATTCAGTTAAAATGTTGTTTCCAGAGGTTTTACATTCGGTAATAAATGCATCTTCAAGTGTATATATAAATTTTTACTAAAAAGTTATCTCTATGATTCACAGAGGATTGTTTATAATTTCCCCATGTTTTTCAAAGTACCGGGTAATTATGAACACTTTTTTTAGGCATTGTTTGATTATCTAAAATTATCTTTAATGTTTTAATGTATGTATGTATGTTGGACCCACCAGTGGCTGATAGGTCTTTCGACCCGAGTCGGTACGGGAAGTCTCGATCGCACATTCAAATATTGTTCATGCTTAACTCATCAACAATATTCGTAGCACTACCAAGGGGTCCGTTACCACTGGCTTGGTACAGGTTGAACTCATCTCACTCCCTTCAAACTGTTCGAAACAAATTAAGAATCCTGGAAAGGTACCTAGGTTACCTGCTCAAGATCCCAAATTTGCCGAGATACTCCGACTGGCTTGAACCCACAATCCATTGTATATCAGTTTTCCGCTCGTTTGATGCCCTGTCCTACCCCCCACGAATCCCAATAATAGAGTTGAGCTATTTTACTATTTTATTTAATGAAATTGAAAATGATCAATGCTCTAAGTTATACTTAGCTGATTTGATTCCTTTGTTGAACAAAACCTCTTCATCCGCGACCTGCTTCCGCCTTTAGAAAATCCAAGCAATCGACGGAAGAAAAACCTTCGGCGCTGGCACTCTTATTTTTCTACTTCATCTGGAGATATTTTCCCAACACACCAAGAATTTTCATTATTTTTAGGTTAATTATTCACTACAATGACTAACTTCAAAAAAAATCCTAATAAAGGAAAACAAAAATGTAATTTAAGTAGTGCCGAAGAAAAATGCTGCCGCAAAAAAAAAACTACCGTTCTCGAGCCAAATTATCTTTAATGTTTTAATGTGTACCAATAATCATCAAGATGTTGAGAATAAACCGCTATACATAACTTTATCAGTTTTTAAAAATCTGTACATATGAGATTGAAGGACATGATTCCCTGTTCCTTTGTGAATCTAAAAATTTCCCATGACTAATTAAGGGTAAATTTTGAAAAACCATTACTCCTATCTAGACCCAGTGTTGAGATTTATCTAGAAATATTGCCAACACTAAAAATTGATACGTAACAAGAATCTAAACAGCGCTCATTATTACCCCAAATTCATCAAAGTAATTATGAACAGGTAAGACCAAAAAAAAAATCTTTGTTCATAATAACCTCAGTTGACCCTATACCGTTTTCCGAAAAACTTGTCTTCTATTATCAACCAATTTTAATAAAGATTTTTTTTTAATATTCAGTAAAAATTTTCTTCAATATTCAGTAAAGATTTTTTATATTGAAAAGCTCAATAATTAAAAAAAAAAACAAATAAATTTTTTTAAACGTTGTTATAATTGTTATTCGTACAATTGAGTTTTGGAGTTTTGGCACAGTTAACTTTCAGACAGTGAAAACTCATACCTACTATTTTTTGCTTGCAGTCCACGATGTACTTGAATGCAGAACATGGAAATCATGATCTATATTTTGACTTTGAAAGTTAAAAAAAAATATGGACAACGAGTTGCATCATCTTGATTTAACATTTTTTGAGATTATTTAACAGCATATTAAAGTTTGAGATGAAGGAAAATTGAAAACATTTAATTAATTCAGATTCACCCATTGTATTTTTTTATTTCAAATTAAGGAATTCCAATTTGGAAATTAATATTTAAACAAAATGCATAAAGAATTCAAAATAATGCAATCTAAATTTAAATCTAAAAATTAGAAACAATTATTTTTGATTTTCATAGCGTAGTAAACTTATATTTGTAATTGTAATTTATAATTTTGTAGTTTTAATTGAATTTTAAGTTCAGGCTACAACTATTTTTAAAAAATTTTTTTGCATGACTCAGTTCTGTAAACAATTGAAAAATATATTTATAATTTAAAAAAAGTGATTTCATCCATAATTTACACAAATCTATTTCTTGCAAAATAAAATATTTTTGCATTAAAAAATTCTTAACGTTTTTATGGTTCATTCAGTAGATGTTAAGCTTTGTTGTTTGTTTGTTTGTATGTATGTATGTATGTATGTATGTATGTATGTATGGGAACCCACCAGTGGCTGATAGGTCTTTCGACCCGAGTCGGTACGGGAAGTCTTGATCGCATATTCAAATATTGTTTATGCTTAACTCATCAACAATATTTGCAACACTACCAAGGGGTCCGTTACCACTGGTTTGGGATAGGTTTGACTCATCTCACTCCCTTCCAACTGTTCGACACAAATAAAGAATCCTGAAAAGTAACCTTCACATGATTCTAAATTTGACGAGATACTCCGGCTGGCTTGAACCCACAATCCATTGTATATCAGTCTTTTGATCATTTGATGACCTATCCAACCCCCCACAATTCCTCTTTTATAGAGTTAAGCTATTTTGAATTTGTAATCAATGAAAAAGATCGATGATATATAAAAGAAAAGAAACCATAATGGAACGAACTCACCAATTTGTAGATATTCAGCAGAATCCACGATGAACATCGTGCTATGAAAGCTGTGCATATTTAGTGATTTGGCGGGCCTGCATCATCCGGCTTCTTAAGAATGAAGAATGATGACACTTTGAAACGCGAAGGAATAATAAATAATGATTCCTGATATTGTGAATATCTTTAGCCTGGTAGGATAAAAAAATTATTCGTTTTCTTGTAAATTCCACATCTATTAATTTATCAAACATATTTTGAAAAACAGAAAGACAACGCAAGCAACGAAATGACCCATTTAGTAGATGGTTAGCTTTGTTATGCAGAAAAGTGTGAATTTTATTTCAGTAAAAAAGTTACAGTTAAATGTTCAACATATATTTTTATTTTAAGTCAGTTTCTTGGGGTTAAATTATGTCTTGTATTAAACTGTGTCCGGTTTAATTGGAAACAACCCCTGTATCAGGGAGAAAAATCTTAGTTTTTGCAACCACGCGCTAAGCTTAGGCTAACTCTAAGGATTTATGCAAAAACCAATTTGAAAAGTGTACGAATAAGCTTTTGAAAAGCAAAGAGACTTAACAGTGTAGATACATTTTTTTTTAAACTATGAGCTTAGCAATGAAATGCAGATTTCAATGAAAAAGCCATTGTTTTAAAAATTGATTTTACCGTCTTGAATTCGAATCATTTGTCAGATTCTATCAAATCAAGTGATGTTGGGTTTTACTAAGTTTGGAACTAAATCAATCATTTATAACTAATAAACAGACAACCCTCTATAAAAAAAAACAAAAACTTATTTGACATCAATTCATTATCCTTCATTTGATAGAGGATTAATATATTACCTACACAGTTAGAAAAATCCACGTAGATTTACATGCCACTGCATGGGTAGAAGGGAATCGCGTTATTACATGTATCAATACTGTTCGTTACATGTAAATTCCCAATCCCATTGATCTTGATTGTTTACTGTAGATTTACATGCTCAACCTCACTTTTATTGATATTTTGTTTTAAGGAGTGTTTGAAAAAAAAAAATAAACAAATCAGCGATATTATTAATAAAGAACCTTTATTCAGTTTGTTTGCATACACTTCACTGATCTTTTCGACACTTGACACAAACGCCTTACGGCGCTTTTCAATTCTCCCAGCGACGGAAACGACGACAGGTGCCGGAGAAAATTGAATCCATCAAAGTTATTTTCTGCAAAATAACAAATTTACAATCAATACAAGTTGTTGAAATACCCACATTTCCACACACATACCTTCATAAATAGATTGCATTTAGTTTTCACGAACGTTGCTGGCTAGAAATCTTATACGCACCACCTCCAACTCGACCAGAAGCAAACAGCACACGAACAGGTACAAAAAAGAACGGATGAACGTTGCCAACGCTGAGTTTTACATGAAATTGCACGAGAATTTCATCGCAGTCGTCAAAATGCTATAGTCATTTCCATATTCTTTCGGCGACGATGCGAAAATGTGTAACGTAAATTTACATTTTTCTTTCTGTGTAGCATTTCTAGTTTCAATGAAACAATACTTGAAAAAAAAAATCTTAAGGTGTTAAAAATACAACAAAACAACATACAAAAATATAACTATTTTTGACATCATTGAAAAACATTTATGAGCATTTGGTATCAAAGATTCAAATTTCATAAACAACTTTGTTGTAGACTGCGATTTTTTTTTACTTATGCTTTGAAAAAAATATTTTATTTATTTTAATTTAAAAAAAACCAAAATATCTTTTAATTCTCATATTTCACCATACTGTGATGAATAAACTCAGTTTTCTCAGAAGATTAAACTAGTCGCGGTCTTCGGAAAAATTTATCATTGATTCGTAACCTTCGATTTAGAAAAGTTCTAAAATGTTGATACAAAAATTCAAAAATCACCCTTGAATTCCAAAAATAAGAGCTAGCAGAAAAAAACCAAACTGCATATTTGGATATGACGCCCTCAAATTAGTCAAATCAGCTCTTAAACCCTCTTCAAACGGAAAAACGTAAATTTTATCGCCTTGTACCATCGAAAAGAAAAAAGTAAAAATGATCAATTTTATCGCAATATGTTGTTATTTTGTTAAAATGCTTTACTCGAAACAAAAATATGTATATTTAAAGTGAAGTACTATGCAACGTTGAAACATTTTAACATTTTTAAAGGATTTGCTTAGTGTCTTCTACCGACATAAACACACCCTCATAAAAAAGCTTATGAAAATTCTGAACCATGTTACTTTACTTATGTAACTTAAATTTCATATGAGTATTCAATTTCAATTTTTGTCACGATTTTCGCAAATTTTCAAAGGAATCTCAACATATCCAAGCTTTAAAAATTGTAATTCGAAATTTTCTGGATAAATTATGACCAGTTATCGAAAAATGTTAATTTATCACTCGAAAATTGGAAGAGACGAACCAGCCCGAGGCTGAAAGTCTCTATAATAAAGAAAAAAAACTCGAAAATTGGAATACTAGCATCTTTTTAAAATTTCCAAATTTAAAACAAAAATTAAACTTTGATTCGTTTGTTTTTACATGATTGATAGTTTTTAATGAATCATGATGTGCGATACTTGAAAAAACATTTAAGAGACTTCTGGGAATTCTCATCTCTTTCTTTGAGGCAGTTTTAAACTCTGGGTTTCGGTAAAATTTATGATTTTTTTTCAATTTAGAGGGGTTATTGAAGAGAGATCAGAGAAGTTAATAAATTTAAAAACTTATGAAATTCCTTTGAACTGTTCAATTCTGTCTTGAAAATTCAAATTAATATTCTGAACGGGCTTGTGATATAGCAGTTGGCAAGTCTGTTGTCTCCTGAGCCGATGTCCGCGAGTTCGAGCCCAAGAGCAAACATCGAACACAGTTGGACCGGATAAGTTTTTCAATAACGATCCGCTAACCTCACCGTGGATAAAGTCGCGAATGCCATAAAGATGGTAAAACGACTATAATCGAAACAAAAAAAAATTATTCTGAATTTTGAATTTTGGATTGAATCCCTGATCTTGGAACCAAAACTGATTCCTTTTGTCAATTTTCCCGGTTTTGGGTCTAAATTCCCGGTTTTTTCCCGGTTTTCCCGGTTCGATTTTCAATTCCCGGTTTTTTCCCGGTTTTCCCGGTTCTGTGGCCACCCTGCCTTTGGATAAATGTTGTGCTTGTTTTGATGAAATAGTTAGTAACATTGATTTTAATATTTCTAAGGTGTTCAAAAGAAGAATAAGATAGTATCTTTTTGTTATCTGCAAAGATTAAATATTTAAAATAAATTAAATGAAAGGCTTTTCCTTGTTTCGAAACAGTGGAGCTCCGTACACAATCAGTGAAAATAAGACGCATCTGGAACAATTAAATAGGGATTTTCATCAAATTTCAAACACAATTTGTTTTCGATATATGACATGTTTTGAAAAGAGTGGGAAGAATGGTTGCTTCATCAAAATGAGCAATATTAAAAATAACACAATTTAAACAATTTTATTTTTAATTGTTTTATTTTTATTTTTTATCAAATTTTTTTCAGTCATGAATATCCCATTACTTAATTTTTAAATTGTGAGGGTTCAAAAAGACAATCAATGTAAAAATGACATCACTTGAACCATTTTCGAATATTTTCTTTTAATTTTGCATTTTTTACCTGGAAGTATTATGGCATTGGATGATTAATCCTTATTTGACATAAAAAGATGATTTATTTCTTTGAATTCTTTTTAGGATGTTTTCAAACGGAGGAGTTCGAGTGAAATTCAATTTAGAATACGACCATTTTCAAAAGATTGTGATCAAATTTTTAACGCAAACTTGTTTTTACATAGCACGATGTATAGGTTAGTGAACAGAAGAATGTGATATTTGATGTCGCAAATGTGGAAAAAATTATCATAAGAATTCTGAAGACTAAACTAACCAGTGGAAATAAAATAGATAGACTAGTGCTCATATGAGTCTTTCAACAGGAATCTGATTTTGAAGTTTGTGTTCTGCAACAAAAACAGTTACCTGAAATCTCAATATGACATAGAAAGGGAAATCTGAATCTGATTGTAAAATCTTGCACAGAATTTTGACTTTAAAAACTGAATCTGCAATCGGAAATCAGGATCTGAAATTTGGATTTAAAATCAAATTATAAAATCACAGTCTAAAATCTATCTTGAGAAAAGTTTGATTTAAGTTTTCAATATTTCTACAAAATTAAATGAATATTTATCTATTGAGAGTTCGACACCTCAAAACTTCAAAATCATTCCACTATTTCGGTTTAACGAGTGTATTGTGTTGATGCAAGTGGAAGACTCCCTCAGGATCGAAAATCTGTGGGGGTGGTTGAACGAACAATCACATATTGGGTATAATGCAATGCTGCTTGCTGCCATCCATAAGCATTCGATTTTCTTTGATTGCAGATCATTGTTGGTAACAGCTGCTGCTGCTGTTACTCTTCTACCTTTTTTGCCACTCACAAAAACCACCGACATTGCAGACTGCAATAAAAAAGTTTTCTGGGGAAATATTTTCTTTCGTCAGCTTTATCGTCGTCGTCAGTACCCAGATATGTTTTCCAGCTCATGTTGGCTTTTTGTATGAAATCATTTTCATGTTTTGGGGTTTTATTGAAGATTTGCTTGGTTTATGTCTCAGCAGCTATGGTATAGAATTTGGAACGTTACTAAATACCCATTGAGGTTATTCAATCATTTGCTATGCAGATCAGTTTTCAAATTCCAACCAAAGGAACGAATGATAGAAAAAAAAAATGCTTCAAACAAGTGGGACCCTTTCACCATCGCCCATTCAAAAACGATGTTATGCTATTGATAATTTGGGTTGGAGAGTTTTGACTTTTCAACCAGTTCAATAGCTTCAGCCCCATCCAGTCAGCGTTTTTTCTTCGTTCCGTACAAGAACATTAACATCATCATCATCATCACCATCATCCATGTCGAAGTTTTCCCTCCTCGGTTCAAGCGAGGTCAGCTGTTCCAATCGTTCCAGGGGGATGAAAAGCGAATCGCGAAAACTAACTACTGGCAATTTGGCTGGAATTTGAACTGAAACGTGATTTTATTTGGAATGCGTCCAGTTTCAATAATAAAAAAGAGACACGGACCAGGGAGATAACAGTGAGGGAAATCAACAAAAAAAAATCAAGCTGGAAAATTAAGAATCGTGAGTACCTACAGTGTTTTTCCATTCCAAAAGTGATATGAGAGCCGAGAAGGGAGATTTATTAGCAAAATTAGGAGAGTCAACATTGGAAAAAAATCATAAAATGAAATACTTATAGCAGTGGTTTTCAAAGTCAGTTTGCCCTTGCACAAATAACGAAAAAGTTAATTAAATTTGAATACTAAGATTTATCTTTTGAAATTTCACAAAAACGAATACAGAAAACAGATTTTTATGAATTGTCACATGGTCACATATTTCGCAATATGTCTCTACTATACACAATTTTCGTCGGCACCTCATTGATCAATAGTAAGAAGTAGGCATGACAAGGTTCAAAATGAACTTGGTATCCTTTTTCTAACTGTACAAGGAACTGCAAACAAATTTGTTTTTAAACAATTTAAAATGGAATCTTATCGTTGAATAAAGAATTTGAGTTTTTTTTCGCAGGATTTTGGAAACACAGATCAGAGAATAAAAATGTTGAATGAAGATTTTTTTCAGAGACAGCGAGAATTTTTATAAATTTGTCTGCTTCTTACAAAACCAACGGAATACGATAACAATAACACGGCACAAAAGACCGAGTCAATTTGGGGACATTTTTGAATTTCTCAACCCCTGGAGTCTAAAATGTTTCATTTTGGTCCAAAACTCATCCATGATTTTTTGCAGAATTACATGAGTGAATTTGTACTTTTAGGTTTTATGGGAAAATTGAATATTTTGAACTGAAAAATCAACATCATTTTTGTTTCATCTGTGAAACCGAGCGAGCTGAAGGTTTTTGTGCGTATTTATTAATTCTTTGAGGAAATTTCCCGCTGAATAACTTTGTCGAAGACTGTAACTTCGTGTCTTATTAGGCAAAAAAGTTATTAGCTGTTTAACAGGGGTATGTCTTTTCACATTGATTAACAATAAATTCAATTGACATCACTGCTGGTGCCTTGCGAGGTATTGCATGAAAAGTAGTCATGCAATACCTCGCTAGGCACCCAGCAGTGATGTTAATTGAATTTATTATTTTTCAATGCCAAAAGACATGCCCCCATTCAACACCTAATAACTTTTTTGTCAGATAAAATACGAAGTTACAGTCTTCGACAAAGATGTTGCCTTTTTTTCAGATTCTTGCAGCAAGTAGTTGCCACTAGTCGATTTTTCACTTTTCACATTTTTTTCCAACTCCGCGCTCTTACTTTTTTTGGCCAAGTGTCAATTTTTGAACCATATTTTTTTCCTTTTTGCCAAAGATTGTTTGGTATATGCATAGTTCCCAAGTAACAATTTTAGCTTTATTATGGTCAGCAAAATATCGTTTGGACTATCGCATTAATCTTCATAAAAAGCTAAAGCGCATTCTATAACATCACCTGGACTCTAATAAAGCCAAAATCAGGCTATTTGGCCCTACCCTAGAAACGTCATCAAGACGTATAATTGTTGGTCATCAATGTTGGTCACCAAAGCTTTTAAAAAGCTATTATAAAACATGTTAGAAATTTTTGTTTCTTTCGGTTCAGTCAGTTCTCGGAGTTTTTTTTTTAATTTTTTCCAGCAACCATAATGGTTGATGAATGATGATTGCATTATTCAGATATGATCTGGTAAAATTAATAGCTAAAAAAAACAATGTTTTAACCATATATTGAGCTTCTTTTCTACAGCCAGTCAAGATTTTAGGTAAAATGTATATGAAATAGTATCTTAAAATAAATGCGCCTCGTCAAATCTGATGGTCAATCATGATGGAATTGATGGAAAAAGGCCTGAAAAAATTTTTTCCAATGCTTGCACTGTGAATCCATCAACATGGCGTCATTTGGTGCCCTTCGATTTTGCAACCAACATGGCGTGAGTCGATTCATAGTTTTATTATGGTTTAATGATGACCCCAAAAAAAGCTACGATTTGACGTTTCTCTCGCAAGCCAACCACTTACACGCTAAGGTTGAGTTCCTCGTTTCTGAGTTGTTAATCATTAGTACAGTAAATGAGGACAGACTTTTTGAATGAAAAGCGATTGGTTTTGAATGACCCGTGGAATAAATCATGAGTTGAAGTCAAATTTCGTTGCCTGACGCCATCTTGAAATCCAAGATGGCGGCTTCCGCTGAACTTTAAAATGGTGTAAATGACTTGAAATCGCCTGAAACCCCAACAAAATGGGTATCGGGTGAAAGGGCTAAAAGAGTAGAACTTGAATTTCGCTATCAGACGCCATCTTGAAATCCAAGATGGCGGCACCCGCTCAACTTTTAATGCTTAATGCTGACAAAAAGTCGCATTAAACCACCACTATACGGGTATTGGGTGAAAGGGCTAAACTAGAAGTCGATTTTTTTCTTTCCGACGCCATCTTGAAATCCAAGATTGCAGCTTCCACTGAATTTAAAATACTGTTAATCAATGAAAATCGCTTGAACACAACTTTTTTCACGTAATACTACATTAAAACTACTATTTTAAGACAATTTAGATCATTTTAAATCACTTTTATTATTTTTTCATTATGTTTCTAATGCATTTAGTACTTTTCTTGTTTTGTTTATAGTTTTTGTTTTTTTTGCCATTTATGTAATTCTATTATTCCTATCATGCTATTATGTTTAAATTGTATTGGTCTTATTCTTGCGAAAACTATAAGGTTATGTTGTTTCTGTTAACCGTCTGATTTAGGCACATGTGCCAAATTCGATGTTGCCAAAATCGAATGTTGCCAAAAACGAACGGGGTCTGTATTGTGGGGGTTTTTGTGGGATTTTCAGTCACTTACAGATTTTCAGAGAAACGCGAAAACAGATATTTGACTTCTATCATTTAGCCTTAGCACCCAATACAATATATTTGGGAGTTTCATGCTATTTTCATTCATTTACAGTATTTTTAAGTTCAGCTGAAGCCACCATCTTGGATTTCAAGATAGCGTCAGAATGCAAAAATAAACTTTTTATAGCTTATCCCAATTGACAAACACCCATATTTTGGAGGTTTCATGCGATATTCAATGATTTAGAGCATTTTTAAAGTTTATAGAAAGCTGCCATCTTGGATTTCAAGATAGCAATATTCGACTTCTACTCGTTAAGCCCTTCCACCCACTACCACCTGGGTTTGATGTCATTTTAAGTCATTTACTACATTTTAAAGTTTAGCGGAAGCCGCCATCTTGGATTTCAAGATGGCGTCAGATAGCGAAATTCAACTTCTACCGGTTGATTTCTTTCAACTTATACCCCTATAATATAGGTTTTATACGATTTTCAGTCATTTACAGTATTTTCAAGTTGAGTGGTAGCCGCCATCTTGGATTTAGGATGGCGACGGGCAACGAAATTTGACTTCTACTCTTATTCTACTCTCTTATTACTTTCACCTAATAACCATATTGTGAAGGTTTCACGATATTTTCAGTAATTTACAGCTTTGAAAATAAATGCGGAAGCCGCCATCTTGATTTATCGATGGCGTCAAGCAACAATTTTTTTTCCTACTATTTGGGCCCTTTCACTCAATACTCATATTGTAAAGATATTCATACCACTTTCGGTGATTTCAAGTTTTCAAAGATGTATTTTTTAAATTTTAACTCAAAACCAACACGCATAACTTACCAAAAATGTGTAAAAATGGGAGTTCCAATTCAAATATGTGCTATCTAATCTGAGCGTGTCCTGTTTTGACATCTTGATCGAGAACTGTCACTAAGTTTTATGGTGGTTTAATAATCATGCACTGAGTGCTATTATAGAACATGCAAAAGAAAGCTTGGAGCAAACTTCTAGGTTTGTGTTTTATTATAGTTTAAAAAAAGCATTCACAACTCTTTCAAAATAACTAAAACAGCATGTTTAATGAAAGTTTTATTAGCGTTTTCAAAACCATCTGAAAACATATGGTCGAAAAAAAATTATAAGCATTCTGCATGACCATAATAAAACCGCCATAAAACGAGCTGCACAAAAAAATGCCATAATTAAACCATGATAAAACTTCCTAATGCTAGTTGACATAATCTGTGTTACTTGGGTTAGCTAGTATAGAACAAAGGTGTTACAATTCATGGGAGTTTTTCATCAACATGCCCTCTAGCCTAAAATTTCAACACCTTTCAAGCTTTCTCCTATTGGCACACTAATGCCCACCTTTCTTTCATATTTCCAAAAAAATTCTCCCTAGTTTCTCATTCGGCCAAGCATGCCATTTAAAATTAGAATCGAAACACAAATATTTGTAATGTTATAGAAATCTCTACAAAAAGAATAGAATAAAAGCTAACAATATGGGGGGATGAATCTTAATCGGACTGGATTTAGGGGTGCCTTAAAATTTCGGTTTTCTACCCTAAAAAATCACCAAAGAAGCTCTTTTGATCCCCCTAGTAATGGACGCTAACTGTTCTCAGCACGTCTCGCAGCAAAAAGGAAAATATAACAAATTGCGATAAAAAATTATGTCATGCTGAGAACTTGAAAAAAAAATTATTTAAACGAGGGAATGTAACGATACAACAACTTAGCTTAATACTTCATGAATCTCAGTGGAAAGATACTTCCTATTAAAAGATACATGTTGTACGTTTTTTTACGAAAAGAGCGGAAAATCATGTACTTTGTTTTAGTAAGATTAAGTGTTAAAAAATTTGAAGAAAAATATTTATGAAAAACTTTCAAATCTTCTTCCATATGCATAATCACGTGTTTGGACATACGCCGGGATAAAAAAAGGGCTGTGTTATCAGCAAAAAGACGGGGTATGCCGTGCAGGGAAAGTCGACTGACATCATTTATGTACAGTAAAGAAAAGGAGTGGTCCTATATTGCTGCCCTGCGGAACCCTGACGTCCAATTTTTCGAGAGATCTCCTTGCATCTCCTAAACAAACAAATTATTTGAATACCTCCGTTTCAATGTATCAGCAATACCTTTTACTCCATAACATTCTAGTTTTTTCAGTAACATTTCGTGAGGTTTTTTTCTTAATCAAGGAAAAGACCACCTACAATATTCCTTGAATCTATGTTTTCCATCACGAAGTCCGATAACTCACAGATAGCTGGCAGTGTACTGGCACCAGATTTGAAACCGTATTTAAGATTGTAAAGTACATTATTGCGGTCCAGGAAAGTATTGATTCTATTTATCAGAAGTTTTTCAAAAATATTACTGAAGACACTGAGTGTTGAGCTTGGGTGGTAATTACTAACTTTGAGAGGGTCACCGGATTTCAAAATTGATATAACTTTTGTGGTTTTCAAACATTCAGGATAGATACCTGATACTAAAATCTTATTAAAACATTCCGAAAGGATGTGTGGAAAACGTAAATAATGATATTTCATCATAAGTGTAGGGAATTTATCGGGACCACCCACTCCTTCTTTTATTTTCAAGTGATTTGATGACATTGATGACCTCATTAGCTGTTGATGGAAGCATGAAAAGAGAATTTGAAACACGGTCAACATTTGATAGACTCTTGCTAGTCGAATCAACAGTAATATTATTTGAAAGCGATTTTCTAATACTGGTGAAATAATGATTGAATATTTCACATACTTCGGATAGATTTTCTACAACCTTATCGTTATGTAATAGGTCTTTTTGCTCTTCTTTTAGTAAATTAAACTTTTTTCTTTATATGGCTGAGCATTTCTCGGTGAGTATCTTCAGGGTTTTTTAACTCTTTTGATGTAATTGTTTTTTTATTCTCATTAATATCCACAAATCGAGAGTCTTCCATGGGCAGTAATCGGAAAATGTAGTTTTACCCTCGGTTTCATTACATTTTCCAAAAAGTTAAGAAAAAAAACATGTCAGCACTTGTAAATTTTCATGCAAATGTGCCTTTCTTATCTTGTGTGATTTTCCCGAGGAATCGAATGATGGCTGTTTGAGCCAACGCAAGCTTAGGGAAATTGAGTAAGGCTGTTTTCATCCTCAATTCCCCTACATTTTTCAATTAATTCAGAATGAAAGAATGTCCGGACTTGAAAATTGTGGACTGACTCAAAAGATAGAAAGTAAGAGAGCGTCTGAAAATTGTTAGATGCCGTCATTTTTTGGTTATTTTCTCATATAATGGTCAAACACTTTGAATCAACTTTAAATTTGAATTTGAATCAGTAAAGCGAGATTTCAAAACAAATAGGTAATTAAGAAAACCTGAAATATTTTTAACAGTCCGTTCAGATATAAACCGTTATCTGTCCCAGATTTTTTTTACCCGTTGAAGTTCTAAAACTGTCAATTTGACACTGCTGACGCTTTCTCCCTTGTTTCTCCAGAGATGTACAAAATTAATAGTTTTGAAAACCTCGTGAGAGCAAGTTTACTAGTGTTGGGAAAAAGTGGTAGAAATTTTGACAATTTGAAAATTTTACCATGCAAAAATGTTTTCAAGATCTTTGGGATTTGTATTTTTTACAGCACTGTTTCTGTTTCAGCTGTATGTTATAGAAATACATATTGCTATTTTTGCATCACAGCATGCGAAACTATAACACGTGTTGTTAAAAAACTTGAAGGCCACAGATCTTGAAAATGTTTTTGCATGGCAAAATTTTCAAAATGTGCAAAAAGTGACAAAATTTTGACCACTTTTTTCCAACACTCAGTGAATTCGCTCTAATGTAACTCAAATATGTTTCTTAGACAACACACAAAATTTTCGAGGCCGGAAATTAGCAAAATTTTGCTCAAATTTGACCAGCTAAAATCTTAGCAATCAATTTAGCAATTTTTTCGAACTAAAATTTTAGCAAACGAGAGAAAAATTTAGCCGCCGCAATTTTTACTCACTTTTCTAGCAAAAACCGGAGGAAAAGATCGCACCGAACCTGAAATTGCAATATTTATTGTTTTTCTTTGCAATTCCAGAGAGAATGTTCGATTATTGAATAGATTGCAAAAATAAGTTCACTTTCAATTGATTTTTCTCTTTATTTCGACACTACATTTAACACTTTTCCTAAAATGGAACTTATTTAGTTCCGATCCTGGGAACGCGAAATGGCGATCGGCACCGGGATTGTGCCGAACGCACCGCATTGAAATTCCAGCTGTGGTCCCTTTTGATTTTCGGACTGTTGCAACAAAAACCCGGAGCCCCGCCGGCAGCAGCAACCTAATAGAAAAAAACATTAATTAAAAATTTGGAAAAATTTTACACTTCTTGATCGACTCTTACCTGTACGCATACACTATCGATTTGGCTACCATTTTGTCGTGAACTTAGCCACCAAAAGAACCGCCAGCATCGAATTTCCAGAACGGCACTGAATCACGTCGGTTTGTTTTTTTAGTCTCTACCGGCAGCGTCTGCTATCTAGAAATAAGGCGGCTAGAAAACCTTCGTTTTACTAAAATCGAGCAAGGTAAACTTTTTGATTACTTAAATCGAGTAAATTTAGCTTTTTGCTAAATCAAAAGTAAAAAAATATTTTTGCTAACGGAAAGTAACAGCGAATTTTTGCTAAGTGGAGCCCCGAAAGTTTTGTGTGAATACTCAGCTACAACTACTAATTTTAAGAGCAAGTTCACTTGTGTTGGGGGAAAGTGGCAGAAATGTTGACAATTGTAGCACATTTTAAAAACTTAACCATGCAAAAATGTTTTCAAGATCTTTGGGCTTTGTACTTTTTTAAAGCACTGTTTCTATTCCAGCCGTATGTAATAGAAATATTGCTATTTTTGCATCACAGCACGCGAGAATACAACACGTGTTGTAAAAACTCTTGAAGGCCTTCTCGCATGGTTAAGTTTTTAAAATGTGCTAAAAGTGTCCAAATTTCTACCACTTTCTCTCAACACCAGTGAAATTATTTAAAGTCTTAGAATTTTCGATAGTGATCGAAGTTATCGAAGAAGTCTCGATAGGATAGAATAGTTTTGGTCTGTCAGGCAAAGTGGTCAGACTGAAATTAATAAAAGCAAGTCCTTCAAGTTGAATTTCAAGAATTGTTTCATTTAGTTTATCTGGATAATACAGATCACAACAACGGGGTAAGGGGTGTACACCCCCTACTTTTCATTCATAAACCGACAAAATTGTTTTAGTCACAGTAGCAATTTTTTGAAAAGGGAATTCGAAAGGTTGAAGATATTAAATCATGCTGGTAGATTTTTTTTTAAGTTGAAGTAAGTATTTATCTAGTTATTTTTGTCAAGTCTTTTTATAATTTTTTTTTTATGTCGCCTAACACTAAGCAACAAAATAACTTATTTCGTTTGCATTTTTCAGAAAACTGATCCCAGTAATTTGTTTGTTGTTTACCTATCTTCCATATTTTGTTTTTCATAATCGGAAAAACTGTTAAATTTATTCATAGACCGATATTGAACTACTGAGTAAAGTAACTATACATATCTACGCACAGACTCTTATCGAATCCACAAATTCAATTTGACAGAAGCCAGAAATCGGCCGTTCATGACAGGTGTGTCTAACAGACTCCCCGGACACCGTTTAACCTAGCCAGATTGCCAATGTTAATTAGCCGGGGTTAGCGGTTCCCGGAGATTTTCCGTCCGGCGACCGCTTTGCGAAATTAATAATAATTTTTCCAACGCAAATCCTGCGTGTTTCGCCATGTTCACGCACACACAGCGAAACGGAAACCGTTCTCTTCGTTCGCTGCTGCTGGGGCAAAACAATATTGGAAAATCAATAAACATGCGCCCGTCCAACAGAGACCGACCGACCGACCAAAAACCGACAGAACCTAGACCGAGCCAGCTAGCCAGTCAGCCAGCCGTCCGTCTTTCGTCGTCCATTCATGGACGTTTTGGTGGGGTTACTACGGCCCTCGACCTTCCGGCCACATACGGTTGCCCTCCTACACCCCTTGAACTATCATAAAGTCCACCCCTGCCCGTTTAATGTTAAAACTCCAACCCCGGTTCGACTTACAAGATTGCGTTGCACCCAAGTCCGTGAAATCCTTGAAGGGTATTTTCCGCTTTTTGATAGATGGGATCCGCTTTCGCCAGTATGTGCCTGTACTGTATCGGATTAAATCCCACCAGGTATGTGAAAGGGGGCTCTGGTGCACTCCTGGGAGAGAAAAGTCCTTTGTGTCAAGGTTTTTACGACTTTTCCCCCCAGTCTTTGTTTTACGATCGGCCGAATTTGGGAACAAGAACGCTATACTAGGCATTAGCTCTATTCCGGATCACGAGCATCTTACGACGCGTCGAATGAAAGAAACCTGAACCTACGCTAGGCATGGGGAGGGTGTTGGCCTTTCTTATTCACTTCTGCAAGCTCTGTTATGGGAAACATCCAGGCAAACCAAATTCAACTTTTCAGTATTCAATTTTACAATAAGAATCTTATTTGCCCTTTTATTTTTTTTTTTTTTCCTTTGGGGTTGTCTACTTTAGACTGGCATTTGCCCTTTTATCTTCAGGTATCAAAAATGTAAACCAATAAGATGGATACTTGCCATCCACGACAGGATATCCAATCGGAAACAGACACCAACCCTAAGTTGCAAAAATTCAGCTCACCAGCACTCGCGACGCAAAACTTGGACCTGTGTCACGCAATTGACCTCCGGCCGGAAGTCCCGATCCCGGGGCCCACAAAGAGCCTGCAAATCGCACGTTCTGATCACCAGAAATAAAGAGCACACACGATTTTAAAACACGGAAATGCACCACTTTTTCCAGCTTGTTGTTCGCTGCGACTCGGACACTGTGGAACAAAAATTTTCACTTCATGATGTCTTCGTCGTCAGTCAATATACTACACACGATCCTGGCACAGCTACAATCACAGAGCCACCACCGACCGAATATGTGACTCCGCTCCGATTCGAGAACTGGAGGTCCAGGTTCATGTAAGCATCACGTTGACTCCACCAATACAGAGCGCCACACGGCCCTCTTTACTCACACACTCACAGCGCCGTCTTGGCAGGAACAACAAAAAACAGAAAACACTCGGTCTCCCAGCAGGGATGCCAATGTTAATATTTTTTAAAGATTTCTAGCGTAACATTTCAAAAGGGCGAAACTAGCAGTTTGCTCGAAACGAGAAAAACGCGTTTGAAAATTCGGAACACCTATTCAAATCCTATTTAAGAAATCGACCACCTTTTGTTCAACAACATTGAAAAATATGCATTATATTCCCTTATTGTTCGATGGTTATCAAGAATTTTAACTTTTTTCGCTTAATTTCAGAGATTTTCGAGTTTCGCCCTTTTATTGTTTTCGATTCCAGTTACGTTTGCAAGTTTCGCCCAATTGATCGGCCGTTTTTGTTTTGGTTTTGAAGTTTCGCCCATTCGTCCTACACGCAAAAACTAATTAGGCCGTTTTGTCACACACGGTCAACTCAGTTACGCCTTTGGCCCTACACGAATAGAAAAATTCACTCCATTTTGAATAGGCGTAACTTCACGTTCCAACGAAAATGCATCAACAGGAAGTTTCGCCCAATTGAATTTTATCAATTTTTTGAAAGTTTTAAGCCATTTTAAAGTGAAACCGCGTTTAATAGGTAAAGTGCAACCGCATGCATCCGGAATGACCGTTAACTCGAATTGTTTACATTTGGCAGTTTCGCCCTTTTTAAATGTTACGCTAGATTTGTCTGATAAATTGGTTATAGCCTATTCTTTCTGATTTTTTAAGAAATTTCCAATTTCTCCTTATTTATGTGAATTCAACAGAAACTGGTTTAACAAATTGGCTTATTGGAACCTGGGATCGCGCATAACACAAACTGAAATGTACAGCGACGACCACAAAAAAAAGTCATTCTGGTTTTCGTTTTACAAAGTTCTTTAAGTTTGAAAATAATTTTGGCAATCCTGTTCTTCAGTCTTGTAACTGGATATTCGAAACAATCAAATACAACGGGATAGGGAGCGAGACACACCGTTTCTAATAGGATGTGTGGTGTGTTTACGTATGATAGGCGCGCTGTTACAACTACAACGAAACCGCGCGAAATGTCAAAAGCCTTGGCGAAATGTCAAACGATTCGATACGAACGCAGAAGCGCCAGGTGTCTTGATTTTTCCGGATTTGTTCTGGTTTTTGAGCGACATTCCTGATTTTTTCAAAAACTCACAAATTGTCCTTGATTTTTAAAAATTTGTTTTTGAAATGTCCTGATTTTCAATAAAACATCGCAATTATAATCGAATTTGTAATTGAACTAGGAAAACTTCGAACAAATTTGTAACAAAATAGCTTTGGTAAACTTCGGTTCAGATGATATAAAATGGTATTTTTAGATATGAACTGTGTCGTGATGGCCAGACAAGAAGCTGCTCACTTCTGTTGCATAAATTAGGGCGTTTCGAGCACCTGTATTTCGCCTTTGTTTATGTAATCTTTGCAGAGCTGCATATTATTTCTATAAATTCAAAGGGGTCATGAATCATGATGAAACATCCTGATATTTTCTTCGTGGTGTCCTGATTTTTGTCAAAACTACATGGCACCCTGCCACTGATAATAAAATTATTCACAACTTTTTTTCAAGTTGAATACCTATACAAATGGTGGAAATGCTTCAACACAAAATTAGATTATGAATTCCCAAATTCTAAAAATTGAACGCGTCGACTGCGGCGCGGTCAACGAAATGTAGCAAAGGGAAAATCCTCAAAAAACGGTGCAACTGGCACCACTTACATGTTCCTTTTCGTTGTTACAGGTTTTCTGTTTTTGTTTCATCTCATTCTAGCATAAAAACTTTTGCAGGAATTCTTACTAGATTGAGAAAGAGAGGTGAGACTATAACGCCTCGAATCAACAATTTTCAGTTCAGACACCCACCCGTTACGAAATTATAACGAAAATATTGATAGGACCAAGGTGGAGAACCTGGCTATTTTATTGAAGAGAGCCCTCTATGATCGGATTTGAAATTGACTGTTGGCTATTCGTGCATTAGGTAATGACTTTCAAAAATAATATTTTTATAAGCATTGAGTCGCGGCACACCTCAGGTTAAAATGAAAAATCTCATTTCGCCAAGAATAAAAAAAACATAATTTGGTTTTGTAATATGGTGGAATCGATGGGGAATAGTTCAAGCACTTTTATCACAGTTTAAAAGATGAATTTTGAACTGGTTTCAGTGTTCAAATCCTCATAAAAATGTTTTCATCTCGATTCCTCCGAATTTCACCGCGAAAATTTTCTCTAACTGGGTGAATCGAAATAAAAGTATTTTTAGGAATTTATAAACACTGAGTTCGGCTCAAATTCATCTGATTAGTTCAGATTTCAGATTCAGATTTTAGATTTCAGATTTCAGATTTCAGATTTAGACTTCAGATCTGGATTTCAGATTCAGATTCAGACTTCAGATTCAGATTTCAGATTCAGATTTCAGATACAGATTTCAGATTCAGATTTCAGATTCAGATTTCAGATTCAGATTTCAGATTCAGATTTCAGATTCAGATTTCAGATTCAGATTTCAGATTCAGATTTCAGATTCAGATTTCAGATTCAGATTTCAGATTCAGATTTCAGATTCAGATTTCAGATTCAGATTTCAGATTCAGATTTCAGATTCAGATTTCAGATTCAGATTTCAGATTCAGATTTCAGATTCAGATTTCAGATTCAGATTTCAGATTCAGATTCAGATTCAGATTTCAGATTCAGATTTCAGATTCAGATTTCAGATTCAGATTTCAGATTCAGATTTCAGATTCAGATTTCAGATTCAGATTTCAGATTCAGATTTCAGATTCAGATTTCAGATTCAGATTTCAGATTCAGATTTCAGATTCAGATTTCAGATTCAGATTTCAGATTCAGATTTCAGATTCAGATTTCAGATTCAGATTTCAGATTCAGATTTCAGATTCAGATTTCAGATTCAGATTTCAGATTCAGATTTCAGATTCAGATTTCAGATTCAGATTTCAGATTCAGATTTCAGATTCAGATTTCAGATTCAGATTTCAGATTCAGATTTCAGATTCAGATTTCAGATTCAGATTTCAGATTCAGATTTCAGATTCAGATTTCAGATTTAGATTTTGATTCAGATTTCAGATTTCAGATTCAGATTTCAGATTCAGATTTCAGATTCAGTTTTCAGATTCAGAATTCAGATTCATATTTCAGATTCAGAATCCAGATTCAGAATTCAGATTCAGATTCGGATTCAGATTTCAGATTCAGATTTAAGATTCAGATTTCAGATTCAGATTTCAGATTCAGATTTCAGATTCAGATTTCAGATTCAGATTTCAGATTCAGATTTCAGATTCAGATTTCAGATTCAGATTTCAGATTCAGATTTCAGATTCAGATTTCAGATTCAGATTTCAGATTCAGATTTCAGATTCAGATTTCAGATTCAGATTTCAGATTCAGATTTCAGATTCAGATTTCAGATTCAGATTTCAGATTCAGATTTCAGATTCAGATTTCAGATTCAGATTTCAGATTCAGATTTCAGATTCAGATTTCAGATTCAGATTTCAGATTCAGATTTCAGATTCAGATTTCAGATTCAGATTTCAGATTCAGATTTCAGATTCAGATTTCAGATTCAGATTTCAGATTCAGATTTCAGATTCAGATTTCAGATTCAGATTTCAGATTCAGATTTCAGATTCAGATTTCAGATTCAGATTCAGATTCAGATTCAGATTTCAGATTCAGGTTTCAGATTCAGATTTCAGATTTCAGATTCAGATTTCAGATTCAGATTTCAGATTCAGATTTCAGATTCAGATTTCAGATTCAGATTTCAGATTCAGATTTCAGATTCAGATTTCAGATTCAGATTTCAGATTCAGATTTCAGATTCAGATTTCAGATTCAGATTTCAGATTCAGATTTCAGATTCAGATTTCAGATTCAGATTTCAGATTCAGATTTCAGATTCAGATTTCAGATTCAGATTTCAGATTCAGATTTCAGATTCAGATTTCAGATTCAGATTTCAGATTCAGATTTCAGATTCAGATTTCAGATTCAGATTTCAGATTCAGATTTCAGATTCAGATTTCAGATTCAGATTTCAGATTCAGATTTCAGATTCAGATTTCAGATTCAGATTTCAGATTCAGATTTCAGATTCAGATTTCAGATTCAGATTTCAGATTCAGATTTCAGATTCAGATTTCAGATTCAGATTTCAGATTCAGATTTCAGATTCAGATTTCAGATTCAGATTTCAGATTCAGATTTCAGATTCAGATTTCAGATTCAGATTTCAGATTCAGATTTCAGATTCAGATTTCAGATTCAGATTTCAGATTCAGATTCAGATTTCAGATTCAGATTTCAGATTCAGATTTCAGATTCAGATTTCAGATTTCAGATTCAGATTTCAGATTCAGATTTCAGATTCAGATTTCAGATTCAGATTCAGATTTCAGATTCAGATTTCAGATTTCAGATTCAGATTTCAGATTCAGATTTCAGATTCAGATTTCAGATTCAGATTTCAGATTTCAGATTCAGATTTCAGATTCAGATTTCAGATTCAGATTTCAGATTCAGATTTCAGATTCAGATTTCAGATTCAGATTTCAGATTCAGATTTCAGATTCAGATTTCAGATTCAGATTTCAGATTCAGATTTCAGATTCAGATTTCAGATTCAGATTTCAGATTCAGATTTCAGATTCAGATTTCAGATTCAGATTTCAGATTCAGATTTCAGATTCAGATTTCAGATTCATATTCAGATTTCAGATTCAGATTTCAGATTCAGATTTCAGATTTCAGATTCAGATTTCAGATTCAGATTTCAGATTCAGATTTCAGATTCAGATTTCAGATTCAGATTTCAGATTCAGATTTCAGATTCAGATTTCAGATTCAGATTTCAGATTCAGATTTCAGATTCAGATTTCAGATTCAGATTTCAGATTCAGATTTCAGATTCAGATTTCAGATTCAGATTTCAGATTCAGATTTCAGATTCAGATTTCAGATTCAGATTTCAGATTCAGATTTCAGATTCAGATTTCAGATTCAGATTTCAGATTCAGATTTCAGATTCAGATTTCAGATTCAGATTTCAGATTCAGATTTCAGATTCAGATTTCAGATTCATATTTCAGATTCAGATTTCAGATTCAGGTTTCAGATTCATGTTTCAGATTCAGATTTCAGATACAGATTTCAGATTCAGGTTTCAGATTAAGATTTCAGATTCAGATTTCAGATTCAGATTTCAGATTCAGATTTCAGATTCAGATTTCAGATTCAGATTTCAGATTCAGATTTCAGATTCAGATTTCAGATTCAGATTTCAGATTCAGATTCCAGATTCAGATTTCAGATTCAGATTTCAGATTCAGATTTCAGATTCAGATTTCAGATTTCAGATTCAGATTTCAGATTCAGATTTCATATTCAGATTTCAGATTCAGATTTCAGATTCAGATTTCAGATTCAGATTTCAGATTCAGATTTCAGATTCAGATTTCAGATTCAGATTTCAGATTCAGATTTCAGATTCAGATTTCAGATTCAGATTTCAGATTCAGATTTCAGATTCAGATTTCAGATTCAGATTTCAGATTCAGATTTCAGATTCAGATTTCAGATTCAGATTTCAGATTCAGATTTCAGATTCAGATTTCAGATTCAGATTTCAGATTCAGATTTCAGATTCAGATTTCAGATTCAGATTTCAGATTCAGATTTCAGATTCAGATTTCAGATTCAGATTTCAGATTCAGATTTCAGATTCAGATTTCAGATTCAGATTTCAGATTCAGATTTCAGATTCAGATTTCAGATTCAGATTTCAGATTCAGATTTCAGATTCAGATTTCAGATTCAGATTTCAGATTCAGATTTCAGATTCAGATTTCAGATTCAGATTTCAGATTCAGATTTCAGATTCAGATTTCAGATTCAGATTTCAGATTCAGATTTCAGATTCAGATTTCAGATTCAGATTTCAGATTCAGATTTCAGATTCAGATTTCAGATTCAGATTTCAGATTCAGATTTCAGATTCAGATTTCAGATTCAGATTTCAGATTCAGATTTCAGATTCAGATTTCAGATTCAGATTTCAGATTCAGATTTCAGATTCAGATTTCAGATTCAGATTCCAGATTTCAGATTCAGATTTCAGATTGAGATTTCAGATTCAGATTTCAGATTTCAGATTCAGATTTCAGATTTCAGATTTCAGATTCAGATTTCAGATTGAGATTTCAGATTCAGATTTCAGATTGAGATTTCAGATTCAGATTTCAAATTCAGATTTCAGATTCAGATTTCAGATTCAGATTTTAGATTTCAGATTTTAGATTCAGATGCAGATTCAGATTTCAGATTTCAGATTCAGATTTCAGATTCAGATTTCAGATTCAGATTTCAGATTCAGATTTCAGATTCAGATTTCAGATTCAGATTTCAGATTCAGATTTCAGATTCAGATTTCAGATTCAGATTTCAGATTCAGATTTCAGATTCAGATTTCAGATTCAGATTTCAGATTCAGATTTCAGATTCAGATTTCAGATTCAGATTTCAGATTCAGATTTCAGATTCAGATTTCAGATTCAGATTTCAGATTCAGATTTCAGATTCAGATTTCAGATTCAGATTTCAGATTCAGATTTCAGATTCAGATTTCAGATTCAGATTTCAGATTCAGATTTCAGATTCAGATTTCAGATTCAGATTTCAGATTCAGATTTCAGATGCAGATTTCAGATTCAGATTTCAGATTCAGATTTCAGATTCAGATTTCAGATTCAGATTTCAAATTCAGATTTCAGATTCAGATTTCAGATTTCAGATTCAGATTTCAGATTCAGATTTCAGATTCAGATTTCAGATTCAGATTTCAGATTCAGATTTCAGATTCAGATTTCAGATTCAGATTTCAGATTCAGATTTCAGATTCAGATTTCAGATTCAGATTTCAGATTCAGATTTCAGATTCAGATTTCAGATTCAGATTTCAGATTCAGATTTCAGATTCAGATTTCAGATTCAGATTTCAGATTCAGATTTCAGATTCAGATTTCAGATTCAGATTTCAGATTCAGATTTCAGATTCAGATTTCAGATTCAGATTTCAGATTCAGATTTCAGATTCAGATTTCAGATTCAGATTTCAGATTCAGATTTCAGATTCAGATTTCAGATTCAGATTTCAGATTCAGATTTCAGATTCAGATTTCAGATTCAGATTTCAGATTCAGATTTCAGATTCAGATTTCAGATTCAGATTTCAGATTCAGATTTCAGATTCAGATGTCAGATTTCAGATTTTAGATTTCAGATTCAGATTTCAGATTCAGGTTTCAGATTCAGATTTCAGATACAGATTTCAGATTCAGGTTTCAGATTCAGATTTCAGGTTCATATTTCAGATTCAGATTTCAGATTCAGATTTCAGATTCAGATTTCAGATTCAGATTTCAGATTCAGATTTCAGATTCAGATTTCAGATTCAGATTTCAGATTCAGATTTCAGATTCAGATTTCAGATTCAGATTTCAGATTCAGATTTCAGATTCAGATTTCAGATTCAGATTTCAGATTCAGATTCCAGATTCAGATTTCAGATTCAGATTTCAGATTCAGATTTCAGATTCAGATTTCAGATTTCAGATTTCAGATTTCAGATTTCAGATTCAGATTTCAGATTCAGATTTCAGATTCAGATTTCAGATTCAGATTTCAGATTCAGATTTCAGATTCAGATTCAGATTTCAGATTCAGATTTCAGATTCAGATTTCAGATTCAGAATTCAGATTCAGATTTCAGATTCAGAATTCAGATTCAGATTTCAGATTTTAGATTCAGATACAGATTCAGATTTCAGATTCAGATTTCAGATTCAGATTTCAGATTCAGATTTCAGATTCAGATTTCAGATTCAGATTTCAGATTCAGATTTCAGATTCAGATTTCAGATTCAGATTTCAGATTCAGATTTCAGATTCAGATTTCAGATTCAGATTTCAGATTAAGATTTCAGATTCAGATTTCAGATTCAGATTTCAGATTCAGATTTCAGATTCAGATTTCAGATTCAGATTTCAGATTCAGATTTCAGATTCAGTTTTCAGATTTCAGATTTCAGATTTCAGATTCAGAGTTCAGATTCAGATTTCAGATCTCAGATTTCAGATTCAGATTTCAGTTTCAGATTTTATATTTAAGATTCAAATTTGAGATTCAGTTTTCAGATTTGGATTTGAGATTCAGATTTCAGATTCATATTTCGGATTTAGTTTTCAGATTTCAGATTCAGATTTCATATTCAGATTCAGATTTCAGATTCAGATTTCAGATTCAGATTTCAGATTCAGATTTTAGATTCAGATTTCAGATTCAGATTTCAGATTCAGATTTCAGATTCAGATTTCAGATTCAGATTTCAGATTCAGATTTCAGATTCAGATTTCAGATTCAGATTTCAGATTCAGATTTCAGATTCAGATTTCAGATTCAGATTTCAGATTCAGATTTCAGATTCAGATTTCAGATTCAGATTTCAGATTCAGATTTCAGATTCAGATTTCAGATTCAGATTTCAGATTCAGATTTCAGATTCAGATTTCAGATTCAGATTTCAGATTCAGATTTCAGATTTCAGATTTCAGATTTCAGATTTCAGATTTCAGATTCAGATTTCAGATTTCAGATTCAGATTTCAGATTTCAGATTTCAGATTTCAGATTCAGATTTCAGATTTCAGATTTCAGATTTCAGATTCAGATTTCAGATTCAGATTTCAGTTTCGGATTTCAGATTCAGAAACTGGCAGATACTGTTGTTATGGTGGCTCCTTCTAAATAAAGGGTCACTTCTCTCTCTACATCTCGTCTGCTCCACCAAGGAATTGATCTTACGAGTAGCGACCAAGGTTGCCAAAAAAAAATTCTGTGTTTTTGTGAAAAAAAATTCTGACTTCCTATGATTTTACCCAAAAATTCCGTGATGGTTTTCTGTGATGGTTTTCTGTGATGGAATCAGCATCAATTTCTTTGGAAAGTCGTGAAAAAATGAGTCTTTTTTACATTTTACTTGAGAAATGTCAATATACATAACCAATCTCATCATGTTTTTCCAAAACAAAGTTAAAAGTCCAAAATTTATATTTATATCAAAAATTTAATTTTGGAAAAACGTACAAAACTCCAAAAATCTGTAAAATCTGTGAATATTTCCAAAATTCTGTGTTCTGTGAGTCACAGACTGTGACACAGAACCTATGATAAAAATTTGCTCAAAATTCTGTGAAATTATAGTTTTTTCTGTGATTTCGGCAACCTTCGTAGCGACACCGTCCCTTTTCTTAGATGAAGTCTGGTTTTCATTTAAGAACCGTTTCGCCTTTTTTGAAATAGAAGCTTCAAAATTAAGCCTTAAAAAAACCTATTAGAATGCCAGAAACGCCTATTAGCATTTCAGAAACCAATTGCTGAGAAAGAATGAAATCGCCGATGTTACGATGACCCAACTTGCGACACACACTCTCGATGGAAGATGGCTCGGCTTCGATCTTAGTATTAAAATATTGAGAGATCGACTAAACCGTCGGCTGGTAAAAATCTGTAACAGTAGACTATCACTCACTTGATCCATCCAGTTACCTTTCCGTTCCATAAACATCGTTGCTAGGCTTCCTAATACCACCTAATACCTCGATTACATAAAATTCCACAGAACAGATTTGGTGATCGTTTTTGGACGTCGATTGTGACTATTTTGACGAAAACTTCTGCCATGACATAATGTTGACTAAAAACTACCCGGAAATGACCTTATAACGAAGAAGGAAAGTTGAACTGAAAACATTTTAGGAGCTTCCTTATTGGTGCTTTGCAATCACTTCAGAGATGGCTAGCTTCAAATTAGGAACGTTTTTCTTCCTGTCCTTTTGTTTGGAGAATATTGTTTCCGAATGTGCGTTGCGACTACTAGGATCGGATCAATCTACTGCCAAATTAAAGTTCAACATTTCTGGGCCTCTCAGCTATCTCGATTGGGTCGTCACTAGAGATCATAATCCTTTTCTTGGATTTTCCTCTATGTACCAGTTAGGAAGTTGTTTAGAAGCAAGTGTTGTTTACGAAAAAGGAGTTCTGCAAACATCTGTCGCCTGTATCAACACCTCGATGGCTCAAGAGGTAGTGCTGAAGAATTCGATAAACAATGGGCTGTGGGACTGGAAGGATTGTAGTTGGACCAGCTATTCGGTGGTAGTTAACGAATCCAGTAGTCAGTTGCTTCTGTATGGCAAAAGTCAATCCATATCGAATGCAAAGCGGAGCATTAGCGCAGTTTTGGCTATCAATATGATACCAGATGAAGTGCGTCGATACGTTCCAACCATGTCCACTAATCATACAATCATTAGACGATCAGAACCATGTCACTGTCAGTTCAGAAATGACTTTGTGATGCGATTTGTTGAGAAGCGAGTTCAATATTCTACTTCAACGTTTATCTTTTGGATGGTTGTTATTGGATGGACAGCTCTGGTTCTGTTTGAAGTATTGAAAAACATCTTTTGGTAAGGAATTGCCGTGATATTTTCGATATTTTGGAATAAAAAATATTTTCTGACAAGTTAACGAGTTTTTATTTTCAATATTTCTGGATTATTCACTATTCGGGTTGTATGAAGAGATTAGTTTAAAAAAAAACATTGAATGAAATGAAGCGAAACTTAAAAATTTTCGTATACTGCAGTGGATTTCGATGCTGGGCGCAAGGGGCTGAAAGAGAAGAAAATTTCCGAACTGACATTTCAGTACCGCACTGACGTTTTGGTTCCAAACTTCCATTGAAATCAAAGGGGAACTGATGTTCTGGTTCCAAAAAGTCATTACGGTTGGTTTGTATGTGATTTGACAGTTGTTTCAGTCCTTTGGCTGGGCGTAATATGTCACAAGCTACACCGAATATTATATTAGAGGATGCCACCGTCCGTGCTCAGTGCTAATGAACAAAAAGACATGCAAAAAAAGCACATTACCTAAGTGAATAACGTTAACCGACACGCAAAATAAGCCCCATTGGCATTGTCTTACAAAACGTTTTAGTGATGGGTTCTGGGTGGAATGTCGTTCATCAGTATGACTCAGTGACGCAAACTTTTGCCATGCCATAATGTTGATTAAAAATTACTCGGAAATTACGTTAACGCTTATTATATCTGAATAAAGTCAAGTTCAGTGAAAGTTTCTTGGCATACATGCCCAAATGATGAAATTATATCTAATCGATAAAAGCATTTTGGAACGAGGAAGGACAGTTGTACTGAAAACTTTTCGGAGTCATTTCCGCTTTACTATTAGCTCAGAAATGGCCCGCTTCGAATAAGGAACGTATTTCTTTTTGTCCTTTTGTTTAAAGCCTATTAAAGTTTAACATTTTGGCTATTTCGAATGTGTAGCAATTCCCTTCCTCGGCTGTTTCTCGATGTTGGGAAAATGTTTAAACGTAAGTGTTTTTTACGAGGATCGAGTTTTACAAACATCTGTCGCTTGCACCAATACTTCCATTGTTGGTGAGGTAGAGATGAGAAGTATTTGATAAACATCGGGCTGATGGATTGTATATGAACCAAATTGGCACAAAATACTTAGGTCGAATTCACAGTGAGCGCGGTGCGAAGTGCGAAGCGAATTTCCAATTCGCGCGAAAAACCGCTTCTCATTGAAACACGTTGAAAAAAACATCGACCGGCCACAGTGCAAGCGAATTTTCGTGCGAAGACCCGGCTGGATCGCGCGAATTCATCCTGTTCATCCGGACATACACTGAAAATATTCTCTCGGATATTTTTTATCGTAAAATGATTTATCAAAAAAAAAATTTTCAAAAGTTTATTTATTTAATTATCATTGCCGTTTCTGTTTTGGTAATGAAAAATGCACGGTTTTTTAGCGCGGATTTTCGAAAAAAACGCGGTTTCAGTCTTTTTCTATTGAAACAAATTATAACTGGCAATAAACGACCGGTGGCATGAAAGCCCCACAATATGTGTATAGGGTGAAGGGGCTGAACGGATAGAAGTTGGAATTTGTTATCGGACGCCACCTTGAAATCCAATATGGCCCCTTTCACTCAACTTTAAAATGCTGGAAGTGACTGAAAAGCACATGAAACTCCCACAATATGGGTATTGGATGAAAGTACTCAATAAGTAGAAGTCGAATTTGGCTGTCCGACGCCATTTTGAAATACAATATGGCGGTTTCCGCTTAATTTAAAATGCAATAAATAACTGAAAATCGTAAGGTCCATCCACAATATAAGAAATGAGTAAAAGGGATAAAAAAGTAGATGAAAAATTACTGACAAAAATTTAACAAAAATTTTGAGAGAACTGCAAAAAAGCACTGAAAAGAATAAACAAAAATATAACAAGTAGTGTTATAAAACTAAAGTAATATTGACAAAAATAATACAAAACTGTGGGAAAATATGAATAACTATTACTAAAATTAAAAAAATATGACAAAAAATAGTGACAAATGACAAAACTTTGAATAAAACACGCCAAATGTGGCCAAAAAATATGACAAATATTACAAAATTAGACAAAAATATGAGAAAAAATCACAGAAATGGCAAAACTATGACAAATGAGAAAAAAAATTTATGATAAAATTATAATCAAAATTTGATAATAAAATGACCTGACAGAACTAATATAGTACCAATATTTGACAATAAATTTACAAAAATGTCAAAATAATAACAACAAATTTACAATAAAATCACAAAAATCTGACAAAAAAAAAGGCAAAATGGCTAGAATACGACAAAGTTCTGAAAAAAATATGACAAAAATTTGTCAAAAATAATGACAATAATCTAACAAAATTATGAAAAATGAGATAAAAATATAACAAAATACTTTCAAATATATGTAAGAAAAATGACAAAATGATGACAAATACGACATAAAAATCACAAAATTAAAAAAAAAGACAAATCCAAACATATAATAATAATAACAATAATTTATTAATGATGAATATGTAAAAAATATATCGCAAATACGACGAAAAAATGACACAATCTATACAAATCTATGGGCTTGTGATATGTGTAACTCAGTTGGCATGTTAGTTCCCTCCTAAGCCAATGTCCGTGAGTTCAAATACAAGAGTAATCATCGAATGCATTTGTACTGGAAAAGACTTTCAGTATGAAGAGAAGGTGGTAAAACGAATATAATCGAACGAAAAAAGACAAAACTATAAAAAAAACTTACAATCAAATGAACAAAAAATCTGACAGAACTATGACAAAAATATGACAAACGAAAACATGACAAAATTATAACAAAAATTAAAATAAAATGACAAAAATCTTACAGTACTATGACAACCTTTGTCAATTGTCATAGTTTTGTTTTATCATAGTTTTGTAACATTTTTTCATACTTTTGTTGCATATATTTTTATCACATTTGTAAGATTTTGGTCATAGTATTGCCAGATTTATGTTATTTTATTTCAAAATTTTGTCATACAGACCCCGCTTGATTTTGGCAACATCCGAGCAAAAACCGTTCGTTTTTGGCAACATCCAAAAAAGACGTTTTTTGTCTTTTTTTTATTTTTTATTTTCATTTTAAACAAATAAAAATTAATGTAAAACGTAATATTAGCATGAAATTTTTTCATTCGGCTTAATTATGATAGTTTTAAACAGTAAAAACATGAATTTTTCCATGTTTAATGCTCATAACTAATATAATTGAGTCAAATTAAAAAATTGTATGCTAATATAAGGTTTTACATAAATTTTGACTAATTTGAATTAAAAATCAAAAATAAAAAAGTGACAAAAAAAACCGTTCGATTTTGGCAACATAAAATTTTCGGGCGTGTTGCCAAAAACGAACGGGGTCTGTATTTGTAATTTTTGTCAGTTTTTTTTTTAAATTTGGTCATGGCTTTGCCATTTCAATGTCAAATTTATCATAGATTTGGTATATTTTTCTAATATTTTTGTAATATTTTTATCACCATTGCCATATTTTTATTAAAGTTTTGTCAGCGTTTCGTAATATTTGTTATTATTATATTGTATTTTTTTTTCAAAATTTTGTTATATTTATGTCATAGTTTTAGTAGATTTTTTTTTGCGATTTTCAGTCATTAAAATTATTTTAAAGTTGAACGTAAGCCGCCGTATTGGATTTTAAGATGGCGTTTCATAGCGTCAGACTGCAAAATTCGACTGTTACTAATTGATTGAGTTTTTCGGAATTAACGCGGATTAGTTTTTTTTTTGCGCGGTGCGTATCCCTCGCTCACAGTTTTGTTAATTTGCAAAGATTTTTTCACATGTGATTAATTTTTGCAACACCGAAGGTTTTTTTCAGTGTTGAACCGCTTCGCAATTCGCGTGCACTGTGGCCGGCCTTCAAAAGCGAACTTGCGAAATTCATCCGGTGAATGAATATTTCGCTTCGCAGTTCGCTTCGCGCTCACTGTGTTCGTACCCTTAGGGCAGAAACACAGTACACGCGAGCGAGCGAGCGAGCGATTCGCGCGAAGAAACGCAGCTCATTTGAACACGTTGAAAACTGTGAGACCGTTCACAGTGCAAGCGACGCGATTCGTACTACTCGCGCGAAATACCACTTGGGAAATTATCCGTCGCGGCAGTCACGTGAATAACTTTGTTTTGGTTCACCCAAACTTCATATGAACATGCACTGAGATTATTTCTCGGCAGTTTTATTTGAAAATTTACCGCGTTATTTTTAAATAATAAAAAAAAAACGATTTTCCCTACTAACTTTTTTTAAATAAATTCGAAGCAGAGGTCAATTTCAATTATGACAAAGTTTTTCTAGCATATACCTGTCGATTGTCCAGTATATGGACGAAATGGTGACCAGTATAATTTCTGAAGAGAAATTCGTATTATTTTGCGGCACAATGAATTTGAAATGATGAATGCTCTTTGAGCTGTAAAAAAACACATTACTTCGGGGGACAATTTAAACATTGTGAATTTATTTTTCCACCAAGCTGCATAAGATGCATATTCCATATACAGGCGCGCGTTTTTTCTCTAATTATTTGAAACCTTTGGAGATTCCGCTGACAAATTGTGTGGTCATCAGGTCGCGCACGATCCAGAATTTTTTCATTCCATTTTTAATTGCTTGAATAATTTAAGAACGTGAAATTTTGATGCCAAAATAAATAAGATGGTTTATAAAAATTAATTTTCTTCTAAAAACAAATACTCCTTTTTTTTAAGAACAAATAAAATAACTTCTCCTAGAGAAATTGTTTTTTTTTCGGGATTTTAAGCCCAATGGGTATTTATTTATTTATTTATTTATTCCGCCAAACAGTGTAGGCTACATATATATAATAACTTAAACCTAGAGATTACAATGTTCAAATAAGCTTAATAATAATAATTTTTCTTTACATTTACAAAGTCAGGTTCTTCGGTGCCTGTTACCGTAAAAACCTTTTTTCAGCTGCTGTTTTGACATAGTTAAGTCTATATTCTCATAATGTTTATTATAACTATACATTAAACAATTAACAGGACTATATTTTCCATAATCAGTTCGAGTAGAGGTTATAGTGAAAAGATTTCTTGTTCTTAAATGACGGCAAGGACAATAAAAGTTTAATTGATTTAGTAGATAAGCAGACTGAACGCGCTGATTAATTATGTCGTTTACAAAACAGATTGCAGCAAACTCTCTTCTTACACTTAATGTTTCCATGTTTATAAGCAGGCAACGTGATTCATAGCTAGGTAATTGGTTCTGAGACCATCCTAAATTTCGTAAAGCGAATAGAACAAATTGTTTCTGGACTGATTCCAAACGGTTTTTATGTAAAATTTGAAAAGGCGACCACACAACGCTACAATACTCAAGAATAGATCTAACATAAGCTGTGTACAATGTTTTTATTGTGTATGGGTCTTTAAAATTATAACTGAAACGTTTTATAAATGCTAACATACCGTTTGATTTCTGGATTATTGAGTTATAGTGATCTACAAAGGTAAGTTTTGAGTCCAATATAACTCCAAGGTCTCTAATCTTGTTGACTCTCTCGACAGGATCATCTCCCAATTTGACAATTTCATATGACTGACATTTTCTTCTGGTAAATACAATATTTGAACATTTTGCCACGTTAAGTTTGAGCAGACTTTTAATGCACCATTTGTTAAATACATTAACTTCGTTTTGAAAGATTCTAAAGTCTTCTTCGCTATTCACTTTCATATAAAGTTTCATATCATCAGCATAAATTAGCACATTTGACTGCTTGAGAAGACAAGTTATATCATTTACGTATAAAATAAATAATAAGGGGCCGAGATGGGAGCCTTGAGGCACACCAGAAGTAACGGAGATACTTTTTGAAAGTGAACCATTAAATCTAACAACTTGTGAGCGGTTCGTTAAATAGGACCTTATCCATTTCAGTAGGTGTGAACTGAAACCCTGTTTATTTAATTTAAAAATTAACATGGGGATGTCAATTCTGTCAAAAGCTTTACTGAAGTCCGTGTATAAAGCCTGTACAGAATTACCGCGATCCATACAGCTAATATTATAGGTAACAAACTCGAGTAAATTAGTGGCTGTAGATCTTCCTTTAACAAATCCATGTTGCTTTTCAGTAATGAGTGTTTTAATTTGGTTATATATTTTTGCATTCACTATAGCTTCGAAAAGTTTTGGTATGCACGATAAAATGGCTATGCCCCTGTAATTGTTTATGTCAGATTTTTTTCCTGACTTGAATATGGGTACAAGAAATGATTCTTTCCATACTTGAGGAAAAACACCTGATTTCAATGAAGAGTTAAATAGAAGAAACAATGGCATACTCAGTTCATTTACTAGATTTTTTAAAAGAAGTGGAGGAATTCCATCAGGCCCGGGCCCTTTAGTGCTGTCTAAGGAAGAAATGGTTTTACATATTTCTTCAAAGGAAATTGATTCTACTACAGTAAGTACCGTTGAATCAGAGAGATAACTAAAAAACGAAGTATCACGATCTTGCTCGGAAAAACTAGTGTAAACATTTTGGAAAAAGTCGGCGAATAGATTACAAATTTCGTCGGAATTTTGACCTTCTACGCTGCCAAAGTGCATGCGAGATGGAAAACTATTATTTTTTAATTTTGTATTGACATATCTAAAAAAGTTTCTTGGGTTCGATTTTATGTTTTGCTCAATTTTTATATTATAGTCTTGGAAAGAAGTATTTAAGCGTATTGCTAGTCGATTACTGGCTTCTTGGTGTTCTAACTTAGTGACTAATGATGGATTCTTTTTCCAGTTTTTATGTGCCTTCTGCTTTTTATTTCTTAAATGCACAAGCTCTTTCGTGAACCATGGCGGATTTTTGTTATTATTTGTTCGTCGCTTTAATTTTGTTGGAACGTATTCATTGAGAATATTACCAAGAATTTTGTAAAAAATCTCCACTTGATTGTCTGTTGAGTTTTCAGCTCGGAATATTGTTTGCCAATCAACAACTTGTAATTTTGTTTTAATCATATTATAGTTTGCATGAAAAAAGTCAAACGTCTCTATAAACTCGTAATCATCTGGTAAACGTTTTTGATCAGGACATATGATTGAGAATTCGATAGCAGTGTGGAAGACCTCGTTTTTCCAGATTGGATCTGAAGCTTCTACAACACAAAAATCATCAGTCAAATTGGAAAATAATAAGTCCAGATATCGACTACAGGCATTTTTTACATGATTTATTTGATTAAGACACAAAGAAGCCAGATTATCAAAAAGAATTTGCAGTGTTTCATTATCACCACAGATCGGCAAGAGAATGCTTTCATTATCTTCATCAATTAAGAATTGGAGACTTGATTGGTTAAAGTCGCCATAAAGGTGTATTTTAAATTCGGGCTCAAAATTTGCGAACATTTCAGTAATGTCAAACAGAAACTTTTGAAAATATTCTTTAATGGCATATTCTGGCGGAAAGTAAATCGACCCAAAAATATGCGTTTCATTGAAGATGCGGGCTTTGACCCACACCTGCTCGAATTCTTTGTGTTTAGTCGTAGGAATGAGCTCAGAATCGAAGACAGAGCTGATTGCCACAACCACACCACCGCCAGATTTCTTGTCAGAAAGAAGAAAGTTTCTATCATCTCTAAACACGTTGAAACTAGAACCAAAAACTTCTTCGCTCTTTATGTTTACATCCCAGCTTGTTTCTGTTCCCAAAATTATAGTATAACTACTAGCTGCTAAATTTTTATAAATTATATTCAATTTCGATGCACTACGCATTCTGTTAAAATTTTGACAATAAGCCACAATTTCATTATTATTTACTATAGCGGATGTATTCAGGGCAGAAGATGTTCTATGGTCGCGCGAACGAATTGTAACGCGATCCGCTTGGTCAACATTAATCAAAGAGCTAGTACCTATAGTGGCACGCGTCGATGGGGCAGAAAATATGGATACATTACCGGGTTGTTGAAATCAAATGCATTAGGGCCATGGTGGTAGCAGGGGCCGGCAAAGGGTGCACTGAATGAAGTGGGACACGGATTGAACGTTGCATATGGCGGCATGGAAGTCGATGGATGATGTGTGCACATATTTGCTTGGTACGGTGAAGTCGTTGCCGCAGCAGTAGTCGGGAACCTAGCCGGTAGCCTATCATGATGTGGTGGCGTATTAGGTGACACAGAAGAGGGTCCAGAGTCCAGTGGTGGTGTATTTGATGATACAGTAGAGGGTCCAGGGTTTAGAGTATCTCCACGTTGAAAATTGATGAAGGTCGGGATCTTTGTTTTCGGCTGAGGTTTCCTATTAAACGTGACCTTGGCGGCAGCAATCAGTTCTTTGTCAGTGGAAGGCTTTTTGATCGGTTTGATTTGACGTTGACGTTTTCTTCGTTTTTTCGCTTTATCAGCGTTTTTTTGTTGCTCTCTGCGACGCGACTGGCGAATATCGAACTCTGCCCAGTCAGCTTTCCACACCTTTTTTGTACCCAGAAGTCGCCAACCTGAATCATTTAATTTTAATTTTCTGTTTAGCTCGATATCTAGGCTTGGGTAATCTGGTGTCGGAGGTGAGGGAGAACGACAACGGGCAGAGGCTATGTTGGCTGATAATGTTTTTAACTCATCCAGTATATCAAGCTCCAATACTGGGTTTGACGTAATCGTGCAACTTGAGGCGATTTCCATCGACAGCTGTTGTAGCTGACTGAGTTCCTCATTTATGTTGCACAGGTCTTTGGAAAGACCTGACGTCACTGAATTAATTGACTTTGTTAGGCATTCCTGCGAAGTCAACATAGCCATGTCGAAAAGCGATGTCGCATGGTTTTTCAACGCAGCGACAGATCCAGCTAAAGTGCTGTTTTTATTAATTGTAGTGAGCTCTAATTTAATGGCCTGCATAGCTATTTCTAGCCCTTCGATCGCCTCTAAGATCATGTTTGACTGATCATGCTGAAGCGCGAAGCGATGCGCCACCTCCGTGTTTTTGTGAATCAACTCAGCTAGTTTTTTTTGTTCTTCAGCTAAACTGTTGATTTCTAGCTTAGCATTAACGAGCTCCTGGCAAGTTTGACAGCACGGTAAGAGGTACGCACTGGAATCCACTTTTTTGCTCCTCAATGTGTTTCTTTGAATAACAACTCCCACACAGGATGCATGGAAAACTCGCGGGCAACCAATGCACTTCCACATGATTGAATCAGTGGCAGAGTCCAGATAACAAATTTCACACTTCATTTTAATTAATTTAAAAACAGCGGGCGATAAAAAAAAAAAAGTTAAACGCAGAGTACGGAGGAGCGGAAAAAACACGTCCGAATCGATTGACAACTAGTAAGCAATTTATTCAACCCAACGTAGAGAAATTGATACATGGATATTTTTTTAAATATTTAAAACAAGAGTAGATTAGTTGAAAAATAATGATACCAAATCATTTCCCTTCATAATTAATTACTATAATCATGATTATACAGTTCAAAATATGTCGACTGGAAAAGAAACGCAGCTACCAGATCAAAATCAGTTACTTGGACCACAGAGAACCAGAGATCGGGCCCCGAACAAATATGTGTCGAATCCGTGTGTAAGAATTTGAATCGTCGGCCATTTTTAAACCGTTAAAATTGGCCTAAAAACAGCACCATCTAGTGGCTCTTAGCTAAGTGACTCAGCTGTTGTTGTCGATTTTTTTTGTCAACGGTTGAGAACACTCAGAACATAAATAACCCAAAATTTACTTCCAGGTCGCACCAAAACAGAGATCAGCTGGTTTTCTTTTTTTGGGGTGTAGAAAAAGCAACATAATGAAATTTTCAGCAGGAACTATGCTCTTTAAACGAAATCTTTTTCTTTTGGCAATGTTGCCTCATTTGGTACTCGTTTTATATTTTGTTTGAGAAAAAAAGCAAACATTATTTAGTTGATTGAAGAGAAAGTTCATATGAGATTTTAATTATGTGTCTGTTTTAATATGAATTATAATTTCAAAAATAGTTCAGTCAACATTTGCCGCAGGATTTCTGTATGATGTGTTAATTTATGATACCCCTCTAATGGATGAACTCCACTTTTTGTTTAGGATCAGATTTTTTTTAATCAAATTTCACTCATAACGAAGCATTTCAAGCATCTAATTAATCGAAAGTATCACCACCCATCTTCGTTCGAACATTGCGAAATTCTAGCATGTAAAAATTGCGTCATTTCTGCCAGGATAGGACTTCAGTACCTACTTCCGAAAATATCCGAAAATTGGAATAGCTTCTTAATATCGAATTTGGCCTCTTAGACAGAGCAAAGTAATTGCATGGAGGTTACCCGGACACCTAAGAATCCTAAGAATTTAAGGGAATAGCAAAAGGCATTTAAAAGCAACTCGATATCAAAATTTTATAAATTCTTCAAATAATCCCCCCCTTCTATTATACTTATTACAGATATCCGATAACACCATGCGCCAATTTTTCATCAATCCCACCGAGATAACAATTTTGTGAAAGAAAAAAGAATACTGAACGAATTTTTAAATTTGTGTTCATCATCGAAATTTATTCTAAATTTAAAAAAAATTAATTTCGTCTTGATGTAGTGAATTTCATGTCGACAAAAAAAAAACACAGGCCAAAAACTGAAAAACCATACAATTATTTTAATACCCGATTGAGTGACTGAAAATAAATTTGGCCTTGAGCGCATTTTTCATTCGTTGAAGGTATTACCGCCTTAGCGTGTAGAAAAAACGGAAAAAATAAAAGTACCGGTAACGACATCTGGTGGCTCTTAGCTAAGTTGCAAAAATGGCGTCGTTTATTTTGAAATCACGGTTGGTATTTTTACACACGGTTGGGGCTCCAGCCCGAACTCTGGTTCTCTGTGCTTGGACTCACAATGAAAACCCCTAGAAATTTTTTTGGCATCCTTACATCGGTAACCAAAGAAAACACTCAACTGCTGAGCACAGAACATTTATATCCAGAAAAAAGTAAATTTTACTTGTTCAATCTGTAACATGAGCAAAGATAACGATAAAATTAAATAATAAATATGACTAGAACAAATTTATCTTACATTAAAGTGCATCTTTGGTGCTTATTCTGCCAGTCACGTGACGTGGATTTGTCTGGTCAACATAATTTAACGTCAGTAAAAGTCGCCGGCGCTGATAGTGATGAAAACTCCGGTTTGTGGATTCGGCGATAAAAATACTTGAATGGTTTTATGACGCCGTTAAAAATTTTAATTGAATGCCACTTACGAATTATTTCATAATGATTTAAACAAAAATAACCTCTTGAATATTATTCTTCCAATTCCCTATAAATTGATTTACATAAATATTCTTTCCTGGATAGAAAATCCATAAAGTTTTTTTCTCAGTGTAAATCGCATCCCGTTCGTCGCGTGCACTGTGAACGATCCTGGAAAATGTTCGCGCGAAATTCATTTCAGGTTCATCCAAAAATCGCTCGCTCGCTCGCTCGCGTGCACTGTGTTTCTGCCCTTAGTCCTGCCGCATCAAACCGTATTGTTATCTTGAGAACTGTTGCAGATTTCGGTTACCAATTGCTGAATATCCTGTTCTGTATTAACGTAGCTAGGTTTCGGAACAAGTTTGGCACTGATAAATTTGGCTAACCGGGAATAAGTTCGAGAACACCTCGAGTTCTCATAGAAGTCCTCTCCGCACTCGATGTATTCCTGCGGGACCAGAAAAATGAAAAGTTGACCCATATCCTCGTGCTGCCCGATACACAGAATACGGTGATCCTTTTGGCACGTCATGTATCCTGCGAATTTGTTTTCCTCGACTTATCCGATGAGAGGGCCGCGGCAATGGAACGGCAGATCCATGTCCTCAGCAGGCCTTTTGCATCGCCATTCTTGGGAAACATGCGGGACGCCAATAGTTGAAGGCTTGCAGTGCTGAAAATGATAAAATATAGAGGTATTAGAAAAATTCTGTTTTATTAAAATGTACAGGGTATTGAGCCATAAGTTACAAATTTTTTAATTTCTGGCCCCGTCGAATGCTTTTATTTATCATTCAATAAGTCAATAATATGTTATATGTATTTACTATAAATTTTTCATTTAGTTTCAAAAGACATAGTTGCGCACGATGCGCACCATCTTCAATTGCGTGCTGTTCTTCGGTATACCACCATTCGCAATACTATAATATTTCTGTCGCAATTTTAATTTTTTTTTCCAGAACAGTTTTATTCGTTCCACCTGAAAATAATTTTCTAAGAAATGCATACAAAATATCAAATAAGATTGAATTTAATAATCATTATCTTAAACTTCAATTTGTGTTCATTTGTGTAAGGGAAATATTGAGCTGATGCTGATGCTGATTACTTCATAACATGTGTAAATATTATTTCGTTCGTGTACTAAGTTTTGTTCCTGAAGTTAGAGGGGAAATTCTGAGTACAACGTTTTGTTCCTGAAGTTAGGGGAAAATACTGGGTACGCTTTGTTCCTGAAGTTATAAGCAACATATGGTATGAGCCGCTGTTTCGTTGAACAATTTTTCTTAACTAACACATGAGGGAATTCTTGCGCTTTCTTTTCTTGCGCATTTAACGATATTCAACTACAGGTATAAAAATTAAAATTCCATTGTAATCAAAAGAACTTGTTCAATACCTCGCAACCCATAATCAGATAATGCAAATAAATATCTCCTTTGAACGCGAAGATCGAAAGCACGACTTCTCAATGCAATGCCGCTCATAAGGATGCTGTCTATCGCTCACCGACTCACCATCGTTGTTATACATCGCTGATATAACAGAACTCTCCTTCAGGGATGAAACGGATGAATATTCTAAAAAAAAAGAAAAAAAACGTACCTACCCTTCGATGAGGGGATAATAATTAACTTTTCAGGAAAGAATGCCACGAAGTGGTAAATTCCAGACAAAAAAAAATTAACTTTGCTTTGCTATTTGCTTAGTGTTAGAGAATTTCGTTTTAAAGTATTTTCGAACTCTAATATGTGTTGTTGTGAGTTAGCCTACTCGTTTAAATAATTGTACTGAATTAAAGCAATCGATTGCTTTGATTCAGGTTGTTTTTGAAGATTTTTGAGCATTTTTGCCTTGATGGCATTGCAGATCAAAATATCAAGAAACCTTGAATCTGATAAAAAAAGCTTAAATCTGATCAGATAAAGCTTTGAACAGAAAGATGTTCGTCATACGCGTCGTATCGAATTGCATAATCGTGTTTTCAGCACATTCAGTGCCTACATACTTTAAGACTGGCTGTTGGCCAATCGGTAGATTTGCGGTGAACCCCTAATAATCCCCAGGGTCGGCAAACTTACACAAAACTAAGTTGCAGGGAAATTCGGGAGAGCTAAAGAAAATTCCTCGGATAAAATTCGGTACCGTTTAATAATCTGCAGTTTTGTTCACCTACCACTTTCTTAACCTAGCTAACCTTATTTGCGCACTGGTTCCTTCCTTGACGTCGAGCTCGGGTTCGGTGAGGTCGGCTTGGAAACTGGGTGGCTCTCGCGGGTAGTGTTTAATGTACCCGGTCCCACCTTATGTGCTGAATCAGGTACGAGGGTAACTAACACCGACGGCGGTGGGTCGATGTTATCGGCGGCGCACTGGGTCCTTCGACGGTGGACGGGGCGCGTGGCGATGTCGTGCTTGGCCCCACCTTGGGTGCTGAACGAGGTACAGGAGTGAGTAACACCGACGGCGGTCGGTTGAGGTTATTGAGCGCTGTGGCGCTCTCAGGGCTTGGTTGATCTAAAATAATCCAAAACAGCGGGGTCCTGATAATATTCAGGGTCATATTAGAGGGATATTTTTGGGCAGGGAGGGGCAAAATGGCGTGGGGTTACCTGGAGTTCCAATCGAAAGCGACTCAAGATTTGCCTTTTCTTTTAGGAATCTTCTGCTGGTGGTGATTCCTGTTCCTTTAAGAATCTGATTACACAAAATCACCACAGTTAAAATTTTACACAGAATTTTATGATCCTTCAGTTACTTTTAGGATCAGTTTTGTGCGTTCGCGAACTATTTTCAGAGTCAATGGTCATTTCCATTTACGACCTGCTCTGACCCCATTGCCGTTCATTGCCCCCGTCCCGCTTTCGTTTTCGCCTCGCTCTATCGCACGCTTCGTCTCTTCGCTTGAAGACAACGGCTCACATCTCTGCACTGCGCTCTGGTGGTGGGTTGTTGAACGACCATCTTTCGCTCGGTCGTTCGCCAGGTTAGGGTGGCTTGGTGAACTGCTTCACCAAGGAGAACCCCTTAACCCCCACAAACAACATTGCAACATTTATTTAATTTACAACTACAACAAGATCACCGCGGCCTCCTTCGACTGACTAGCAACGCTCACAATACCTAAAACGAGCAATAGATTACACAAATGGCGTGTGAATATTCGATGATTCCACGACGATTGTCTGATATATGCTAGCCCACACACGATATCAACAAATTTAGCGTGAACACAAACGATTGCTAGCGAAAACAGCAACAGCAACTACAAAAAACCACCACCACCCGGCTGGAGCTGAATAAATTACCTGAATTTTGTACCAACAGCACCATACACCATGCCACAGAGGGTCGTTTATACAAAATATTTCGATCCCGACCGATTTTATTCAAACCGTTTGCGCGGTCATTCAAACAATGCAAATCGTATTCACAGCGACAGAATTTCATCGAATTTCATCGCATTTGTACAAATGTGGTGTAGTCTATGGCCCGCTTATGGCGCGCTTAACAGGCAAACACAGCTAACTCTATTCCGAGCGGCATTGAAATGTTGCAACCTTTCCTGTGTTTGAATATATATTTATATTTTTTCATCTTGAAAACATTTGAAAATGAAATTGCTAAAAAATGGTTTCAATCGCATTTTGTTGTTGAATCAAAACAAATTCATTTATCAATTTTTGCGGTATAACAACATAGTAGTTCTGCTACGTTTTGCACATTTCTTTAGAACGTTTGATGTATGTGAGACATTGCAGTTACGAGAAATTGTACCTCATTCTTTCTTTACCGAAGTTCTTACTAGACTAGAGTCAGGAATGGAAATGGACGAATCACTTCACTGGACACGCAAAATAAGTCCCATTATCTTACACAAGGTTCTTGTAATGGGTTCTTGACGTCGATCGTTACTATGACGCAGTGACGAAAACTTCTTCCGTGACTTAATGTTGGTTGAAAACTCCCAGTAAACGACATTCACGCTAATAATTTCTGGATTCAGTCAAGTTTAATGACAGTTTATCGGCGTACATTCACAAATGATAATATTATATTGATTCGATCGAAGTATCATGGAATGAGGAAGAAAAGTTGCCCTGGAAACTTTTCGAAGTTTCCTTATTTCCGCTTTACTATCAGCTCAGAGATGACTGGCTTCGAATTAGGAACGTATTTCTTCCTCTCCTATTGTTTAAAGCACAGTGTTTCCGATTGTTCGTTACGACTACTTGAATCGGACCAATCTACTTCCATGTTTACGTTTAACATCTCGGGTCCACTCAGCTATCTTAACTGGGTAGCAACTAGCGATAGTCCCTTCCTCGGGTTTTCCTCAATGTACCAGCTAGGAAGATGTTTAAACGCAAGTGTTTCGTACGAAGATCGAGTCTTAAAAACATCTGTCGCTTGTACCAATAGTTCGATTCTTGGTGAGATAGAGCCGAAATATTTCATATACAATGGGCTGTGGAACTGGATGGATTGTAGATGGACCAACTATGCGGTGATGGTTAACGATTCCAGGAGTCAGTTGCTTTTGTATGGCGAAAGTCAATCCATATCCAATGCAAAGCGGAGCATAAACGCTGTCTTGGCGATTAATATGACTCCGAATGAAGTGCGTCGGTACGTTCCAACAATATTCACCAATCAAGCAATAGTAAGACGGTCCCAACCATGTCAGTGTCAGTTCAGACATGACTTCGAGATGCGATTTGTTGAGAAGCGAGTTCAATATTCTGCTGCAACGTATATCTTTTGGATGGTTGTTATTGGATGGATAGCTCTGGTTTTGTGTGAAATTTTGAAAAACATTTTTTCGTAACATGATGTTATGATCGTATCAATATTTTGGAACAATAAATATTTTTTTAAGTTAAACTAATCTTTTTCCTTCTTGTTTGAATGTTTGTCTGGATTCTGGATGTTTGAAGAAAACCTCACAAAACCCCTCCTGCTTCCAATTTGTTGTTCAACATTTCCAGATACCTCAACTGCAAACCATAGCCTGTCCAATGAAGTTCTCACATGTTAGACTGTAGAGGATAGCTTTCAAATTTCCATAGCCAACGGTCATGAGATCGAATTCCAGTCACCGGTCACGGCATGCCTACCTAGTTCACTTTCTGTGCGTTGGTAGTTTTAGCATTTGTAAGATGCTTGCCTGTTGTACGCTAAGAGTTAGGTAAGTAAAAGGAATCTCTTCGAGGAAACATTAAGTGCTTGTGTTCGTAAAAAAAGCGTCTTACGAAAACGAAGCCCGGAAAACATCGCCTGTGTAAACTCTTCGATTGATGCTAAGTTGAAATCCAAATATCTGATACATGGCGAACTGTGGGATTGGTCAGATTGTTGCTGGACCAATTACCGTTAACTAGGGCATCAACACTTTTCAACTTAACTGGCTTCTAAAAACTTAATGTCCACAGATTATCATACAGATAATCAACAGTTTAAAGGTTGATGGGACGTAGTAGAAAAATTATTGGTTTCATCAGTTATTTTTAAATTTACAAAAACATGCGATTTTCACCTTACTAACAAGGGTAACAAACTTTGTTTTTATTGAAAAATCTAATGAAAACGTTTGACAATTTATAATTTTTTTTTATATACTCGAAGAACCAATTGCAGTAATTTTTGATTTTGTTCGAATTAAATTTAACATTTTTTCCATCAAAAAAGTTTTAAAAACATAATCATAAGGGTGCTGCATACATTCAGGGGTAAAAATACTACAAAAAATTCTACTAGCTGAAATCATAGAAATTAATGTTTGGATGGATGAATTCTGAAACGCAAACAAACAAACGCAAAACAATCATATTCTAGCGTATGGAAACGAGATTAAAAAGTTGAATCTTTGATTTGCATTTTGATGCATTTTAGCCCAGACTGGTAACTGAATTATAAAAATATTTATTTAAAAAACGAAACTGGTACCGTAAAATGGTGGGAATCGGAACAGTTTTTGAACTATTTCTGTAATATTTATATCAAATGCTGCTCATTTTTGACCCGATTTGTTTTAGATGGAAAATTTTGTTGATCTGAACCAAATTTAATCAAAGAAAAAAAAAATGTTAAAAGGGGTTTTTACCATCCATTTTTAAGCATTATTTTTTGTTCACCCTCCAAGTGGAGTGCATCGGGACAATTGCTTATTTATTAAGAAACTGTTTTCTACCGTTGAAAGCCAATTAACTGAGTATCAAATAGGCAAAATTTGGATTGTATTTGAAATTTTTTTCTGTTAGTAAAAATGTAATTTCGAAATCTGGACAAATGGATAGGAACCCTATTGAATAGTTAACTTTGAAGAAAAAATTAAAAAGGAAATTAATGAGAGGGCCAAGGGGAATATGTGAAGGTAAAATTTCATTTGTATTTTGAAGTTAAAACTATTTAGCAATTGTTATAATCTTTGCCCCTAAATGTATGCAGCATCATTGTTTTTTTTTCGAGTATTAATGTTTTTCAAAGAAAACGTTACAAAGCAAGGTAAAACTGATAAACTAGTATTTGTAAATATCATGAAGGTGTTTTGTATCCTTTATGATCAAGAAAACTTGTTAAAATCGTTAAATTAGGGACTGATCAATATTACCCTAATGCATAAAACTCAAAACAGAGACGAAATCGATTTTTAAATAAAGATTAAAATAGTCTTATTAATTTCTGCAACCATGTATTACGTTCATAGTAGTACATTACTGGTTTTAAAAATATAAAACATGCCACATTCCCCTTAACAGAAAAAGTAATCGAAAAATATTGACAAAAGTGTTCAATCTTACTCCGGATTACGGTACTTAGAAACCTTTCAACAATAAAATGCGTTTATTTTAGCTTTTTTTTTTAAACGCTTATCAGTGCACAGTTTTTTGCTTTGCGGATAATATTTGAAATTTTCCGATCCCCAGTAATCGCCTTTTTTTATTACCCACACCTATATTCGAAGAAATGTTATTGGAGGTGTCTATCTTCAGGGGCAAAAAATCTCAAATAAAGTTTACATTTTTATTTCTAGACATGCTGCGAAAGCTAAAGTAAATTTTCTTCAGTTCTATATTATTATCCACAACCGTAGGGAATTTCAAACATTTTTATGGACACGTCCCGATTAACCCCACGATTAGTGAATCAGAGATTTTTCTTCTTTTTCCCGCCAATATCATGTTGAAAGAATTCATCACCAAATATCAAACTGGTAGAAATGTCAAAAAAAAAATTAAATTTGTTGTTGTTTTTTTAGGAGATAAATATTCGCGATCTTTTCGAAGGGGGACAACCGTCTAATCTAAAAAGGTAGAAAAATCGTTCGGTTGAGCGTGGAATCCATAAGTCACATCCTCCTATAGAACAACAAGCATTCTTAGTTGTCTACGAAGAACCGATAATAGCGTCAACATCCGGTACATCCTCGGTGAAACCTCAACCACCTTCATCTTGTGAATCAGAAAAATTGAAAAAAATCCTCCAATTATTTTGGAGACAATATCGAACAAATCCGAAGGTGGAAAGAACATTTAAGTCAACGGAAAAATTGGACCTCTATCGGAGCCTTATCTGAAGGAGCTGTGTAGTATGTGTGTTATTTATACCTATCATGAAGAAACAAAGTGCAGAATAATCAGCGCAGATCTGCAGCTGTATGAGAAGGTCATAAGATCACTGTTTCCGTTGGAGATAAAGGGATTTTTTTTTTCAAATTTTATTCAAGTTTATTATATGATACTTTCTGCAGAACATTTCCTGTATATCGGCTGCTGGAATTCGGAGAAATCCTGGAGGCAAAATCTTCAACAAATTGGTTAATCTAAAATCTGAACGTCGAAAACTGGCAGCACGGGAGAAAAAACACGAAAGACAGTTAGATCAGTATTGAGGTTGGTGCCCATGAATGGTTGCTGCTGAACCAGGAGCCTTGGCAAACCGTTACGTCTACGCAACGTACGCCCACAGCACAACTCATCTTTTCTACCAGAATTAGTGATTGTTGGCAATGAGTACAATCAAGTAACTGGTCCATACTATGTCTTCTACTTGGACATTTTTTTTTTATAAATTTGCTTCTGTAGAAAGAGCACTGGTCGTTGTTATAAAGCTAACTGCCGTTCTCGGACTCAAATATTCTAAATTCTCGAGGCTTGTATGGCAATTAATCTCATCCGAAACTTGTCAACTAGAGCAAAAAGAAACCTAAACCAGCATCTTGAAGCTCCAGCGGTATTTAACTTAAAATGAACTGCATTATTGACGAATGTTCGGAAAGTTTTCCGGTTGCCCACGAATATCTGGAACACTTACAGAGTGTGCTTTTCATTACAAATTCACGTTCCAAAACTGACCCTAGATATTTAATAGATGGCATCACATCAAAACACATGTAATAAGGATACACAAATTTATAACCCGAAAATTGTTCAACGATACGTTCAACGATGAAAAGACAGTCAGAATCCATTGAGTTTTCTTCTGTACCCAGCCATAACTCGAAAAGAAAAAGATTGTATCAAAATTGTAGGACAATCCAATCAGCCAGAAATAGCAGCTTACAATATGACTAATAGTACACCCGAAGACGAAGTGAGCTTGCCATTTTATGACCTTGAAACAGACGGAGATTGCTGCAATCAATTTCACATTAAGTGTGTATGCGTAAGTTCTCCGTAGCTTTTATTCAAATATTTTTTTTAAAGGTATGCATATGGGACACAACATAACCAGGAAGGATATTTACCTCATCCAAAGCGAAGTCAGCAAGATTACTTCAACTTCGACGTACGCAATCGAAGACTTAAACCTAGAAGCTACTGATGCAGAAATTAGATTTAAGGTCAAAAACCACCTTAGTACAATGAAAAATATGTTCAAAAACTGCAACACCGATTACAAATTGTTCAAATATTTGGAAAACTTAAACTGCTTAGCATTGCATTCTATCATCACTACTACACGAGATGAAATTATTTCTATGCCAATCGATGCAACAAGAGAATATGAATTTTAACCAAGACAATTTTTTTTATTGACGTAATTAGAATTTAATATTAAGGCTTATTTTAATGCTCAAAATACTCTGCAATCCACGCTTGAAAATACTACACTACAAAGCTCAAGCAGCCATCAGCAATGAAGAACTTTGTCAATGAAAGTGTATGGCAATAAATTGAAAATAAATATCGAAACGTTATCATTTTGCCAGTATAGCTATGAAGGGCGAACACGAAATTATTGCGACACAATCAACAGGGCATAACTTTTTTACCATTGGATAAAAATCAACCAAATTTTGCACATTTTCCAATTGATGTGTATTGTTTACATGCTGTCAAACTCGAAGTCGTGTTTTTCGATTCAACGAAAATGGAGGTGAACCAACGCGGGTCGAGAGAACAAATTATTTCCAAATACCTGGAATTTCCTGACCTGTCGCACCGGCAGTTGGGAAAAATGTTGAACATTCACCATTCAACCGTCGTCTCCAGAGTTTTGAAGCGATACCAGGAGCGGTTGACGTTAGTCCACGGCAAAAGAGATGGAAGAAAATCGGGACCGAAGAATAAAAGGCGGAGGGAAAGGTGAAGCGGATGATTAAAGCAAATCCCAACGTAATCAAGCCGTGATTTGGCTAAAAAGATCGGCATGTCGCAGAGCTACGTCCAGAATGCAACGAAGAGAGTCGGACTACATACATACAAGGTACAAACTTCTCAATCCGCGATGAGCGGCAACAATCGAGGGCTAAAACTCGGGCACGAAAGCTCTACAAGAAAACGCTGACAAAATTTGGCTGCTGTGTGATGGACGAAAAAACGTAAATAAAAGCAGATCTTAAGCAAATTCCGGGGTTGGAGTTTTTCATCGGCAATGGCAAGTTCGATGTGGACGACAAATTTAAGATGAAAAAAATATCGAAGTGCGCCTCCAAATATTTTGTTTGGCAAACTAATTTTAAATTTGAAAATGTCAATTGCAGTAGTTCAATTGGGTTCAAGGGAATATTATACTAAACCGGTAACTTTTTCGTCAAATTGGAAAATTCTCTTATGAACTTTTGTGAAATCATTTTGAACGAAGAAAAACCTTACTGTGGAAACCACATAATGCCAAAGCGCATTACCATTACCTCATCGATACTTAGGTAAAGGCGAGGCCTGTTATAGCAGCGATGCCTAACATCGATGGTGAACTCCAGCGATAGGCAGCATCCATGTGAGCTCCGTTGCATAGAGAGCGCATGCTATATTCATTCATCGTTCATATACTGTTGAGCTCGACCCACACACTTACGTTGTTTGCGATTATTGAGAGCAGATTTAGCAATAGAAATATATTGCAGTTTTTTTTATTGAGAAATCATTTTTTTGATCACCACTAAAATTTAATTTAATTTCTAGTGGATTTATGTTCAGAGTGAAAAATAGGAAACCAAAGTGAACGATAAATACATATGCAAATCACGCGAGTAGTATTTTTAAAGAATATTGTATTCTTACTCTACTGGAATAATAAACAAACAAACAAGCAAAAAAAGTTTCAATAGTTGTTATTAGAATTAGAGAAAGCATTGTAAATTAGATTAAGTTTGCATTGTAAAGTGACTGATTGAAAATATTACTATTAAATTGTATTTCTGATAGAAGACTGAATCATTTTTAAACATTATTATGTATTCTTTGTTTTAGCTCATAATCTCACATGAAAGAAAAATTTTTTAATATTAAAAAGCAATATTTCAAAGTGACTCGTTTAAGTTTTACTTCATATGAAATTCACTTGAATTTATCTTGAACCAATTCCGGAAACCAATCAATCCTTTCTTCTCGAATACTTTTAACTTGTGATCCTAATTCAAAATCATTTCACTATTGGATTGGTAACCTGAATAAAACGCACGTTGCTGAAGAATTCAAACTATTCGAATAGCGATAGCTTCCTACTCGGGGTTTTTGAAAAGGAGAAACTGCTATCCCGAGCAGTTTAGGGGAACGTTCCTGTTCTTGCGCAGTGGCCTCCCAGAGGTTTTGCATGCATATGATAACGGTTTCAACGCAGGTTTTTTGCTGTGACCGGACAGTTGTGTACCATGCTGTGCAACGAAGAGGATGTTGCAAAGGTTTTGTTTAGCCTTTTTTTGTTCTGATCAAGAATTACGTAAAATTTAATGATGAATTTTTGTAGCAAGTGTGATTTCTATGACTATTCTAAAAAAATCATAAAAGATTTTTTACTTGTAATTAGGTAACGGCTTATGTCGCTGAACTACATATACATAATCATATTGGTGTTTATTGTAATTCTCGAATCCTACTTTCAATACAGGTTTTGAGCAGGTTTGTTTTGGTATTTTGTGACTATTTTTGTTGAGGCGTCAAGCAATGTTTTTATTGACGTTAATCAGATGTTATTTCATTTGCTTGAAAAATCTGTGAAAATGATTTGTTCACGACCTGACGGGAAATAATTATTTTCGTTTGAGAGTTAACCAGCAAGCAATCCAAACCTCGTTTTCTGTTTGAGCATTCGTAAACATTAAGCAGTGATAGCTGCCTTATGTTCAACGTATTACTCTAACTTTAGCTTTTTTGGACTCTAAGTCAGGGGTGAGCAACCTTTTGAAGCAACGGGCCACTTTTAATTTGAAATTCTTTCGGCGGGCCGCGTAAAAATAAAATTTAAGTAATAATACATAGTTTGCAGAGCTTTCAGTTATTCTTGATAACGATAAATTTTTGACAAAAATAAATGAAAAAGTATGAAAGACGTATTCATGTACTTGCACAAACATTTTTTTGATTGAATATGGTTAAAGCAGCCGAAACTTAATAGGTTATCAAAAATCTTGATAATTTCAATGTTTTGAGTGATTTGAAATGTTTAGCGAATATTCTTTTATTTTTTAACAAAAAGGAAATATAATTTGCTTCCCTTTTATTTATTAAAACCGAAATATTTTGTAAGTCTTTCTATGCTTCCTTAAAAGATTTGAACCGTTTTCAGATAAAAAACCTATTTTGTTCGAACCGATGCGATGGTTTTTTCGTGATCAGTTCAATTTAAAATTTTCATGGAGCATAACTATAACGATTTTTTTCTGTGCCCATTTTCGGAAAGTTTATTCACAACTCATGAAGCCTTAATTATTTCTATAAACGGTGATTTTTTGAATTTTAAGTTTCGTATGAAATAATAACATTGAAATGTTGACCAAGGATTCAAAATTATTGATCAAATTTTTTTTAACCAGATTTGTCAATGTTACAACTTACATTTTTGATTCAGGAAAATATTTACAGATTTCATAAAATTTAAATTAATTTTAAATACATCAGGAATAGGCTTTCTAAGGCTGAATTACGAAAATCTTATGACTTTGATAATGTGGATGTCTAATTTTGTAAGTTGAATGACTCCTTTTAATCAATGTTTTGCATGATTTGCCTATGAAATTTCTGAAAATTCCATCGCACATAACATAAGTTGACAAAATTCACATTTTCCGAGGTGTAAGGAATCTCACACTCAGGCAAATTCTTATTATAATTTTTATAAGATGCGTCTTATGAACCGCTTTTTAGAGTGCAAAATTGGTTTTCATAAGAGTCTTATGAAATTTTTTCTATTTTCATAAGAAGTTCTTATGAAAAACACAAGAAGTTCTTATGAAAAACACAAGAAGCGGCATTGTGAAAAATAATGAACACATTCACTCCATTAGTCTGTTTTTCATCGTCATACAAACGACTCACTAGTTGTGGAGTTATAAGTTTTTGTAATAGTTAAATGTGATTTCGATCTTCTAAATGGTAAGTTTGAGTAGGAAATCATTTTTTGTGAACGTTGAAAACATTTATTTACTCAAGTACTTTTTTGTTTACTTTTCAGTTTGCTGACCACCGTCTAAAATAATTTTATTAATGGACCGGTTGCTACCGAATAACTTTATTGGTATCGAGTGTGATGTGCTGCTGATAGTGATATAATTTGAAAGAAGTCGGCCGAATAATAAAATTAAAGTTTTAAATATCAAATTTTTTGAATTATTTTCACCAAACATGACATTTCCTGTTTCCATAAGACCCTCTTATGAAAAGCGAAAATTTCTTATTGGAGTAGGTGTTCATTTCAGAATTCATTCGCGTCATAAGACAATCTTACGAATTTCATTAAATTTTCTTATGGCGCCACTTCATAAGAGAATCTTTTGGCATATATAAGAGTATTTTTCTGAGTGCAGAACTGATTTAAACTTATTCATGTGGCGCTGAATCCAAATATGTATTCAATTAGTTTTTTGTCAGCTCTAGTTTTTGAGATAACTTCAAAAAAAGTTAAATAAAATTAGTTATTCAATTCATGTCCTTTATTGACAAAATTGTTCAATACACATACTTATTGAAGCAGTTATCAACTTTCAAAACAACCACGAGTAGTTTTGAAGTCTGAAAAAAAATATAGAAATTTTCTTTATGTTATCCAAACCTGCAAAAACCGGGAATTTATACGAAACTTCAAAGAAAAATCCAACTAAATTGATTCTTTGTTATTTTTAAAACCGTTAGTCAAATTATTTCGCAGTCTTCAACCAACTAGCTGAAAAATATTAAACCTTCAATATTCAATAACCAATAACATTCTTTAATGAGATCAGAAGAAGTTGTAATCTTATTTTTTGAATTTCTAAAAATTGTAGAATTCAATTTTGAAAGCGTTGTATCTGTGAAACAAGAATATCTTGACAATATCTGAGTCCTTAGATTGAAAAAAGGGTAGTAAATTGATTGAAAGTCAGGTTTAGATTGTTATGCAGGTTTATTGGTTTATCAGTTATGAAAGATCGATTTACCCAAAATTGATCAATTTAAAAATTTCCACACGCCATATTACCGTATCTAGAAGCGATGGCTGAAATCTGTGAATTGTTTTGAATAAAGAATGCCTAACTCTTACACAATCAGTTGAAACATAGGCACCAAAAACGCTGTTTCGCTGTGTAATCGTTACAAACTTTTTGGTTTGAATCACAGGATAACAAATATTATTTTTGTCGAGATATCAGAATTTTGCTGAGTTATATCGAAAAGAAATCTATAACCGTTAGCCCAGTTATTTCTGTCATAAATCAAGAACAGAAATATTCATGATACAATTTTATCTTTGTTTGAAAAGGAAATACAGTCTTAACTACCTCCTTTATAACGTTTTTCCAATAAATCAAAAGAACTCAATAAAAAGCTTAAATCCTACAAAAAAGTCAACAATCTGGAAAATTATGGAGAAAATGCTACTGCAAACAAGTGACGTGCATATCAAGCTTTTGATATATCATGTTTTTGGTTTAGTAGGGACTGCTATTTTATGATATATAAAAATGGAGGCGTTTTCTTTGTAACAACATCACGTATGAATGGTCTGTTGAAATGAAGTGAAATTTGGTATCCGAGGGTTTTTTGGGACAGAGATGGTTTGTACAATAGTTTCAAGAATCTCACTATTTATAGAAATGTTGTCCCAAACAAATTCAACTTGATTTGTTACGATTTCCATAAGAATCGATTCGCGAGCACGATGAAGTTAAGGACGTGTAGATGAAATCATACATTTATTACGATTTATACATAAGCAGGTAAATCGAAGTTTACCGGGTCAGCTAGTTTTATGATAATTAACGATAATCAACAATTTATCGTAGAAAAAATCGTGAAATAATTTTAATTTGAGATAAGCTTCGCGGGCCGTACAAACATGTCTCGAGGGCCGCATGCGGCCCGCGGGCCGCGGGTTGCTCACCCCTGCTCTAAGTGAATTTTTTTAGGCTTTCCGTAGCTGATCTATAGTCTTTTTTTTCCAAAGTATGTTTTTTTGGATTTTTTTTCTTAGACTTTGAATAACAGAGAACTGAACTGAACTATAAATTTTGTAAAAAATCAGTTGGGAAACAAGAGAGTTGTATTAATTTTAGTCCGAATTGTCAAATTGACACTCCCGGGGACTGTAACGGATAAAGATTTCAGGGACGGATGAGGGTTAATGTGGTGAATTGTTTGGTGTTTTCAGTTGAAAGTGGTAACATTAAATAAGTTTCAAAATGGTTTTTTTTACAGAATATTTGGTGTTGAAAACGGCACTTTTAAACACTTTTTAAGGCATATTTTTTACTTTCATGTAGAAGTTTGTTTTTTTTTAATTTTTTTTAAATAACCTTTAAATTGCCCGCCACACTCCCCCAGCCAAAAAAATTCATTTAAGTCCCCTGGAAATGGACGCTTTTGTTCCTAGCAGGTCGACAGCATAAAAAAAATACAAACGCGAACAAAACTCTACTGTAGAATGAAGGCTATCAAACGTATAAAAAGCGTTTGTAAGTCACACATTCAAAGTGCCAAAATATTATGAGATAAATAAGTAGTTTCTTGTGAATCAAGTAGTTTAAAAATAGAATTGCTTTATTTGCCGGAGGATTCCACAATATGATAAGATTTTATTCTCCAAATCCAATGATATATATGTGATATTTCCATGATAAGGTGCCATTTAACACAAGTCTCAAGAATTTGAAATTCAAAACTTGTTCAATCACATTATTATCGATCACAGGATCATCATGACTGGGTACAATTTTCTCTGTTGAATGTAATACCATACAATTAGTTTTTGGATAATTCAAAGTAAGGAGACGAGTTTTGGAATACTTCAAAAGGATTCTGAAATCGTTTAAATTTGCGCTCCATTGAGCCTTGGGAATTTTCCTTGTTTTATCCAGGTGCGGTGACTTCAGCAAACAATCTTGGGACACCATGAAGAGGAAGATTTGAATATCGTTAACATAGAGTCAATGCCGTATTCTTTAATCACAGATAACTAGGAAACATAATGAAAATCGGAATTAAAATAAACCCCCCTTGGAATACTATCCCGAATGGTTTTACTATAAGTTAAGGGGCCCACTAGAGTAAGCATTGCAGAATTTTCCCGTATTGTTTTCTTGGCTAAACAAATCACAAATTTTTACAATACCTGGCGATTTTTTCAAAAAAAAAAACCGGACAAATCTAAGCTGAATTCAGTGATAATTCGAAAAAAACTGCATAATAAAGTGACTAAAACCACCTAAATTTTTAATTTTTTTATCGAAGTGCGTCAGCAGCGCTTAAGTCTCTTTTTAATTTTTGTGCTTTTTGGAATTAAAAAGCACAAAAAATCAAGCCTAATTTAGACCTTAATTTCACTTTACTTTGAAAATCCGGTCATGTCCGAATAAATCCGCGGAATCTGCTTTCATTATCCTATACCAATACTGTTGGTGTAAAAATATTTTTCGAACAATCACCAAATTTTTATAAATACATATTTTTATTATTCAGTTACCTGTCTGGGGAAAAATGCAATAAAATGCAAATCAGAGCTAAACCTCATAAATCTCGTTTCCATATGCTGGGATATGATTGTTTTGCATACCGCGTTTGTTAAGATTAAAATTTCATCTATTCTAAGATATTTATTTTTCATGATTTCAACTAATAGAATATTTTACAGTACTTTTTACCCCTAAATGTATGCAACAAATTTAAACTTTATCCTTAAAAACATTTTTGACAGAAAAAAAATTAAAATTTGATTCGAACAAAACCAAAAGTTACTGTAATTGGTGCTCCATGCGTTATGACATCACAAATGTATCAAAAACTATACATTTTTAAACGTTTTCATTTGATACCCCTTTTTCTTAGTAGGGTGAAAAACGCATGTTCTTGTAAATTTGAAAATAACTGGTGAAACCAATAATTTTTCTGACTAAGTCAACCTTTAAACTTTTGTTGTACAAGAGGTATGATTATCTGTGCACATTAAGTTTTTAGTAGTCATTGAAGTTGAATAGTGTTGCATGTTGCCCCAGTTGACGGTACATCACTTTCTCTTATGTATTAAAAAAAAAGAAAATATTTCAGAAGTTTCCATCAAACATAATGCTCTGAAAAGCAATTTAAAAAAATGTAACGGCTTCTACGGGGGATAGATTACCATTTTCTAAGATTTGTCAAAACAAGAAAAAAATACAGATGTTTTAAGGTTTTTAAAGAAAATTTTCAAGAATTTGAAAAAGTGATGAAAGCGAAGAAACAATCCTTTTAAATTGTAAATTTTCTAGGGTTTTGTTGGGAATAAAATTAATAAAAACCAGGCAAACTTGAATGCTCACTTTATAAGCATAAGTATGAGTATGTTAGTTTTTTTTTTTTATCATTATTGAAATTTTCATTGATTCATACGCTCTACACCCTTTTAAATTTGGAAAAAAACTGTAGTTGACCTAATAGGATCAAACTGAGTTCCGCTATTGATAGCAGAATATTCAAACGAAATTTGTAACTATAGCTAAGTGTTTGTTACAATACCAGATTTCATGTTTCGGGGTAACTTTGATCACTATGGTTTTAACGTGTCTCTACATCTTCAAAATTATTGTTTTGATACTTTTTAGCAAAGAAGCTTAAAACACCAGTAACAGTAATTTTTTGTTTGGACTCAATTGAATTTTTCAACGTGTTCTTTCAAAAACAAATATACTCAAAAGATGGACAATGTTGCTGCATACATTTAGGGGCAAAAATTATAAACATTTCTCATTTTTTTTTGCCTCAAAAAAAAAATGAAATTTTAGCTTCTTGCAATTCCCTAGGTCCTCCCACTCTTCACATGTTCTTATTTTTTTTTCAAACTTAATAAATTGATAGGGTGTTTATTAGAGTGCCCCAAATGACCAGACTTGAAGAAAAACTGGTTTTTTTATGATTCTCTCGAAAACAATTTTATTTAATATTTCACAGGATTTGTATTCCTCATACAAATTTGGGGCAGTCTAGTGTTTATCCATTTTTTCTTTACAGGCTTTTTCATATAAAATGTCCGTTTTTTTTAATATTCAAAAATTATCACAGAATGACCATAAAAATAACAGTATAACCTAAAACTACACCTATACAAAGGAAAAAAGTTGAACTTTCACATAAAACACCCCGTTTGCTTCCAAATGCTAGCATTTTATCAGGAGAGATGTTTGTTCGTGAGTCTTTGAAAAAATAGATATTTTAAAACTTTAAAATTGCATTTTAAGTCATACATAAATTGTCCAACTACAAATCAAATTTAGCCTATTTGAAACTCAATTTAAACGTTTTCAAACGATGAAAACAGTTTTAAGATATTTTAACTTCAGACTTAGGTAATGATGAATATCTGTAAAAACTTCATGATCATAGTTCCCCCAGTTTACGGTACTTTTTTCCTCTACTAAAAGAAATACCCTGAATTCAGCATATCAATTTCTAAATGATCATTTTGAAATTATTATTATCATAAAAACGCTCTCATAGTTGAATGAGCGATTCTCTAAACATGAATATTTCTTAATTTCCTATCTGATATTATTCCAGATTTATGATTCTGTGTCTTGAACATTGAAAATCCATTCTGAACTATTGTTTTCGAAGGTAACTTTCGTCACATTTAGAAGAACTTTTGACAAAAACTTCTTATTTTTTTTATAACATTTTTTATCAATTTTTCACTATAATTAATTTTAAAACGTGTTTTTACTTTAACTTGTTGACTCGGGGCGAACAGAGCACCATTGATCGGGGTACGATGAGCGTTTTCTGCCGTAGAATCTAGCAACGAATTCAACTCGATAAAGTCAACTGAATTATAGAGCTACAGCTTGCCTAGTTTACATCTGACGATTTAGCCTATATTGGTAAGGTGTCGGAGAGGACTCGTGTTCGATTCCTGGTCGTTTTATAAACGTTTTATCTCATTATCAAGTTTCAGCCAGTTTTAAAAAGAACTTTTTTAGTGTATGAACACGAGACAATGATGTACATAACTCAGATATTATAGCTGATTTCTATGGTTAAATAATGTTGAGATTTTTCTAATCGAAGCAGTCGATAGGACAAATAACAATATACACATAATTAATAAACAAGCACAAAACAAGTATTCTATGTAACCATGGAAATGATTCAGTAAAAAAAAATAGCGAAATTAGTTAAATAAAGAATTCATACTTTTACCTACAAGCAGAACAAGTCGGTCTCTTCTTTCCACTGCCCAAGTGCTGCACAACAGGTTATGTTCCCAGTACTAGTGGAAAGGAGGAGAAGCGGAATCAACAGTGGCAAGAAGTGCGATGGAAGGACAACGAGCCCAAGCCCGGAAAGACAACGAACCAGGAACCATTGTGAGGTCATCGAGGTAGGAACCAGAGCCACTGAAAGGTCGTCGGTGCAGAGCCATATGGAGGTCGTTGAACTGGGGCCAATGGAAGGCCGGCGAGCCGGAGAACGTGGAAGGTTGTCGAACCAGGAGCCAACTGGGAGATCATCAAATCGGAAGCCAGGTGGAGGTCGACAAGCCAGGAAATACGGGAGGTCATCAGACAGGAACAAGGGGGTGGTCGTCGAACCGGGAGTCACTGGTAGACTTGCGAGCGGGGTACCACGGAAGTCGCCAAGACGGTACCATGGAAGGTCGTCAAACCGAAAAGCCACTTGGAGGTCGCCGGGCTGAAACCACTGGGAGGCGCAGGCCTTAGGAAAGGCGTCGAGCCGAAGGAGAAAGCTTCAACCGCAGCAAGGGAGTCGAGACCAGGAGCCAGATGGAAGGTCGTCAGATCGGAGCCATGTGAAGGTTGCAGTATCAGGGATCATGAAAGGCCGTCGGACCAGGCCAGTTGGAGGCCGTTGAGCCAGGAATCATGGAAGATCGTCGGGCTGAAGCCACTAGGAGATCGTCGTGCCGGAAGTCAGAAGTAAGGTCGTCGAGCTGCAGCAGGGGCGAGAGATTCGTGCAATGAATGCGACAAATGAGGTCCGTTGCATACGCTAAAGAGTAGCAGCCCCATCTTTAGGAGGAACCGACGGAGGCAGTGAAAAGATTGCGAATGTGTATGTTGAGGAGGAGTGTTGAGATTTGTCTAATTGAAGCAATCGATGGGACAAATAACAACATACACCGAATTAATAAACAAGTATCATATGTAACCATGGAAATGGTTTAGTATATAAGGTAGTCTCTCTGTTCCACTGCCCAAGTGCTGCACAACAAATAAGCGTCTTTTTGAAGGTGCAATTATGCCCTTATCTCCCCGACAGAAACTGTCCCATTATGATAATTCCAGATGGAAATTTAAATACACGGATCATTGACATTTTCACAATTATTAAGATCCAATCCTGGAGGCAGCATCTCAATAGGCTCCAACCAGTTTTATTTTTTAAATTAATTTTCAAATCTATTTATTTAGTTATTTATTTATTTATTTCGTCAACCGTAACGTAGACTAGTTGGTTTGATTTGGATTTGATATTCGTTTATTTGCAAGAGTGCCGTGTGCGCTATTCCGATTAAGCACCCTTCTAGACTAGTTTGATACATGTGCATTTCCTTAAGAATAAGTTTTAGCAGTGTCTGCTTTACAATTTTTCTTAAGAGTTTAGATTTCTTCGATTGGTCTAAAGCCTGTATTTACATACATAACTTTGTCTAGTTTCTGTTTAAGGTGTTTTTTCCGACCTCGAAATTTTCTCGTTTGTTTTCGTGAATATATTGTGATTTTTATCTGTTTAGAAGCTTCTTTTTCGAAATTTGTGTAAGGATAGCAGTTACGATTGTGTTAAAAAAAATCAGCAGAAGAAAAGAAGCACTCAAATCCCGAAAAATCATCCATAAGCACTTGCTGGATTATCAAACAACAGTGACTGGAAGGTGCAGGGATTATCATCATTAGTGCAACAGGACCATCAAATAGAAATCAACCCACGCTGCCTCCTTCCCTCATCGCCTATCAATGGACTTTGGTGAGATTGTTTCATTTTATTTTGATTATATTTAAACATATTTTGTCAATCCTATTTGCCATGTAGGATTTCCCACTAAAACATCCCTTCCATTCCTTTCTGAAATAGCTTTATGGGTCGTAAGAGTTCTCTACACCTAAAGAGTTATTTTTGCTGTTTCAGATAATCCCTTCTATGATTACATTGACTTGTCACGGTGTGCATCATGGTACCACACTGATCTTCAAGAGCAGCACTTGGAATGAATATTGAATCCAGATACTCATTTTGGCATCTTGCGTTGCTCTTGATTATCAGTTGTACCTAGTGTATCAGCCAATGCAAGATGTGTGTACCTATGCTATGCTATGCTATGCTATGCTATAACTTTGTCTAGTTTCTGTTTAACTTATTATTCAGTAAAGCTTTTTGTGGTTTAACTTTTAGTTGGTGGCGATTAAAAAGAGCTACGAAATAATCTTCCCAAAACACTGAGCTCACTTCAAAAATGTTAGTCAGTGAGATATGAAACTGTATTTCATAGTCGAAAGAATATATTGCATAAAAAAACGCAAATAGACAGCGATATTCAAATGGCGATAAACATTTATCATTACACCAGGCAAACGGAGATAAACTCCCGAAGATCTCAACTTCCCTTCTTTGCATTTCGTTCGAAGCAAGATGGTTGTGGTTGTTATTTGGTGGCGACAAGGAGTCAAACACCGAAAAACCGCATCTGAAAACCGCCACCGCCAATACCGCAAAAACGTGTGCCCCCTCGATGGGGTTGAAGTTGAACTGTACATAAAGTAGCTAGTAGTAGCTCATCCATCACCTAGTTCCGCGGGAGAGGGTTATCGTGGGTATTATTCATATAAATCGCAAACAACGTCGGCAGATGGAGGAAGGAAGGGGGTGATATAGATGAATGGGATCCATTCGATCTAAAATTGTAGATATCCCTCCGTGTATACCTTCACCTACATTCCTTGAACCTAGCTAGAGAGAGGACATTCGTGATGTGGTATCATATCACTTCCGCGTGTAGCCCACCGTATTGTTCGATTATTATGTGCGGCTTTTGTTGATTGTGATGGTTCGTTCGATGTTGTAGCCAGGACTTCCAAGCTAGACACTTCGAAGGCGAAGGCAGAAAATCTCGCTACATGGATTTGGGGTGTGACTTTTATGGGATCATGATGTGAAGATTGATTTATGACGCCAATTTAGAAAAAGAAGAGTTGTGTGTTTTCTTCCGTTTGCATTTGTTGAATTCAGTTTACAGCGTTTCAATCAATTTTGTGTCACATTCTTTCTGTGTTATTGTCAATATCAGTTATTAATCTAGACAATCCAAAAAATAGTCACATATGATAAAAATAATAATTGGTACAAATAGGGCCATAGGAAGAAACATCTCTTGGGAATGTTTAAAACAGCTAAATAAAATATCTGAGTGACATTATTGTTTGGTGTTCAGCCACTCATAAAGTCTATTTTATAACTAGCTGAAACTTGAAAAATTCCCCTACTTCGCTTTTTTTCAGCGATACCAATCATCTAAGAACCAAATTATCAAAAAGAAATAATAAGATATAAACATGATTTTGATTATATTTTTGTAAAAAACTAAAACAGCCAGAAAACAAACTGCGGAGAAGAACGCCAAAACTAGTGAATTTTTTCGAGTCGAATATTGGTGCACCATTTTTACTCGAACAAGGACGAAATTTGTTACAATTATGCATTGTTATCGTAATTTGGAAGTCAGCAAATGAAATCAATGGCATTTTGTTTTGATATTCGGGTTTTCCCAAATGTAAAAAGCATTCAAAATTCGAGCGTAAAACATATGATGTAAAAAAAATGGCCAGTAGCCACTCGTTACGTGAATTTTTGCCTGGTTTCATCACCTCGTCCTTGGCGAGATACGACTGAGAGTTGCACGTGTCCAACGGCGCGAGGAGAAAGTCGGGTGTCGATACGACGTTCGCCGGTTGGAGAATCCAGAGGTGAAAAGGGCATACGTTGAACAGCTAGAATCCCGAGCCTCGGAGCTGCCGACAGACGGAACAGTCGAAGAACAGTGGTGTGGAATCAAGAATGCCTTTATCACGACGAGCCATGGTACTCTCGGTAAAGTTTGTGGAAGAAGGAGTGAATGGATGTCGGATGAAACTTGGAGGATGGTCGATGATCGGAGAAAGGCGAAAGTCGGAATTGAGCAGGCATGTACCGGGTCAGCCAAAGCAGCCGCCCGCTTACGATATGCGGAGATGGAAAAGGCAGTTAAACGAGCTTGTAGACGAGACAAGAGAGGCTGGACAAACTCCCTAGCCGAAGAGGGAGAAAGAGCCGCCGCCAATGGAGATATCCGATTACTTTATGACATTTCTCGCCGCCTCAGTGGTGCAAGGACTAATGCAAGAATGCCGCTAAAAGACCGAGCAGGTCAGTTATTGACCGATCGAACAGATCAGCTCAAACGATGGACTGAGCACTTCGAACAACTCTTCCGAGTTACGAATAGCGATGGCCAACAGAATCTGCAGCTCGAAGCGCCAACAGTAAGTCGCATAAATGGCGTCAACTCGGAAGCGCCTTCGCTGGCTGAAATAGAAGCCTGACAGAGTGCGGTAACTGGCGAGGCATAACGTTGATCTGTACAACCCTCAAAGTACTCTGCAAAGTGATTCTGAACAGGATCCAGGAGAAAATAGACGCTACACTCCGACGGCAACAAGCTGGATTCCGATCTCGACGATCATGTGTGGACCACATCACAACGCTACGAATCATACTGGAACAAATCAACGAATTCCAGGACTCTCTTCTGCTGGTGTTCGTTGATTTCGAAAAAGCATTCGACCGACTTAACCATGAAAACATCTGGGCGGCTCTAAGGCGACGAGGGGTCCCAGAGAAACTAGTCCATCTCATCGAAGCACAGTATGAGGCATTTTCGTGCAAGGTCTTGCACGACGGTGTCTTGTCCGAACCAATCCCGGTAACTGCTGGAGTGAGACAAGGATGTATTCTATCACCGCTACTTTTTCTTATCGTAATGGATGAGATTCTGATTGGATCGATTGGCTGTGCACCGAACCGAGGATTGCCGTGGAATCAACAATGGAGCAACTGAACGATCTTGACCTGGCTGACGATATTGTTTTGCTCGCCCAAACACAACCAGATATGCAGAGCAAACTCGACGACCTCACCGAAAGTTCCAAGGCAGCAGGTCTCAAAGTCAATGTCGGAAAGACAAAGTCGATGGAGATCAACACAGGAAATCCCTCCAGTTTCATGGTAGCTGGGCAACAAGTTGAGAAAGTGGAGTGCTTCCAGTATCTTGGTAGCCAGATTACGCCTGATGGTGGTACCAGAAAAGACATCGAAACACGGATCAGAAAGGCCCGATTTGCGTTTGCGAGTCTCCGAAACATCTGGCGGTCACGCCAGATCTCTCTACGAACAAAAATCCGAATCTTCAACTCAAACGTCAAATCCGTATTGCTGTACGGGTGCGAAACTTGGTGCACATATGCGGTAACGACGCGAAAACTGCAAGTATTTGTAAACCGCTGCCTGCGGAATATCATCCGCGCTTGGTGGCCTGGCAACTGGATCTCGAATGAGGAACTACATCGCCGGTGTCATCAAAAGGCGCTAGAAATCGAGATTCGGGAACGTAAGTGGAGATGGATTGGGCACACGCTGCGAAGAGATGAAAACGAGATTTGCAGAGAGGCGCTAGATTGGAATCCAGAAGGTCATCGAAGAAGAGGCAGACCCAGAAATTCGTGGCGGCGAAGCCTAGCCGCTGAAATCCGAACTGTCGACGAGAATCTTGACTGGGACCAGGTGAAGACGCTGGCTCCGGATCGTCAACAGTGGAGGTCTTTTACCACGGCCCTATGCACCAGAGGATCGGCGCGGGATCATTAAGTTAAGTAAGTAAGTAAGTTACGTGAAGCAATTAGGAGTTAACAAAATCACTTGATCCTTACGTGAAATTCACATAGTTGAATATTGTCAAAACAATGGCACATTCGATTTACGTGAGAATCCAGTGATCCGCCAAGTACAGAGGAATGTTGTGCATTCTATGTGATATTCACGTAAAATCTGTGTGAAGCAATACCAGATTCAATATGGCGCGGATCAGTCAGTTGGTGCATGAAGACAACAAAGTCTGAGTGATGGAGCAGCTGATATTCATTTCGTAAGTAATAAAGTTTTTTGTTTGGTTGAATGATGAGATGGACTAGTTTCTCCCAGATGTTTTCGTTGTTAAGTCGGTCAAATGCTTTTTCGAAATCACTAGTCCTGGAATTCGTTGATTTGTTCCAGCATTATTCGGAGCGTTGTGATGTGGTCTACACATGATCGTCCGGATCGGAATCCAGCTTGTTACCGTCGGAGTGTAGCGTCGATTTTCTCCTGTATCCTGTTCAGGATCACCCTGCAGAGTACTTTGAGAGTTGTGTAGATCAAAGTTATGCCACGCCAGTTACCGCACTCGGTCTCCTTTCTTCGGAACCTTTACGAGGATAATATGCATCCAGTCGGCAGGGAATATTGCAGTATCCCAAATGTCAGCGAAAAGACGGTGCAATATTTGTGCTGATAAGGCAGGATCGACTTTGAGCATTTCAGCAGGAATGCAATCGATTCCAGGCGCTTTGTTGGATTTCATGTCCTTGATTGCCGCTTTTATTTCAGCCAGCAACGGCGTTTCCGAATTGACGCCATTAATGCGACTTAGTGTTGGCGCCTCGAGCTGCGGGTTCTGTTGCCCATCGCTATTTGTAACTCGGAAAAGTTGTTCAAAATGCTCAGTCCGACGCTTGAGCTGATCTGTTCGATCTTTTAGCGGCATTCTTGCATTAGGGTAAATGATCTTGAGCGGAACTAAATGGCTCAATTCGACGCAACTCGGAACAGTTGATCAAGCGGTGTGGCTATGGGATTTATCCGAACAAATTTTTTTTCAGTTCAGCGGATAGATCTTGGTAAAATCTTGGTAAAATATGATCTTGAGCGGAACCATTTTCTTCTGTGAACATCTTTTAAAGCTCTTATTCCTAAAGCTTGTGTAACTGTGAAAACTTCAATTAAATTTCATCGTTGAAGATTTAAAAGTTCAAAAATTAATATTTTTACGTAAAATGAAAGAAATTTTGTGTTCCAAAGTTGTTCTCAAAATATCCGTTCAAATTTGTTTCTTGTTAAACAAAAGTCCAATTTTCACTCTGACTCACTGTATCTTATTTTGAAAGAGTCGATTCTCTTAATTCAAATTTTAGTTTTTTTTTACCTCAAAAATTAAATTCGTTAGTATATTTGATTGATTATTTGAATGTGCATGTTTAGGGTCATATTGCCCACAACAACTTTTGAAGGTAGCGACAAAGTCAGTAATACAAAAGAAGATGCCTTAAATTACAGATGTTGCAAAAAAAACATTGCTCTAAATCAATGTTTTAGAGAAAAAAAACCGTTTTTTTTGTGATATTCTATATTCCTTTAATTTCCTTGAAATTCATGATAAATTGGGTCATTTTTATATTTTAGTTGGCTAAAATCAGTTTACGTTGAAAATCTTTTCATCCTCAAAGTAAGAAACCTACATTTTACATTGACCCAAAAATTTTAATTATGGAAATCCGTTCGAAATTGAAAAATTCTATGAAATCTGTATAAATTTCAAAATTTCGTGCTTTGTGACACAGATGCTGTGATAAAAGTTTCCTAAAAATTTTGTGAAATTACAGATTTTTCTGCAATCTTGCTCTTAGCAACTCATTCATAGAATAAAGTTTATAATAATAATTCCAATTTCTCATGAATCACGGTAAAATTCATTTATATTAATTTATGGAAACATTAATTATTAAGCTCAGTTGATAAAACAATAATTTCTCAAGCCGATTTCCAGTTTGAACTCAAGTGTAAAATCAAACACAAGGGAATCGGATAGGTTTTCGATACCAGGGCACCAATTGAATCGTGGAGTATTGTTATATAGCTATTTAACCCGGTGTGCTTTGCTACACTTTGTAAAACTGAAGGAATGTGTGTAAAAAACAATTTGAATTTTTGTTCATAAGGTAGTATATCGTTTTCCTTTGGAATTTGAACATCATAAACAACCTCTTTAAATGAAAGCTAGGTACTTCTTAAAGTACGAATAGTAATGGCAATGAAGATTGATTCTTATTCTGAAATAATGACTTAAATTTATTGCCTTCATTATTTCTCGAATTATGTCAAAAAATATGTATGAAAGCCTTCCTCCTCCCTCTGAAAGTAAGAATCAAAATCACATTTCTTGTACTCCAAAAAATTAAACTTTTCGTGTGCCTAGTTTGGTACTCTGTGACACCAATCAATTATTTTTTTCCCTATGCGAACTTAATTTTACATCTTTTCTGTCCGTAAAGCTGATGCTATAAGAAAAATACAAAGGTGCTGCATACATTCAGGGGTAAAAAACCGCGTGTGAGACATAAGGCTTAAGGCAGCGCACCTAGCGGTTTATTTTTGTTTGTTTGTTTATTGTTCCAGTAGAGTAAGAATACAATATTCTTTTCAATTACTACTTCCGATGTACACAGTTTGTCTTTTACGTTCACTTATTTTAATTTTAATCCTATTCTATTTATTTCCTATAACTAATTATTTTCACAGTGAGAATCCAACGCGGCTGCTAATTCTGGTGCTGTTTCCAGTAGTTCAGACATTCTCTTTTAAAAATGGCTTCTGATTGTATACGCTTAACATTTGGGGGTAATGAGTTGTAGTTGACAACACCTCTCACAAAGAGAGAATTTGCATACAAAGTGGTCCTATTAGTAGGCACAACATAATTGCGCAAACGGCTTCCTTGAGCGCATATGAGCTTTTCAAATAGTGCGGGGGGATAACGAGTCGAACCAAGCTTACGCATAAACATGCAGGATCTGAATGCATAGAAATTTTTCATAGAACATCCAATGAGATTGCTTTGTAGATGACTTACTCGATCGTATCGGTTTAGGCCATAGACATATCGCACGCAACAATTTAATGCAACATTCAGTCTATTCAGTGCACCAGAACTAGGGCGAACATGGAGTGCATCACCAAACAGAAAATGTGGGAGGATCAAGGCTTTAAACAAACAGATTTTCGTATTGGTTGGTGCGGAGTATGTACTTCTGTAAAGATTGCGCAAACAGCCGTAAATTTTTCCACATTGTTGCATGATCAGATCGTCCCACGATAAATTTTCGTTAAAAATATATCCAAGATTGTTCGCAGTTTTGCTCCAGTGGATTTGCATATCGTTGATAAAGACATTGGGGAGAGAACCATGGACAGCTTGCCTTCTAGATTTGGTTATATACAGTTATATTTCGGAAGCTAGTAGTTCCGCTCAAGATCAAAGATGGTTCCACTCAAGATCATATTTTACTTTTAAAAACTACGCCATTATTTGATATTTTGATGGAAAACTTGTAACAAAAACCCGAATAATGCTTTTTTATGAGTTTTTCTACCATTTTATTAATTGAGAATAAGTTTTCAACGGTCAAGGATGACATTAATTGACGTTGAAAGTCAGCGTAGATTGATGGAAATTGCTGCAGAAATCGGTATGTTTTTGAATCTTCTAATATCATTATTTCAGTTAATAAATTTAAGCAAAAATGTCAATGCTTGTATGAAAAGATCTTGAAAAAGTGTTTTTTCAACAATTTGATAAGATTCATAACCAATCATTGCCTATATCTTAGGAAAAGTAAATGGTTCCGCTCAAGATCAGATTTTGACTAGTTCCGCTCAAGATCATTTACCCTAGTCTTTGCACCACTAAGGCGGCGAGAAATATCATATAGTAATCGGATATCTCTAATGGCGGCGGCTCCTCCTCTCTCCTCGGCTAAGGAGTTTGTCCAGACTCTCTTGTCTCGTCTACAAGCTCGTTTAACTGCCTTTTCCAGCTCCGCATATCGTAAGCGGGCGGCTGCTTTTCTGACCCGCTTACGATATGCGATTCAATGTTTACGTGTTCAATAATAAGAACATTGCCTGTTCAATATTTGAATCATTGGGACAAAACCAAAGTAATTTTGAATAAAAAGGCTTAAATGATTATTTCTAAACATATTTCTCGATAAAAATATAAATCGATTCGAAGCTGAGAAATAAGCTTTAAGCTACGCTATCGAAATTTTCTCCGAAAAACCTTTCGTTATTATTTATTGGTCACAAATGCGTTGAATCCGAAAGATGGAATTCAATAATTCGTGTTCTTACCCTATTACACTACATTTTTTTTTTCACTTCACTTCACAATGCATAACTCAGAGAACCTCACGCTGTTTGACTCGTCCCTGAAAAGATTTTTTGAGAAGAAACAAAAGTTAGATTAAAAAAATTATTATTGTGATGATAATCGGCGCTTGATAAATTCGGGGATTCACTGTATTCACGTCATGAAATTTACATTCCTTTGTGTTTTTCCACGATCGTTTCCTCGGTCCGATTTTGTGCATTGAATTCGATCTAAATTTACACGCTCCCATAATTACATTACCAGCCGCCCAGGAAGAACAGCCAAATGGCCAACAGAACCTGACAGATGGCCAGGATATAATCGCTAAAATAGAGGCCTACAAGAAATCCCTAGAGGGGGTTAAACAAGTGTTGAGTAGAAATCCTCTCACTTACCCCACGAAAAGCGACCGGAGGCCCTGAAAACCGTTGAGGATATTGTGCGCCCCTCGGTCAAAGGCCCCTCCTGGTAGGCCTCTGTTGAAATGTCGCCACTGTAACTATAAACACCGGCGGAAGTGGTGCCCCGCCAAATATGACACCTATAATATTTGTGGAAGACGTTGCCACTTTGCAGCAGTGTGCCCATATTTTTAAAAATGTCTTTGAGTAAGAGAAAAAAAGGTGAGTAAGACAGAATAAAATGATCTGAAGCCTAGTCCACACTCGGCAACTTGAACTGAGATATCGTTTGATGAGACTTGTTAATTTTTACATTTTGGTTGCTGAAGGTCTCCCATACTAGTCGGGAGACTTGAGACATGCATCTCACCGTTTAGTTCAAAATGTAAACATAAACAAGTTTCAGCAAACGGAATCGCAGTCCAAGTTTCCTAGTGTGGACTAGGCTTAAGTACAGAGTTTCTTACTTTAAGTTGATGAAAGTTTTCCAGTCCCTTCGTTGTTTTAAAAAAATCCAACATTCTAGAGTAAGTAAGCAAATTTAAAATCACTTTAAATATTATAAGTTAGCTTTTCAGCTAAGTTAGCTAAACTGAAAACCTGCTCTATGCTTGAAAATTGAATTTATTAATTTGATGAAATACGGAATAAGGTTATACTAAAGTAAAGAGCAAAAATTCACAATCAAAACAATTTGCAAAACCACGGTTGTAGATCTGTTACAGTCTTAATTAATTGCGCAGACTCCCGTTCCGAATTGTAATGGGATATATGGATCCTGCTACGATTGTGCTTACCTTGCAGAGCTGTTCCGGATTCACAGAATTTTTTGATTTTTCTAAACTAATATTGATTGCAAATTATAGATTAACTTGTTAAAGCACGGTACAGCTTGTCAACTAGAATTTTGACACCTGAAAGTTATTACCAAAATCACTTACAAAGTTCTTCCAAATTATGTGACCCAACCCTGGAACGGGTCAATTTAATTTTTTTTATCTTTCATCAGCGATGATCATCCATAATCAAAGGCGTTAAGGTGGTGTGTATACACAGAGGTAATACAATTAAAAACAATTCACTTTTTTCTATAATTTGAAGTCCATTTCTAAGAAATCTTCAAAAAAGTTCTAATAGATACATGATAAAATTGAAGATTTGCTCATCAACTAAAAGTTAAAGTACCCTAACAAGCTTTTTGGCGCATGAACGAAAGGTTCGTTTTAAGATTATTAGATTTCTGAATATTTATTAAGATTCAATTTCCAGTTTTCCAGATTTTATTTGCAACTGTGATATCAGATTTCAGACTGAGTTTCAAATTTTAAATTTAAGATTTAGGAATTGAGAAATCTGCTTCAGATTATAAATTTCTGTCAAGTTATACATTTCAAGTCTCAGATTGAAGATTCAGATTTCAATGAAGTAAAAAGAGCAGTCTAGCCGTAAACAAGTAGACATTAGAAGTGTAACCTCATTCAAAACATGCCACTTAGCCCGAACAACAGCGTTCTCAAAAGATGCACCACCGAACAAAGCACATAAGACGGTCGTCTAGTACTTACAAAAGGTTTTTTCTATTAAGCCTTTATAATGTTGACTTTATGAATGGGATGATAGCGTCTAAGTTTCCGGTCGTCCGGTTTCGAAGAGGACTTTCTTCTTTCTTGCCTTGAAAAGACCATATTCTTCGTCCGACCAAAGACGACGACAACCTTGCCGTTTTCCTGAAAATAACCATCGGCAATATTATCATCTTTCTTGGTTTTAAGGACCGTCGTCGTCGTCGTGGGAGGGACGGAAAATGCCCTTTAGCTTGGCCATCACCCCCAACATACGAATCTTTTCCTTGCTCGAAGGATTTCGTCCCCGCGTCAGGCACACACATATGCCACGGCTCGGCTCCGAAGGAATTCTCCCATGTCGAAGTGGGTCCAGGTTCTTTGCTTCCTGTGGCCACCACCGGAAGGGTCGGTTTTCTGTGATTGTGCAGATTCACCACTTCCTTTCCAAGTAGACGCAGCCACCAGACGACGACGATGCGATGATTTGTACCGTTGACTAACCAGAAAATTATATGGACTTATGGAATTTGGAGAATTTTATTACAAGCAGTTTTACAGCCACTTCAAAAAACAACCGGAGCCTTAGACACGGGGTCGCCTCGACTCGGCTCAATCTGTGGGGATGGACGGGTTTGATTATTTTGGGTGATGCGAATGTGTGTATGCCCCAGTCCTACGTGAAGTTCAGGGGGATTGTGATGAAGAAAAACGACAAGCTGAAGTGCCACTCGAGAGGGTGTTATCCAACAATGCGACTATAAAGTTTGGTAAATCACTGGAAGCTGGCGGGATTCTTATGGTGGAGAAGGACGATCTTGTGAATAGATTTTGTAGTTACAAAAAAAGCCGAATGATTTCCTTAAACACGTGAAATTTCACAAAAATTCATCTTTATAAATCTTTTCAATCTGGTTATTTTCAAAACACTGAGGAAAAAATCCATCTCGATTTTTTTTTAAATTACCGTAAACTGGGGCAACATGCAACATTTTTCAACTTCAATGGCTTTTAAAAAACTCACGTCCATAGATAATCATACCATTTATGTATCAAAAGTTTTAAGCTTAATGGGACATCAAACTGACGTAGTCAGAAAAAAATAGGTTTCACCAGCTATTTTTCATTAAAAAAAATGCGATTTTCACTTTGTTTAGTAAAAGGAGTAACTTGCAACAAACTTTGATTTGAATAAAAAATCTAATGAAAACGTATTTAAATGTATAGTTTTTGATAAATTTTTGATGACATAAAATCCATTACGCATAAAAACACCAATTAAAGCAATTTCTGATTCTGTTGAAACTTATTTATACATTTTTTATAAACATAAGGATATTGCATACATGTAGGGGTAAAAAAATACTTCAAAAACTCTACTAGCTGAAATTATTGAAATAAATGTTTGGACTAATGGAATTTCAATGTTGACAAAAGTGTGATGCTAAACAATCATATTCAAACACATGGAAACGAGATTTACAAGGTGTCTCTTTGATTTGCATTTTGTTGCATCTTACTCCAGGCAGGTAACTGATTTATAAAAATAAATATTTTAAAAAATTTAGGAACTGTCCGAAAAATATTTTTACACCAACTGTCTTGGAAAAGGATGATTGAATCAGTTAAAAGTTTGTAGGTTGAGCCAATCCGTCATACTGGGTAAAGTTTCTTACGGCATTGAAAAATGTTAAAATTTGTACCTACGTTTATTGATAGATTTTTTAAATTTTGAATGAAAATGAAAATGAAAAACTTAAAAATACTAGCTTAAGATGTGAAAAACTATTTCATCATCATTTTGAAATCATTAAAAGATAACTCGATTACGTTATATAAAATTAAAAATTATATCAGTGCTGTGGTATACAAGTGTTGCAACTAACCCCGCTGATGCGTGATTCCCCGTTTGACGGTAAGTCGTTTATGTTATAAAAGATAAGTTGTTCAAAATAATAACGCATAAAGTCTGTGGAGTATTGTAAACGCAGTAGCTTTGAAGCATTGTTCCATTCATCTTCAAACATTTTAGAAGTGGTTCCTTTCCGTTAACATATGATGGATTTAAAACTCTTCATGTAGTAAGGATAAGGACTGGTCCTGATAAACCTGATCGTTTATTTTCATAAATTTTAAACTTTTTTGACAAATCGATGATGTCATTGAACTTACAAGGCATGAACACATTTATTGCAGCTAACTTTGTATTTGTTTAAACCAAATTTCACATCTTTTTTTTTACTCAAAATTGTACTCAATAGGTCTACATGTGGCGCATACATCAAGGGGTAAAATTTCTGATATTCTCTAAGGTTTGCTTATTATTTGTGTATTCTTTTTTCTTAAACCACGTCGTTTAATAAGGTTCCTGATAATATCTGCTTAACAGCTTTACGCTAGATGTCCGCAACAAACGACGCGCAGACATTTCATCTGACCATCACCTTCTCCTTGGTGAGATATGACTGAGAGTCGCGCGTGTCCAGCGGCGAGAGGAGAAAGTCGGATGTCGATACGACGTCCGCCAGTTGGAGAATCCAGAGGTGAAAAGGGCATACGTTGAACAGCTTGAATTTCGAGCCTCGGAACTGCCGTCGAACAGTCGAAGAACAGTGGTGTGGAATCAAGAGTGCCTTTATCACGACGAGCCATGGTACTCTCGGTAAAGTCTGTGGAAGAAGAAATGAATGGATGTCGGATGAAACCTGGAAGATGGTCGATGATCGGAGAAAGGCGACAGTAGGAATTGAGCAGGCATGTACCGGGTACGCCAAAGCAGCCGCCCGCTTACGATATTCGAAGCTGGAAAGGCAGTTAAACGAGCTTGTAGACGAAACAAGAGAGCCTGGACAAACTCCCTAGTCGCAGAGGGAGAAAGAGCCGCTGCCATTGCAGATAAACGATTACTTTATGACATCTCGCCGCCTTAGTGGTGCAAGGACTAATGCAGGAATGCCGCTGAAAGACCGAGCAGACCGAACAGACTGCTGGAGTGAGACAAGGATGTATCTTATCATCGCTACTTTTTCTCATCGTAATGGATGAGATTCTGACTGGATCGATCGACTGTGCACTGAACCGAGGATTGCCGTGGAATCCTTCAACAATGGAGCATCTGAACAACCTTGACTTGGCTGACGATATTGTTTTGCTCGCCCAAACGCAACCGGATATGCAGAGCAAACTCGACGACCTCACCGAAAGTTCCAAGGCAGCAGGTCTCAAAGTCAATGTCGGAAAGACCAAGTCGATGGAGATCAACACAGGAAATCCCTCCAGTTTCATGGTAGCTGGGCAACAAGTTGAGAAAGTGAAGTGCTTCCAGTATCTTGGTAGCCAGATTACGCCTGATGGTGGTACCAGAAAAGACATCGAAACACGGATCAGAAAGGCCCGATTTGCGTTTGCGAGTCTCCGAAACATCTGGCGGTCACGCCAGATCTCTCTACGAACAAAAATCCGAATCTTCAACTCAAACGTCAAATCCGTATTGCTGTACGGGTGCGAAACTTGGTGCACATATGCGGTAACGACGCGAAAACTGCAAGTATTTTTAAATCGCTGCCTGCGGAATATCATCCGCGCTTGGTGGCCTGGCAACTGGATCTCAAATGAGGAACTACATCGCCGGTGTCATCAAAGGGCGCTAGAAATCGAGATTCTGGAACGTAAGTGGAGATGGATTGGGCACACGCTGCGGAAAGATGAAAACGAGATTTGCAGAGAGGCGCTAGATTGGAATCCAAAAGGTCATCGAAGAAGAGGCAGACCCAGAAACTCGTGGCGGCGAAGCCTAGCCGCTGAAATCCGAACTGTCGACGAGAATCTTGACTGGGACCAGGTGAAGACGCTGGCTCCGGATCGTCAACAGTGGAGGTCTTTTACCACGGCCCTATGCACCGGTGGATCGGCGTGGGATCATTAAGTAAGTAAGTAAGTTTTTATTTTTGTTGATATTCATTAATAAAGATAAAAATGAACAAAACTAATTGTGAATAATATTTATTTTCAAAATTTTCACAATCATAAATTGAACCGTTCGTCAAATTCGCAGCAAATTCAACATCATCAGCAGGGTACGTTAGGACCGAAAACTGAACGGGTTCCGAGAATTTACTTGCAACTGAAGCATTTTTGAATTATTGTGCCGCTCTCCTAGAAAGAAAAAATACAATGACTTAGATTCACCCTCTTTAATCTAAGACACTTATATTTACCGGGGTATGCGACGAAGACGCCTTTTCCGTTGACTCGATAACTTTGAGAATCGGCAGAACTTCTAGGAGCTTTCTCCGAAGCTGGAAACAACACAATTCACAGCTTAAGTGAAATCAAATTTTGAGGGGGAAATAGGTACATTTACCTCCATGCTCTCGACGTTCGGATTTGTGTTTCTTGCGCTTGGGTCCCGTAGGACGTCCAGGGTGAACTTTTGCTCATACTCCGACGCTGGATGTTATTGAACTGCAGCATCCATCACCGCATTTTCACAGCATAAAAAAATAAAGTATGCGTACTGAAATCAATTCCGTTTTCCAACAAGAATTTACTACCACACGCTTAAGAAAACGGGAAAAAAATATTCTAATCCATCCACTTGGACTTTACGTGAAATTCATGTGTCAGTTATGTTAAAGTAAACTAGCTTTTACCAGAGCATCCTTGACACTCTGTGGTTACACAAAACTCACGTAGAATCGATATGATGCAACAAAATCTAAATTTACGTGAAAAATCCCGTAGAAAAATTTTCAAAATTATTTTGGGTGTAGCCTTATAGGTTAAACGCCTTCAGGTGGGCAACAACTCAGCAAATACGAAGAATGGAATTTGGTTTAGATATTTGGGTTTTCTCAAAAGTTAACAGGATTCAAAATTCCAGACTAAAACACGCGGTCTTGTGGGCTTCTGCCCCAATTTTGATGATTGATTTTAGTTAATTTATTGTCTTCCGAAAGTGCATGCGAGTGGAATAACGATAAGCTGTAGTTTTATCAGATTGCCCATGCTAGTTTACCATAAAACCTTAAATGTTTACCATGAAAAATTGAATTCTTCTGTGCCTAAGAACTAAAGTAGTTTTTGTAAACGTTTCATCTAATAAATGATAAAATGCTTGTTTGCTACAATATCAATTAAGAAAAACAGCATTCGAAGCCATAACACAGAGAACGCCATAGGTAGACCTAAGTGTATTTTTGAGAAAGAATGACATGGGTCATCTTACCCCGCTGGTGCATATTGTACAGTTTTCCCCTACTATTTATGAATTGATTTTTCTGATCTAAATGAGATTTTCACTAAAAAGGCCTTATTTTGTAGCTAGCGAACAGCAGAAAAGGATTTTCAGTATGAAAATTTCACAGCATAGATCCACCAATGTTTACGTACATTGACAGAAAAAAAACTGTTTGCATAAGGAGCGCATAAGGAGGTGCATTAAGGAGTCAAAACCTATAGGTTTTTGATTGTTTGAAACCTCCAAATTTATGCAAACGGTTTTTATTTCTTTTTAGGTATATAAATAGCTCACCAGGATCCATGATGTGAAATTTTCATAAAGTAATCCAATTCCTGCTGTCCGCTTGTTACAAAATAAGACTTATTTAGTGAGAATCTTAGCCACCCATAGTCTAAATGTTTCTTAAAAACTGACTTTTTAAGATTTCATCTGAAAATAAAATCAACAAAAAAGCCACTAAGAAACTGACGATTTTATATCTCCAAGAATACCATTCAGAATAAAACATGAACTCTCAAATACCGACAAAAGAATTTGTTTATCACCGTCAAGTGTGCGAAAGCTACATCAAAATGCAACTAACTGGCTTTCATCTCGAGTTCCTTCCTGCCTGAAGGACTTTCGCTTCCACCGAAACGAAACCCTTCATAGAGGGCGGCCAATAAATCAAAGCCGAGAATAATAGCATTACTTCCGTTATGATTTATTCGCCGGAAAGATTTATTGAATTTCGATTCGTGTTATTTTTCTCGGACCTCCGGATTCTGGTTCGGGATTCGGGGCTAGGAACTGGTTCAATCCGTTTTTTCCTTCTTCGAATCAGGAAGGATTCAAACCGTTAAAGGCTGTTAGGATTTCCCATATACCAACACGTTTTTTTTCATCCCACCCTCGCTTTGGAAATGTGACACTTCAAGCTGACTAAGATTTACGGTTGATTTGAAAGCAATGACTCTTCTGTTTAGGTTTAGTCGGAAGGTTACGGTTTTTCGAATTTGATTCAGTTTTTTCAATTTAGCGAATGCCCTCATCAAGTTCAAGTGGAAAGTACTCCAACCGAATGAATTACCTTTCTACACGCCCCTTTCACTTTTTCTGGAAGAGAGCAGAAAAAATGAAACCTGCAAAGCCTCAAGAGTCATGATATCTATTAAAACACAATAAAATAACATATTACAATCATAAACATTCATGTAATCCACCTCCGCATTCCGGGCTTTGATCTCTGATAGCTGGGAAACGTCCTTTATGGTAGGTAGCAAGAAGAAAAAAAATGGAAGAATCCACCATACAAGCATTCCAACAATTCACGATAAAAATCTAACGACAGCCGACCTTCCGGCCAAACAAAGGAAGAAAAAACAACTTCACGGAAGACGTCTTCCCATTCTTCGGGAGCCGGGAGGCCAATAGCCGAAAAGACCATTCGGGGAGACTATTCTCCGGGCGTAATTGCACGTATGAGATTGTGTCTAGTTGCTGTGCTGTTGTTGTTGAACGGAGTGTTGATATTGTTATTCCGCTTTCTTCATATTCCCAGGATTACCCACACCCCAGACCAAATGTTGGCATGTCCCGGCCGAGTTCATCCCGCACAAAACGGAACGGAATCCAACGGTGGTAACATCCTAGAGGGAAGATTTCTTCCTTTGAGAGAGGAAAAAAATCGCCCTGAGTCATCCTTTTGTTGCCTCCCCCGAAGTGGTTCGTTCCTTGAAGAGTAGTGAAGACATTCCTACTAGCATTGAGATAGCAATGTGAACGTCTCGATGCGTCTCGCAAGACGACGGCAATTGCAGAAGTCTTTCTTTCGCCACAAAAGTAGAGTAAACGGAAGAATCTCAAACGATAATATTATTACGGTAAGCTTCTTTTATGACCGAAGATTTTTGTGCGTATTGAAGTTCCAAGTGTCTCTTTATAGTGAGGCTTAGTACAACTTCAGGTTAACGATTGACAGTTTACGGTGAAAGTGTAGGCGCTTAATTTTTGTTTGTGTGTTTTTTAAGCTCTAAATTTCGAAGTTCATATTGTTTAAATTATTTCATTTTTTCGTCGGTTATTTTACGGATGTTTTAGTTAAAACGATATTCGATTATAGATTATAGACGTATAAAATAAGCTAGCTTGGCTACATATTTAATTACCGTTAACACCTGGGTAAACTCGGCCATTTTCACACAATATCCTGGAAATTTGGGCAAAACCTCAGAAAGAAATTAAGAATCCGCTTTCTAAAACTGAGTTTGGTTTTTTTGTTTATGCTCTGATTCCTCGTTCTGAATTCTGTATTCAAACATGTTCAGAATTTGCATTTTTATTCTGAACTTTGCATTCTGAATGTGCGTACTTAATTATACGCTCGAAATTCATTAACCAATTATCGTTAAAAAGTAACCATTTTCACACCTTTCCGCGTTAAGTGATTTTTTGACTTCTTCCATAGAAGTCTGTAACGGTCCGTAGTAGACAATGTGGTAATATTCGTAGATCTCCAATACATAATTTGTTCATGTATCAAGTTAGACTCACTGGGAATTGATCCCTGGGTGAGTGAACTGGAAAACGCCGGTAAAATAGAAAAATCCACTCGGAGGACTACAGAATAGCTTATCGTTATTCTGACAGTCGTCATGAGTTGCCAATGGTGACTTTCCTGACTGGTGGTGAAAATGGAGTTTTCTTGGGATGTTGAGAAGAAAAACTAGGCCCTTAGCCAGTTTAGATTTGAGTCGTTCGGTTGGCATTTTTAAGAAGTAAGCTTGATAAAGTCTCGGATTGTGAATTCAAAAGGCGGTTATCATTACGGTCTTCGATTATTCATATTTTCGGTCATTTTAGTACGAGCTAGTAGTTTCGCTCTGTGGTGTACCCGGAAGTCGACCCTGGACCGATTCCAGTCCAACCCCAAACTGTGGAAGTTATCCGGCGGTGGCTTAGTGCGCAAGTGGAAGGACGATTCTATCGGTAAGTTGACCATTTTAGTTACAAGCTTTGAGCATTGTTTTTGCACATTTTATGCAGCGGAGTTCTACGGATAATACCACAGAGTCTAAGTTCGTGTATCAGCGCTACCTGTCCCATTTCGCCAACCTCATTTTGTGTACTTTCGTTGGAAGCCAACCCCTGGGAAGAAAAATCGGGTTTAAAGCTACTTCAACACATCAACTCCTTGAGTTGTTGGCGCTTAAGTGCTTGAAGTTTATTTGCGCAAATTTTGCTAAGAAATTTATTTTCTTATTTCACAAAGTGGGTGTGATAGCGAATTAATAAGGGATTGTCGTGATTTGTGGCTTGTTTTGCCACACGTCTCAGATCAGCATTAGTGCTGATCCGTTTCCCCGTCTTCTCTAATTTGGCACTCATGCGGACTTTTGATGCGGACCCTTGATGCGGACCCTTGATGCAGACCTTTGATGCGGACCTTTAATGCGGACCCTTGATGCGGACCTTTTGATGCGGACCCTTGATGCTGACCCTTGATGCGGACCCTTTGATGCGGACCTTTAATGCGGACCCCTGATGTGGACCCTTGATGCGGACCTTTTGATACGGACCCTTTGATGCGGACCCTTTGATGCGGACCCTTTGATGCAGACCCTTGATGCGGCCCTTGATGCGGACCCTTGATGCGGACCCTTGATGCGGACCCTTGATGCGGACCTTTGATGCGGACCCTTGATGCGGACCTTTGATGCGGACCCTTTGATGCAGACCCTTGATGCGGACCCTTGATGCGGACCCTTGATGCGGACCCTTGATGCGGACCTTTGATGCGGACCCTTGATGCGGACCTTTGATGCGGATCTTTGATGCGAACCTTTGATACGGACCACCAAGCACAAGCACTACTTGTTGCTCATAAGAGCTCCGATTTCAGAATGACGTCTTAAGCGAACAGGTTGCTTTATTTATAGCGAGTGATACCCGCGCGTCACGTTTAAAATACTCGGGTGGGCAGAGGAAAACGCGAGTGGATTTTTTTCTTTCTTTTCTTCTTACCAGAACGCGCGTTCGCGTTGCTATGGGTTTCAGACCAAAAGTGCATAGGGTTACCAACGGACAAATATTGTATTAAATTTAACTATATATATTTTTTTAATTTATTATTATTATTATTATTTCCAGTTCTAGTACATTATCCTACAGGGATTATTGTTTGCTGAAGGTTTTTTTTGCCGTCTTATTTCAGCTTTAGATTCTAGAAAGAATCGAGACGGTACATTTGGCGCCCGATAAGTAGGCTAAGCTTTCAGTTAGTTTGAATTCCTACAGCGTATTAGTTTTAAAGCAGTTATCATTTTGGTGCGTATAATCCAGATCTTTTGTTGAGCTATCAATTGCATTTCTTCTTGATTTGGTTACACTCGATATCTTTTAAATATTTTCAGAGAAAAAGAGAGGCGTGAGGCAGAACCTCCAACTGAGTTCCTTAAAACTGATTCAGTCTGCTTCAGATCGCGTGCGGTTCGGTTGTTACTTTTTGCTCGTGGAGTTGTAAACGTTAATATCGTGTTATATTTTTTAATTTCGATTGAAAACAAAATTTGCGAATACACACAAAAATCGATTATTTTCTCATTGTTCTTTGTACACAATTACAGTGTTTTTAAGAAAAGAAATAAGTGTAATAGTGCAGAATTTAAGGTGATTGGGGTATTAGTGGAAGAGGGAGTTCTCGAGGAATTTTTGTGATGTAATTGCGAAGCTACGTAAAAGTTGGGTAAATTAAACTCGGTTAGATTGATTGGGCTAAGTGGCTTTTGATATTTGCTAGTGATTTGTGTGAATAATATTGGAATATTTTGTGAAAATATAGCAAAAAGTAAAAATTCTTGGTGAAGTTTATATTCACATACAACGATTGTTTCATCAGAGTTCATAGAAGGGATCATCATCAGTTTGGTTGTCGTGGTAAGTTTTTTTTGGTATCACTTTTTTGTCACTACGATTTAGTATTACATAACCAACTTCATTGCTCTAGCTTCGGTGTTTCAATAGTTTTTTTGGTGCAAAAATAATGTCCATGATAGTGGCTGATTTGTACCCAGAGCAGTTCGATTACGAGTGCTCAATTAGAAAAATTTTACCTTCATATAATGATGGTTTGAGGACCAAAATCCTTCAACAAACTATTCTTAAAAAGAACAAAGAGGGGACATTCTATCTCCAACGGTGGATAAATCTGTAGTTCTGGAAAAAGAAATTCAAACTTTACAGCATTACCTTGAACGACTTATTCCTGCGTTAGATGATGCAATGGTTCTTAAGGATGTTGTTAGAATTAGACCGTTTATATCGCAACTTTGCCACTTAGAGCTACGTACCTCGAGAATAGATATCGTGGATGATATTTTGGTGCGCGACAGAGAAATTCGGTGTCTAGCAGAAGATTTACAGCAAAGCTTTCCGGAAGAGTTCGGCGCGAGTGCAGTTGATGATAGTGGTATGAATACAGTACCGGACGATGGGTTAGACAAAACAGTGGGGGATCTAGAAAAACGCGTACAATCGATTATTAATCAAATTAATGATAAAACTTTTGATCAAGTAGAAGAGGAAGAAGAGGAGTTGCCTCCGTATGAAACTGTCTTAAGGGCCCTTATTCTGCCCGGGCGTGACGTGATGATAGTCGAGTCACCCAAGTCACTCTATTCCAGTAGTCGGTTTAGGTGACGAACGTCACTTCGGATGAACTTTGTGAGTTCTTACCCTATTCTCGTAGTCACCGTGGGTGAGAATCGTCGAATTCAGGTGAGAATTGTCGGTACATTTTCAGGTGGTGACGAGATAGGAATTTAATCGAAATTTTAGGTAAATCAGAATGTTAGGCTCTAAATAATAAATTATACCAATAAATGATAGTTTTGGAAACAAAATAAAACAAATTTATTAGCAAATATGATTTTTAAATATATTGAAACTTTTTCATTGCTATCTTAAATATGTAATTTGAATTGGAATACTGAATGGAAAGTATGATCTCCTAATGAAATCCAAAATTCAGTTTTAATAGAAATTTGATTTGAAATGACGAAAACTTTGAAAATCAAATATTAGTACTTTTAAGTTTATTTTCACTTTAAATGATAACATGCCATGCTAAGGAATATTTTCAAAATAAAAAAAATTTGGAATTTAAGTGAAGGATACAGGTGAGGATTACCGGTATCAATAAGCGACAAGTCAGAACATTTAAACAAAAATGAATTTCCTGGGAGGTTCCAAAGAAAAATAAGCCGTTAATAAAAACCAATGAATTCGTTTTTTTTATTTGGTTCAATGCTTTTAAATAACTTTTTGAAAATCAAATAGAAATATGGATTCGACGCTAAAGCCGAAGCACAATTTTAAGTGTGGTTTTCGAATTCAAATCTGGAATCCAATTTTGAGGAAAATTGAAAACCGGATTCAGGTTTATGATGACGAAACCTGACATTTGAATCTGATGCTGCTGCTGCTATTTTGACAATTTCCGGCATGTCATGGGGGTAACCTCGGTTGGGGAAAATATATAAACTGGCAGCATTCGCCATTACTGAAAACAAAAAAAAGAAAAAATCTTCTCTTGGATGAACAAAGTTTGTTACAAATATTCTGATCGAACAGTTTAAGGTACAAAACACAAATTATTTTACATACCTGATAAACCTTTTGGATATGTTTAACTAACACCGCCTCTTTGTGCACTGGTTTTTTGGAGCAGCAGCCGTCGGCATCTGCTTTTGTTTTTTCGGCAATATGACCCAGATCCGAACCAAGCTTTGATGAGCGAAATTTCCACTTACGTCGGTCCGTTTATCATCCTCAAGCAGCTTGCTGTGACCGTACAATCCGATGATGGCCATTTTCGAACCGAAATTCTAACCCGTTACACAAAAAAACAATTCGGAAAATCCGAAGCGAGAGCAAAATCAAAAGAGCACCAGCAAAATTCTACCATTTTGACAGATGCGCTCATTCGGTCACTCACCTAGAATGAACCTCTGTCACTTTACCCAAATCGACTCCGGGAATAAGGTGACAAATCTCACGGTGACTCCGAGGTGAGGTGACAATCATCACGTCACGCGCGGCGCAGAATAAGGGCCAAGAACACCAGAACGTAATACTGGTGCAGTTAGAAAAGCTAGGTTTTGCTCAAATTCGACTACTTACGAAAAACCTTTCAATATGCCAACAACTGCTGATAGATCCACGCGCGGCTTATCAAGAAATGCGATAAGTAAGTCGAACATTAATGAGCGCGCTCGCGAATCAAATAGTTTCAATGATACAGAGATTCATTCACTTACACAGAAATTGCAGCCAACGGTATGAAGTATTCATTTGAAACGCGAGAAAAACACACTGAGCATCGATGATGATGCTGAATTGTGCGCTGAAATTCGGCAGATGTGCAGCAAAATTCATCAGATGTGCGGCAGAATTCATCAAGTGTGCACAAAATTCACCAAGTGTGCGGCAGAATTCATCAAGTGTGCACAAAATTCACCAAGTGTGCGGCAAAATTCATCAAGTGTGCAGAAAATTCACCAGATGTGCGATTCCATCTTTTTGATTTTCATTTACATGGGATTCGATGATCATTTCATACGGGTGATTGCAGCAACTATCAAATTCAATTGGTGACATTGAAAGTTTTTGAATCGTGATCCTAACAATTCCCGTCGGAACGAGTATACTACGCTAAATAATTCTTGTTGTTCTCAATCCAAACAAAATGGTAAACCTGTACATTTATGGAAATTAACATTCTCTGGAGAGGGATGAATTAGTGCAAATGATTTCCTCGATACTATTTCTATTTTGCATAATGCCGAAAAGGTTTCGGATCAGGACATGCTTTCGTCGGTATTTCATCTCCTCCAAGGCTTAGATGGTATAGGGGAAAATATTATGAATTTCGTTCTTGGAGGGATTTTCAAATCAAATTCAGAGAACAATATTTGCCCCCACACTATGATGAGCTGTTGTTGCAGGAAATCGATACCAGGTTACAAGGTGAAGATGAATCATTCGCCTCTTACAATTCCGCTATGTCATTGCTGTTCCGCTGGATTCCGGTCTCATTTACTGAAACTCAACAACTCTTCTATCTTCGTGAAAACCTCAACCAGTTCTATTTTGAGAAAGTTGTCACACAAGATCCCAGGACGGTCAAGGAATTAGTCGCCTTGTGTCGAAAAATTGAGTAAGCTAAATTCTTAATGGATAGTAGGAAATTTATTCGCAGATTGCCTTTCTCTTGTCTATTGGAGCCTTCTCTTTCAGCGCCCACAAGAATCAGGGGATTAAACATCATACATGAGCAGGATAATGAAAGACTTGATACTGCCCTCTGGAGAAAATACTTTCGAAATAGATTTCCTGAAGAAAGTAACCAAACTCTCTTCGTTTAAAGTGGATAAAGCAACTTGCACCTCAACGAATACAGAATTTGTTCCACCGAAATCGCGAACGTGCTGGAACTGTGGATCAAATGAACATTTCTTGTTACATTGCCCCTTTCCTTGTGAAAGCCTAATTTGTTTTAAATGCGGTCAGAAGGATACAACGGTTAAAAATTGTCCAATCCATTTTTTGACTTCTCTTGAGAAGTGAGATGGTGATTAATTTTCAACCGCCAAAAGTTATGGAGGAAAGATTGGAAAATGGTTATTTTTCAACCAAATCGCGGGAAAGCGGGCAAATTTGTTTTTAAAAATGCTAGAATTGTGATATTTTCTACTAGAAGTGCTGCAAGTGCTGCAAGTGCTGTTGGAAGCAGGAGGAGGTCAGTTTATTTTATTTCTTGTTTTACATACATAATATTACTCGGAACAAGAATTACTTCATTGTTTTGTAATATAAAGGTTTTTACACCTTTGAAGGGGTCTAATTAAACTTACCGGCTATACTCTCTTCTCAGGGGCACCTACGCCTGATTTTGGTTTTTTTGTTGGCCTGGAGGCGTTTGGGGACGGCCGGTATTAGCAGCTGGGAACCGGTATACCTCTTAAAACACTGAGGTGTTTCTTTTGTGGTTCTCTGATGGATCTTTTTCTTGAATCACACTGGGTCGCACGATTGGGCCTTCAGACACTACACGTGCTCTCTATGGCCCCACAATTCCACGGGTTGAGCTTCTTTTGGTGCTCGAGAAACCTCGACCGAACCGAGTTTTGCCACGACGGGTTCACGGTGCCACCGTATGGGTGAATTCCGAGGTTATCGCGGCACGTTTGTTGGATTTCGGAGCCTGTCGGACCTTGCGCGCGTTCACGGGCTAACACGTCCTGTCTCTTCAGTGGTTGGCAGGCAAGAGACTGAGACACGGTTTTCTCTCCCCTTTCCGGGGATTTTCTTTTTTTTTGGGAGTTCGCAAACTCCATTCGAGACGCAAACTCCGAGATGTTGTGGAGTGCGTTTTCCCAAACAGCGGTTCCCAAGCGTCGTTAACCGCCCCTTTTTTTACCCCCAGCCCATCTACGCTCTTATTTATTTCGTTTAAACTAATGGGACATATTAACATGTTACATTTACCCCCAATTCAGAGAAAAAAAAAGACGACAAGTATTTTTTTTAATTAATAAATCAAATAACATGTAACAACATGCAAAACGAATTAAATAAATACAAATCGAAAATTATTCTAGAAAAGCAAAAAAAAAATATTAATTTTATTAAACTAACCAATTACTTTAACACCCCAAAATTAATCAATCTAATTCAAAGTCGTCTGATCTCGGTTTCTTTAGTTAGTCGAGGATTCATCCTGGGGTTCGCGCATGTGGGCGACCCCCGTAGTCTAGCAACGCCACTACGGTGAGTCTTTTTTTTTTTTTTTTAGTTTTATTGATTAGATCCTAGGCTTCAGCCCTTTATCTTATTCTATAATATAAATGACACTTAATAACTACAGTAATTGTTATTTTGTAAAAGAGCACTGCACAATTCTACTTTTGATTTGTTCTCTGGACATGCTTAGTTGAATAATATCGACGTTTGTGTTGTAAAATGCCATCATTCGGTACATTGGTTCGTTTCTGGCGTAATTCTGGATGCGATTAGCTAGTTGAAACGGCCTTACGCTTCGTAAACTGCTGCGGCCTTCGTACGGAGATATACAAGATAATAAATACGGCGAGTAATATCTTCCACAGATTAAGTCCTTTAGAAACAGTGCGTCGATCGATTTTCTTCGGGTTTCCAGCGTTTCCAAACCTACCAGCATGCACAAGACTCGATACTCCGGCATTTCTGCTTGCCACCCAAGGTTTCTCAAAGCGTATTTCAAGAACTTCTTCTGAACTCTCTCTAGTCTGTTGTTGTGTATGTTGTAGTACGGTCGCCACACAATGCCAGCATATTCAATGACGGTCCTAACTAATCCAGTGTAGATGGAAACAATCGTGTAGGGATTATCCAGCTCGTGACAGATTCTACTAACCATTCCGAACATAGAATTGGCCTTTGCTACAACTTTTTCGATGTGTTTTGAAAAAGTTAACTCCGCGTCCAACTCCACTCCTAAGTCTTTTACTGAGCTTTGCCGAGCAATGATGAAATCGTTTTCTAAGCGGTATTCATAAGTGATATTGCTTATTTTCCGGGAAAATGTTATCACGTTGCATTTCGAGGAATTGATCTTTAGGCCGAATCTACTGCAACACTCTGTGAATCTGTGCAAGGCGTTTTGCAGAGTCACGCAATCCTTCGGGTGACGAATAAGTAAAAACATTTTCAAATCATCGGCATAAACCAGCGCGAACACATCAGTTAGCACTTCAGGAAATTCGTTCATAACAGCGATGAAAAGAAGGGGTCCCAAGTGACTCCCTTGTGGAACACCACTGTTGACCGAGAAAGTACTAGATCTCACGTTCTCCAGTTTGACGTATTGCGTTCTTTCGATCAGGTACGAACGAATCCATTGGAGACAGGATCCGGTTATTCCATTCTTGCATAATACCGACAGTAGAGCGTTTATATTGATTACATCAAAGGCTTTGGACATGTCAGTGTATATTGCGTCAACTTGAAAACCTTGCATCATCCACTGCGAGGTTCTCGATACAAACTCTGTTAGGTTCGTTACGGTTGAGCGTTTCTTGAGAAAACCATGTTGAACATCCGAAGTCTTCGTTTCAATCCACGGGTAAATCTTATCGTATACAATACTCTCGAAAAGTTTGGGTATTGCAGAGAGAATTGCAGTCTTGGTGGCTAAGGCCACAATATATCGGACAGTTTGAATCCTCGATAAGCCCGATCTGAGGGCCGCTGGTTGAGATTTATAATGTCCCGCAAATGATGTCAATAAATCTAATTTGACCATCCTTCTGTCGTGGTCGGAAAAGTTCGTTAAGTGGATCAACGATTACGGAGTACGCGATATCCGTCCCATCAGGTCAGAAAGGTTAAGCAGATTTGGTCTCGTCCCCACAACCGGAGATCGCCAATTTCCCTATGTTGGCCATCTTTCTTTGAAAGATTCAAATAGTACGATTGACGATCGAGTTTTATTTAATAGGGTAAATGTACCCAATCTTGGCCCCTAAGGCATGGTTGACTAGTTTTCCCAAGATTGTAGTCTTCCTGTAATGTGTACCTTCAAAAGTCATTCGACAAATATGATTGCTTACTAGCCTGAAAGGCAGTAAAAGTATGTCCTTGCTTGAAAGCGGTTGACAATTTGAGATAAACCTGATCAAACTATTGATTGAAATGCTCCTTATTTTAGCCCCCGCGCCGAATTTTGGCCCTTTATGAGGTCCTTAAATTGGCCGTCTTTAGAAAAAACTTGCCTCACTAATACAACAACAGCCCCCATGAATTCATTGAAAATATCCCGGAAGGAAGCGCAACAATGTTCTGTACTGTTTTCAAAAAGTCGGAAGTACGAAATGTCAATCAACTTTTAGAATTAATATTTGCATGTAGAATCATAATCTAACGTAAAAAAGTTTCAATTGTTTATTTCAGTTTTTGTGTGTTTAAAATTTCTATTATAAGAATGATAATTTTAAACAAAAAGGTTCCAAATTATTGCACTGGTTAACATAAATATGTTTATTAATGAAGCAAACAAATCGTTCGCTCAATTTTCAACATGCAATCATGATAGATCTGTTTCCATTGAAGTTAACAGGTTAACATAAAATAGTAAATGTTCATATTTCTTTTTCATTTCACTCCCTTAAAAGGAGGATCGACATTTTAAAAATCAATATGACTGAGGCAAGAAGCAAACTAAAGCTTAAACTAAAGTAAGCGAACGATTATTTGAATCATAAATGTTTAAAATGTCTAGGAATGCCTTAGGAATTTTCTAGATATTGTATGCGTAAACTCGGATAGCAGAACAAGACAAACTTTTGCTCCAGCCAGCCTGATAGAAATAAATTGCATCTCACTCGATCGTTTTTGAACTATAGGCAATGGAAGCGAACAGCAAATTCAAAAGCTGGGTGAAATAAGGGCTGCATCCCACTCGCACTCATGCAAAATCATTACCCGAACTAGGCAGCGCTTCCTTCGCATATTCCATTCTTACAGAGAACAAACGTCATCACCTCCTGCTGATGCACTGTGATGTATGATAAAAAACAAACTTGATCAAAATATTATTTTTGATTTCACGTGAAATTGAAAATAATGAAAATTCAAGCTCGTTACAACATAGTATTTCAACATTGCAGTGCAATTATTTTTTTAGATAAACATAATATTTAGAGTGTCATAATTTGAACTTAATAACAATTCCTTTCAAAGCGACACATATGCAGCAAATGTTCATCTTCATACGTTAAACCTTATTTTCAAATGTTGAATTTTTGGGTATGGATATAGTAACAACGTTGAGATTCAAGATATCAATTCGGATCCGGAACCGGGAAATTAATTTATTGAGAAGTAAATTTTATTTAGAAGAAAAGTTCTCAAAATTAACTTTAAAAGAGCAGCACAAATTGTAGCATTATAATTCCAACTAAGATGCCAAATCCGCTTGAGTCGGATTGAGAGATAAATAAATTGATTATAGTCCAAAATACATTCATGATATTTTTAAGTTATTTCAATCATTCATTTTACTTTCGACCGGCTTTTCAATATCCAGACCACTGTGCACCGTCGGTCGACGAACGGCCGCCGGCTGCCGACTGCCTGCTGATATCGTTTTCACACATACATGCATACTTCTATTTGTGGAATTGCATGCCAAGATTAGGCGAAAAAAATGTTTATATTTTCTTCAATTCTAGATAGAAAATGTACGTTGTTTGGAGTAAGTAATAATTTTATATTTTTTGCCATGTTTTTCTGTAACCAACGGTAATTTTTAGTGATTTTTCCATAATGAAGTGTGTTTTGAAAATCAATCCGAAGATGGCAGATGCACTAGCAAGGTAGGTTCATTTTAGATTTTTTTCCGAAGATCATTATTTTATTTGCAGTTTGTCATGCGAAAAAAAATATTACGCAGTCATTTGGATTCAATTGTGGACAAATGCTATGCAGAATGTTGCCATATGCGATTTTCTTTTATGTTTGATTTATTTTTCATTTTTAGGCGTATGTTTGACATGAAAATCACCAAAATGCATTTTGGCATGCCAAGATAAGGAGCATGCCAAGTTAAGGCTCACTTACCCTATCTATTAAAACTTAGTTTAATTTGGCCGGCCTTAAAAAGTCATCTCCTAGCTCAACAAGCGCGTGGGTTTTTTCCCCTTTTATAACACTCAACCGAAATGGTGAGTTACTAGAGGCAACCATTGCTCACTCACGTGACTGGAGGGTGGAATTTTCCGGAAAAGTCCTTACGATGCTCTCCTAATGAGAGGCTTATTGGACGGAAACGGAAGGAGTTGCTACTCACCGATTGTAGCTCGCTCTCTCGACAAAAATTTGTGAGAGATTCAACAAGGTAGTAGTGGAATTGCGGGAGAGATGCTTACTCAATTTAACAACTATTCTAACCAATCAGGGACAAGATTGAGATGGTACTTAGTGAGTGATTTGAAATGTGAAAATATTTACGGTTTGAGATGTTCTGCTGGCCATGTGCCTATGTTGCGTCCTTCCAAATCTTCCAACTCATATGAGCTGGACCCATGCAGTGCAACCACACGACAGGGCAGATACATCGGTGCCAATTTCGCGTTGTAATATTCACCCGCGTTTGATTGTTTGAAATTTCTTCGATAAATACACTGACCGACTTTAAAAGACTCTGGTCGAGACTTTTTTCGTAAATTGTAACACTTAGCACTTGTTTCGTAAGCCTTAAGTAAATTCTTTTTCACTATATCGTATATCTCTTCACTGATATTCGAATCATTTTCGGGAACATAATCTTCTTTGTGACGCCAGCGGCTATGATCTGGGCCAGTTCTGGCAATCTCGTGTTTGTGCGTGACGAAATACGGTGTACAACCGGTAGCGGAATGCACCGTGTTGTTAAACACGTGTTGAATGTCGGCAATTCGGGTATCCCAACATCGCTGGTCCTTTTTACAGTACGTGCGAATGGCAGCATTAATGGAACGATTTAAGCGCTCCACTGGATTTCCTTGGCTGTGGTGGCGTGAGGTTGTCCAGTGTTTGACTTCAAATCGTTCCAGTAAGCTTCGAAAATCTTTAGACGTAAAAGTCGTTGCGTTGTCTGTTAACACGATCTCTGGGATCGAGTGTTTTAGAAACCATTCCTCGCGAAGAATTTTGCAAAGATTTCCTGACTCCACTCGTCGAACTGGATGAAGTTGACACCATTTGCTGAAAAGATCCTGAATCACCAAAATATGCATGAATCCTGATCGACTTTTAGGTAAAGGTCCAATGTAATCCATTGCAACTATCTGCCAGGGATGGTCTGCTATTTTCTGCTTACCCATCAGCGGTACAACCGGCACTGTGGCTGGTTTCGTCTCCTTACACACCGTACATTTCTGAATTAACTTTCGAACTTCTGTTGCCATATGTGGCCAATAATAGCGAAGCTGAAGTCGTGACAGCGTCTTTTCCACTCCGAGATGAAAGCTCATTTCGTGTTCCTGCTCGATTATCTGCGTTCGGGTTTCCGGAGGTGGAACCATTTTCCACTCGAATCGTACGTCATATGGCTCCTCCTCAACGGCCACATACTTCCACAGCTGATCATCTTCGAAGCGAAAATCCGGATACTGTTCTGGGTTCTGCTGAATTTTATTCACTAATTCTTGAAACGTTGAACCCTGTACAGAGCAAATGCTGCGCGACAGGGCATCAGGGACGACGTTGTCGACTCCTCGCCTGTGGATGATGGTCATATCTAAATGCTGCAGCTCCAAGCTCCATCTGCTCAATCGAGATGACGGTTTCCATTTGTTGTTCCGGATGTACTGCAAGGCCGAGGCATCCGTCACCAAGGTAAAGTGGCTGCCTTCTATATAACCCCGAAATTTGTCAATGGAAAGAAGTGCCGCTAATGCTTCCTTTTCGGTAGCCGAGTAGTTTTGTTGAGCCGAGTTGAGTTTCTGCGAGAAAAAGCTGATCACTTTCTCAGATCCAGCTTGCACCTGCGTTAGTACTCCCGCTACGGCTTTGTCGCTGGCATCTGTCTGGACAACAAACTCTAACTCAAAATCGGGGTTCGACAGAATTGGAGCGGTCACTAATTTCTCCTTGATTTTCCGGAACGCGTCTTCCGCTTCTGGAGTCCATTTCACTAATTTGGGTTTTCCTGCCAAAAGATCCGAGATGGGCACCGTTATCGTACTGAAATCCGAGACAAACCGGCGGTAATAGTTTACCATGCCTAAAAATCTACGGATTTGTCTTACGGTTCTCGGTGCTTCGAAGTCTAAAATTCCTTGAATTTTGGCGGGATCCGGGCGTAGACCATCACACGACAGCAAATAGCCTAAAAATGGCACTTCTGATCGGCAGAATTGGGACTTGTCGATGTTTATTGCCAAATTAGCATCAGCTAAACGATGAGCTACTTCTTCTAGAAGCCTGATATGCTCCACAAAACTATCACTAGCCAGAATTATGTCGTCCAGGTACACGAATACTTGTGGTTCCAGTGCACCGTTTCCCAGAATTCGGTCCATGAGACGGGATAATGTCGCAGGACTGTTACACAGACCGAAAGGAAGGCGGGTGTACTGGAACAAGCCACGTCCCTGGATACAAAACGCTGTCAGTGGTTTTGATTCGCGCGATAGAGGAACTTGTAAGAAAGCATCTTTCAAGTCGATGGTACTAAGGTAACGAGTTTTTCCTAATCTTCCGAGTATTCGACCGATATGAGCAATCGGATAACTATCTCGTTTAGTACGCTCATTTAATTTGCGAGCGTCCAAACAGAGACGCACTGTACCATTGGGTTTCTTAATGGGAACTGCATTTAATGACCATTCTGAATGAGATTCTTCAATGATCCCTAACTGTAAAAGTCTATCTATTTCTTCATTTAATTTTTTCTGGATCACTGGAGAAAACGGAAAGGGCATAACTCGAACGGGCGCTATATCCTTAAACTCTTCTTTAATTTCTATACGGTGTTCCATTAGTGGAGTTACTTCTAGAACATCAGATACCTCGGGTTTAAAAATACGTTTGATGCGTTCAATTTCTTCACTTTGATCCTCAGTTAACTCAATAAGCTTCGATTCTGACTCTGGAGAAAGAGATTCATTGATTTGACAAATCATTTCCTCCCCTTTCAAAATGTTTTTTTTTTTTTTTTTTTTTTTTGTTTCGATTATAGTCGTTTTACCATCTTTATGGCATTCGCGACTTTATCAACGTTGCAGTTGGCGGATCGTTATTGAAAAACTATCCGGTACAACTGTGTTCGATGTTTACTCTTGGGCTCGAACTCGCGGACATCGGCTCAGGAGACAACAGACTTGCCAACTGAGCTATATCACAAGCCCTACAGTGCTTTCAAAATGTGGATTTCGAAAGCATTGAAGAAATCCGTTCCTGCGATGCATTCTACCGGAAGAGCCTCAACGACTGTTGTTTCTACAATTTTAGTTTGATTTCCATATTGATATGGAAGGTAAACGGTACCAATTACTTTTAGTGCATCACCGGACGCGCTAGTTAATCTTACGTTGCTAGGATGAATCTTAGTTCCTAATCCTTGCCAAATACGTGCTGTCTGAAGTGAAATCAGAGTTTTCTGACTTCCACTATCTAAAAGTGTACGAATAGATTGATTATAAATGGATGGAAAAATAAACGGACGATTTTCATTTAATAATGACAAAACAAATTCTGAATCCTGCTCTTCGTTTACCGAGAGCGGTTCATAACCTAAAGACAAAAGTACTTGTTCGGGGGAATAATCTACTTTGAAGGACTCATGTCCTTCTGACGCTGAACGTTTTTTGAACAAAACGGACATTTATGCGTGGGAAAACCTTGAAAACCACACACTTGACAATGAATACTATAAGGTTCAGAACAACTATCAGTCAAATGTTGTTGACTCTGACAATTGAAACAAGAAAATTTATCATTCAATGGAATATGATCACGAATTCTAATTTCCAAATTTCTGAATCGAGTGGAATCTTTAGGTTGATTAACCTGCCTTGATGTTCCAGCAATTTGATGGTCAGGTTTCAAACCACCAAGTTTTTGTTTCGCGAATTTTCTCGGTTATTCGTATTAATTGGTTTCGGATACTGGTTTCCCGAATTCCGATTTCGACTATCTGCTTGCTGGTAACCCTGATGATTTTGATTGGGTTTATTACCTCGATTATCTCGATCGTTCAAAAAAGGATAACTTCTTTGCTGCGGTCTAACGTTGTTGTTGTACGTTGCTGACTGCCTGTGCATGGGTGATGTCCTATCCTCATGAACAGAATTAGTCTGAGAAATTGGTAGACTCCTGGTCAACAAGTAGGTGTTAGTAGCATCAATTTCACGACAAGCTTTCTGCAATTCAAATAAATTGTGGATTTCTCGTCCTACTAGTGCTCTTTTATAATCCGGCTTCATATTTCTTCGAAGTGTGAGGACAATTTCGCGCTCTGAAACTGGTTCTGCCAAACTTTTAAATTTCCTTTCAACTTCCAAGAAAAAATTCTAAAAATGATTCATTCCGTTGCTGCCTTCGCTGATATATTTCCATCAAAATGTGGTGATCTAGATCTGGGTGGCGGAAGGTAGCAATCAGATTGTCAATCAATTCAGAATAAGTCTGGAATCGATGTTTGTTGCTGGTGAACCATAGCTTGGCTTTGCCAGTCAGTAAATTCCCAAACGTTCTCAAAAGCTCTAATTCCGTTGTTTGCTGAGCTTGAGTCCAGTCGTTGATTTCCCACAGAAATGTGTTGATTCCGGCTCCGCGATCTTCTCCAGAATAACGCATTGGCCATTTCACTACGGGAATGGTTTTCGATCAATTTGGAATAGGGTTGAAATCCATGTTTTGAAAAGGGTTTACATTGGGTGTGGGTGCTGATTCCCAGCGAAATTGTTCACGATGTGACCAACCGTCTCTATCCTGTGGCGCGTTGTGTCGATTGTATTCATTCCGAGCAAGAAACGTTGAAAAATTTTGCTGCTGATCGCTACTCTCATCTCTTCTTCTAACACTATTCGCTGGTGGACCTCTGATAGCTGCAGAATGATTCCTGTAATCCCAAGGAGAACGTTGTTCTTCTTCGTAGTGTTCCTCTAAGTTGTCTTTAGGATAAGACCACGAACAAGGTTCGTAAATTGTGTTAATTTGGGCGCCAGAATTCCTCCTTCCATATGTCAATAAGCTCGGTTTATTTGAACCGCAATTCAATTCAGCATCATCTTCATCACTCATTAAATCAAAATTATTATACACATTACGCACATTGCACTGGTTCTCACGCTCGCCCATATATGGGTCACTCACTCTCACAAAATTTGGCGCGCAACCCTGAACTGTATGCGGAGCACTCATCACTTCAGGTTCAATATTTCTATGTGTGTCAAAACGGACTTGTCGGTTAGCTTGAATACGCGAGGAAATTTTGTACTGAGGGATGGACCAGGTAGGCTGTGTTCTTACGCCTGCGCCGCACGAAATGGTTGTAGGGGAACTGGGGGTATAATGCCCAGTGTGGGAAAAAGGCCCCACTGCGATATCTAGCTAGAAATACACTTATTTTAAGAATTCTGTACGTCATTCCCTTCTAATTAACAGTAGAAACCTTTTGTACAAAAAATTAGCATCAAATATGCGGTAAATCCCTGCAAAAATTCAAAAATATTTTTCAAGCCATATTCCTTGAAGTTTATGCCTTAACTTTCGCAAGGTATTACGGAATCAGTAAGCAAAAAAAAATTACCTGACATCTGTTACAATGATGAACATTGGTCTTGAAAATCATCACAAAACGAAAAATTTCCTTATTCAATTATTTTTCCTGCTGTTTTGAACGATTTTTAACAAACATGTCTAGGTGGGGCGAAATGCGCCATGTCCGTTTATCTTTAAGCATGTTTCATATTGATTTAAATTTATATGCAGTTTTATCACAACAATCTTAAAGATATTTATGTGTTGTATTGGAAAACATAACTTGAATATAAACGTCTATATTTGAAATTACTAAATTTAATATAGATTTTATTAACTATTCACAAGAATTTCCATATATCCGGCAGCACTGCGCGTAGCAATACTTTTTTTCATCTGCGAAGTAGAATAGAAGTATTTTTACCTGGCAAACACTTTTGGAGGCACTTGAATCAATAAACACTTATTAAACGTTAAACGGCGCGTTTGGGTACACACATATGCGCATTATGCCCCTACTGAATCTGAAATCCAATTTTCAGCCTACTCTTCAAACTCCATTAAATTTGTGACCTTTTTTGACCTTCCAGTTTTTCTAACTATCAGATTTAGACAAAAAATAAACCAAACTTCCAAACACAATCGAAAATTAAAGTTATTCTTTTCAAATGTTCTCTAAAACAAGGCTTTCTTCTTAACGTGGGCATTATGCCCCCTCTTCCCCTACTATTTGTTGTCGTCGAGCGCGATGAAATTGACACCGATGTAGAAACAATAGATAAATTATTGACACGTAGAATTGAATTGATATCATGGAGGGAATTCTTATTTGATGTATTATAATTTGAAACTGGTGTTGGAAATTGCAAAATTGGGCTATCAGATCTTGTAATACTGGGCGTCGAAACGAAAGATGAAGTTGCATTAGTTGAACCAGCGAGTTGTGTCTGTGCTTCTAAGCTGGCTGCACCTAATAACTCAGCTGGCAAATCTTCACTCGCAACACAATTTTTCGCCCCGTTTGTGCTACTTAAAGGCACAATAGCAAAACTCCCTGTAGCGGATTGTGTTGCCTGCACAACAGCAGCGGTTGTTGCGGTTAATATTGTTGTTATTGTTGCGAACGACGAAGGAGATGTAAAAGCAACAGAAGAACTCTGATTTGAAAAATGTGTGTTATAAGTTTGTATCACTTTGATGAAGATATTAGGTGTGTTCAACAGAACTCAATCGAAATCAATTGAAATGGATTGACAGCTGATAAGCTGTTTTTCCAATTGACTTCGATCGATTTCTATCAGGCTGCTGAATGAACAGTCAGACACTAATACTAAAGGCAGCCACACAATACCGCGTCGTCCGTCGCGTCACGTCAGCTGTCAACGCCGTCGTTGTGTACTAAAACGCTGACGCGACGCACTCTACAATTTTCGCACCACAATATAGCGTCCACTGACAGGGCTGACAGGGCTGACAGGGAAATATTGAGAGAAAACTCGCAAACTCCAACGCAAAATGTTTCATTTATTTTTTATTTAAAAAAAACGGGAACATACAAATCAAGTTAGTATTTCTAAAAAACGCTTTATATGTAATTTCATCATTATCATTATAATGTTAAAAATAAATTTCAATGACGTTTTTCAACAAATGTGTATCATCGAAGAGATAAAATAACGATGATATGATTTTTGAATCTGTTTGTGTCAATCTTTGACGAAAAATATCAAATACGATTAGTTCAAACCCATGCTGACGCGCTTAAATTTTGATATTTTTCAAAACCAAAACGTCGACGCTCGAAAACGCTGTCGTTTAGAACAAGTTTTGCGTTTTAGTACAATGCCTTCGCTGACGCGACGCACCATTGTGGCGACTCAAACGGAAAATGGCATCCTCAAAATTAAATGTCAACGCGACGCGACGATCGACGCTGTATTGTGTGGCAGCCTTAACGTACAGGCGCAGTGTTTTCAGATTGTTTGTCAGCTTCGTTCAGAATTCGAAAAGGCGGTTTACTCAAGGCAAATTGGAATGAATCCAACATTTTGGCCATCTCAATGGCAATTCTTCACTAAAGCTGTCTGCAAAATTTTAGATTAGGAAGTTGTTGTTCGACTCGAACTAAATTTGAATACCAAAAAGGAATTGTGTTTAGAATAATGAGCAATTTTTAGAGACAAGGAAGGCACAAAAGCGAAAAAATGTTGCTCCTGGAAAATAATTATTATTTTTAAAACATGCGATTATGAAAATAAAATACAGTGGATAAATTTTATATTTTATTAAAACAAAATTTCGTGTTTCACAAGAGAGATCAAATTTTTCTATTTTCTTCGGTGGGTCTTGATGGTCACTAATTATTATAATTATTATAATAAACCGAAACTGACTGACAGATGTATTGTGAAAGTCCTAATTTACATTTGCATCACAATTCTTGTGCAACTGTAGCCGACTGACACCGACACCAACGCAGCAACACCAAAACAGCATCGACCTATACCACCAGCACCGCACCACCGAAACAACACGAACTCTCCTGACACCACTTTCATTTTCACAACATTTGAGCTTGTGTGAGCAGCGTCACACCACTATAACTCAGCACCACCGGCACAGCTCCACCAGCACAGCACCACGACGCTCCACCGATTGACAACACTTTCATTTGCACTGCAGTTAGTCAAAAACAAACCCAGTCAGCTGTTTTTGACAGTTGTCAACTGCATGTGTGTTAGTGTAATTGAAACCGATAGAAACGAATCCTGCTCTCGAGCTTGATCGATTTCGATTGGTTTCGATCGACTTCGATTGGCTTCATTGAACGTCAATTGGATTAGTTTCGATCACAACATTGGCTGAGTGAACAACAGTTCACCAATCGAAATCGATTGAAACCGATTTCAATTGGCTGTTGAACGCGCTTATTGTTTGCTTCGTTCGCTCTACTGCTGGTACCAAAAAACTGTTTGAACAATTTAATGCGGTGGTACAAATGAAGTAAACCAGTTTGGGACAACTTCCTATCTAGGATATTTACACTCAAATTTGCCCAAACACGTTCGAGTCTATCTCGAAAAATCTGAATTTCATTTTCTGGATTCCGGTTGTAAACGAATATACGCATTAAACCCTCCTTTTCTTCTCGTAGCGCGTTTTTTAATTTTCTACGATTGAGACTAAGAGATCTGTTCCTGGCATCTAGCAAATTTCTAATTTCCAATTCAAAAATTACCTCTTCAGGGGTTAAATAAACTAAAACCATCTCATTGAAGTAATCACTTTCCAAAGACATGATTGGTTTTCAAAAACTTACAAAAAAAATGAAACAAAATTGAAGGCAACACGTAATTGAATCGCGTGCGATCAGTTATTCAAGGACACGGGGGATAAAAAAAACTACAGATTTACTTCCAGCCAGTGAGTGAGAAATTAGTCGCAAAAAGTTTTTATTGGACTCGATCGGTGGTGATATTTGCAGAACAATTACGCACAGCAGCAAGTGCAATGAGAAAAAAACCGATTTGCTGCACGTTTTTTTTTCTTTGGCAAATCCCACAGAAGTAGATGGAGATCTACTTTTTTGTATTTCGACCTGATGGGCGCAGATTTTGGGGCAATGATTTTTTTTATTAGAGATCATACACTTCCCGTCCTAATCCTCCCGCAACCAACAAAAACTCCAAATCGCTTTGAGCGTTTTTTGTTGGAACGACAATGTAATATAAAGGTTTTTACACCTGTGAAGGGGTCTAATTAAACTTACCGGCTATAGGGGAGATGAGGGCATAACGAGCACCCGAGGCATAATGAGAACTACGCTTTTCTACGAAAGTGCGTATTTTCTTAAATAAATTTTCATGAGGATTTGTTTCGTACTTCCTATAGTATTAATTTTTCACAAAAAAAGGAATCTCCTTATCATCTTTACAGAGATATTAAAAAAAAACTAGCTTGGTTCTCAAGTTACGAAAATATTATAATTTTTGAGCACCACGAAATAAGCTCTTATGATCTTAAAATAACCTTGATCTATAATGTACGCACTGCAACATGATGTACACATTGTTTCTCAATTTTTACCATCACAAAATTTTTGATTTTTCACTTTTATCAATTTTAAAACACGTTTTTACTTAAATTTGTTGACTAGGGGCATATAGAGCACCATATTATCGAGGCATAATGAGCAATTTCTGCCGTAGAATCTAGCAGCGAATTAAAATTGATTTATAGCGCCACACCTTGACTAGTTTTCATCCGACAACTTAGCCTATTGGTAAGGTGTCGGAGAGGTTATCAAAAGACTAGAGTTAGATTTCTGTTCGAGGTGATTTTTTTCCATTCACAATTCATGATCGATTTTTTATTGTTACATTTTACGGCTAGTAGCATCATCCTCCGAACAAAGCACTTAATGTATGAGCGTGCGTGAATTGTTTGTATTCTACAAACAGATCTAGATTATTTTGTTATTGCTTTGTTTGATGAATCTACGACTCACCTGACTTCATCGAATTGAATTCGCTGCTAGATTCCCCGGCAAAAACGCACATCTTGCTCTGATTAATGGTGCTCATACTGCCTCAGGGGGGGTTCTCATTATGCCTCCACAGTGGCTGGTTTTCAGCTTTTGGCAAATTTTTTTAAAATGCATTTTTTTAACGTTTTCATCTAGTTTTTCACGTTTCAGCTCGTTAGGGAATAGGCTTTTCAAGTGTCTGAACACGAAACAATAATGTAACCTCCATATTATAGCTATTTTCTATGGTTAAATAACCGTTTTCCTTAAGGTGGCCATTATGCCCCCATCTCCCCTACTCTCTTCTCAGGGGCACCTACGCCTGATTTGGGGTTTTTTTGTTGGCCTGGAGGCGTTTGGGGACGGCCGGTATTAGCAGCTGGGAACCGGTATACCTCTTAAAACACTGAGGTGTTTCTTTTGTGGTTCTCTGATGGATCTTTTTCTTGAATCACACTGGGTCGCACGATTGGGCCTTCAGACACTACACGTGCTCTCTATGGCCCCACAATTCCACGGGTTGAGCTTCTTTTGGTGCTCGAGAAACCTCGACCGAACCGAGTTTTGCCACGACGGGTTCACGGTGCCACCGTATGGGTGAATTCCGAGGTTATCGCGGCACGTTTGTTGGATTTCGGAGCCTGTCGGACCTTGCGCGCGTTCACGGGCTAACACGTCCTGTCTCTTCAGTGGTTGGCAGGCAAGAGACTGAGACACGGTTTTCTCTCCCCTTTCCGGGGATTTTCTTTTTTTTTGGGAGTTCGCAAACTCCATTCGAGACGCAAACTCCGAGATGTTGTGGAGTGCGTTTTCCCAAACAGCGGTTCCCAAGCGTCGTTAACCGCCCCTTTTTTTACCCCCAGCCCATCTACGCTCTTATTTATTTCGTTTAAACTAATGGGACATATTAACATGTTACATTTACCCCCAATTCAGAGAAAAAAAAAGACGACAAGTATTTTTTTTGTGATTTGAGTCCCAGCTGCTGGCAAACGGGTTTCGGAGTGGAGGCATGGGCCGGAATTTGTGCATATTTAACATGAAGTAACCGACTGACGTTAGCAATAACATTTGGTTCCTTAGAAATGTGATCTTTGTGATAGAACTTAAATTCTCTCTCTAACAGACGAACTTCTTCTAACCGTTTTAAACTTGGTTTGCACAAGCCACCGAGCGATAATTGATCTACATAGCTTGTAAGTTTCGCATAATCATGATCGAGAACTGCAGGATGATCGAACAATGATTGTTTTTCCTTAGATGTGAAATCCCCAACATAAGGATATTCCTGCTTAAATTTTCTTGCTTTGGCTCCAGCGACATACTCGAAGCCATCATCTTCAGTAACAAACTTGTATAAATTTTCTTGGTCTTGTTGAGTTTCTTACCCGTTTTCAAACTCGATGAGTTCTTGTTGAATATCTAATTTGTCCTGTATAGTTGCATCTCTTTTTAATCGTTCTCAAAACTTCCACTAATGAAAATTCTTCTCCTTCGTTTTGGTCATATGTACACTGACCACTCGTTACGTGGGTTAAACTTTTTCCGAGGATGATGATTTTCAATCTACGAAGCGCTTGCAGGGGTGAAGGATGATCGTCCCCACGTTCCCTTATACGGATCATGCCAAACAAACCCTCAAGCGCATCTTGATTGAGTTTGGCGGTCATTATATATTTAATATCAAACCTCCGCTGCTTGTTTTCGAACAAGTTTTTAAGCGAACTAATTGACATTATTATTGCTTTTTGGAACAACTGAAATGATCAATAAAAGAAATTAAATCATGAATACTAACATGAACTAACTTTGCATCAAATTACCTGGATAGAGTTTTTGTTCGTTGGAGTTATGTTTCGGATAAGCTCTAGCATATCATCCAACGCTTCGTTCTGCTCTTGCAAGCAAAGACCATACGGTTTTTTAAGTTTCTGTGCTTCGTTTGGAAATCGAGAGTTGAAAATATCGATCCAATTATTCACAATCATTAGCATATTTGCCAGTACCTACATGTGCTTTCGGTGTTCCCACTCGACTCTGTAACGCTACTGAGCATTTTCTTGAACAGAAGTTCACTGCTGACATAACGTTTTGGCGTTCTTCTCTCTTGCAGTCAAGGTGAACTTTTTTAAGGAAAAATGTGTCAGATACCTCCACATTACCTTCCGCAACTAGCTCGCGTAGTGGCAATTGTGTGATCATAGTGCCATCTTTGGTCTTAAAACCAGTGTCTAAGAGCCAATTAGAAAACAGTTTGAGAAGATGAGGAGCATCGGCGAACAAATAAACCTCACGATTTGTTGAGGGATGGTTAATGAAGTGGTCGTTATTGGTGGCAAACGCAGCTGACGAAATGGCAGTATTTCCACCTGCACAATCGGATACAGCTGCCACAACATCATATCCAGCTTTATAGGACTTAACTAAAGCTTGAGTTAACAGCTGAGTGGTCATACAAATGTCGAATCCTACAAAAATTGGAACTTAATAGTCCTCAAAAAGACCACGCATTAAAATGACCTAAGAAAATAGAAAAAAAATGATCTTAATTATGAAGAGAAAATAGTAGAGTTAACAACTGTTAGCTGTTATCTGTAATTTCACGAGCTTATTGATTAAATAATTTAGTTTAAACAATTTTAACATGGGTAATTGTTTTTATCTGCATTTTTGAATTAGCTCCGAAAACATCATCGCGTTGGCGATCGTACTCATACACTTCGTTACAAGCCAGTTCGTCGTATAGAAGGACGCACACTTTGATTCTTTCGGATTGATTTTCCGATTTCGCTCTCATCATCAGCAACACTTCATTCAAGAACCCTCGGCGCATATCGATCTTCGCAACATATGATCTCAAACAGCTTAGTGGTGGTAGAGGGAAGTGTAGCTTTTTGACAGCAAAATCATACCCTGGAGCGCTGAAATATCTTAGAGTAAATCCTTGAGCTAGCTCTTCATTTGTCCACACAACACGTGATTTCAGACCAAGCATCAAATCGATTTGATTTTTGGTGAATTTGGGAATCAACATGCTGGAAGCTTTATCCAGAATCTGACTGGAATTAACTACCGGGATATCACGTAGGGTTTTCTGAAGAGCTTCAATTTGTGTTTCCAATTTTATTATATATTTCAGGTTTTCTTTTTCTTTAAATTCCATTTTTGTCAACTCTCTTTTCAGGTCCGTAATGGTTGAAGTTTTCTCGTCAGCACTACGCTGCAGTAGCCCAACTTCCTTCGCATGTGCGCTTTTGAAATGTTCGATGAAGTTGAGTAGCGCCTTTTCCATTTCTAGCCACATTGCAATGTCATTGAATTGAGGACGTAGTTGAGGTGTTATTTCGGTATTATTAACAAAGACTGGTGAAGAAACATCCATGGAAACTCCGAATTCGTCTAGCTCGGTGCCGGGAACGTCAGCCTCGCCGATGGCTCTCACAGGGCCTTCAAAGGCTTCGTTTGTCCTTTCCGGATGTTTATTTTCAAGAAACATCTTTGGGTGTCGTATTGAAGGCACAGCTAAAATTTTCATAGAAACAGAAATGAACAGGTATTTCATTGTCCCTAGTTTTCTTTAAATTATGCCAACTTACCATCTCGATTCAAACGACGTCTTTTCTTCCCTTCGCAGCTGAACGAATTCACACTGAAGTGCTTGGAGCAAATAAACATATTTTTAGTGTTTAATTGTATTTTGACCAAAAATCTTCAACCATTGCGTACGGACCTTCTGTTCGACGGAAACCGATGAAAAGAACGATATCCAAACAAAATATCCGAGATTTTTTTGTGTGTTTAATAGCACTGGAGCAACGAGCATGACACCTGGACATTGCTGAACGATTCTAAAAAAAGATTGAGTTGAATATATGATTTTCAAAATATTCATAACATACTTATAAAAACGCCGAAAAAATCAACTGATTGGGGGAAATGCCAAAGATGATGTTACAGCAAATCAACTAAGTATAGGGCAAATTTGTATGCTGAATCCACCTATTCACTTTTCAGAACCCTCAATTTTCCGTGAAATAATTTTTGAAAATAATTTCCATATAAATCGTTCCAAATCTCATAACTATTTTTGATGGTATTAGTATTTTTGTGTATATAAACGGATCTGTCAGTTTGAGGTTAAATGCAATGTTATACCTTTCCATTTACCTATCTTGTTCAGAATCGGCCTTCTGAATCATCGAACTGAATCTTCATTCTGAAGAACCGTTCTGAATCAGCATTCCGAATCTGCGTTCTGAATCTACGTTCTGAGTAAGCGAGTTTGAAATCATCCACGAAAGTCTTACATTGAACGATAAAATTCTTTTTGGAAAAACGATGTAGCGAATTTCTATATTCTTCTTGGGGATAGTGGGAAATCTATTTACGTTCTAAATCTGCGTTCTGAAACTGCTTTCTGGAACTGCGTCCTTTAACTGCATTCTATAACTTCGTTCTGAAACTGTGTTCCGAATTTAAACCTTCCATCTAAATCTATGTACGTTTCAACTCTGTATTCAGTGTTCAAATTCTGCGTGAATTTGGCGGTCTGAGTAGACGTGCCAGATAAGCGTTCTGAATTTGTGTTGTGAATCTGTGTTCTAAGTCTAAATTCTGAACCTTCGTTTTTAATCTTCGTTTCAAATCTGCCTCCTAATTTCCCAAGTTTTGGATTTGCGTTTTAAATTTCCTTCTGAATTGCGTTAGTAACGCAGCGTTACAAATTTTAACTAACATTTTCTTCAATTCCGATTTCTAATCTGAATGATAACTTACTCTTTATCCTTAGTTGTAAGCTTGTAGTAGTTTTTTTTCATCTTTAAACATGTAGGTTGAAACAATTAATTTCGAAGTCCAAAAAGATAAGCAAGCATTATTTTATAGTTCTCACGTGGTAAAACAAGTGACTTGCTCATTGCAGATGTCAACAGAAACTTCGTGCGTATCCGTTAGCTATTGGTCACGTTTCTTCAACCCCAAAAGAAATTATGGGGGTGTGTTAAGCAAAAAAGGTGACACAGCTGAAGCGGTACATTAATGATATGGTGAAGACGAGCGACGTTAATCGAAGTTTGAGATGATGATTCTCAACAGCTGTGCTGATGACGCGAGTAAAATGTGTTGAAGAAGAGCTTGGCAGCAGACAACGAATAAGAAGGATTTACCGAACACCCATTAGTTGCCCTCGTCATCGCGTTCGGAACATAAACACCCACCTATGTTTCCCCCAACATCCACCCACACTCACCAAACATGAATGGCTGGCAGAAGCCGAAAATGTGACTTTTATCAACCAACACAGCTGCAGGAACCTTTCCGATCTTTTGACTGCAGCCCCGAAAACGAGAATTCTAAACACGTTCCTAATTTGGTTTCGCCACGTGAAACAGTTTTGTGGTGAAATTTTGCCGCGTGTAACACCCACGCCACGCATAGGAAGACGCACAAACTTACCTACTGATATACGGATTCGACAACTGGATGCGGACCAAATGCTGCCCTCTGTGTCTGTGTGGAGAAGTTTCTTCGCAAAGCAGGACTCTCCTAATGACAGCCAGCGATGAGCAATCGGTTGCCGTTGACGTTCGTTCTGAAAAAGAGCAGAAAGTATGGGGAGATGTAGCTCGCCTTTTATTGGAGCGCATCAAGAAGTAACTACGTGAATATGCGGCATGGTAATTATGAATTTATGTTACTAATTTCGTAATGGTTTATGAGATTTGACGTGTTCTTGCTTCCACATGGATGATAAATATCCACCACCAGGCGTGGAAGGGGCGAGGTAAAAGTTTAGATCATTATGTGTTCGTTCTAGACGAATTAGGATTCTGGGGACGTCAGAATGAGTTTGACTACGAGGTGTCAGATTATGTGGCTTACGAATTGTGATTGTATCTATTGATGTCAATTATGACATTGTGGTCGTTTGTCGTGGGAGGGGAAAGATAAAAATAAACGCACAAATCCTTGCCGATATAAAGGCGTGTGGTTTGGCGCAGAAATTAGTTTTTTAGATCCCCAGAGCGCAGTTTCAGAACGCAGCTTTCAGATCGGAAAATTGGGATAAAATGATCCGTCTAACCGTCCGTCTAATCCGACTAACTAAGGAACAAATTTGAAAGTCTGCCCAAGAAAAACTGCCCGAATTAGAGCCAAATCTGGATCACCTTGCACTGACTGATTTCTTTTTCTGTCATTTTGATACTTGTCGGTTCGCTAAGAAGAATATCTCCAGACTGAGTTCAGAACGCGTCCTCAGGGAGCAGATTTCGAATCCAGATTCAGAACGAGGATACTTACTTAACTTAATGATCCCGCGCCGATCCTCCGGTGCATAGGGCCGTGGTAAAAGACCTCCACTGTTGACGATCCGGAGCCAGCGTCTTCACCTGGTCCCAGTCAAGATTCTCGTCGACAGTTCAGATTTCAGCGGCTAGGCTTCGCCGCCACGAATTTCTGGGTCTGCCTCTTCTTCGATGACCTTCTGGATTCCAATCTAGCGCCTCTCTGCAAATCTCGTTTTCATCTTTTCGCAGCGTGTGCCCAATCCATCTCCACTTACGTTCCCGAATCTCGATTTCTAGCGCCTTTTGATGACACCGGCGATGTAGATCCTCATTCGAGATCCAGTTGCCAGGCCACCAAGCGCGGATGATGTTCCGCAGGCAGCGGTTTACAAATACTTGCAGTTTTCGCGTCGTCACCGCATATGTGCACCAAGTTTCGCACCCGTACAGCAATACGGATTTGACGTTTGAGTTAAAGATTCGGATCTTAGTTCGTAGAGAGACCTGGCGTGACCGCCAGATGTTTCGGAGACTCGCAAATGCAAATCGGGCCTTTCTGATCCGAGTTTCGATGTCTTTTCTGGTACCACCATCAGGCGTAATCTGGCTACCAAGATACTGGAAGCACTCCACTTTCTCAACTTGTTGCCCAGCTACCATGAAACTGGAGGGATTTCCTGTGTTGATCTCCATCGACTTGGTCTTTCCGACATTGACTTTGAGACCTGCTGCCTTGGAACTTTCGGTGAGGTCGTCGAGTTTGCTCTGCATATCTGGTTGTGTTTGGGCGAGCAAAACAATATCGTCAGCCAGGTCAAGGTCGTTCAGTTGCTCCATAGTTGAAGGATTCCACGGCAATCCTCGGTTCGGTGCACAGTCAATCGATCCAATCAGAATCTCATCCATTACGATGAGAAAAAGTAGCGGTGATAGAATACATCCTTGTCTCACTCCAGCAGTTACCGGGATTGGTTCGGACAAGACACCGTCGTGCAAGACCTTGCACGAAAATGCCTCATACTGTGCTTCGATGAGATGGACTAGTTTCTCTGGGACCCCTCGTCGCCTTAGAGCCGCCCAGATGTTTTCATGGTTAAGTCGGTCGAATGCTTTTTCGAAATCAACGAACACCAGCAGAAGAGAGTCCTGGAATTCGTTGATTTGTTCCAGTATGATTCGTAGCGTTGTGATGTGGTCCACACATGATCGTCGAGATCGGAATCCAGCTTGTTGCCGTCGGAGTGTAGCGTCTATTTTCTCCTGGATCCTGTTCAGAATCACTTTGCAGAGTACTTTGAGGGTTGTACAGATCAACGTTATGCCTCGCCAGTTACCGCACTCTGTCAGGTCTCCTTTCTTCGGGACCTTTACGAGGATACCCTGCATCCAGTCGGCCGGGAATGTTGCAGTATCCCAGATGTCAGCGAAAAGACGATGCAACATTTGTGCTGACAAGGCAGGGTCGGCTTTCAGCATTTCACCAGGGATGCAATCGATCCCAGGTGCTTTGTTGGATTTCATGTTTTTGATTGCCGCTTCTATTTCAGCCAGCGAAGGCGCTTCCGAGTTGACGCCATTTATGCGACTTACTGTTGGCGCTTCGAGCTGCAGATTCTGTTGGCCATCGCTATTCGTGACTCGGAAGAGTTGTTCGAAGTGCTCAGTCCATCGTTTGAGCTGATCTGTTCGATCGGTCAATAACTGACCTGCTCGGTCTTTTAGCGGCATTCTTGCATTAGTGCTTGCACCACTGAGGCGGCGAGAAATGTCATAAAGTAATCGGATATCTCCATTGGCGGCGGCTCTTTCTCCCTCTTCGGCTAGGGAGTTTGTCCAGGCTCTCTTGTCTCGTCTACAAGCTCGTTTAACTGCCTTTTCCAGCTCCGCATATCGTAAGCGGGCGGCTGCTTTGGCTGACCCGGTACATGCCTGCTCAATTCCGACTTTCGCCTTTCTCCGATCATCGACCATCCTCCAAGTTTCATCCGACATCCATTCACTCCTTCTTCCACAAACTTTACCGAGAGTACCATGGCTCGTCGTGATAAAGGCATTCTTGATTCCACACCACTGTTCTTCGACTGTTCCGTCTGTCGGCAGCTCCGAGGCTCGGGATTCTAGCTGTTCAACGTATGCCCTTTTCACCTCTGGATTCTCCAACCGGCGGACGTCGTATCGACACCCGACTTTCTCCTCGCGCCGTTGGACACGCGCAACTCTCAGTCGTATCTCGCCAAGGACGAGGTGATGGTCAGATGCAATGTCTGCGCTTCGTTTGTTGCGGACATCAAGAAGGCTCCTTCTCCATTTTCGGCTGATGCAGATGTGGTCAATTTGATTCTCTGTTCGGCCATCTCGAGATACCCAAGTGACCTTATGTGCTGGTCGATGGGGGAAGAGCGATCCACCGATCACCATGTTGTTGTTGCCACAAAATTCTACAAACAGCTCTCCGTTTTCGCTCATCTGTCCTAGACCATGGCGCCCCATGATGCGCTCAAGGTCCTGATTGTCGGAGCCAATCTTTGCGTTGAAGTCGCCCAAATGGATTTGAATGTCACCCTTCGGAATTCTCTCAACCACGCTGTTCAGTTGACTGTAAAACTGCTCTTTCTCCTGCAAGTCGGCAACGTTAGTTGGCGCATAACACTGGACCATTGTAAGGTTTCTAACCCGTGTTCTAAATCTGGCTACGATTATTCTTTCGTTTATCGGTTCCCATCTAATGAGGGCCGCGTAGGCCTGCGGGCTTAACAGGAAACCAACTCCTCGTTCCCGAGTAGCATGTTCTCCTCGTATGCCAGAGTAAAGCAGGGCTTGCCCGGATTGTGTCTTGTGTTCTCCAGTATTAGGCCAACGGACTTCGCTCAGTCCCAGAATTTCAAGCTTGAGGCGGCTAGCCTCTCTAGCAAGTTGTTCCAGTTTGCCTTGTTGGGCAAGGGTTAAAACATTCCAAGTTCCAATTCGTGTCCGTGTTTTCATGCTAAAAGTCGTCGCCAAAGTTCCAGGTCGGTCATTTCTTTCGGATTCCGTAACAATTTCAAATCGGGAGCAGTAGGTTGTTAGCCTAAAGTCCCTAAAGTCCCAGAACGAGGATCCAGTACGCAAATTCAAAATGCAGATTCAGAATTTAGATTCCGATTCAGAATTCTAGTGCAGAGTCCGTATTCTGATACAAAACGCCAATTTAAAACGTAGGTTAAGATCACAGATTCAGGACGCACATAAAGAATGTAAATTCAATACGCAGTTTCAGAACGTACATATGTAGACTCAGAGTTTAGATTCGGTACTTCCATTCAGAATTCTCAGATAAGGAACGCGGATTTAGGTCGTTTAAAAAACTCAGCAAAAAAATCACAATGTAAAGCATGGATCACTACAAATCTGGACGCACTATTTATTTTACCATAGTGCTCCTAGTTGTCGGATCTGGAATGCTTTGGCAGCACTTTGTAGAGGAATGTTTCTTCTACCAGTGCTGAAAATTTCATTACGATTTGTTGTGTTTCAAAAAAGTTACACGTGATGGAAGCCGCGAGATGAAAATAAATTTTGAACAACCACGTCAAAAACCCGACGTGGTCGGATTCAAAAATCGCGAAATCGTTAAAAATGGTCAAATCAACCGTGTGTAGCGTTCTCGAACGGGTCTGTGTGATGCGTACTATAGATCGGCAGGTTCATACCAAGCATCATAGTGGAATTAAGGATCGGAAACTGCATTTGAAGGTGTTGAGAACGATCTAGGAAAACACAGGGTAGTCGGACTATGACATTGCCAAGAAATTCAACGCCGACCGGTGCACCGTCAGCAGAATTCGTCTACGCGAAGGAATACGATCCAATCGGACCAGTAAGCAACAAAACCGGACATTGAAGCAGAATTTAGTAGCCAAAGGACGTGCCCGCAAGTTATACAAGAAGATTCCAACGAAGTTCGACGGATGCATCCTCATGGATGACGAAACGTACGTGAAGATGGATTTTGGGCAGCTTTCTGGCCAAAAATTATGTAAAGCCACTGCAGTGGTGCACTGCACTGGTCATGGTGATGTCCCCGGCAACTGCAAATTCGTTTTTGCTGATAAGTGTGCAAGAAAGTGTTTGATCTGGCAAGGTATTTGCAGCTGCGGACGAAAAATTCCGGTTTTTGTGAAAAACAAGACCATGGACTCCGAAATTTACAAGGAGGAATGCCTGAAAAACTTTTTTTTTCGTACATTAGATCTCACAAAGGACTAGTTAAGTTTTCGCCAGATTTGGCAAGCTGCCACTACAGCTAGGAGGTTCTACAGTGGTATTGGGCCAACGGGTGGATTTTGTCGAAAAGGACATCAACCCACCCAACTGCCCTCAATTCCGCTCTATCGAAAAATTTTGGGCAATTGTCAAGCAGAAGATGAAGAAGAATGGTAGGACGACTCGGGAAGCAACAGAGATGAAGAGATTGTGGAACAAAATGGCCGCTGAGGTCAGCGAATAGGGTGTTCAAACTATAATGAGTGATACTCAACCAAAAGTTCGAAAATTCATCAAAACATCATCGGAATATATTTTTTAATATTTTTCCTTTAAAGTGCAATAAAAACCCTACATTTCAAATACAAAACATTTTTATTTCGTTTACATAGCTCCGAGATAGACCCTTTTTAATGCGTCCAGATTTGTAGTGATCCATGCTTTACGTTGAAAACGAAGATTTGAAAATATTTAAAAGAATGTAGTTTAATAATTAAAATCCGGAATCCAGAAACATTCCGATTTCGTATCTAGACTGAGACGGGATCGCCAATAGAATTGAACAGAAATCTCTTTAAGTTCATTGATTTTTAATCTTCAGCGAAAGGATGACATATAGAGCCCCCCTTCGAAGGTAAACAGAAAGTTTCCTCCATCAACTAGGTACCCAAGTTTGCAAACTTGAACCATTGTTGGCAAGCAGTTGGCCATGCTTCCTGGGAAAATCTGGGTTAAAGATTCCAAACTTTTCTGGGTGCTTGTCTAGTTTTTTGTTTTGTTCTCCACCAGTCGTGTTTTCCATTCTCATCAGAAGACGACTCCTGCGCCGCCGGCAAAAGTTTGCACCATTATTGTGTGATGGGTAATTTATGACTGTTTTGTGGGTCGGTGTTCATTATTATCGATCGGTGAAGAGGGAAAATTTGGACCCCGAGGCAGGTATGATGGTGTCCAGAAAATAGGCAAAAACAAGCCGTCTTGAGGGATTCGTAGAAAGTTTATGCATATGATCACGGGAGTTTACCCATATATTAGGGAAGTGTAAAAGTTGCATTTCTTTAGCCAGACTTTTTGATGACTTGCTTGGCATTGAGGTTATAATTCAAGGGAGTCTGGCCTATTGGTTTTTGTTTGTTATGGGGTGAAAATAAAATTGACGAAAATCTGACTTTCGATCGAACGGACACTTCGAAAAAGCTATTCTTGTTTTCATTCGAACGCGATACGTTCGATGTTGGTGTTACCGGATAAACTTCGAAACTTCTAAGTCAGCGTTGCCACAAATAATATGTATACATCAGTATGTCTCTTTCTGTTGCATTGGGACTCTTATGAACAAGAATGAGGTTACTGACGATAAAGATTATTTTGGAGCCTCGCTCCTTGAAATGACAGTTCTTTACGCAAACATTAATTTTTGTTTTTTTTTTTTACTATTTTGAAAAGTGATTACTTGGCTGGTTGCTAAGTTGGAGTGCCTCCCACGATAGATACCGTGATGCTAGACTACCTAACTACGCTAGATGATAAAACCAGATCATTGCGAACCGAAAGAAGGTACCTTAGATAAAGAACCAATGTTATGGGTTTGTCAGAAACCGAGTAAGTATAAAAACAAGTACTGATAACCTTATAATATTTTTAATTTTTACTAGTTTTTCAGAAGCAGAAATGAGTAAAAAAGTTTTATCTTCAATATTTTGTAAAATTTCTATTGATATTTTATTGTTGGAAAATTTCAGATTCAAGAAGGACTTCCGTTTAAATAATAGTGCATTTCGATATGTTCTCCAAAAGCTCCAAGGGAAATTTCGTCTTCCAAAACAGGGTGCCCTATATGTAGAAGAAATAATTGCAGCCTGTTAACGGTTTTTTGCCGAGGGAAATTATCAGCACGGAGCTGGTAAGGAGTTCGATGTGGCTATTTCCCAGCCCACGTTCTTTAAGATGCTTACAGAGATGTTGGATTTAATGTAGTGTAAAATATGTCCGAAATGGATAAATTTAAATATGACCATTCAAGAAAAATGGAAGCCAAACGGTACTTCTATGAGAAATCAGGAATACCAAGCATAATAATGTTTGTTGATGGCACCCACATTTAAATCGTTCCACCGAAAATTAATCGCCACTTGTACTGTTATAGAAATGGCTTTTATAGTCTTAATAAGAGATGTACCGAATAGTGGTATTCGGCTAACGACCGAATATCGAATTAATCCTTTAATTAAACCCTTTCAAGCTATTCGACCTCACGGTCGAAAACTCTGTTAAGTTTTTAATGAAAATACAAATGCGAATATTACATTGTTCATCTATTTCTTCCATCGTAATGCCTCATGTTTCTTAGTAATTTTTTTCTCAACCAGATGAATACATCATATCTTCTTCAGGTGATGATTTCTTTGATTTTCAAAATGTCACCAATAGCTGAAAGGACATCACTTCTTCGACGTTTATCACCGTAGAGATTGGGCTCCAGTGAAATCTGGGACTAAACACCTTGAAAACTATTTGAAATTATTTGTTTGTTATGAACGGTGAATTTTAGCAAGATGTCTTCAAAATAGTTGTTGAAAAGAAGGATGATCTTTAACGTCAAGCGTACCTGGGGATGAATAAACCAATTGGTTTAAAATCCCAAAAAAAAAATAAAAAAAATAAAAAAAAACGTCAAGCGTACGGCAACTTTGGATTATTTTTCGAACAATTTGTAAAAAAGGGCATATCTGAACAGAATCAAGGCATTATTATCTTAGGCATACAGAAGGAAAAAAACAAAGAAAATTACTTAAAATTTAAAGTTTTCATCGAATCACAGCAGAAGTATTTAAATCGTATCTGAGGATCAAACAAAAATTTAAGTTTTATTTTTGAATTTTCTCTTAAAATCGTTTTTGAACGCAACAATTGGAAATTTTCAAAGAGCTATTTGAGTTTTGTATTTGTTTTAGCAAATAATCTGAATGAACCCGTGTGAAATACGGAAAGTTTTATACTATTTCTGGGAATCTTGGCCAAATTTGACCAACGTTATAGAATGATCGCATAAAAGTTGAAAAAACAGCATTTACCTACTAAAAGTAGAGGAAATATAAATACATAAATTTCATTTCTTTCTAAAGCGACGAAAACTACACCAATTGGGCGTTATCTGATACCTTATTCGTACTTATCGGCAGGGTTGTCAACTGTTTTTTAAAGAAGTCTGGAAGACTTTGAAAAAAATATCTGGAAATGTCTGGATAGCTAAGTTTTGAAATTGGTGACCTTTTTATTGGTCGACTGATCTCAATGTTGCAGATAGCCAATCGTATTTTTCGAATGAATAAAGGTGCAATTTTTCAATACAATAATTACAATCAATAAACAAAGCGTTTGTTTATTATTTGAAAATCTTTTTTATAGGTTTAACGTCAGCCCAATTAGTGTCAAGAAATTTAATAATATTAAAAATTAAACTTAGATTCAATCACTTCAATTGTTTACTTACATTTTAATACGGTATACAAACAGTGGCGAAGAAAAAGTACACGGGTAGCGGTTTCCGAACAAGATCCTTAAACTCCGAAACTTTGAAATTTTCTCCCAACGTTCGCAGTATCAGACTTGCGTTTGACAACCGATAGTGAAAATACGTTCGATCGAAAACGAGAATGCAACGTTTTATACGAACGAACGATGTTCGAAAAATCGAACTGTTCTCATTCGTTCGACTTCGAACTAAAACAAAAATAGGAAATTGTAAATCTTTAGAACGAATGTCATTCGATCGAAAATGATTAAGGGTGATTATCACCCTTATTCTTGTTTACGGCGTATCAGTCTTTCGTTCGAACGGATACTTTCGAACGAATGCATTAAGGCATTCTTATTTTCGTACGAATGTGATACTTTCGATTGTGCACGGTAAATTTAGATTATTCAGAGACTGAATAATTTCAGTTCAGCGGTCGCACCATGTATGAAGATGAAAACAACTGAATTGGAATCCTTCAAATTCTGAATTGTTTTCCTTCAGCGGTAGCGAAATTTTTGACTAATCGACAACGCACATTATTTCACTGAGAATGAATGGAAACAACTCAGAGCGTCTCGAAAACAAAAGTTAGTGTTTTTCAAACAGAAGTTAGTCGGACAGCGATGGGTAAAATTTTATAATTGGTTTTATTTGTTGTATTTATCTTATTTGTTCCTCTCTTCCTAAATCAACCTATTCCACCGGATGCGGCGCAGCTTTTTGTCACTGGGATTTGTGAATCCCCGGCTGAACGGCAGTTAACACCTGAAGCTCTCCACCGAGTAAGCCATTGTGAAATTCGTCTGTTGGCCGAAGGAGAACGATATGCGCTACTTATCGAACAGCGGGAATTGTTTGCTGCTGATCAGCAACAGCAAAAAAATGCGACGGGTAAGATTTGAAAATTTACGATTCTTCTTAGTTTTAAGCGATTTCTAATCTACACTCAGAAAAATACTATTATGTATGCCATAAGATTCTCTTATGAAGTGGCGCCATAAGAAAAATCATTGAAATTCATAAAGTTATCTTATGACGCGAATGAATTCTGAAGATGAACGCCTATTGCAATGAGAGGTTGTTGCTTTTCATAAGAGGTTCTTATGGAAACAGTAAATCACTTTCTAATAAGAATAATCTTAGATATTTCATGCTGAAAACATTCTCTTTATTGTTTGCCAATTTTGTTTGAAATCAAATCATTTATGGTCACCACCAGCAGTGCATCAACAGACGCTTCCATCACAAGTTTTTTTGCCGCATCCCAATCTTCGACCTTGTTAGATCAGATAACTGAAAAGTAAACAAACATGTATTTCAAATTACTAATATGTCGCTCACATCAGAAACAACAAATAGGACTTACCATTCCAGAAATGACAATATCATTTATCTTTGAAGTAAAACTAGTAACTATGAACTGGCGATTGCTTCGTTCTGTTAGATGATGAAAAAACTGTTGAAATGAACGAATGTGTTCATTACTTTCACACAATGCCGTTTCTTCTATTTTTCATAAGAACATCGTATGAAAATTGAAAGAATTTCATAAGACTCTTATGAAAAATTATTTACACTCTAAAAAGCGGTTCATAAGATGCATCTTATAAAAATTATAATAAGAATTTGCCTGAGTGTAGTTTTCCCTCAACAGGTCTATTCCCGTCGGATTCGGTTTTGTGTTCCACAAAACTCCTGTACTAACTAACGCTGGGATCGGTGGAAGTCCAGGCTAGCAAATAGACCACACGGACGTCCTCCAGGATCGAGTACGCCATCGGACAATTCGTCTGATTGGAAGGAGGACAACCAACTGCTACTCCCCGAACAGCAGAAAATGTTGTTTGCCACTCACCAACTTCGGCGAAAACAAAATAAGATGGTTAATAAATTTATTTGACGGATTTGTTTAATTGTTTATGATGTAGTCCGAAATTTGAATTAATTTCTTTTAAAAAATATAATCCCTTTAGAAACTGTGTCCAAATTTTAAAAATTCAGAGTTGTTTTGGCTCAGAACGTTCAAACGCGTCTTAAAGATGCCTGATTGAAAACAACTCAAAATTCGCGAAAACCCCTACTATTCATTTCTGAGTTTTGCCGTTCTAATCAAAATTTGAGTTTCCCCTGTTTTGGAGCATTTTGAATTGTTTTCCTTCAAATCTGAGTCAAGGAGAATTAGAGTGTGGTGTTACCTGATAGACTTCGAAATTTTCGAACACTGAGAAGTGCCAAAATGACAATTCTCGTCGAATAAACAGCTGTCAGAAACATATGTTTTGATGTTTCCACTGCCTAAAAAGAAACAGTGTTAGTACTCCTTAGTTATTTTTAATGTCTAGTTGCAGAGAAAGTGTACAAACAGCTCTCGTTTTTTTCATCATACGATGAAAACCGTGATGCTCGGTTACCTTGCTACGCTAGAGGACAGCACCCGATCTTTGCGAACCGAAAGAAGGTACCTCAGGCAACGAACGGTCATTATGAATTTGTCAGAAACCGAGTAAGTATTTCAACACAATTAAAATTAAAATTTGTGACTTTTTTACAAGCTCAATGTGAAAGAGTATTTAATTTTTTATTTTTTGAAAATTTTAGATTAAGAAGGAACTTTTGTTTAGGTAAAGCATCTTTTCGATACGTTGTCCCAGAAATTTAAGATGAATTTCCTCTTCAAAAACAAGATGGCCTATCTGTTGAAGAAAAATTATCTGCCTGTTTACGATTTTTCGCCGAGGGAAATTATCAGCATGGGACTGGTAAGGATTATGACGTCGCTATAGCCCAACCAACTTTTTCTGAGGAGCTTACCGAAATATTGGATGTCATGGAAAGAAAAATATGTCCGAAATGGATCACTTTCACAATGACTGAGCAAGAAAAAATGGAAGCCAAGCGATAGATTCCCACAATTAGGATCTCTCGATAGTACCTTCAATAGCAAGCAAAGCTTAGCCAGGGGAATAATTGAAAGGACAAAAGGAGTTCTTAAAATAGATTTAGCTGCATACTCGGGTCTCGACAACTCCACTATTCTCCGAATAAAGTAGCAAAAATCGTTAACGTTTGCTGTGCCTTACATCACATTTGGCTATCTTTTGACAATAATTCATAGTTTAAAATGTATAAATACTGCAGGTTGTGATGCAGACCGTCATCTTTTTTTCATTGTTTTGCATGAAGAAAACTCAGATTCAATTTTAATCTTTTATTTAGCGTTGTAAAAACAATTATCACAACGAAAAGTTGATCATCAAGTTTTTTTTATAAATTATCTTTCTGAAGTTCGAGTTCTAGAATATCTTTTTTTGTTTTTAATTTTTCTAGATTATTTTTTCCATTTCCAGATTATGGCGACGCTGCTCTTGAAACTGTTGATTTGTCATGTTAAATATTTCCAACATGCGCTTCGATTTTTTTTTTGTGTAATATGTTAAATGTTTAAGTTGTTTTATATGGGCGCGCAAAACACTCCCAACATCGCCGTGAAATTGTTCTTGTTGCTGGACTTGTTCTTTCAACAATTCCATACTTTGATTTAATGGCCTCTTCCAGCGGGTAGTTTCTCGACGGGTATTTTCTCTTCGTCTGATGAAGCAAGCTCCACTGAAGCATCATTGGCAATTCAAACTGATGTTTTCACTTGCAATACCCAACGTTGAAGCTCCTCCGATGCCTTCTACGGCTGGTGTCAAGCCAATGCGACAATCCTTTCTTCGAGATCCGTGAGTAGACACAATTTATTTGGGCCTCCTCCAGTTGCCCGTTGCTCTTGGCGGTTATGCGATAGTTTTTTTTCAAATTAGATTTTAGATCAGACCAAATCTGGATATAAATCAGCCGTTAACATTACCTATACACAAACAAAATATCAATAGCGCTTTGATTCTACTTTCTTTTTTCCAGGCTGTTGAGTCTTTTTATGGAAGGCGAGGCTGGTGGCAGATCCTGGACAATTTGATCCCAAACCGGAGCACCATCATATTTTGAAAACCCTTTAGCTACATCCGGGGGCTGTTCGAGAACTTCAACCATCCGCGAAAATTGCGATTTTTTGGTACTTTGGCTCTTCACACGCTTCGACCTAGGAGTGAATAATTGTTAAATATTGCTGTGCCATTGAATGTTGTTGTACCAGCCAAATTACCGTAGTTAATTATTTTGCATCGAAATTAAAATTGCATTTAATGTTTAATTATTAGAAATTAAAGATTGGTTCGCGGACTCTATATATCATGTTTACTCACATTTTGAGCAATGGGACATGGGTCGTGGAAATAAGTTTTTAATTATTTCCTAATCTGTTAACTTTGATTCCAACAATTCACTATTCGCAGCTTCAGGCTCGCGTTTGACATTCGTTACACGCTAGAGATTATTAAACCATTTAAGATTCAAAAATAACCATTTTTGACCTTTACCTGGGAAATGCCATTTTATGAGTTCTCCATGAGAAGTCATAAAATGACTTTTTTGGGAGAAGTTCGAATATGGTTATTTTACAACCGAATAAAATTTCTATGGAGATGTTGAAAAATGGTTGAAATTGAACCTGAATGGAAAGAGCCGTTTGTTGCGATGAACGAATTTAATGGAAATTCTGCAATATTAAAATAAAAGCGCAATGATTCTCAATAGTTTATATCGTATATTGTGATGTACAATTTGTTGGGAGGTTGTGTTCGAGTTCAACATCCAACACAGCACTAAAAGCAGAATAAGGTGTTCAATTAAACCACATTTAACTAAGAAAACTTTTTTTTAAACTTACTTGATGATTTTGGAAATCGACAGGGCAAAAAATGATTCTCCGAACTGAATTTCAATGTTTCCGGAAACATACAACGAACGTAGTTTCTGATCCGCCAAATCAGTGGAGCTGAAAAGGATGCAAATGGTCATGGTTCTACGGTCGATAAAAATAATAGAAAGACTTACTAGCAGATTGCTTCATGATGCCTTGAAAGTTGATTTAGCCCATTAGGAAAACATAACTCCGGATGCGGGTAATGCTGCTCGGATTTAGGTGTTCGATGTCCACTCACGCGGTATAAATAATTCGGTTTGCTCTTGTCTGCTGGTATTCATCCATCCTGAACAGTTCCATAGGTTGATTCACCGGTTCGAATCCGGGAAATGCTGCTCGGCACCGGCTCGCCAAGTCTCTATTTGCTAGCTGGGTGGCTTGACGGGGGATAATTTCCTCCGGCTCCGAACTACTTTTTCTGCTCTGTTCTTCGCGTGATTGGTCATGGTTTATGTTACTCTTTCAGAAAACACCACAAAAAAACAAAATGTTGACTATTCAAATATTCGAATGCAAAATAGGTCCGACAAAGTTGAGGTTAAATTTTCAACCATTTTTTGGTTAACTCCCCGAAACTTCGAATATGGTTTAAATTTCAACCACATCTTTTCTTAAAAAATAACCATATTCACAGTTTTACAGCAAAACCCGAAAAATGGTTATTTTCCAACCAAAAATGGTTATAAGAAAATGAGCGTGTAGTAAAAATACGTTCGATCGAAAACGGAAATGCGATGTTTTGTTCGAACGAGCTATGTTCGAAAGATCGAATCGATATAAAGCGGGCCATAGACTACACAACATTTGTACAAATGCGATGAAATTCGATGAAATTTTGTCGCTGTGAGCACGATTTGCATAGTGTATGGCACTGCTTGAATGAGCGCCCAAACGGTTGGTGTAAAATCGGTCGGGATCGAAATATTTTGCACAAAACATTCTCCCAGCCAGGGTGGAGATGGTTTTTTTGTTGCTGTTGCTGTTTTCGCCAGCAATCATTTGTGTTCGCGTGAAATATGTTTGTATAGTGTGTGGGCGAGCATAGATCAAACAATCGACGCGGAATCATCGCATTTGTACAGGCCAATTTGTGTAGTCTATGGCCCGCTTAACGCGTTCGAACGAAAACAAGAATACGAAATAGGCAAACTTTCGAACGAATTTCATTCGATCGAAAACATGAACCGTGATCCTCCGAACTTCAGAAAAAGTGTTCAAATGTCACGAAGTTCGAATGAAAATGCACCAAAATCTCTGAAATTTTAAGTATGTAAAAACTTAGTAAAACATAAATGTTTGAAAACTATAAGCTTTTTTATTCAGTCATACATTATTCTTCGAAAAAAAGCTCCATACCATGAATAATAATTATAGAAATCCCTTAAACTTACAGGAAAATATCTTGAATTCCTGTCAATCACAGGAAAACCTGTTTCGAATCTACAGGCGAGATGGTCCTGTAATTTCAGCTGATGAAAAGACGGAATCAAACCGTCCCGACCACAGGAGGAAATATTAAGTGTGAAGCTTGTTAAAAAAAAATCGATGCATCTATTGTCTTCAGTGATTATTTTAAAATTTTCTTCCAATGATGGGATATTTCGGCTTATTCATTGAAATGCAAATGGTCAAATTACATCAGATTGGGAACAATACCATCATCATCCCATTGCAAAGGCGCCACAAATCCTGAATCGAATAAATTGTCCAGGGACTTTCTATAATGGAACGAAGAAAAAAAACGATTCTAAAATCCTATTCCCAGCTAAGAGAGCGGGTCAAAATACGACGTATGATTATATGACCAGCTGTGATTTACTCGACGTTATCCGACCGATTTTTCCAAATCCATCCTGACGACTCCCGGATGATGGTCCAGCCCGAAAGCCACAAAACCCAAAACGGGACCTGTCAAATTTCCTTCCCATTCAAATTTGTTTCCATCAGATTTGGGATGCAAAACGGGTTGAGTCCGCAGATAAAGGACCTAGAACGAAATGGAAGTAAAAAAAACCACTGGAGAACCTCTTCTCTATCCGATGATTCCGATGAAGCGGAAAAGATTGAATCTGAAAATTGAAATTTATGGGCACCTCCTTCGCCGAGAAATGATGGGAAGGCGGGCGGTCTTGATTTCACCCTTTGGGGAGTTTTGGGTATTTGGTATTTGGCATTCTGGCCTCGGGGTTCGGCTTTCTTTACTTTCTCGAGTGACTATTGTGTATGTAGTATGTAGCGTTTCCCTTTCCAAATGTCTCCCCCATGTCGGTTTTTGGGAAATCTTCTGCCCCGCAACCCATAGAAGACGCATTTCCCATAGATATCATTTTTTCGAAGTTGGGGGTTGTGGTTAGCAAATATGAATATTTATTGCTGCTGCAGATGTGATGTCCAAACAAACACCCATACATCCCATACATTAGGTTTACCCATATTTTGAGCAAATAGATAAATGCATGTGACTTTGGTTTGGAAGCAATTTGACTTATAGACTTTGGATCGATAGCCTAGGCACGCCTAGGTTTTAATGCAACAATGGAAATTGTTGAATTATTTAGGAATTCAGGCTTTATTTGCTTTCCCAACCGATTTTTATAAAGCTTCCATTTTTCCATCCTTGTAATGGGAATCAATTATGATTCTCAATCAATATTGAGAAAAAAACAATTTTCAATAGCTCATCCGTCAAAGTTGTTTCAGTCATAGCAGAAAAAATTGAAAATTGGATAGTTGACGTAATTTGATAAATTTGAAAAGCGAGAAGTGTCAAATTGACACACTGAAAGTCTTAAGGGAGTTTTTTTTTATCTGGACTTTCAGGAAGCGTCCATAAACATTAATGATGCAAAATTTAAAAATCTAATAAATTCATGAGGCAGAAGATTTTTAATCACCTGAAAGAGAGCAGTCAAAATTTCAAGTGTGCCATAGTGATAATCTAGAACAGTTTAGGGTTAAATCACACGTTTTTAAATTTTTCAATCAAAGTTTCATAGCTCAAGAAATATAATTTTTTAGAGCCACCACTTTTTCGTTAACATTTGATGAAATCAAGCAATTCAAAGTCAGCAAAATGTAAATACCTACTAAACTAGTATGAGTTTGTTTAATCTCAACAAGTTGCACGATTTGATATGCCCAAAATAAATTCGAAATTTTGGATTCGTACAATTTGTTGTAATGTAATATTAGTTAAATATTAAAATGTGAAAAAGAATCGACAGTTCAACCTTATTCAAGTTTAATTTTTGCAAAATCAAGAGATCTGGTGACTCTTAATTTCTGGAGCTTCTAATTTTGTTAGCAATTGATAGAAAATTTAATATAGATCTGTTCATCAGAACGCTTCTATTCCGGTAAAATTTGGATAGTTAAAGGCGCTCACTAGTTTTTGCAGCAGTTCGTGAACAGCTCAACTGAAATTTATTTCCTAAATTAGTTTAGTTGAATGTTTAGAATTTCCATTTATACTCACAAATTTTTAGTGACCTTATCCACTTCTTCAAATAAGCGCTTTTGAATTTTATAGCCTTACAGATAGCTGCCTTAAAGCCGACCTAATTCATGAATAGTTGGTAAGTGTACATGTTATTTCGTTTGAGGTTTTACTTTTAGCACTCACGATTCTGATTTTGTTTAGCAGACGTCGATTATGCGCAGTTTACCGATGCTGGCTCAATAAGTGATTTCAACTAAGGTACCAATCTTAAGAATCACTGGAATGCGGTTATCTCACCAACGAGTGTGGTGTCCCAAAATATTCTGAATATTAGAAACTAATAATAAGAGAACAACATCGGTCAACTCACATGTCTTTCTGTAGCAATTTGGTCTGGCTGACACGGAACAAGAAGTTGGCTTATGTAGATTGTGTGAATTAGATCCAATAGAATTCGACACTCTATAACTGTCTTTTTTTAACTTTAGTTTGCGGAAATTCCAACTTTACTTTCTTTAAACAGGTGGTTTTAAATTTCAACAAAAATCCGTTTTCTTTTTATTATTTTAATTCTTCTTTACTACCAAGAGAGTGACCTGTCATCGGATGTTTTGGTTTTCTCCTATTCTGACGTCCAACCACCTGTGGGTCGCGTCAACAGCTTCATAAATCTGAAGTCAAAAACTTTCTTTTTCAATTTTTTTTGTGAAAATTGGACAGAAAATATGGCAGCGTTGCTAGATTTCCCTCATGAAGAAAATGTTCTGTTTGGGACGTTATTACAATTTCCTCGCTACTCCTACCACTTTCTGTTTTGGCAAAGTTGTAGCCAGAGAATTTAACAGTAATCTCCATATATTGGATTTTCATTTACATTGTATGAGTAACAAATATTTATAAAAAACACATAAAATTTCAAATCAAAATCCGGGTACCTTAATTTCATTTAACAAATCTGCAAAAAATCTGTCGTTCGACTTGGTTCGTTCGACTTACTTAAGTTGCCAGAATTTTTTCAGCACTTATCCGGCTGGACAAATCCGAGCTATTTTATGAAAAAAAAAATCTGCCATTTGATTTCATAATTGATGATCATAAATCCGGGCAACATCCCACCAGAATTTTTTCAGCAAGTATCCAGCCGGACAAATCCGGGCAATTTCATAAAAAAACCTGGCAGAATTTCGAATGTTGTTTTAAAATTTGACGACCATAAATCCGGGCTATATCCAGGCAAATTTTTTCAAAGCCTGGAAATTACTCAACAAAAATCAAGAAAAAAAAATAAAAAAAAATATGTGTTTTTATAAAATTTGCTCAAAAAAATTTTTTTTGGAGGCATAAATAAAACAATTTGTTTGGTTTGTCAAATGAAGTGAATAAATTTTGTCAAAATCCGGGCATTTTTCACTGAAAACCGGGTAACCGGGCCGGACCGGATAAATTTTTGCATTAAATATCCGATCAAATTTTGCATTAAATATCCGAGCTAACCCGGATAAAAAGGGGCAATCTGGCAACTTTATTTTAGACGTACTCTAATGGAGATGCCTACATATTTATATGTTTCGACTAAACGATGTGCAAAAATTGCATTAATCAAAAGTTAGAACTGAGTTTGAATCAATTCGTTATCCTCATATTGGATTTTTAATTGTGTCAGTTTCACTTACTTTGCATAGGTGCACCCGATTTTTTTTGCATTTCCTGATGAAACCATTTTTTAACGTTAAGCATCAATGTGGATTTAAGTGAGTCATATTGCAATTTTTTTTAGAATTACTGAAGTCTTAAGAGTATCTTTTTTTTTAGTAAAAATCATGTTTCAACTTTTGCAGATTTTGAAAGTGAGATTAAGGTATGTACCTATTCAGTAAAAGTGAAAGGCCTTCTATAAACTAATTGTAAATATTTTTTTTTTCAAAACGTCTCGTTTTAACTGTGTGTGTGTGTGTGTGTGTGTGTGTGTGTGTGTGTGTGTGTGTGTGTGTGTGTGTGTGTGTGTGTGTGTGTGTGTGTGTGTGTGTGTGTGTGTGTGTGTGTGTGTGTGTGTGTGTGTGTGTGTGTGTGTGTGTGTGTGTGTGTGTGTGTGTGTGTGTGTGTGTGTGTGTGTGTGTGTGTGTGTGTGTGTGTGTGTGTGTGTGTGTGTGTGTGTGTGTGTGTGTGTGTGTGTGTGTGTGTGTGTGTGTGTGTGTGTGTGTGTGTGTGTGTGTGTGTGTGTGTGTGTGTGTGTGTGTGTGTGTGTGTGTGTGTGTGTGTGTGTGTGTGTGTGTGTGTGTGTGTGTATGTGTGTGTGTGTGTGTGTGTGTGTGTGTGTGTGTGTGTGTGTGTGTGTGTGTGTGTGTGTGTGTGTGTGTGTGTGTGTGTGTGTGTGTGTGTGTGTGTGTGTGTGTGTGTGTGTGTGTGTGTGTGTGTGTGTGTGTGTGTGTGTGTGTGTGTGTGTGTGTGTGTGTGTGTGTGTGTGTGTGTGTGTGTGTGTGTGTGTGTGTGTGTGTGTGTGTGTGTGTGTGTGTGTGTGTGTGTGTGTGTGTGTGTGTGTGTGTGTGTGTGTGTGTGTGTGTGTGTGTGTGTGTGTGTGTGTGTGTGTGTGTGTGTGTGTGTGTGTGTGTGTGTGTGTGTGTGTGTGTGTGTGTGTGTGTGTGTGTGTGTGTGTGTGTGTGTGTGTGTGTGTGTGTGTGTGTGTGTGTGTGTGTGTGTGTGTGTGTGTGTGTGTGTGTGTGTGTGTGTGTGTGTGTGTGTGTGTGTGTGTGTGTGTGTGTGTGTGTGTGTGTGTGTGTGTGTGTGTGTGTGTGTGTGTGTGTGTGTGTGTGTGTGTGTGTGTGTGTGTGTGTGTGTGTGTGTGTGTGTGTGTGTGTGTGTGTGTGTGTGTGTGTGTGTGTGTGTGTGTGTGTGTGTGTGTGTGTGTGTGTGTGTGTGTGTGTGTGTGTGTGTGTGTGTGTGTGTGTGTGTGTGTGTGTGTGTGTGTGTGTGTGTGTGTGTGTGTGTGTGTGTGTGTGTGTGTGTGTGTGTGTGTGTGTGTGTGTGTGTGTGTGTGTGTGTGTGTGTGTGTGTGTGTGTGTGTGTGTGTGTGTGTGTGTGTGTGTGTGTGTGTGAGTGTGTGTGTGTGTGTGTGTGTGTGTGTGTGTGTGTGTGGGTGTGGGTGTGGGTGTGTGTGTGTGTGTGTGTGTGTGTGTGTGTGTGTGTGTGTGTGTGTGTGTGTGTGTGTGTGTGTGTGTGTGTGTGTGTGTGTGTGTGTGTCAGACAACCAGAAGTTGTATTTTCTTTTACAGATTACATCGTTTAGAATGTTATTTATACTCATTTTCGTATATCTGCACCTACAATGTGCGCTCCATGCATATTCTTTAGCGTATTTAAAAGCATTGCATGATTTTATTACGACAAGAAGTATTTATGTACATATGAACTCGACATTTGTGTACGACAATTCGCAAAAAATCCGTGGAACGACCGATATACGGTGATCAGCCGTGATTGAGAAATTTGGTCGTGCTATGCATAAAATAATTCGAAATAAAAAACGTATATAACTGCATTGATTCGTAATAATGTGCATGCAATCGTATACCTTTGCAAATTAATTCGCATGTCTGATTTTCATAAAACGTATTTGCTGGCAATCGTAAAAGAATACAAAAAAGTTCAATAAAATCGTTTATGGTAATGGGACATCGATGATTAGAATCGTATTAAAGGAGGCTTCAAAATGTTGGTCTATTTTTAGATCATCGATGACGTGTTCTACGATTTAACAGATTTAAGTTATAGAAATATACGATTTGCTTTTGGTATAATGCCTTTGAAGCAAATCCCCTTGAATTTATATATTCCAGATAGTCAGGATGAAAATCCCTGAAAAAAAAAAATTCCAGATAGCGTCGAGGAACCATCATGAGCTGCTGATCGAATCGTCAGGGGATCAAGTCCAAGCGCTAACAATATAAACTTGAATTTGACAGCAAAAACACATTTCTTTGAAATAATCTTATTTTTATTATTTTTTGAGGATGAATAAACCAATTGGTTTAAAATCCCAAAAAAAAAAAAATATTTTTTTTTTAACTGACGGAAAATGAGAGCCCTCTGCACTCAAGTCGCAAAAGACGACCAAATAAGTCGTCAAACTTTCATTATTGTTACGAAAAATGTCGTATATTACAACCTCAATCATCTATATGATTATGTAAATTGTCATAGTATATTCCAAAAAGAATCAGGGTAGTCGTAAATGATGCGCATGATAAGTCGTGCAAATCGTAATTTAATACAATCCAAATCAAGAATATGTTTGCTAATGTACCTATATGGCCTCCAAAATGATACGTATATACTGGTTTTGCTACATTATATACGATATGTTTACACGTATATTTGCACGTATATTTGCGTTGCAAATTCGAAATACCCACCAAATGGTTGTCTGGGGTGTGTGTTTGTGTCTGTGGAATGATGCTTCTATTTAGACACGCACGCATCGTATTATGCCACGTCTTTCTTGTGGAAAAGTGTATTTGTAGAAAACCGCGCCTCGATGCCTTATGTACGTCATATTGTCAGACGTTGCTAAGACCACACCAGTTAATAACTACGTAATGTTAGATAGAATTAAAAAAAGAAGAGTTTTCATCACTTGGGTTGACATTTTTTGTAACTTTATACTTCAATCCTGTTGGTCTGTTCTTCGGTGTGAAGCCCTTTGTGTCGGATCTGCGCGTGCCTTACTGTTTTTGATAATTCTTTTTAAAAAAAATGTCACATTCTAATTCAGAAAAGGAACTGTCAGCTTGGTGATCAATCGTAAAAAAAGGCGGCAGAAATTTGAAAAATATCGCAAGACCACTTTTTCGGATGGTTGTGAAACATTTGTAACAACTGGATTGCGCGATCCTCCGGTCCATGAGCATTTAACAAGAACTGGCGAATCATAAAAAGGCCGACAAGTTTGTAGCAACACGTTTACCCATTACTGCGACCACTCTGACCGCAAACTAATGCCATTCCTTTCAGATACCGATCAAAAGTGGAGGTTTCTTTCAACGCGTCATTTATAGAGAGAAGTTCTTCGACGGAATTTACCGGTGTCAAATCAAAATTAACAGCACTCTGTTCATGTTCTCAGAGTCATTCGGAGTAGGGTAACGGACTTATTTTGGACCGGGTACATATTTTGGACCACCTTGCCGCATTTTTTCTAATATTTCTCTCATACATCATTAGAAACATGAAAATTTTAACAAATATAGTTAAGGCTTCTTCTTATGATTCTAATCATATCTAAGATTCCATTTAAATAAGCTGGTTAGAGATACAAAATTGAGAATAAAGTTTTGATTTTTCACAGTTGGGCCAAATCAAGCCCATTTTAGGAGGACGTGTCATTATTGGAGTCAACTTTTAAGAGGTTTTCTGCATAGCTGTGATGAATTTAACAACTACAAACATGTTCACAGCTATGATAAAACATTTGACAACTGGTTTGCAAGCTCGAAGAACCACAAAAACTTGATTTAATCGAAATTTAACCCATGCCGAAAATAGGCCCAACTAAATTCCTTAGGGACTTATTTTGGACCACCCAACATAACCTGAATATTTAATTGCTGTTAAATGTTCATGAACTTAATAAAACCTTGTACGGTGATATGAAAAGAATTATGCACACTTTTTCAATTGCTTATTATAAATTAAGTTTAGAATTTTGGCTTTATTTATTTATCAACTCGCCAAAGCTCAAACCTACCTTTAGACGGGGTTCAATTCAATCGGCATAAAACCAAGCCAATCACTTTTTTAACTTACTTTTTGTGCACTATGCTTCAAACCACGTTAATCTTACAATCTATATTAAAAGCAACTGTTTGATAAGCAGACGTCAAAAGTAACGAGCCTAAAGTCAAAAGTCAAAAGTCAAAAGCTACAGCTTAAAGAAGCTTAAAAACAGGAAAAAACTAGACATGCGTCAATTTTTTATTAAGTCATTATTTTATGCTTCATGAAAAATCATTGACATTTTGGTCTAAAAGTAGCACCCAGACAGGGTTGATTATCGAGAAAAAAATATACTTGGTTAGGTAGAAAAGACGAAATGTAAACCCCGTTTCAAGGATGGGTTGTGAGAAAAAATCTAGCTTTTTTTAGATGGTTAAAAAGATCGCATAATTGTCGCACAATTTTATCTTTTTTGGATTTATGCCTTCTACAGAACTGAAGCCAAATCAAATCCACTAAGGTTTTGAAAGTCAAAAGGCATCAATTTATGTCGCGGAGTTCATGATGTCAGACATTCTTCGCTAATTATTGGGTCACCTGAAGAAGATTTGTGCTCTAAAAATTGATCCTAAAGATAAGCCAACTGGCTAGTATTTAACACTGCAGATCGAATTACGTCAAAATGAATGAATTAACGTCAACAAACAAAACTTGACTACAAGAATAAGAAAGGAATAGATTAACTGAATTATTAGAATAATTGAGCATCAATCACTGTCGTAATAATGGCAAAATTAAAAAAAAAAAATCTTAAATTTAAGGGTGGTCCAAAATAGGTCCAGCGGGTGGTCCAAAAAAGAAACCTGGTGGTCCAAAATACCAACCAGAGTTATTATCGCAGAAACGAGTTTGTAGGCTTAAATCTTTTAACTTTGCAACAAACGACGATATGTTTCGATAGAAAAAAGCCTTGATCTTCATAATGAACGGATAAAGCAGTCAAAAATTGTGACATGTACTTTATTATTTCAGAAAATAACATAAGTTACCGCATAGAGGCTACCACGCGCCCATCCATCGAGTTTGCAATTATAAATAAAATCGATAACCCAAACATTAATCGATAATAAACATGAACATTCCGTTCCCAGACACAAACCAAAGTCAATACGAACATTCCATTCCCAGAGAATGAGAAATTAAACATAAAACAATCCCAGTAGATAACGATTCATTTCAAACAGAATAAAAGGGGAATGAAATCAAATCAAACAGTTAGTTCAGTTCTAGGTTTCAGTGAAGTGTAGTCAATAAGAAGTAGTGTAATCTAAGTGTAGTTTTAAGTGTGATAAAAAATAAATATTTTTTTTATGAAACGATAAGAAAAATAGTTTAACTCATAGTCACTTCCCAAAGCGGTCCAAAATAGGTCCGTTACCCTATCAGACGGAAGAATGAAAATTTCGGGTTCGATTAGACTGTAATAATCTATTTCTATCTGTCCGTTGCCCTGCAAAAAGGATTGATATAAGAAAATGTTTAAAAATAACAGCTGCCAGTAAAATTCAAGAAAAATAGTACTCAAAAAAGAGGTTATAAATGGAAACTTACCGTATCAAGGTTAGACACTTGTATGTTGATCTTCGGAGTCATCAGCTGTTTTGCAGCAGCGTTAATGTCGGGTGATGTCGAGTTATTTTCTTGAATTGTTTGATGGTTCATGCTTTCGTTTACTGTTTCCGTATCAGCTTGTCCCTCCATTGCCTCCATTGCTCGTTCAGCTTCCTTGCGGATTGGAAGTTCCCGTTTTCGGACACAATTCATCGATTCCCAGTCAGCAGCGGGTACCAAACATTCCTGTTGCGCCAGCTTACCCACTAAATGTTTTTAAGAGGCCATCGAAGAATTCCTCCTTTTTCCCATCCGCTAGGAACAACGCAGAGGCAATTTTCTACTCCTTCGACAGTCTGCACTACTTAGAAAGGCATTCTGTGGAACAGTGAAGACCTTTAATTTTGATCCTAATGCACTTAAAATATATTTTGACTCACCTGCAGATTCGATAAAACTTTGGTCGGATACAAAAAGAAATTTGTTCAGCGAATGTGTTTGTTTTTTTTTACAATCGAACAACACTGCGAAAAATCAATAAGCATTTTATCAAGTCAATAAACACTAAGCTGTGTCTTCACAAATGACAGCAAGTATTGGTTAAGAATCAATAGTATTTCTCCAGAAAAATAATTCTTTCAAGCTCATTCATTTAGAAAATAAGTAGGCATTTATAGTTGAATTGAATAAAACAATGCGTGGATAATCGCTAGAAACCATTTCAAAGATAGGAAACGAGAATGATGGATTATTTTGTTGCTTTTTTTTTTAAATATTTTTGATATTGATGTTGATAGACATTATTCATCGGGTTATGACGATAAAACCCGATGAATATTGTCTTTAAATTTTTGTTCAATAAAAACTCATATAAAATCAATTTGAAACAATAAACGGTTATAAGAAAGCTTTATGAAATATAAATTTCGAATTCAAGCTATCTTTGCTTCATATTACACAAGGGTTCAATTATTTTCTTGTTTTTTGAAAAATTATCCGAATTTTTTTATCCGCATCATATTTTGTATTATGGTAAAAAAAACTCTTAGTTCAATTTATCTATCAAATGATACAAACAAAAATACAACTTGGAAAATAACCATCAAATCCTACTTTATCTGACGAAAGAAAAAGAAAAAAAAACAATTAGGTTTAATTAAATACTTCACATATTCTTTTACAAAACTGAAAAATTTTGAAAAACATTTATAAAGATTTAATCATTCAGAAAATTATCTGTTTAAAGTCCTTATAAGGGTATATACGGACGATAGTATTGGCGAAAAATTGGCCTCAGCCATAACCTCAAACTTTGATTTGCTGGCGGCCTCACCAGTGATGCTAGGTGCGTTACTAAAATCAGCATTTGTTTGATTTCAACTTATTATAATATTTCTGAATTGATTAAATTTTTTAAATGTCAACAGCTAAACGTTTGAATTCATTATGAGGCATCCCAAAACGGATGAATTTTCAAGGTGAATTTAAAACATCTGAAATATGTTTTCATATACTGCTTGATAGATTCAAAATTTGTTTCTATCTTCTAAACGAATGCCAAATCATTAACTGTTACAAAAAAAGTAATTTAATGAAAGCCCGTCTATGTTGACTTTGAAAATAATCTCCTGCATGCCCTGATTATTATAAACAAATCCACATAATTCGCTACATCGTTCAAGTGTGCGATACAGGCAGTTGTTATTCCGTTCAGATAAATGTTGCAATCAATTTCTACACATTTAATTGCATTTCATTTTTTTCTAGAAATCTACGGGAATATTGCAAATTCTCAGTACTTATGAAAAGGTTTTTCAATAACAATGCAATTAAAAAATATAATCATTCTCCAAATATCAATGCACTTGGCAGCCCTGAACACCCAAAAAAATCAAAACACGAACACAGATACACAGGTGTGTATCGCTTTTCCACAGGGCGAATTTGTCGATATGAATACCGGAAAAACGCGTTTATCGTGCGCCCTTCTCAAAAATCGATTCTGTTCTCCCATGGTTGGAGGTTAGGTCTGAGGCCTCCTGCTAAGGTGGTGTTCGTGTAAAACTGTCAATATATCCTAATATACCTGTGTTGTTTTAAAGCGGTTTTTAATTTGCTCTTCACAACTTCTGTAGGAGGGTCTTTTTTATCGTATAAGCGTTCTATATTTAAGCGCTTTGTAGCTTTGTAAAGCTTAGTCCTTTTAGAAATGGGACAGTTACGAATGTGTGTATCTCAAAAACCTTTCGTTTGATCAGAATACTTTCCATGAAGGAAATGAAGGTAATCTTATGTTAATTCATGAAAAAAATTGAAAAAAAATATTTATCATTTTTTTGTAAGAAAAAAATCTACTTTACTCTTGGTACCTTCCATCGGCCAGCGCACACTTTTTTCAGTCATGATATTGATCAGTTTTTCAAACTTATACTTCGTCTAATCTGTTTTTCAGGTGGCTGCATCCTCCTCCTTCAATTTCTGCTACTTTTCGGTCCAATACTTCTCTTTTAAAAGAAACTGAGGAAATTTAGTGGATACAGCTGTTTCAAAACTAATAAATTTGATTATTTTTGAGCCAGTTCTTTGAGCGTTTTAATAGAATTTCTGCTGGCAGTTTCTGACAATAACGAAATAAAACGATCAGGAGATTGAACTTCAAGTATAATCGGTTAGTATAGATCGAAGGTTGCGAAGGGCACATACAAGATTTCTCTTTTTAGGCTTTTAAAAACAGCGAAAACCAAAGCTTAAGTTTTGAAAATTGATATTTTTTTCCACAGGAACAGAATCTTGGCAAATCATTATATTTTATACAAAACAACCAGCAAATACATACTTTAATATATTCGGGACCTTGCCACGAGCAGAAATAGTAATGGATTCAAACACTGGAATTTGTTTGAAATAGGGTATTTCATAAGTTTTGTCGTTCATCAGAAATCATCTGTCGGTACCGGCTATACAGCTTACGAGCTCTGGAACTAGCAAAAAATAGTTGTTTGAGGTTAGGTTTGGATGACTCATAACTAGGCAACACTTTCAGCTTATCGGAGAAAAATATTTGGACATTTCAGCGATCTGCCCTTAGTTTTTTGCTCATTGGAAATTAAAAATGCTGGTATGAGACTTGACTTCCCTGATGACCCTTAACCGTAGTTGCCGATCATGTGCTTCACTCCAATCCTTGATTTGAACTTTGTGAACATTTTTGACAGTGTTTGCATACTTTTCCACCACTCCTACTCAGTAACTCTTTGAATAATCAACGGTTTTGTCAGCTATCATTTTGATAATGATGGATTTTGAAGGAAACTGTGCAAAATTATTTTTTTCTTAATCTCTTGCATCGAAAGTATCTCAAAAACGCGTAAACTTTAAATTTTGAAAAAAAATAGGTCGGATAGTACTTTTCACAGGCAACAAAATGCTGTCGAAATTTTGAATGTCCGATTACTAGTAAACGAGCAATTAGTAAAAGAAAGTGTCCCATTTCTAAAAGAACTAAGCTTATAAAACTTCAAATTGATTTCCGGCAAAGATTTGTAGACTACTTGTAGAACCTTATAAATCTAAAATTGTTGCTTGGGTATCTGTACCTGTGACTTGAAAAGATTGCTAAATCTTTAATTTTTATTAGAGTTTGAAAAAGACTACAGAGTAGGTTCAACTGAAATGCTCTTCCAGTAGTGGAATGTTACAAATTTACTAGAAAGGTGAAAATTTTCGATCCCACCAATGCCACAGTGGTCCAAAATGCGAAAAACGTGATCGTTGCTTATAACTTTTTTGGGTCACATTTTAGCATATCGGTGTCTTCGGAGAAGTTTGTCAGTAAAATCAGTTCTATAATAAAAAATTATTATTTTTCTGATTAATCCCCCTACAAGTGAGATAAAATTTCTAACTTTTCTGTTATAGGTTTTAGCTCTTTGATGTCTTCGACAAGCTTGTTTAAAATCAAATTTTCTACAACTTTGTCTCAGATGCCAAGTTTCTTAAATAATTATTATCCGAGATATCGGCCAAATAAGAAACTTAACCTCTAAAAATCAGTTTTTTAATAATAACTTTTTTCAGTTAATTTTAAGTTCAATAAAATATTCCACAAAGTTGTTTGTCTTACTAAAATAAAGCACTTTGTTGAACATTTCAAGTTTGTAAAATGTGATACTGCAGAGCAATGTTAAAAAGATTACCGAAAATAGGGCTTTTTCACGCCTTATTTTACAAACACCGGGCAACATCGGGCAGCCCGCTTTAGATGCAAAATAAAGTCGAAGATTTCGTCTACAAGATGCAGGTACAATCGTCAGTATCCACTTGTATCCAAGCGAGATACATCAATTTTACTTTTCCATGTTTGCATTAAAAACAACGATTTCTATGAAAGCACATACAGCGCATTCTACTAGGTACGTGTGTTTTCTTCTAGCTTTTCCTTGCGCGATGTCAGAAGCAAAGGTTTGGAAGCGCATTTGTATTATTAGCATCTCCAGCTTGTAAAGGATAGCTATTTCAATTGAACACACAATAACCTGTACTAATAATACAAATGCGCTTCCAAACCTTTGCTTCTGACATCGCGCAAGGAAAAGCTAGAAGAAAACACACGTACCTAGTAGAATGCGCTGTATGCCCAAGCAACCAAAAGTCTCGTTAAAAAGGTCGAACATAGCTTAATCAGCATAACCAATGTGCTGAAGTTCCTTTTATTCAGCCCAAAATTTAAGTTCTTATTGAAACTTTGAAGTTCCATTAAAGATTTGAACGGCCTTCTATTCAGCCCACAAGTAAACGTTTAATCAGCGAAAACAAAAAAAAATAATTTTCCTCTCCTCTCGTACTTTGGTCACCACCATCCCCCGCCCATGTGGTGCTGCCGGTTTCTCGGCATCCATCTTTATTCCCCCCCATCACCTCCCTCAATTGATCTTACTTAATTGCTTTGTTTTTAACTTTGTTCGATACATGCCAGCACGCACGTCAGTTCTGCTACACAATTATTTGATTCGCTTACTCAAGCAATCAAACAACCTAATGGAAAAAATTAGTCCTCGTACCAGATTTGAACCCGATCCTCCGAGATGATAGCCGAACACGCTGTCACGACGCCACGCCTAGATGTTGCCTTACCGGCAGCTAAAATTCGAAGTGGTTATAAGCTTCCTAGAATACCCGCAAGGGCAGCCAGCGGCCAGCAGCAAAGATGCATGTTGATTATTACTAAGAAACATTACGAAACGGCGTATAAATCAATCATCGGTTAAAATAATATCGGTTTAAAAAAAATGAAATTCCATGTTTATAAATGTTAAGCATAAAATTATACAAATTCTTGATTTAATCTTGATATTAAATTTATGAATTGCTTCAACTGACTTTCAATGTGTGATAAATTCGTGGTAAATAAATACAGTTGGACGAAATTTTATAAAGTCTAAAAAGTAAAACAATCATTTGCGAGTTAGTTTTAAGTTGTTCTGAGTTGAAGTTTCAATATAAATTATGCATTTCAACAATTTCCAAGCTTCAAAAAATGATTTATTTATTATATGCCCTTTTGTGATGTTCGTTCACATTACATATTCATGTAATGGCGGACATGTCTCAAAAAGGCTATTTGAGGAACTTTTTGGAACTTCGAGTCCATAGAAGGCTATTTGAGACCCAATTTGTAACTTTTATTCTGAATGATGCGATTGACATGTCACAAAAAAGGCTGTTTGAGGAACTTCTTGGAACTCGAAGTTCACAGAAGGCTATTTGAGGAACTTCTTGGAACTTGAAGTTTACAGAAGGCTATTTGAGACCTAATTTGTAACTTTGATACTGTGTGGGTGCGACTGACATGTTACAAAAAAGGCTATTTGAGAAACTTCTTGGAACTTGAAGTTCACAGGAGGCTATTTGAGAACTAGTTTGTAACTTTTATACTGTGTGGGTGCGTTTGACATGTCACAAAAAAGCTATTTGAGGAACTTTTTGGAACTTCAAGTCCATTGAAGGCTATTTGAGGAACATTTTGTAACTTTCATGCTCACATTCGAGAAAATTCGGTACCAATTCCCTTTGAAACCTTTGTTCAGCGAAATTCGAACTTTGGAGGAACGAGTTTAAGTAGATATGAGACTTTTGGTTGCTTGGGTGTGCTTTCATAGAAATCGTTGTTTTTAATGCAAACATGGAAAAGTAAAATTGATGTATCTCGCTTGGATACAAGTGGATACTGACGATTTTACCTGCATCTTGTAGACGAAATCTTCGACTTTATTTTGCATCTAAAGCGGGCTGCCCGATGTTGCCCGGTGTTTGTAAAATAAGGCGTGAAAAAGCCCTATTTTCGGTAATCTTTTCAACATAGCTCTGCAGTATCACATTTTACAAACTTGAAATGTTCAACAAAGTGCTGTATTTTAGTAAGACAAACAACTTTGTGGAATATTTTATTAAACTTAAAATTAACTGAAAAAAGTTATTATTAAAAAACTGATTTTTAGAGGTTAAGTTTCTTATTTGGCCGATATCTCGGATAATAATTATTTTAGAAACTTGGCATCTGAGACAAAGTTGTAGAAAATTTGATTTTAAATAAGTTTGTCCAAGACATCAAAGAGCTAAAACCTATAACAGAGAAGTTAGAAATTTTATCTCACTTGTAGGGGGATTAATCAGAAAAATAATAATTTTTTATTATAGAGCTAATTTTACTGACAAACTTCTCCGAAGACACCGATATGCTAAAATGTGACCCAAAAAAGTTATAAGCAACGATCACGTTTTTCGCATTTTGGACCACTGTGCAATGGGTCGTTGGCTTCGAGCGACTGAAAAGGCAATCGACGCTCCTGTGGAGCGCAGTGGGATAGAAAAAAAATATCCTTAAAAATACGCATCAAATAGCGGTGTCAACCTTTTTCGGTGGCGTCGACTCCAGCTCTTGAAATGAACCAAAATTAGGGAAACCCTCGGGGAACAATAGAAACTTTCGAAGACTCGCGGAAAGGGAATTTTTTTGAGAAGGAGTAAAAAATTGGACAGCCAACCGAGGCCTTTTGCATCGGTGCTTTCCTTTCTTTCTCCAAAGCATTTTACGTTGATTTCCCTTCCATGTTGTTGGTTGGGATTTCGGAAAAATCAACACAAAGAACGAATGGAATCCGCGCCAAGTTGCCTGCCGGTGAAAGATTAAAAATCTTGCCAAAGTAAACGGATGACACGCGGGATGAGCTGAAACGTCAACTTGTCGGTAAATATTTGTGTGGGGAATGTCCTATGGGTTTGGAAATGAGATGGGTGACGAATCGACAAAAAATGAATTTTTTTTTCTGACGAGGAGGAGCTTCAGTCTTAAACGTGGAAATTATTTTTTTCTATAGAAAAGAGCCCAAAATATGTTTTAAAATAAGAAATCTTTTTTAGTCGAAATTTTAGAACTTTGAAATGTAAGGTTTAAAAAATGTTATTGGGATTACTTTCATGTGATTCTAGAGAAAAATAATTGAAATAATGGAATTAATTTCCTGGGACCTACTGCAGCAGCCAGTCGATTCCATGAACATTGTATGATTAGATTACAACTTTCAGATCATTTCTCAAATGCCATTCATGCCAGCATCCATGGTTGTTCATGGTCATTTGAAATGCATAGAAATTGCAGTTGCACCGCCCAGAGTTATCCACTCGATGGCATCGGAAAGCTGAAGTCAACAATATAATGGCCAGAACCCATGCTGAGGCAGTTCGGAATCGCTCTACACGGTAATTTCGTATGCACAACTTTGTGTAGAAAGCTATGAGTTGAGTACACTACTACGCCACACCATCGCCAAGTACCATTAAGCCGAGAAAGCAGCATATCGAAGGAGGAATCTACACAGCTGCTGCAAGATAGGAATTTTCTATTCCGTCCCTGGGATTTCCAGCTCGAGGAGACTAGATTTACCTGGTGTAAATCCAATTCCACGAGAACAATGGCACAAAAGTGCCACCGGCAGATGGCGGCAGCAGCACAGCGTCCATTAATAAATTATGAATTGAACCCGCACACTTGGTTTTTTCTGACTTTTTTCATCTGCCCATGTTCACCTGAGCACTGCTACTGCTGCTGCTGGGTTCAGCGGAATTTGATGGGGAAAATTGCGACGACAGCTCAGCACAAAAATAAAATGAAGAAATGGAAAAGCAAAAATGTGGCGCTATAACAGCAAACTTTGACAATAGAGTGCTAATAACAATATTAAATTACCAAACCGCAAACCCCGGGCTGCATGGGATTTTGCGGGGATTGGCCTTTTCAGAACACAAACATTTTTTGTTATATTCTAGACTAGGCTATAGACAAAATTGACCGTAAGGCAAAGACAATATTTCCTTCAAGAGATTGTTTCATAAAATGTGCATACCAAAATATATTAACTGAAGTGCTTCTGAATTCTTGAATATATCGAATGTAATAATATACAGCATTGTTTTTTATTTAAAATCGTAACTTTCGCTCCTCGGTGGGGTTAAGTGCTTTAGAGAGTGTAGCTTTAAATTTTAGAGGAAATTTACCTTTTTTATTTTTCAAAATACTTTACCTCACAATTATTTTCTTTATATTCCCATATAGGAATGATAATTTTTACAGATTTTTAGGCATGTTTTGGCTCAGGAACCAAGAAATGTTTAAAGAAGGTAGTGTCAAGGTAGCCTTGCTCTTGTATTGGTACGGACTGCGGCGTCACAATCTCGAAAAATCTGTTAATTTACAAGGTAACTTGCCTTTTTGGTTAATAATTCGAAAAATCTGCTGAAAAATTTCCGGTTTGAAAGTAGGTATTTTATTCTAAAAAGATTCTTGTTCTCCAAGATCGGTAAAAAAGTTGGATTTTAGAGTAATCAATATAAATACTAGTTGACCCGGTTTGCTTTGCAACACCTTCTAAAATTGATGGAAATTTAACAAGAGATTAATTGTTGTTTTCTTGAATATTCTTTTCTGTTTTAAAAGATTCTGTATTTATTTATTCACTAGCTGACCCGGTGTGCATTGCTACACCTTGCAAAAATAACTGTAATTTGTTAAAATTTATTCAAATTTAGATTTTTATAAGCATTTTTTTTTTAAAATCAAACCTCATCATGGTTTAGAACCAACAACTTTGAAATGAGAGCTGCAGCTGGAGTTTCGAATAGCAATTTAAAGATGGTATATATTATTTATAGAAACTTCATCTCTAAACATGTTTTTCAAGATCTGAAATTTGTACTCTGTTTTAAAAGCTTCATAATGACTCAAATACTGTCGATATTCACGGATTTTCCCACTTTTTCCCAAAAAGTCACATCTTTTTTGAGTTATGCCAAATATCCGTACGCAAAAAACCGTTTTTTTAAATATGGCAGCTCCCCCATCTTTTCCTATTTTGTTCCCCACTGCTTGAAGAAGGTAGGCTGATTTACCTGGCTCGAGTTTTCATAAATTTAAAAAGAAAATGATTCGCATATTGGAATTTATTGCACATTGTGCTTTATGGAAATAAAATTTTAAAACCGATCAATAGCGTGAATCGGGACAGTTTTTTGAGTATATTCCTAAAATTCTGTATTATGAGCACTTCCAGCCCCTGATTAGTTTTAGATGATGTATTTTATGGAGTTAAAAAAATAAGCTATCGAAATTTGAAAAAAAAACGATAAAAAGGATTTTTAATAAACAATTTCAAACAGCTTTTTTCACCATCCTCGCCCTTCGAAGCAATTTGAATATCTATCTTTTTGCGCCAAAATTATGTTAAAAAAATGTTTCGCCATATGCCAAACTCGTGGACATGAGATATAGTTTTCCCAAACAACAATTATCATGGTATGAAAATTATCGATTTTATACAGTGCAAATTTCTTTTTTTAATAAATTTATTAAAGCAAAAAATATCAGTTGCATCACTAAATAATTTCTCCGCGTTTTTTTATTTTCTTTTTGAAAGTCAAATATTCAAAAATGTTGGCAAAAACAAATTTCTAAGTTAACATTTGTCCCGCATATTGGGGCAAGTGTAAATGCAAAGCTTATTTTCAAATGCGTCAGAGTAATCGCTTCATAATGGATTTAATACGTATATCTGTTTGTTTGTTTTATCAAGTTTCATCATGTTTGTTATTCCACTTTTAACGAATGCTGTTCAAAGCAAAGGACCTTCATTTACAAAGACATTTAAGAATTTTAAATATCCGCTTCAGTTTCAACATTCGGAATACCCCTTCTGGTCTTTCCAACATATTGAATCATTTTGAAGATGCATTTCTTAAAAGTTCGACGTTTGTAACAGAGAAAAGTTGAACGTTTGAACATACTTTAGTGTTCCTTGAATGAAAATTCTTTCGGAAAATGGTCTCTCTTTTGGTCAATAAAAATCAGTTTATTTCACTGATACCTTTCATTATGATCACGTCAGTCCTATCTCATCTAACTTAAAAAAAGGCTCTTGATCAGTTAATGTGTCGGATCGGATTTTTTTATCTTCTTTTTCAGTTCAGTACAGTTACATGTTCAACAAAATGTTTCCGATCTACCTCTATAGAAAACATCTTATTCATATTTCTGTTATCAATATGATTCAAAAACAACCTTGTAGGCAAATGGGTTAAAAAATTGTGTGTAAATTCTTTACTTTAAGTATTTTTTTTTCAATTGTCCGCAAAGTGTCATATCATTATTTCATTAGCATCAGAACTAAAATTATACTTTTAAGAAAACAAATGCTCCTATATGGACAACAAATATGGAAGTATTTTTGCAAATCTTTCAATTGCTTTTGATTCGATTGATAAAATACCAATCCGTGTCACATCTAGGCGTCATTTATTTCCACCTGCTCTCGCATTCGCATTCGCATTCGCATGAACAGTCGCCTAAAACTTCGGTTGGCGCTACTCAGCAACTCTCCGTTTTATGAAATTACAGTTTTTTTTAAATTGTACCACCTTCTCTTTTGAGATGATGTTACACTTTCTAACCTGTAGTTTCAAAAGAAACTGAAGTCTTTCAGTTCGTTGCCTTAGATTATTTAATCTCTTAAACTGAAAAACCAGTCCCCACAGAATGTTGAAGGTGCCCTGGCCGAACCCTGCGGACTGTGTGGGGAAAAGGGGAAGGAATGTTAGTCACTTAAGTGACTCACGTTTATTTAACAAGTAGATGCAGAGATCTCTACGATCCACCCATAAACGTGGGGAGGTTTGTAACAGATAATTGGGAAAGGTAAACCCTGGGAGATGCTTGGCCAGCATTGCGGGTGATGATTTCGTCCTACACCTCCTATTCTCCTAAAGTTTCCTACTGAAACATCTAGCTCTACCATTGAGGCTGATAAACAAAAATTTTGAAAAATTTTAAATTTGACGTAATTTTAGTCAAATGCATTGATATTTTAATGTTATATACCTACCGAAATATTTTAAATAAACATGAAATATATCTAAAACGATCCCATCAAAATTGCTGGGCCTGCTAGAAAATTCGCAATATTTATGTTAAAATTTACTATAAATCCCTTACTATTTTCCCTGATAAATGTATGTACTATAAATTTTCAAAACAAGCATCTAACGTTGATTGATCAAATTTTTAAAATTGACACATCATATTCTTGAAAATGTACTTTAGCAAGTGTTGGGGTTTTATTAGATATTTTTTAAAGACCTTTGCTAACTATTTGAAAATTGAATTTAATTTAATTTAATGAATTTAATACGATCGGTTTTTCCTGCTACGCTTCCGGCCGAGGACTGTTATCAATTTCATGACACAAAACTATCTGAATTTGATCTTTAAATCAACAAACTATATTTAAACTCCACAAACTTTTTGCACTGATTGTGCAAAACCATCGCTACGTGTTACTACAAAACTAGAAACACTACATCAAACTACTATTTTTCTGAACACACTGTATGCATTTGAGTTACATTCCAAAATTTTAAGTCTTTTAGAACAAACAATTAACAGCTCATAAAAACTTGTGTTGTACGGATAAAAGTATATCAAATTCCTCAAATAAAAGCAATACTAGATTGTGTTAAATGATTCTTTACATGTTAGGAGAAAAAAAACAGTTCTCCCTATCAATAAAAACCAAATGAAAATTTGAAAAAAAATCAAGGATGTACAATTTTTGGTAGATTAGCTATCGTAACGAAGATACATAGAGTTAAACTTTCCTAACGCTTTTTACTCCAACTTAATCAATTTTAAGCTACCTTTCAGGCAGCAAAAGAACTTGAAATACGAAAAAAACACAATTTAAATGGAAAGTACGGACTATAATTTTAAACTTCATGTCCTTTATTTTTTGCACACTTTATTAATATTTTTTAAATATGAGCTTGTATGAAAATTTATTTTAAATTACTGTTCGTCATTTAATATGCATTTCATTTTGTACCATTTAAAAAAAATAGGTTGGAGAGGAGAAAAATTAAATTAATGGATCAAATACTACCATCCTCTACACAAGATTAAAAAGGAAAACCATCCTATGGAAATTTCATTAAGTATTCATGTTTTGAATAAAAGTTTACTTAGCTTTTTGGGGATTTGGTGATGAAGATAACTCGATCAATAAATCAATTGGATTCCCTCCTGATGTTTTCCGTTGCTTGCACTCACGGAGGGCCGATGTTTGACTCTTGACCATTTCTTCCAGGTGTCGAAAATTCTTGACTGAGATGGATCAGCTGATGTTGGGGAGACTATCGGGTTCGCTTCTTCAGAAAATTCTAATCAATAAAGCTTCGGTCTTCAATAATTTTTTAAAAACTTAATAAATTTTCAACTTTCGGAATTGCAGTTTTTACTGTCAGAAAAAAACGCGTCCGCTTTGTTCTTCCACAGCCTACCAAGTTCCGTCATTTATTTCCACCTGCTCTGTACAATTAAGCAAAAAAAAACACATCTAGGTTACATATCGCCCCCACGTGCATAAGAAATATAGGTACTTGGTTGAAAAACAGGCGCCTAATTGTCAAATTTTTCCAGCGATCAATGCTTTGGTTACTATTCACTTGTTTCGAAAAACTACAAATTTTGTATGAGAGCCCCTCCGCCCTTAAGTCGGATGGGGTTTTAACTGTTATAGAAACTATTTCCGGCCCCAAAAACCCTCAGATACCAAGCTTCTCGATGATCGGTTCAGTAGTTTCCGAGTCTATAGGGAACAGACAGACAGACAAACGTTCATTTTTATATATACAGAAGAAAACGTTAAAAAGCAAGGTAAATTCATTAACTAGCATTTGTAAATATTGTAAAGGTGTTCTGTATCCTTTATGATCAAGAAAATTCGTAAAAATCGTCGAATATAGAGGCTGATCAATGTTACCCCAAAGCATCAGATTCAAAACAGAGGCGAAATCGATTTTTAAATTAAATTTAAAGTACTCTTATAAATTTCTGCAACCATTTTTTACGTTCAATTTCCCTGGATTACGGTAATCAACATAAATGCTAGTTGACCCGTTGTGCTTTGCAACTCCTTCTAAAATTTATGGAAATTTAACAAGAAATTAATTGTTGTTTTCTTGAATATTCTTTTCTGCTTTCAAAGATTCTGTTTATTCAATATTCTCATAGTTAAACTACAAATTCGACCATATTAAAGAAGTTTTTTTTTATGAAAATCAGGACATTTTAGGGACGAATTTTCTTAAATCAGAACAACTCGAGAGTTTTTGAAAAATCAGGACGGTCTCTCAAAAATCAGGACAAATCCTGATAAATCAGGACACCTGGCACCTCTGCTCGGCGGCTTCAACCAGAGTGCCTCCAGCTACAGGTGGATGCATATTGAGGAAAAACACACCTGAAGCTTTACACGCCTTGGCTTCAACGCTCGAAACTGGCTTGCTGCAGAGTGGCTTCGAAGCAACTTCACGCTTCTTCTGCGCGAGACTAACTTTTGGAACACGCCCGAGCAGGAGAACTCCTCGGTTTGGGCGATTCCGCCAGATCTTTGGGTTGGATTTTTGCACTCGGATTTGCTGCCCTTCTTCAGCATCGCCTGGAACCAATTGCAGCAAGCCTTCTGGGCACATTCCTTGCTCTTGAGAGCATCCGATCCGCATCCTCCATATTTGCTTAAAGATGAAAACGGGCGACTCTTGATAGCATTCCGGCTGTCTCCAGTTACTTGAGGGCCGAGATTCGCTAGTTTGCTTTGGAACGTGCTATCCGGGTGAAATTCTCCGCCTCTGCTGGAAACGGCACTGGTATTGAACCCGGAACTAGTTTCCGTTCTTCGGGATATATATAGAATAAATCAATGTGGAACTAGCTCGAACGCTATTTGAATTTTTGCGGAATAGAAATAAACCAGATCAGCTGACCAGACATCGGGAAGCACGACCTGTCAAAATTCACGATAATTCACGATTTTCAGAGTTTTCCAAGGTCCACATTATGGTACACTATCAGTGGACCACTCATCTTGAAAACGAGCACGAAGACATCTTAAAGTGCACTACCGGTAGTTCATCGGTGCACTACCGAACGAAAACGAATACTCTTTTACTTAATTTATCGGCCTCATCGATGAAAAGTGATGTCCTTTTTAGTTGGGACATCTTAAGATTATGATTTTTTTTATAGATTGAGGGAAAACTTCATCACCTGTGTCATAAAAATGCGCTAGAAATCAAGATTCGGGAACGTGAGTGGAGATGGATTAGGCACACGCAGCGAAGGGATAAAAACGAGATTTTCAGAGAGGCGCTTGACTGGAATCCAGATGGGCATCAAAAGAGGCAAGCCCAGAAGCTCGTAGCGGCGTAGTCTAGCTGCTGTAATCCACACAGTTGACGAGAATATTGGCTGGCAGCAAGTGAAGACGCTGGCTCCGGGTCGAAAGCAGTGGAGATTTTTTATCTCAGCCTTATGCGTCGGTAAATCGGCGCCGGACCCTTAGTATGGTTGATAGAAACTTTATAGTTATATCAAATTTTTGTTCCGCACGGGCCAACTACATACTATGAAGTGGGAGATACAGAAAGAGTTGCATCTACCACTACACATTAGTTGGCCAACCGTGGTTCGCCCCACAAGCGGACAACTTGCAGTGCGAACGAACAAAAAATGATATGTGATCGCTCAAAACCCGGATTGTAATGAACGTGAATTTTAATAACTTATGAATTTTAATTTTATAATAAGAAAACGATTCTCTTCAATGTTATTCCACGTTATTCTTTTTACCACTTATCTTAAGCCGTTTTAATGTTTATCTGATTGAAATTCCAAGCACAGACTCTCATCCTCTACTGACTTATTCCAATCTCCCATAAAATAATCAATACTGTTGATGTGGCGATTTTTGCTACTCTTTCCTAGGTTTTTCCTTGAACCTCATCCATCCATTGTTTGGAAAATCACGATTGAAACCCCCTTAAATGAGTTTGTAACACAACAAAATAGCCATCATCAATATGTCTTCATATAGCGAAGCTGCAGCAAGTTGGAAGGGAGAGAAGCAAGTCGTTCCTGCCTTATCAGGCTGTCCGATTTTCCAAACAAACTCACCCTCGCCGTCGCCGCAACCCAACTCTCAGGGTTTGATTTTGAAAACTGTTAAGCATTTGCCAACCACATACACACTATCCGAGAAACGATGAGTGATCGTCCATCGGGACCGGACGGAGCACTTTTCAGCTTCTTAGACGTCTCCCGCATTGATGTATCCAAAGATCATCAGAAGGAAGGACACTTTAATGGACCTACCGACCGACAGATGAAGAGGCGCCTGGCGACGGACGTCCACGGATGGGTGGAACTTTTCAGCAAAAAGCAACAGCGGAAAAAGGACAAGCAGAAGACACTGTTCAATTTGAAACGTCAGCAGTTTGATTTTAGCCAGTTCCCATTTTCAAACAAAATGCTTCAGGCAGCAAATTGGAAACATATCCAACTAAGGGGTGTTTTATCGATGAAACTAAACCAAAAATTGATCAAAAATCTTAAGCAACTGGGCAATATTGGACAAATGCCGATGTCCTTACCATGCTATACAGTTTTCCCCAGGAGTGCACAAATTATTGCCTTAAAGTGCACGTATTATTAGTTACTTTCAAATCTAGAGTTTGTTTTGATTAGGTCGTATGACCCACATTGCTTGTTTCGAGAAAATCGCTGTTGAAATTTTTAAACACATTTTAAATTCTAGTATTTTTAATAACTCTGAGAGTTGTCTAGAAAAATGGTATGCGATTTGGAAATCAATGAAGAACATGTTAATGTTTTCGATATTGCCAATCGTTTGGTGAAATTTATTAAAATGTTCTTACGGCATTATACATTACCTACTTGGCGCTAACGTCGTTATGCAAAAGAACATTAATTTCATTCAAACTAGAATGAATTCTATTCAATCTTCAATCTTTCGAATTTCTATCTAAGTTACTTGAAAACTGATACTTAACTTAATATGGACCCTTGAATCCTAGAAATGAGAGTTAATTTGTAATTTGTAATTTTATTAACTTTAACGCAGCCTGTCGGTTACAATTAACTATTAGTTCATGTTAAGGAAATAAGGAGGTTGTAGAAAAATAAATGAAAGCCGTTAAACGTGGCATCATGTAACAGCAGTATTATATTCAACATTTTTGTACCACAACACTTATTCAATTTTTATTTTAATATAACGTAGTAAAGTTATCATTTAGTAATAACAAAATGATGATGACAAAGTGACATAAATGTTTTTATAATTCAGTTGAGAGTCCGGACTAAAATGCATCAAAAAGCAAATCGAAGATTCACCTTTTAAATCTCATTTCCATATGCTGAAATATGATTGCATTGCATCACGCGTTTGTAAATTTCAAAATTTCATCAATCCAAAAATTAAATTTTATGATTTCAGATGGTAGAATTTTTTGTATTATTTTTCACCCCTAAATGTATGCAACACTCTTATGATTTTTCTTAAAACATATTTTTGACAGACAAAATGTGAAATTTTACTCGAAAAAAAAATCTAAAACTTCTGCAGTTGGTGTAAATTTTCAAACGATTTCATTTGATTTTTTATTTAAAAAAATTAATTTTCCGAATTCGATTAAATAAATCAAAAACCTTCTTGAAAATCGTAATACTTGCGAAAAAAAAATACTTAGATTATTTAACCCTCCAAAGATCATGTCTCGGACTTTCTTATCATAGTCAGATTTGTTCATGATGACAACTGCATTACCTTTATCTGCCCGAGAGTACACCACTTCGTGTTTTTTCAATTTTTCGATCACAATTTCGGAGTCGCTTGTATCTTTTTTCGAACGACTCTTTTTTGTTGCTGTTTTCATAATGAAATTTCCAATATCGTGGCGAAGAGCTGCTTTGGACGGAAAATTTCGGAATTGAATAGAGCTTTCGATATTATTCACGATATCCGAAATTGGAGCACTCTGGGGAACTACGATCTATCGAGAAACTATACGAGAACTATCATCTGACTATGATAAGAAAGTCCGAGACATGATAGCAACGGGGCCATATGAGGAATGCATGTTTAAAAATGGGAAACCAAAAGATCCCCTCAATATGCTGATCGAGGAAGCCAACGCCGCTAGACAAAAAGTTGCTCAGCTCATAGGTGATGTTAAACTTGAAAGGAAATTCCTCGTTCCAAATCCTAAAGTAGCCTCATTATACTGCTTACCTAAGATACATAAAAACCCTATTGCTATGCGACCGATTTCCTCCAACATTTGTACACCCACGGAAAAAATGGCAGCGTGGTTGGTTGAGGAAATGAAGAAATACCCGGTGAAACACGGCAAAAGTGTGAAAAACTCGGTTGAGTTTGTGGATCATCTAAAAGGATTCAAAGTGCGTCGAGGCGAAATTTTGGTCTCCTTTGACGTCTCCGCACTCTTCCCCAGTGTCCCCACTTCCGATGCCCTCCATAGCCTACGAAAACATTTGGAACGCCGCCAAGTTCCTCCCAACCAGATTGAAGCCTACATAACTGTCGCAGAAGTGTGTATGAGGCAGAACTACTTCATGTTCCGGGGTAAGTTTTATAAACAGACCTTTGGCCTCAGCATGGGGAGCAAACTTTCCCCCCTTCTGGCAGAAGTATTCATGGCCGATTTTGAGACCGATTTGGAGAAAAGGGAAAAACTCTTCCCCCGTGTCTGGTGGCGCTACGTGGATGACATTTTCGCCTCTGTAAAAGAACGCTACCTCCCACAGACACTAGAATTATTAAATAATCAGCATAGATCGATAAAATTTACGGTTGAGAAAGAAGTTGAGGGAAAACTGCCCTTCCTTGATTTGCTGATCTCAAGGAAAGAGGACAACACAATAAAGTTTGGAATCTACCGGAAACCAACCTCAACTGACAGATATATTACGGTCGACTCAAATCACTTTGGTGCTCAAAAACAAGCCGCCTTCCACTCTATGGCACACCGGCTGTACCATATTCCAATGGAAAAGCCAGAGTTTGAAGACGAGAAGCAAAAAATTTTTGATGCAGGAATTGTGAATGGATACGACAATGACTTCGTTCGTAAAATTCTTCGCAAGCACGCCCGAAAAAAGCACCGAAGTGATGCAACAACACTAACACCGGAAAAAGAAGAATCGCAAAGAGTTAGTCTACCGTTTTATCCAAAATTGACTAACGGAATCAGCCAGATTCTTCTGCAGCATGGTCTAAAAACCGCATACAAGAGTGGAAACACCCTCAAGGATCGTCTAGTCTCGCTTAAAGACAAGATTCCTGAGGAGGACAGATCCGGAATCTACGAAATTCCATGCAGCAGCTGCCCGGCTATTTATATTGGTCAAACTCGCCGTAAATTCAAAGTCCGTCTCAAAGAACACAAAAATGCCGTTGAGAATGGGAGGATTAATGAATCGAGTGTTGCCGCCCACACAACAGAGTTTGACCATTCCGTCGATTGGAAAAGGGTCAAATTTAGGAAGTTTGTACGGAAAACATCACACCTGAATGCTTGGGAGTCGATGTTCATCAGCACCGCCGAAAAACCGTTGATGAACGAAGACGAGCCGCCGATCATTTCACCTCTCTTCAACCTGATCAAACAAAAAACCGCATAATGCCAATTGCGTTCGACGAACACTACATCAAGTATGAAACTGGAGCTGTAATTATCCTTTGTGTAATCAGTCGGACATCGTCCTGTAGATGGGCAACATCGAGCCCGAAACCGGTCGACAAAAAGGTAACTTTATATCCTTTTTCCGTTAAGTAAGAACGTTATGTGTCGTGTCCTGTAATACGTCGTGTGTTATGTGTATACTTACCTAAATACTACAAAGTTATCAGAAATTATAAGCAGTTTAAAAACAAAATTGTTTTTTAGGACTTTTTCCATTCGGAACCCACTACAGACAACCTGGTAGAACCAATTCACTTCATTTTAAAATATTTAGGAAATAGAATAAATTACCTACCCAATGAATCAAATATCATAAATATCGGTCAATATTTACGGCCACGGGAATAAAAACAAATTACAAGTTAAATTTCCCCGAAACCGATATTTTGCGAACAGCTTTGGAAGGTTAAGGAAAGCATTAGAAGGCCATATGCTAAAATTGAGCTAAATCTGACAACGGGAAAGGAACTGAATCTCAAGTGTGAAAGGGATTCTGAGACATTGTGTTCTGAAGAAGTTTTAAAAACTTGTTTTTGATCAATAATTTTTTACTTTACCAGTAGTTTACTAATTAATGTTGATTTTTCTTAAATTTTGATCAAGATAAACGTTCCATCTCAAGACTGCAACAAGATTAGACTTAATACAAAAAGTTATTGCTGTTCAAAGATTGTACTTTAGCCACAAATTGTAATTTGAACGCAATGAACAGAATGTACTCATTGCGTGAAAGACAATTTGCGACCAAAAGATATCCCAAATTGTGATTTTTAATAAGGATTGAGTCGTAAATAACTCTTCACAGAATGATATAAACAACATACTTTGTTAAGCAAAGTTTGAGTGCACAAAAATCCTCTTCTTTTGATGGCATCGGCGCTTTATGAAGGGTTCACATTAAAGTCAGCTGAATTAAAAAAAAATATGAACCAAAAAAAAAAATTTTTTTAAGATAGCTTGCTAATTTTTAATTTCGATGCAAATTTGGTTCTGTTGAAACTCACCGGTTCGGTTTCGGATCCTCTGGAGCCAAACATTTTGCTGATCGGAACGATCCGACTACAAACGATTTCTGCAACTCCGTGCAGAACCAAAACACGGTTGGTTTTGGTACTCCACTCTCTTTGTGTTCAATTCGCAATCGAAGAACAATGAATCAATGGTGATGATGATAAACGCGGTACAAATGTTTACATCACCACACGGTTAAGCGAGACAACACTAATTGGGTTCGTTGTAACACAAAAGTGTTGCCAGATTTTCTGGGTAAAAGTATCAAAGTACTCATTGAGAGAGCGCTGATGTGGTCTAGTGGATATGCTGGTGCGAGTCTGGTAACCCAGGCTTACTGTGTTCGATGTCCGGTATCGGAAAGAAAACTTTTTGTTCGAATCCCATAAGTTGCCGACAGGTAAGATGTGTTTCATTATATAAATAATTATATATATATATATATATATATATATATATATATATATATATATATATATATATATATATATATATATATATATATATAGATATATATATATATATATATATATATATATATATATATATATATATATATATATATATATATATATATATATATATATATATATATATATATATATATATATATATATATATATATATATATATATATATATATATATAGATATATATATATATATATATATATATATATAGATATATAGATATATATATATATATATATATATATATATATATATATATATATATATATATATATATATATATATATATATATATATATATATATATATATATATTTCAGAGGGAATGCATCTGGGGTAAATCTGAAGAGACTATTGCAAGCGGAGTGGATTGCCAACCATTGTAGGTCTCTGAAGGTTGGATGCCTTCCTTCGACGAACCATCGGCCGTGGAAGCCTGAGAAGCAATTCGAAGGCCAAGCCACACAGACATAGGCTGGACCTTGCTACCGATGGGGGAACCATACATACAAAAGTATCAAAGTACTCATTGAGAAATGAGTACTTTCCCGGTTAGGGAACATGCAATATGGAAAGTAACAAATAGCTATCGTTAATGTAATGGGTACCTAGTTGTTTAATGACTTGACGAACAAACCTTAATAAAAATAACTCTATTCCAAACACTGAACCTGCGTTTTCAATAGGTTTATTTTTTTTTCATTTGTCTCGTATTGTCTTCAATCCCAAAAAAAAACATTTAGAATATATAAACTTTGTAAAAAATTCATAACCAAACTTTTTTAAAAATCCGATATTTGAAAAGAAAACTTTTTTTCAAGATCTCGTTTGTGGAACCTTTAAACATGGTCTTTTTTAGTCGATCCCATGCAGAAGTTTGTTCTCCACACCCAAATCTATCATTTGGAGGTTGAGCCACCAGGTTCTTAGAAATTATGCAATTTTGGGACACACTAAAGGACAGTCTAGGCCCAGCGACCTTCGGGCTAACATCTTTCGGCCTGGCGACCTTCGGCTGAATGTCAGAGCTCCATTTTTAATTACATTTCTGTTCTTTCCTGCTTGATATTTCTTGAAGGTTGGGTATCGGTGTCTTCAAATTTGAAATTGATATCTTGAAGATTTGGCATGGTGAATTTGAGTGATTAATTTCTATGTTTTGGGGACTTGACACTACTAATCCCAAAAAATAGCCATCCCAAAAGAACATTGTGATTTGGCATAAATATTTGTAAGATTTGACGCTGACATCCTTATGATCTTGAATTAAAACTTAAAGATACTGGCTTTGGTTAGGTGTACCATCGGGAAATCTTCAAGAAAATCATCTCGAACGAGATGGACGCTTCTTACGGAAGGATTCCCGATGGTACACCGAACCAAAGCGGAGATGGGTACAACTGCCATGAGTGCTCGGACCCAGATTCTATATGCGATCTCGTCCAGTGTGATCGCTGCCAGATCTGGTAGCACCACTCGTGTGCAGGAGTTAGCCCGTCGAAGGAAAATCAGCCATGGGCTTGCCGACTATTTATGCTCACCAGTACCCACCCAGCCAACAATTTGTGTTAAATCCGCTACTTCCGAGAAAAGCTCCCGGCTTGCAAACGAGCTGCAGTAGCTTGATTAAAAGCGCGCATTAGATCGCAATGCGAGGGAGGTGAGATTAAGAGCCACGTTGGAATAAATAGAGGCCGAGAAACAGCATGTCTCGGAGAGTTTTCGTTATGCAAGCGCATGATTCTTTCAGTGAAAAAGAAGAAGATGATCGTCTTTCACATGCAAGATCCGGAGACAGAACTGCTAGATCGTAACGCGGGTTATGGGTCGCCAGTTATTGATCGTACGATTCCACCACTACAGCGAAGGATAAAGCAGAGGTCCAACTATGCCAGTCGGAACCATCAGCTCCACCGTTGGTGCCTCCGACTAGTTCTGGTTATCGTCAACCAGTACCGGGAATTGCGCGGTGCTCAGTGCGCCGAATCAGGGGACATCGAATAAGAATGTCGAACCGGTATAATCCAGGCCTTCAACAAAACCAACGGTATCCAACCGATGGTTTGGAGGAGCAGCGTTCATCGAAATTGGGTCAACCGCCCTACCAGCAGTGAGCGCATCGACAGAAGCGGAGCAGGAGCGATCGACAATGATATCGTCGGTGGTCCAGCCTTCAACGTTGGGTTAACCGTTGCCATCTTCAAAGGCCTCCAACCAGCAACGGCTTGCATCAACACAGCCACGGGTAATCACCCATTTATTTCTACTTTTGAACAATACATGCCGCTCAATATTGCCCATAACCACAACTATACTATCCATAAAACCACCAATGCACATAATACAAACCATACTGCCTTCAATACCAATAATACTTACGATTATCGAAATTAAAATAATCATAATACAAATAATTATTCTGCCAATGATTAGAGCCTTGATAGAAATCATAACATATACCACCTCGCATCCCTTATAAAACAACTTGGCTTAGGCCCGAACAAATATCCGGATTTTACCCATTTTCTGAATACCTTCTAACCAACCGCCTCTCAACTACTTGCTCGTCAAGTTTTCCCAAGGGACCTCCCAACCTTTGACGGTAATGCCAACGATTGGAAAGCTTTTGTCAGCAACTTTACCAATTCTACGCTAGCTCGCGGCTATAGTCCGGTTGAGAATCTCGGAAGACTTCAACGCTGCCTGAAAGGTCCTGCCTTAGAATGAGTCCGTAGCCGACTTCACACTCCAGAATCGGTTCCTTTCATTATGCAAACCCTACGTTTTCTTTATGGGCTTGCGACTTTCATCAATTTCGGGATTGCAGTACAAAGCCTTTGTGGTCATTTGGATGCCGCCAATCACCAATACCATCTGTCAAATCCGAGTCTGCTGAACGAGTTACTGAACCGACTGTGTGTGTGTGTGTGTGTGTGTGTGTTCCATCCAACGACCCCCTGAGCTGGCAGGTATGTTATGCAAAAGAGTCAATCTTAATCTATTAGATTAAAATTGTTCAATTGCGGATGCTGGAGGTGTTAGCTCTATTGAAATTCCAGAAACCCATTTCAGAATGACAGAGACCTAGCTGCACATTCCGAGGTTACTTTCCTTATCAATAAGCCCCGCCCAATCATAGCCGCGTGACCAAATGGGTCATGTAATTATGATTAGACTTTCAATTATTCATTGTTGACATAGTAAAGTACTGAATGAATATAATTTATCAATTATATTAATTAAGCACACTAATATATCCAATAAAATATTGACGTGTATTTAGTTTATAAGTTTTAGTTCAATTATAATTACTATAATGGTATGGTTGATGATAAATTTTGTTGGTAAATGAATACAATTGAGAATATTTTAGGAAATCTTTTAACAATATTTGAATACTGGTTGAAAGGACTGCTAGACATTGATCGTGCTTATAATTGAGGCGCTTGGGATCAGAGAGGTGCAAGTAAATGATTGTTTCGAGAAAACGCGCTTCTAAGTTGTGAAGGTGGTCGATTTTTGATATATTTTTCGAATCCGAGCAGTTTTATTTCATTCACAAGTGTTTAAATTTTTTTTTCTTATCTGAGTTTTTCACCAGATGTACTTATCTCAAAATTGATTAGTTTGGCACTTACACCCTCCGATCCTGAGGGCCTCAATTAAAATATTTTAACTGGCAAAAATAAAAAATTATTTATCAGCTGCATAGTGATTTTCCGTTTCCAAAATGAATATTAAGTCGTCGGGCTCGTACTAAAATAAACGTTTTGTCGTTTAGCCAGATGAAATAGATCTGAAAATTAAACGATATTATAAAATATAATTTTTGTCCATATGTCCAATGTTAACGTTGATGGTGATGATACCAATTAAGATAGCTGAATGACTCGTACAAATCTGAAATCAAAACATTATTAAAAATGTCAAATATCCTGGAATAGATTACCTGAAAAAACTTTACTATTATTCTGAATGAAGATATTCATTTTTTGCCTGCAAAGCTTTATTAAACGAATAGCTGCAACTTTTCACTGATAATAAAGTATATAGTAGAATCATACTCTGATAGTAAACTTCAATAATAAAATTCATAGTAATGATAATAATAAAAAATAATATTATTATAGACATTTGTAAGATTCAATGATTGTGATACATTTATTAATAAGCATAAACTGATAATTAGCAAAACTTTTGAGAAATCATTGAGAACGGGTTAAGATCGATATACAGCTATGTATGGTCAGAAATATAATTTTCAACACTATTTTTGAGGAAAAAAATCTTGGAAAATATATTTAAAAACAACAGAATAGATGATTTCCTGTGTAGATTTTTTCACATCTTTAAAACGCCTACAATGCTGCAAACATTGAATAAAGTTGGCTAAATTTGTACAGCAAGCTTTTCCTTGAATGGTAACTTGCGTTCAAGTTTATAGAAATCATCTACTTGACCTTGAAATATTTCCTCCTTTCCGAAAAAATTTCAGCCAGCCTTATTTTCACAGTTTGGTTAAAATTCAAATTTTCCGTTCATTAGCTGGAAGGTCTTCTTCATCGAACATGAAATCTTTATACCAAAAGAACACTAAACGATAGAGATAAAAAAAAGTCACTCAATATAAAAATAATGTTGTCCATCTCAAATGTTGTGATGGTAAAGAGAATGATCTGAGTAAGCGGGTATTTTGTTGAAATATTTCGCTGGAATCGAACAGGAAAACGCTTCGTCTCTTTCACACTTATTTACATTTATTAGGAACACTGATTACTCAAGTGAAAACATTCTGTCTCATTCTATACCGATGGCTTCCCGTGCTTCAGAACGCTAGCGCTCCTTTGGGGGGACACACTACCAAGTCAGTGTTTCTCAACTGGTTTCGTATTAATCTAGTTTTCGGAAACCTACCTAAACAAAATTATCGATAATGTTTAATTCCTAAAAAGTATGCTTGTAAACAAATTCATCATTAATAAGCCTTGATAAGTAGAGCAGTATTGCAATAAAATATCACACTTTTTTTTTCAACATCAACCGTGTATGTAAATCGACGAACTTTTTTCTCAGTTGTTTTATGATTGAGAACTACTGCACTGCATTTTACGGACAGTATTAGGGAATTCATTGATTCAAAGTTATCTAAAAAGGGTTTTTGTGTATCGTTGATTTTCTCAACCTATCTATAGTTCCTCCAAACAAAAAGTTTCCTGACGAAAAGAATTGAAAGATGATACTTATCTTGTTGATGTTGGCACAAATTTCCATTCGCCATAGCTAAAATGCAGTTTTACTCATTTGTCTATCTCATCAAAAGAACGAGCGAGACGGATAACCGAACCACTTGAACGCCGGGCATTATTCACACGAATGAATGAATCAGAAATAAAGAAAAACACACACTCGCGGCGATCATTAACATTTTTTTCTCCAAAAATGAGCTGAGTTTTTATTTGAAATTGAAGATACTGCGGGACTTTTTCACTAAGTATTACACTCTTCTTATCACAATTTGCTTATCACACAAAAAATCACAATCTTTTCGGTAACTTTTAAGAAATACCTTTAATAAAACACGAAATAATTCAGACACGGAAATAAACGCGTCTCGACCCACCATTACAGTTCTCCTTGGTCCTGAACGAGTTACTGAACCGACTGCCTCTAAATTATCAGTTCAAGTGGGTGGAGTTTAGTGAGTTTGAAGAAAGTGTGGATTTGAAATTGTTTTCAACGTTTGTGACGAGAGTGGCGAAGTCTGCAAGCCGTGTCTCCGTTTACAACGGAGCAGGGAAAAGGGAAAACAAGCTGAAACAGAAGCGTGGATCCTTGAATGTGCATTCGAAGTGTGAGGAACGGAAGGCACTGGAGACCTTTGCTTTTGTTGATAAGAGGACGTCACTTACTATGGTCGAAGACTCGCTCGTTGTAGAACTAGGAATACAAGGCACACCCAGGTTTTGTGCTTCCGATCAATGGACCGGCGATATGAAGCGTACAGAGCAAGAGTCCAAGAATGTCCAAGATGACGCGCGTACAGTGAGCAACCTTGCTCTCTCCACTCAATCTCTGGATTATGAAGGTTTGGTTAGAGACTTTCTACACTTAAACGGGCTTCCAGATGCCAAAGACGCCGTGTCTAGAATTCTCATTGGCGTCAACAACTTGCACATGAAAGTTCCGCTTCGGATCGAACAAGGTCGCACGAACGAGCCGGTGGCAGCGAAGATGAAGCTGGGTTGGTGCATTTATGGTAGCCGTAGCGTGTAGCTGTTCACAAGATGATACATTGCACAAAGTAGTGAGACAATACTCTGAGATGGAAGACATGGGGATTCATGCTACTACGAGACTCGAGTCAGAAGCTGACATGAGAGCGCGCAGGATTCTTGAGGAATCGACACAAAGGCCACACGGGCCTGCTGTGGAAGTACGACCAACTTGAATTTCCCGACAGTTATCCGATGGCTTTCAAATGATACGAGTGCCTGGAGAAAAAGATGGCTCGGAATCCGGAGCTGCGGATGATTTTGACGAAGCAATTGGAGAGCTACCAAGCCAAAGGGTATGCACATCGAATAACCGAAGGTAAGATAATCAATTCCGATCCAAGACGTGTCCGTTACTTACCACTAGGCGTTGTGGTGAATCCGAAGAAGTCCGGGAAAGTGCGGATGATTCGGAATGCATCAGCGACAGTCGACGGCATCTCACTATGCTGCTTAAAGGTCCAGACGAGCTAGCCCCTCTTCCTTGGGTACTTTTCCGGTTCCGACAGTACGAGTTTGCAGTTACCGGAGACATTGATGAAATGTTTCACCAGATCCGTATCAACGAATGTGACAGACAAGCGCAGCGGTTTCTTTGGAGGCCGGATGGAAGCAGTAAACTTGAAACCTACGTAATGGACGTCGCTACGTTCGGTTCAGCGTATTCGCCAGCGTCAGCTCAGTACTTAAAAAATAGAAACGTCCAATAATTTAAACAGACAAGCCCTCGCGCGGTTGAAGGAATTATTGAAGGCCATTATGTTGACGACTACGTAGCAGGTAGTTTAAATACAAGGGACTGGAGATCAAACAGTGAGAAGGTTGTGTGTATTTTTAACTACATTCTACATTGAAATTGGAATAAGAATTAAGATTTATAATTCATATTCCGATAACTACACATTAATATTGTGATTATTTTGAATTTAAACTTTAGTTCTAATAATTCAGCATTGATAACAGATTTTCAAAATTTATCAGTTTTTCGGTGTTAAAATTTTAGAGCTTATTTTGACGAATTAGGGTGTACTGAATTCAAATGTGGAATAATTTTTTCCCCGACAACTCTATGTTTTAAAAATATATTTAAAAACTGAAACATGTTTAGCAATTTAGATTAATAAATCTAAAATGCTCAAAATTAAGGTTTGAAATCCATAACAATTTTTCATGCAGGCCTTTAGAAACTTTTTCCTGTGAGAAAAAAAGTAACAGAAGTTTAATTTTTGTTTATTTTGCTTTTTCGTTATTTTCTAAGGCTTCACACAAAACTGTTTTTTCTGATGCAAAAATTTGACCGATTTACAAATAATATTTTTTGATCAAGTTTTTATTCAAATAAAAAAATTGGTCGAATGGTGTTTAAAAATACAGCATTAGCTTCTCTTGATTCAAAACATACAAATCAAAACAGACTTCGGAGTATCTTCCCCGGGTACCTATTTGTGCAATAGCTACCGTCTTAAAGACGAGAATGGGGAAATCAAAAACCCTAAGAATGGGAAAACGATTGTTTGATTTTCGGTCTCCCGTTCCCAAAATTCGGAACCAGACGCAAGCAGGGGAAGAGAAGTTCAAACATTCGACGGAGGCATTAAATTTCATTAAAATGTCTTTATGAGGACCGACCACCATTTGAGTGGTCTGATCTCCTCAACACAAGAGCCGTTGAAATTGATACGTTTGAGAATTTTCTTTTTTTCATTTTTTTCTCGAGGCACGTTTGAAGAATTTTCCCCAAATATGCGGAACTCCGAGTAGAAAGTCTTTAACCAAATGGTCTAACCCTGCTCCACTTAACATCTCGTTCCGAAAGAGAGCGAAAAAAAAAAAGAATCTCATAAAAATAAGCCACCACTCAGCAAGACTTTTATTGGATTTATCAAAAGGGTTCCGCGTGTAGCAAATAAGCAAAGGTGCGGCGGTTTAGCTCGGTTTTTTAAACCTTTGCAAGATTTTTCTTTTTATATTTTTTTTTCATCTCGCATTCCCCATGAAACGTTGTTCTCTTCAACGCGGAAACGCGGGAATTCCCTACGTTCGTTGGTTTATTAATTTTGCCCTTTTAGTGAAAGCATTTGAAGACTTTGAAAAAAATCTTTGGGCCAAACAAGGCCCTTTTGAGGGAAATTAATTTTTAGACTGGTTGTAAAATTATTATGAACAAAGTCGAGCTGCTGCATTGGAATCCGTTTTTTTTGGGAAATAATTTGGAATTTGCAAATATTGCAAAAAAAAAGTTAGTTGTAAAGAAAGTTACAAAACTGCAAAGAATTTGAATCGAGATCCATTCATGCATAAAATATTGAATGGAAATTACTCATAATTACTTGACGACTCAAAGACTCATTTCCATTTTTCCCATTATTATCGAAAATTTTGCACAGTTTTTCACTTAACGTCTTAGTTTCGGCGTTCAACCAGCCGAGAAAAGTCTTTCACCAGTCTACGGAAGGCCCGGACTGATGTACCCCCATCTTAATTCTTCCAGCATCCAGCCAGCCATAGGAGATACACCAAATACCTCATTGATAGCTGGAAAGTCCGTAGTAAATTTAACGCCCGACTGCATCTTTTCGGCTCAAGACTTTCTGGAAGGATGTTTCCTGGATAGCTGTTGCAGTCAACCTCATCATCATCATCATCGCCATTACCACCATCACGAACGTCATCACTCTCACAATCATCATCATCATCATCGGCATCTTCTACACCCGCACCAGCCAACATTCCCGCTACCCAGATTTAAAGGAGACAGAGCGGAAATGGAATTTCTTAATATAGTTTTGCCACAACCAACGACGGCAACGTCGAGGATTCCTTGTGCCTGCCTCATCGAAGGAAGGCGCTTTCGGTTGCTGACTATCGAAAGTTTTCAGTTCCCGCTTTCATGCTGCAAATTGACGCAATCTTACGGATGGATTGAAAGAATTCGGCGGAGTGCAGCTTTTTTTTGAAGTTATCAAGTTGGTTCTTGAAACATGTCTTATTAAAGAGTCTGCTGACGGGATTTTTGGCAGCAGCGAGATAACGTCCGTCCGTCTTGTTTGAGGACTTAGGGATGGTGCTTCGCGGATGGTAGAGCTCTCAATAATTATCGAAAACCCTCTCCTCATCTGTTAAGTTGGGAGCGTAAATATTTGAAAGAAGTTACATTTCTTTTGTTTTAAAAACATTGCATAACTGGAAGCGACGATAGTTCGAGGCTTTATGTGGTCCGTTCCGGCTTGTTTATTGATTCAATTAACTTGAAATTAAAACGTATTTAAGCTGTCCTTATGATGCGTAGTATGATTGTTCTTAGCTATCCCGCTTAGTATTCAATTATTCTTTTCTCAAGCTGTTCTACCAAATCGCTTTGTTTCTAATTTTATATTCTCAGCTGTCCTTCCAACCCACATGGTTTACTATTAGATAAGGTACATCAACTGTCCTCTTAACTCTCTTTCCGATTTCAAGCTGTCCTATCAACTCGTTTGAAACATCTAAAGATACGCTTAGGCTGTCCTCTCGACTCGCCTGTCAAATTCAAGCTATTATCTCAACTCGCATTTCAATTTCAAGCTTTCCTCTCATCTCACTTGAAATTTCTATCGATACTTTCAGGCTGTCCTCTCAGTTCACCATTCAATTTCAAGCTGTCCTCTCAACTCACTTGAAATTTTCTATTGATAATTTTGGGCTGTTCTCTTAACTCTCCTTCCATTTTTAAGCTGTCCTCTCAAGTCGCTTGAAATTTCTATTGATACTTTCAGGCTGTTCTCTCAACTCACCTTTCAATTTCAAGCTGTTTTCTCAACTCGCTTGAAATTTTCTATTGATAATTTCAGACTGTTCTCCCAACTCGCCTTTCAGTGTCAAGCTGTTCTCTCAACTCGCTTTACATTTCTATCAATACTTACAGGCTGTCCTCTCAACCCGTTTAAAATTGTTAACATGACCGAGATGTCCTCACGATTCGCTTGAAATTTCATTTTCATTTCAAGTTTTCTTCTCAACGAAATTTCAATCCTGAATTCATCATTTATTGTTTCGGCCGTATTCCATAATCCGCTAAGATAATTATTTGTGGCACGTTTCCCATTTTTTTCACTTCAATCTTGATAACCTCCGGAAATCATCCAACAGCATTTATTCTCGTTTCAACTAATTTTCACTTAATGAGTATTCAAATTACTCGTTTTATCACAGTTTTTTTTTCACGATAGGTAATTTACAAACTTATTGATTTTCAAGCAAGAGTGATCATTATAAATTCAGCGTGAAAAACAAGTAGTTATCTGGCACGGTCGCAAAATGTGAAGACCTGTCCGGAGGACTGATGCTCGAAAGCAGCACCGGTGAGCCACCCGATCACGAGCAACCGAGGAAACCACACGCTGATTGGCTAGCTCTCTTATTAGTCGACTGACTGACTCACTGCACGCTTGTTGTTATTTAGCCATTTATGGTTATAGAATAACCCACCATTTTATGATTTTTGCTCCAAAACTATCAATGTGTTTAATTTTTAAGAATTTTTCTATGTTGTAATTTAACCATTTTGGTGGTTCTCGTGTATTAACCACAAAATGTTTGAAAAACTTCATGTTTTTTCATCGCCATTTTGAAACGAGCGTGGAGTTCGGAACGGTTTCAGATTTTTTAAAAAAAGTTTTTTGTTAAATTTGGCAAAATCTGCCGAAAATCTGTCGAAAGTTAGGAAATATACCATAGTTCTATTTGCCGCTGATAGTGTTTGTGATATTATTCTGGTTGTTTCACCAAGGCTTTTCTGTTTTGGGATTTTTAACCTTGTTGGACTGTATGTTCCTTGGGCTGTATGTTCCTTGGGCGGTTCTGGGTGGCGACTTGGTAGGGTTTCCAGGGACAGGTGCAGCGATCAGCTGCTTATTAGAGATGTTGACAGTTCCCAGATGAATCTCCCTTAATTGTCCGTCTTCCTCAGTGACTCAGTGTTGTAAGAAGGGTCTTCGATACGCTCTCTAGTAACCCAACATCCTCGCCCATCCTGAAATCGCTTGCATATCTGAAAATAAAAGAACAATCTCACGAACACAAGGGGGTAGTCTGATCGGCCTGGTTTTCGTAGGAACTTGGGTTCTTGTGGGAAGACTTATGATATACTCCGTGTATAACCCCTACTCCCTAAACTCCACCTAGGGCCGCAGACCTGGTTCCCACCTCGAACTGTTTAGTACACTATGCTTCAATAGTGGGAGGTCTATTCGCGCTAACGCGCTCCAAGGCAATACTCATTAACGAGACAACTTTCAGCAAAACCTCTCATCCTTACGACTCGACGCCTGAACTCTCCTCTAACGACTTGAGAACCGACATCTCCTCGCAATGACTCGAGATTCCCACACAAACCTCTCCTCTTCGCGACTTGAGGCCTGATCTTTCCTCTAACTACTAGAGATCCGACAGAGAAGTATTTTTTCACACTTCGTGAAGAAAAGCCGATATGTTGATTTGATCTGAAAGTGTTTCTGTGCTGAAAGAATACAAACTTAAGTGACATTATGAAACGAAGCATTTGGCTAAATATGACGTTTTTCCAGGATCAAAGAAAAAGCAGAAGATGGATGAGCTCAAAATGTAATTGATATATATTCAATTGATTTTCAACATTGACTAAAATTGTTCTTTCTACAGTGGATTGACAAAACAACAAACACTCTTCACCCGAGGAATCACAGAGTCCGAAAACGCAGTGCGTGCCAGTTTCGCCGTGAGTGAAATATTGGCCAAGAAAATGAAACCATTCCAAGATGGTGAGTCAAGGAACGCATGTCTGCTGTAGTGAGCATCGTGTGTCCCAAGGAAAAAGCTGCCTTCAATAACATAAGTCTGTCCAGGAACATGGTTACTCGGAGAGTGAAAGTTCTTGGGAATGACCTGGAAACCACACTGCGTGAACGGGTTTCCATCTTCAAGTTTTACTCTCTGGCTATGGATGAGAGCACCGATGTTAAAAATACGGCTTAGCTCGCTATTTTCATCAGAGGAATCGACTGCAATTTTCAGATCACTGAGGAAATGGCACCTTTAGTTCCAATGAAAGGCACCACTACCGGAAAAGACTTGATGGAAGCTGTCGTGACCTGCATGAAGGATCTTGGGCTCTCTTTTGCTAATATGAGTGGTCTTACATCTGATGGAGCTCCATCTATGGTTGGGAAAATCACTGGAGTTGTAGCACTCCTTCGAAAGGAAAAACAGGGATGGAAGGATGCAAGGATATGGAGATATAATCTCAGCACACTGCAATATACACCAAGAGAACCTTTGTGCTAAGACGCTCAATATTCCGGATGTTATGGCTTTCGTCGCGGCCAGAGGTCTTAACCATCGCCATACCAGTTCCAACAAATGTTGACCAAATGGAAGCTGAATACGGTGATTTGCTGTATTATTGCGACGTTCGTTGGTTGAGCCGTGGGGCTATGCTGGAGCGGTTTTATTCGCTTCGGAAGGAAATTGCCTTGTTCTTGCAGGACAAAGGGAAATCGACTGCTAAAATCAACTATCCTAAGTGGATTTGTGATTTGACTTTTTTGGTGGATATTACCAAACATCTCAACGACAACGAACACTAAATTGCAAGGTAAGGATCAGCACATGGGAATACTTTTTTCCCACATCAAAGCCTTTGAGACCAAATTGAAGCTCTGGTGTTATTGCTGGTAATTTGGTGCACTTTCTTTTTCTTGCTGAAAATAACCCGTGTAAAACGAAAAGATGTTCTGCAAAAATCGAAGCCCTTCAACAAGAATTTGCAAGACGCTTCGGTGATTTCCGTGAATACAGTACGGAAATTGCAATTTTCTCAACGCCATTTATCATTGATGTGAACAATATTCCCGAAAAATTCCAATTGGAGATAATCGTAACGAGCGTAACAATGTAACGAAGAGCACAAATCGAAGTTTCACGATACTCCTCTCGTCGATTTCTACCGCGACCAAGTGAATGAAGAAAACTATCCTACTCTCCGCCAGCATGTGATGAAGATGCTTTCCATGTTTGGAAGTACATTTCTTTGTGAGCAGCTCTTTTCAAGGTTGAAAGCAGTTAAAAGCAACTCCCGTTCATCTTTGCAGACGACAACTTGGAATCATGTTTGCGGGTCTCGGTATCAACTTGTGGGATCAATATGCAACGAGTGTTGGAGAGCAACCATCAATTCCAAATTTCTCATTAAATTTCAATGTTGTTGACTTCTTCTGTTTTAACACTCAAAATAATTTTCACTAAATAAATGGTTTAAAATACATTTCTGAGAGTATTCACAATCCTAAATTTATGTTTCCGATTTCAATATAAACTTTATGAAAGATATTCCGTTTTTAACAGTATGGCATCCCTGGCCCGCGAGTTGAGATGGATTCCGATATTTGGCCCGTGGTAAAAAAAGGTTGGGCAGTAGACTGAGTCGATTTGGGGTGATTTTCGAATTTCTCAAACCCTGGGGTCTTAAAAGTTTCGTTTTGTCCTAAAACTCATCCATGATTTTTGGCGAATTTTTAAGTAACGTTTACATGAGTAAATGTGGACTTTTAGGTTTGTATGGGAAAATTTAAAATTTTGTACTGAAAAACGAACATGGTTTTTCTTTATACTCTGGTACCAAGCCGTTCAACCCTTTATGTGCCAATTTATAAATTTCTTAAAGGAAATTTTTCGCTTAACAACATTGCCGAAGACCGTAACTTATTATCTCTCCATACAACGATGTTATAACCAATTTAATGAAGGTATGTCTTTTGGCATTGAAGGCAATTCAAATAAACCCGCAACACTGCTGGGTACAAACGAGAGATTGCTTGACTGATTTGCTCGTAGATGTTTTCTTTCAAATTTTATCATACTAGTTTCTTCGGAGCGATTGTTGTTTACATTAGGAGCCATCTTTTGATGGTTTCTATATAAATAAAAATAACTATGCTTGAAGGGCTGGCATTCAATTGATTGCAAGCGCATCAACATTTCACTTAGAGCTGGAACAGCAAAACAACGAACCCCACACTCAGTATTAAAAACACCTATATTAGAATCGTTGTCGCTCGGCCTGTTCTTGACCGATATTCATAAATAGGATATCAAAATGAAGATAAAAGATTGGTTTAGCATTTTGTTAAACAAAATTTGAGAACCAAATCATGAGATCTTAATAAAAGTTGCTTCAACTGAACGCTTTTTGCTGAAACATATTCCCCCAGGTAACCATAAATACATATGCAATAATTCAAATATCGGATATTCAATGTATTTAAATTAAAAGCGAATACCTATAATGTATCTTTATATTATTAGAAACTCAAATCTTTTTTCGATCGAAACTCTGGCATTTGTTTTCGGCCAGCTTGTTGGGCGATAATGTGTTCATGGGGTTTTTCGAACATAAAGACTTATGAAATTTAGTGCACTTTTTTCAAATTAATCTTGATTCCAAAATATGTTTAAAAAGAATTGGTTCTATAATTATTAATTTTTTTGTTCCAAATATCTAAGCAAATTTAAAACAAAAACAAGTCATTTTGCGATAAATCAGTCTGAACGCGAAAATCACCGAATATAAACATAAACGCAACAAATTTTATCGATTTTATTAGTTGGAAGGATCGTGTATATGAACCGATACTGTCATATGATTTGAAATTTGAAGAAATTGAAGTTTTTGAACTCCAGCCGATGGAAGTCCCTTATTGGCCTTGCCACGGCCAAGGTGTCGAAAGATGTGTTAAAATGGTGTCTGAAGCAGCAGATGAAGTTTTTTCGTTCAAAAAACGCCATAAATACATCGTCCAACAAGCTGGCCGAAAACAAATGCCAGAGTTTCGATCAAAAAAAGATTTGAGTTTCTAATAATAAAAAGATACATTATAGGTATTCGCTTTTAATTTAAATACATTAAATATCCGATATTTAATTATTGCTTATGTATTTATGGTTACCTGAGGGAATATGTTTCAGCAAAAGGCGTTAAGTTGAAGCAACTTTTATTAAGATCTCATGATTTGGTTCTCTAATTTTGTTTAACAAAATGCTAAACCAATCTTTTATCTTCATTTTGATATCCTATTTATGAATATCGGTCAAGAACAGGCCGAGCGACAACGATTCTAATATAGGTGTTTTTAATACTGAGTGTGGGGTTCGTTGTTTTGCTGTTCCAGCTCTAAGTGAAATGTTGATGCGCTTGCAATCAATTGAATGCCAGCCCTTCAAGCATAGTTATTTTTATTTATAGAAACCATCAAAAGATGGCTCCTAATGTAAACAACAATCGCTCCGAAGAAACTAGTATGATAAAATTTGAAAGAAAACATCTACGAGCAAATCAGTCAAGCAATCTCTCGTTTGTACCCAGCAGTGTTGCGGGTTTATTTGAATTGCCTTCAATGCCAAAAGACATACCTTCATTAAATTGGTTATAACATCGTTGTATGGAGAGATAATAAGTTACGGTCTTCGGCAATGTTGTTAAGCGAAAAATTTCCTTTGAGAAATTTATAAATTGGCACATAAAGGGTTGAACGGCTTGGTACCAGAGTATAAAGAAAAACCATGTTCGTTTTTCAGTACAAAATTTTAAATTTTCCTATACAAACCTAAAAGTCCAAATTTACTCATGTAAACGTTACTTAAAAATTCGGCAAAAAATCATGGATGAGTTTTAGGACAAAACGAAACTTTTAAGACCCCAGGGTTTGAGAAATTCGAAAATGACCCCAAATCGACTCAGTCTATTGGGCAGGCCTGCTTTAAGCGATAATTTTTAAATAATCATGTTTTTCTCATAACTGGACGGGGGGTTTATATATTTCAGGAAGTTTATTAATAGTTCATGATCTTATCTGCAAGTTTCAGTGAAAATTTCCAACATAGGTCTGGTCGTTATTGAAAGATTTGGAAATATCTGGATGATCAAAATTTCCAACTTTGAACCTACTGTTCCTATTTTGGCACTGTACTGGTTCCTTTCATTGGACCTAGAACTGAAATTCATATAAAAGGATTATTTTTCAGAAATTAATAAACGAATTCATTGATAATGTAATCTTCAATCAAATATTATCATAAAAAAGTATTACAGCTTTTTAACGATTAAATAACTTAAATTTCCGTTACTAATATCTCAAACACTTTCACTCCTCGTAAGCTCAATAGCTGAAACTTTTTAATGCGCATTTACTTGTAGTTTGTTTGCATAAAGTTGACAAAAAATGTTAGAAATGTACAATATTGGTTCTGAATAAAGCCCTAATTGAAAATTCCCATCTTTGTTGATTTGTTGGTGTCGACACAAAGTTTTGGTGATGCCAGGTCTAAAAATGGAACATCCAAGTTGAAAGTCTCCTTCAGGCTTTCCATTGATTTTCTTTTATTTTAGGGAAAATAGGTAGTATGGTTCATATTCTTCACAGTGAAAGTATTTTCCCTCTAAACTTTGGCTTGAACAGAGATTTTTCTTTACACACTCCAATTTCTCAAACCGCACCCCACTAATTGAGCTGTCTGATAAACCTCTGATGAGGAGGTCCTTTTTAAGGCAAAAATTGGTATGGTAGCAATGGTCCGAAAATCAATCAAAACAAACACTCAGGATGCGTTTCCTGTTGGAAACATTCCGATTGTATAATGGGATAGCGCCTCTCGCTACTGCTTCGCCTGGCTGGTATGCAATCTCGATCAGCGCTCCTATCAGCTATGCAAACCGAGTCGCATCATTCAGAATCATCGGTTCAGCAAACATCGCATATCGGAGATGAGTGAGATACAAACTGATCCATTCTGAATGTAGCTCACTCAGTATCTGCCTGAATTATATGAAATTCAAAATTATTTTTTGCAGGACGAGAAAAATCAAACAGTTGTGCGGGACACCATAAATTCTCAGTAGTTTTAACGTGACGTACGACATTTTAATAAGAGAACTTGTAAAAATTGAAAAACACGGCGAAAGTGAACATCTTTCCCTCACAAACACAACTGCAATTTGATTTTGATCATACTGATGTTAAAAAACGTTATAACAACAAATAAATTTATTAATTTGCTTTATATCAAATCAAACAAAATACGCTAATGATCGGCTTCATGTATCATTCACTCACTGCCTGATCCATTCACTCCTGATCGAAGACCAACAAGATTCGCCATATGCATTGCGCATTGGTGATATTCCAATTTGATGATGGTGCTGCACTGTTTTGACAGCAAGCATCGTGCGAGGTGATCTGTATTTTAGCGATGAATTGAACGATCGATGATCGGGTAGGTCCAGCAGCAATCAATAACGAAACCCGACCGCTGTACGTTCAGTTGCGAAGTGCAATCAGAAACATTCATTGAAAATGAGTGATATTCAGAACACTGTATGGTAGGATTCAGGAAGAATAAGAGTTCATTGTGTGCATTGGAGTATCTGTATCCTATGCTAGCAAAATTAATTATTTACAATTTTCGACAATTTAGGACTAAAGTAGGCTCTAGGTCCAAAGTAGGAGCACTCACCCAATGTACTACAACTTTTAAACGACGTATTGAATCTTATCTAAGAGTCGAATTGATAGTCGAAATAATAGTTGAAAAATCATCGCTCGAGCAATTTATTCATGTAACCTTAAATTAAGTTGATCATTAAGACAACTATGTCAGATGATTTTAAAAGCAACAACAAATAAAAAAAAAATCACACGAATTGTAGGTGAACTTCATGAGTCACAACTCACAAAATCCTATTAGGGTGCGTTCACGTATTTTATTCGTATTTAATTCTACGTAAAAATAAAATAGAAAAAAATGTAGTATCAAATTTATTTATTTTATTTTTGTTTCATTTTGTTCTAATAAAAGCAAAGAATTAGTAATGTTTGCTGATGATGTTAAAAATAGTTTAATTACGATTATCAATAAGCTATGATCCCATGGAGCCTAAGGCGACAATAAATTAAGTAGGTATTTTCTTCCAGTCAACTTTTGCATCATAAATCTTTTTCACACTCGAGAAATTTTACCGATTCAGCAGTGGAACCGAAAAGGACATTTGTACGTACATACGAACGTACATTAGTTTCAAATCCTCCAACCACAGCGCACATATGTATGTAGGTTCGGATGCACCGCATATGCTACATTTAGGCTACAAACAAGCGTATCAGAGATGGAAAAAGATGCCCCCGAGTCCCAAAGCGGCGCCGGCCGACCGGTTCTCCGGAATCCCGGACTCTGCTGCAGGTTCCGGAAAGCTAAACAGAAATTAGAATTTATTCGAAATAGTGTGTGTGAACATTAGTTTTAATTTCACTTTAATTTCCGCCTTTTCTTTTGTCGGATCTTTGCGGCGGCCGGCTGCCGTCTCGGATTGTTCCGAGGAAAATCCTGTGCGACGAGTTGGAAGCAAAGCTCTGCACTACTCACTGGATGCTAGTGAACGAATTGTTCCTCTGGAGGAGAATGACCAAAAGTCTTGGTAGGTTGTTTTTTTTTGTTTCGTTCTGCTCCGATGATGTCGTCGCCGGTCGGTCGCTTACAAATATGCTAGAGGCCACATCTAAACCAACGAACCAATTTGGAACCACACCACGATAATGGACAAAAGACGACTCGGCTTGTGAGGTTAGGTTCTTCGGGTAGATCCTGGCCGGACACAAAAACTATTCCTACGGAGCTGGACCATGCCATGCCGGCCATCAGCAGCAGCAAATTCAGATAGTGGTCCCTGATGTCGTATAAATTGCTATACTTTTTGGTTTCGCATCAGCTACTTTCTTTAACCCTCCACTCGTCCCCTGGAGAGAACGTTCTTCTGATCCTAGTCGCCCTCAAACTCCCCCGTCGTCGGTTGATGGTCACGGTTTCTGAACTATTGTACGGCCTGGTGACCACCACACTACTGAGTACTGATTATTTATCCTGAGATAGCCTGGTGGCCGGAGTCTGGGAGCAGAGCCCGTAAAAAAGAACAACGAGTTGTTTATGACTGTTTAGTTGCTTCGGATGACTTGAAACGACGGTTTTCGCAACACCGGGGCAGGAGCTCGACGTCCTAAGATGAGGACGAACGAAGCAGTACTTTGGCCTCCCAAGTGTCCGAAATGGGATTTTGATTACATTTCTGAGAATATTACTCTTTCTTTGGTCATGCACGGGAATGAACTTTGTGAACCCTTTTTGCAGAGCTCTCAGTTTTTTAACATTAAATTGATAGTTTCTTGAGTTTCAAATATTTGAATCGTTTAAAAGAAAAACATCTTATTGATTTGTAACAGATCACTTTCTACCCACTTGCTCGAATAAAAAATTGATTGTGAACACAAATGAACCAATCTTTTTTTCTGAATATAAATAGATAGAGCAAACTCTCAGGTCTTCTGACTTGATTTTTTCAAGTTTCCTAGTGTTCCTGATAATTTTCTTTCCTTAAGGATTATTGACCTCGCGCTTGCTAACAGATCGTGGCCTAGAGTATAGCATCCTTGTCTTCTAAGCCATCGACCATGAGATCGAATCCCGGTTGTGAAAAAACCTTATACACATAGTATGTAAGATTGCCGAAATCACAGAAAAATCTATAATTTCACAGAATTTTGAGAAAATTTTCGTCATAGAATCTTTCTAACAGAACACAGAATTTTAGAAATACTAACCGATTTCAAAGAATTTAAGAATTTTAGACGTTTTTAACTTAATTAAATTTTTTATATAAAAAAAATTTTTGAGTAATTATCTTTGAATAGGAAAAATATGATAAAATTGGTAATGTGAATTGATTTTTCTTAAGTAAAATGTAAAAAGACGCAGTTTGTCATGACTTTCGAATAAAATTAATGGAAAAAGCATCACAGAAAACCGTCACAGAATATTTGGATAAAATCACAGAAAGTCAGAATTTTTTTTCGTCAAAACACAGAATTTTTTTCGGCAACCTATTGTATGATGAAGGTTGGCGGTTTTAGCATTAGTGAAATGTTAACCGGGTATACCTTGAAATTCTGCTGCAAAAAATGACGTTTTCCTCTCATAAGTTTTTTCGATGTCTATTGGGTCACCAAGCATCAGAGTTAAATTTTTGATTCCTGAATGAGCACAACGCGTTTCAGTTTTGTATGGAAAATTTTATGGAAAAAGGAATTTTAAAGTATTAAATCATCCAGATAGTTCAAATAAGATTGAAATTAAGTTTGTCTTTATTTATTGGTTTCGTCTATTCTTAACCTTCATTTTTTGCTAACATGAGAAGAAGCAAAGTTATTCATGGGGAGAATTAGGGTAAGAACACTATATATTGAACACCATCTTTGGGATTTAACACATTTGTGGCCAATAAATAATAACGAAAGGTTTTTCTGATAAAATTTTGATAGCGTAGGCTTATTTCTCTGCTTCGAATCGATATATTTTTTTCGTGGAAATATGTTTTAAAATTATTATTTAAGCCTTTTTATTCAAAATTACTTTTGTCCCAATGATTAAACACATTTATTCAAATATTGAACAGGCAATGTTCTAATTATTGAACACGTGAATATTGAATATCATTGCATGTATTCAGGGGTATTTCGCTTGATAGTATGCCTTGCAGGGGCGATTTTTGTTGAGCTAGCAACCAAGAAACAGTTTGTTTACATTTCCAAACACCAACCAATGTTTGTTCAATAACTGGTACATGCATTTCTTTACGAAACGAGTACTGCAAGATTGAACGTTCAATAATTGAAACATTGGCGTTTTCTGTGATCCAATGATTGAACACTCTAATTTGTTAAATTTTAAGAAAATAACGATAATAAAGGCTGCCACTCTTCCAGAAATCATTCAAAAAGACTTAGTTTTAAACACTCATATCATTATCTTAGACGTTTATTTGTCTTTTATCCAATTTTTCCCCCAATCAAAAATAGGCTGTTTTCTTCATCCAGTCGAAAAACCAAGCCAACATTTGAACACATATTCAAGTTTCGGGGACTGTGGCTTTAAGAGTCCGAGATTCTTGATAAAAATTTTAACATAGGTATAAAATACTTCAACAGTAGCACAACGAATTTTGATTCATTTTTCTACTGTAGATTATTGTTTTAATCGGTTAATGTTTTACTAGTGTTCAATATCTGGTACCTGTTCAATAACTAGTGCTTCTACCCTATAACCAATTTAAAATAAAAAATCTTAATCAGGTTTTGCTACCTAAGCTTTCAAACTTATAAGATATGTTTTTTAAGTCAACTAATTCATGGACTTTGCAAAGCAGTTTTTTGCGACTTTTTATTTTCATTCTTCAGTTATCAGCTTTAAAATGAACTGTCAAATACGCTTAAATTGGAAAGTATATAGGTATTTTGGAATACATTTTGGCATAACATCAAATATCTTCTCTGGGGGTACATTTCAGGTGTAAGATTTTTTTCATGAAATGTATTGCAAGAATCAAATTTCATATTCAAAGATATTTTTTTTAATTTTTAGTACATCCCTGGCGATTTTTGAATTAAAAATTTTGCCAGGATGGTCGGGGGTCGCGTGAAAAACCTTGAATTTTTTTAATCTTGCAAAGTTTTAAACTTGAAAATTTTTCGGCAAAAAAGCATTTTTTCGGATTTTTTCTGGTTAGGGGTCGCGTTAAAAACCTTGAATTTTTTTTCATCTTGCCATGCAAATTTCCATACAAAATTGAAACTAGTTGCGCTTAATCAGGACTGTATGAATCGCTTCCAAAAATGTTATTGCTATTTGTGGCAGTAAAACAATAAAAAAAAGTTATGGGAAATTTGAACTTGATATTTTTATAAAAAGCTCGCAGTGGTCTAATGTACTTCACGTGTGTCTGTTTGAACTTATTCTACAATCATTTAGATTGGTGACTTTTTCCAGAAATTTCAGAAATATCATTGTCAGAAACGTAATATTAGAGTTCTTATTAAAAATAAAATTTTCTTTTTTTTCAGGCTTTTAAATTCTAAATTAAAAACTATTGGCAAATCGCCAAGGGCAAATGTAATAATCAAAAGACTATTACTAAGCACATGATGATCATTTTTTTATATTTCTGCCAAAGAAGCAGTTGAAATCTCTGACGTTCTATCAAACGTTGACAAATTTATTCGTTTCACTTGGTAAATAACAATTCATATTAACAACGTCAAGTTTTTTTTTAACTAGCGTTTGAAATCATATCCAAGTAGCATAACATTTAATTTATAAATTTTTTTTTTACCTTTAAAAATGTTCAAAAAACAAACGACAAAGAGTGTAAACTAGTCTTAATTCTTAGAGTAAATTTGCAAGGAAAACTGTGAAATTATTTTTATTCCCTGTATTTTAGCAAATTTGATCACAATGCTTTGTTAAAAATATTTCTCACCAATTGCAGGATTGCAGATCAGGCCTTCGAAGGCAAATTTTTACTGTGGAAATTTTTTTGGGAAATACGTATCAGTGAATTTGAATCACAAAATTTTAAAAAATATATCTCTCGTTCATAGGCGATTAGTGTGATATACTTAGCTCCAGAAGACTTTTGAATGGAAGTAAAGAGTGGGTACCGCCGCGGCGGTTTAAATGAAAGAGGTTTTTATACAAAAACGAGTTAAAAGTTTTTTGCTTTGTAGAAAGATCTTGAAAAATTTTCGTTTAAGGAAAAATGTGACACAAATGATGACCATGTTTGGAAGAACGAATGTTTGTAAAGAAGTTCAAGTTGATTGAAAAAATTCAATGTTTTCCAAAACGACTATAAACCCTGAGTTTCATTTAGTGACGCACCTAATCATTTTCGGCTGATTTTGTCCGGTTTGCATCATATAAAATCGATGTATAATTCTTTATTAAAAATGTTAAATAAATAACATTGATCTTAAAAAAATCGCTTAAAGTTTGTAGTTATTCCGATTTAACTTTATTTTTACCTAGCAAATCTTTTTGATATTATCTTTTGAGCTTTGCGAATAATTGACGATTGTTATTTTATATAAGAGATAATTTTGAATCTAAACTGTCCCATTGGTTCAAAAGGATGCTCACCCCAGGTCCCTTGAGCCAGGTTACAGATTTTCTACTCACAATTGCAATCTATCTATATATTCCGATCCGAATAAAATAATTCTCACTTGGAACGCAAGATCTGATCATGGGTAAGGGTCGTTAAGTCTTAAGCATGAATGGGATTTTTAAGGTATTCTGCTCGGGAGGAGTAACAAGTAGTGTTTTTCATAAATAACTCTGTATTCTTCCCCGGCCGATTGCTATTTATGAATAATTTTCTTAAAGCCTAAACTAAGACAAAGATTTCACTCGAGAACTGCACCACGATTGAACTTAAAACAAAATAGTTATTGCGTTTCAAAGATTGTATTTTGGCCGTTTGTCTAATACGCAATGAGTACATTTTACCCATTCCGTTTTATTATAACTAGCGTAACATTTCGAAAGGGCGAAACTAGCAGTTTGCTCGAAACGAGAAAAACGCGTTTGAAAATTCGGAACACCTATTCAAATCCTATTTAAAAAATCGACCACCTTTTGTTCAACAACATTGAAAAATGTGCATTTTATTCCCTTATTGTTCGATGGTTATCAAGAACTTTAACTTTTTTCGCTTAATTTCAGAGATTTTCGAGTTTCGCCCTTTTATTGTTACGCTTGCAAGTTTCGCCCAATTGATCGGCCGTTTTTGTTTTGGTTTTGAAGTTTCGCCCATTCGTCCTACACGCAAAAACTAATTAGGCCGTTTTGTCACACACGGTCAACTCAGTTACGCCTATTGGCCCTACACGAATAGAAAAATTCACTTCATTTTGAATAGGCGTAACTTCACGTTCCAACGAAAATGGATCAACAGGAAGTTTCGCCCAATTGAATTTTATAAATTTTTTGAAAGTTTTAAGTAATTTTAAAATCAAACCGCGTTTAATAGGTAAAGTGCAACCGCGTGCATCCGGAATGACCGTTAACTCGATTTGTTTACATTTGGCAGTTTCGCCCTATTTAAATGTTACGCTAGATATATATTTTTGAACATCATTTTCGGATTCAACGCCAGATTACACATTAAAAGTTTACTTCTTTAGCTTACTAAGTTAAAAAATGCTATAAAATAGTGTAGTCAAATGGTTAAAAATATGTCAAAATAATTTTATTGACTTGAGACAGTTAGAAAATTTCAATAAAGTTTGCTAATTAAGTCCAAAGAATGGTTGGCCGAACATCAGTTTTAATTTTCTTTTCTCTTGTTTCTTCTTTTCTTTCGTTTCTTCTTAAGATATTGCATTTTGTACTTTGTTTTTGAAATAGTTCCTATACATTGTGTTTTTTATATCAGGAGGAAGACAGGCGCATGGAATGATTAGATTGGAGTGAACCTTATGCTTTGATTGCTACGGCCAAAAAAGTGGGATATGGCCAAAAAAGGCGGATCCCCTCGTATAAAAAAATGAATTTTTATTTATGAATTTACATTGAAACTTTTTAATAAAATTATTTAGTGAGAGTGAATTTTATCTTACCGTACGGAAGGCTACCGTCGCGTGGTTAGAATTTGGCAATACTTTACAACCAAAGTGATCGAACGCTTACAAAATTTTAAATTTGATCGTAAGGGACGTTTCATTAACTTTGAGTGGCGTTCTATGGAATGGAAACGTATTAAACCAGCTGTTAGAGGCATTCGATTTTTTTTACCCAATTGGGAAAACTTGGAGTATAAAAAATCAATACCAAAAACAATTTTCCAAATTTCATTCACCTTTAAAAGGTGATAGAGCAAAACAAAGCACTGATCGGAATTAATGTAATATAGTTTAGAAACAGAAATGTTTAAACATACCGTAAAGCGGGGTGATTTTGATCACCTTGGTAGCTTTGACCAACAATATTTTTTTCCATATTATCATCAATAACTGAGTCTCTAGTTAGAATTTTTAAAAACTGTTTTCTACGTTTGAAAGTCTATGAATTAAGTATGAAATAAGCAAAATTTGGTTTGTATTTGAAATTTTTATTTCATAGTAAACATGTAATTTCAAAATCTTTAAATATCAATTTTTTCCAAGGCTCGCAAACAAACAGCTCTTCTGATGAAGCCAAAAAGCATTTAGAAGCAAACGAGTTGTTGAATGTGAAAGAACAATTTTTTTTCTATGTATACCGTCAAACGGGGCAACATGCAAAAGCAGGGTTAGATGCAACATTTGTATACCACAACACTCATTCAATTTTTATTTCAATATACTGTAATAAACTTATCTTTGAATGATAACAAATTGATGATGACATAGTTGTCAACATCGTGAAAGAGTTTTTTTTTTAAGTTTTTGATAATCATGAAAATTAAAAAAAATCGAACAATAGATGTACAATTTTTAACCTTTTTCGATGCCGTAAAAAACTTTACCTCGTATGACGGATTGGCTTAATGATATCACCTACAAACTTTAAATTGCTTTCATTATCCAATACCAACACTGTTGGTGTATAAATATTTTTCGGACAATCACCAATTTTTTTTAAATAAATATTTTTATAATTCAGTTAGCTGACTGGGGCAAAATGCAACAAATCAGAACTAAATCTCATAAATCGCGTTTCCATATGCTGGGATATAATTGTTTTGCATTATGCGTTTGTTAATATTAAAATTTCATCCATCCTAACATTTATTAACATGATTTAAGATAATAGAATATTTTGTATATTTTTACCCCTAAATATATGCAGCAGATTAGCACTTTTTTTAAAAAACATTTTTGAGAAAAAAGAAAAAAAGTAAAATTTAATTCGAACAAAACCAAAAACTACTGCAATTGGTGCTTTATGCGTTATGACATCACAAATGTATAAAAAACTTTAAATTTCCAAACGTTTTCATTTGATTTTTCATTAAATTCAGAGTTGGTTGCAACTTACCCCTTTTTCTTAGTAGGGTGAAAATCACAGGTTTTTGTAAATTTAAAAATAACTGGTAAAACCAATAATTTTTATGATTACGTCAGTTTGGTGTCCCATCAACCTTAAACCTTTTGATGTACAAGAAGTATGATTATCTGTAAGCATTCAGATTTTGGAAGCCATTGAAGTTGAAAAGTGTTGCATGTTGCCCCAGTTGACGGTATGTATTGTTATAGTGCTCTTTATAGTAATTTAATGATATTTTTTTATATTTAAAAAATAAGGAAATTTTCCAAGAGTAGTCCCGTATTGAAAAAGGAACCCTATCAAATGCTTAACTTTGAAGAAAAACTGAAAATGGAAACAGTGGGAGGGCCTAGGAGAATGTGCGGAGGTAAAATTTCATTTTTATTTTGAAGCTAAAACTATTTAGCAATTGTTATAATTTTTGCCCTTAAATGTGTGCATCATCATTGTTATTTTTTCGGTTATAAATGTTTTTAAAAGAAAACGTTAAACAGCAAGGTTAAATTGATAAACTAGCATTTGTAAATATTTTGGAGGTGTTTTGTATCCTTAGTTATATTCCTTAGTTCTAGAAGAGAATCTCTTAAAACACCATTTGAAAATCTTTGGAATTCTAGAAAACTTCATAAAATGCAGTTATCTGATCAAATAACTCGTAGAAGCATTATTATTCACTTTTGCACGGTAAATTTTTTGAAATAATCTTGTTTTTGTTGAAAAACACAAGATGTGCTATTCTTATTTCGCATCCTTTTCCATAGTTTTGGTCCTCAACGCCAATTGCAACGTCCAAAAAAAGTAAACTTATGCTTGATTTATCCGTTAAACAATTCAAAACAATTTGTAGAAGAAAATTTTGGTGATTTTCAAACATTCATATTTTAACAAGCAAAACACATAGTGGTGCTATTCTTATTTCGCTCACTGTATTTTACGTTCTAAGGAGTTCAGTACTGGTTTTAAAAATATGAAACATGCCACATTCCTCTTAACAGAAAATATATTCGAAAAATACTGAAAAAAGTGATCAATCTTATCCCGGGTTACTGTACCCATTATTTTATCATATTCTACAAAACCATTTGAAAGTCTGATGACACACAATACATGTAGGTTGAGGATCGAAAGTGAAACGTTTTTACACTCAAATAGTCAAGAAATCCTTTAAATAGGAATTTTCCTTTCCTTCTTAAATCTGATAAGAGAATTCCCTCAGCCGACGGTCACTAAACCCCTGCAGAGAAAAACGTTAGTTCGAGTTCATTAAATGGCTTAATTAGAATTATATAGACACAGTCAGCCAGCCAGCGCCTTAGCGCATATCGGTCTGTATTATTCACCCCACCATTCATTCAAGAGCAAGCATTCACATCTTCGCAATTCCGTTCGACCCTGATTATTCGATTCCTGTCAAGGAAGACAACCCGAACCATTAGCAGCACCACCAGCAGCCCTATCCGGCCACTGAAAAGATAACAATAAAAATCAACAGTTAGTATTCGGCGAAGAGAGTGGCCTGGCTTCTGGCCGCCTGACGGAAGCTGGCCAAGGAGGTTTCCGTTCTTGTTACTTTAGGTGGGGTACGATTTAATTATCTTGCCGTATTTCGCCTCCGGGTTTGGTCAATTTCTCAGCCCAAGGACGCACAAATTTACGCACTACGCATCCCATTCCTTGCGTTAACATTTTGGCTCCTTATTTCGGGCTGAGGAAGCGCCATGGCTAATGGACGTCAATTTACACATGTTCCGGGGATGTTCCACCATCATCAGATCAGACTACGTACGGGTGATAATGTGAAGCAGCAGGAAGACTTCACATATGCTGCCAACGGCCTTGATTTGGGTCTTCGGACACCAAGAAATAGGGAGATCTTTCCGGTTTCTTGACAGCCAAGCTGACAGCTCTCGATGCGGCAGTGATTATTTTTATTGTTGGCGTTAATTAGCTTTCCTTGGGATGCTCATTAGGGAATCATAACCGAAAGAAGAATTTTTGGACGCCTCAAAGATTTTAGATTTGCCAGGAATAATCTAATTTTCTACTACTATGGGCTTGTTGAATATTTTCGGTTTTTACGTTCAATTTTCTAATCAGTAGGATCTGACTTTTCTTTAAACCCGTTAAGAAAATATTACAAATTTAGTCACTAATGGAAAAGGAAAACTTATTTTTTCTCACCCCAGAATCACACTGAATCTGAGTATTTGTTATGCATTGATTTCAAAGCCTTATTTTAAATTTCTATAGACTCACTTTCCTCACAGGCTAAGCTATAGTAAATACATATTTACTCAAATTATCACGCCTTTGCAACATTATTTCCGCCACAGCTTTCGATTCACACTTTCGAACTGAAATGAGCTGTTTTTACACCTTCGTTGCCACCGTGGAACAAAAACAGCATAATGCTTCACACCAGTCAAATCTAAATATGAGAGATGACTACAGCCAGAAAGTGGCACAATGGGCTTGGTCGGGGCGGCGAAATAAAAGCAATTCATTAATAAGTAATTAGTGGGATTATTATCACTTGGATGCGGCTGAGGCTGCCGTTTTTACTCCGGTTTTTTGGCAGATTTGTTGGTTTTTGTTTACCAGGCATGAACATTCCTGGCAGACAGACAGACCGACTAACTAATTCCTTTTAGCGGCCGAAAGCCTCGCTAAAGTGTTAATTCAACATTCATAAATCATCGACACAAGAGAAAGGTTGGAGGTCGAGGGGCACAAGAAATATTTGAGATTCTCGTGGAATATTGATCTTAAAACAAATGTTTTAGCTGTTTAGAATTTTTAGCTGTTTCGATTCAATTAAAAAAACAAACTTATTCTCATTTTTTCATCAACGATCAGTAGTTTTTATGCAAGAAGGGCTCCGTTTGACGTTTGTTGATTGTAGAATTTAACATTAAACGTAGTTTAATGCGAGGAGCGTAGTTTTCATCCAGTCGGGAAGCTCTTCCAAATCTTTCCAGAAAACAATCCTCAACAAGATACCCTTCTCGAATCGTCTTCGAGTAAACGACACAAGTCCATCAGTTTTCCCAGCGGATTACTGCCGAAGAAATTCACTTTCTGACCAAGTTTGGTTCCGGAGAAAAACTCCCAACCACAAAATTTATTTAATTTTACTCAATCACAGCATGATGATGCCATATTTTTGGGTTTTAGACTCATCACACCAGGCAGCAGCAGAATCAAAATGGAATCATCCCTCAAATCCTCCGCAAGCAATACCAACTGCAGACCTTCGGTTCGAATGGCCACTAACAGAATCCACCTGGGACATTTATTATCCGATTTCGCACTCTCTTCTTCGATGCTGTAGAAAATCCGAAGAAGTGTTTCCGCCACCTCCTGTTGATGATGGGAGCAACATTCCGAGATGACAACTTGAAAGCAAGGTTGATTGGAGCAAGTGTTTGGGTAAATTGGTTAAGGGCACATTGCAGTCCACTCGGCAAGTTTTCTCTTCCGATTTTTTTTGTTCTGGGATTGCCACATCATTGTTTCTGATTTGTCACCACTAACTAATCCTGGGGGAGGATCCAAATAAGTGTGGATAAGAGAATTGAATTTAAGGAATTTTGGACGCTTCAATGATTGTGCTCGATTGAGAATTTTTCTTAAATAAAGTTGAAATTTGTTATTCACAAAATCTGTCTGTCTGAGATGGTAGCCTTCAGAGAATCGATACGGTCAAAATTTGGTCAAAAGAAAACGCTTGTAAATCGGTGGAATCGTTTATTTAAAAAATCAAATTAAATTTCTTTTTCAAATTTAATTAGTATAAAATTCAGGAAAAATATTCAGTTAGGCTTCCGCTTTTCTAAATCCGAATTACCGGGCCTTACGCTTAACCCCTGCCATCAGATTTTGTGAAGCCACCTTGTCCACCTTCTTCGCCGCAGAAAGCCAGTTTGCCTTGAGCTGCTGCTCGTCCTTAGCAGTTTTTTGGTCTTCTTTAGGTTTCGCTTGACAATAGCCCAGTACTTCTCAATTGGGCGGAGCTCTGGCGTGTTGGGAGGGTTCTTGTCCTTGGGAACCACCTGCACGTTGTTGGCGGCGTACCACTGGCCTTTTAACCGTAATGGCAAGATGCCAAATCCGGCCAAAACAGTACGGAACAACCGTGTTTCTTCAGAAAAGGCAGCAGACGTTTATTCAAACACTCTTTCATTTCTTGGTTGACAGTCCTGGAAGCTATGAAAATGCTGCTTTTCAAGCCACAGGTACAGATGGCTTGCCAAACCAGATATTTCTTCGCGAACTTTGACAGTTTCGTGTGCTTGAAAATATGTGCTACCTTTCCCCTTCATTTTGCACTATTAAACTCCTGTCCCAGAAGCTGCTTGTAGTCGGCTTTGACGTAGGTTTCGTCGTCCTTTACCGCACAGTCAAACTTCGTCAGCATCGTCGTGTACAGCCTCCGGGATCGCGCTTTGGCCGTCGTATTTTGTTTATCATCGCGATTTGGAGTCACTACCTTCTTGTAAGTCGATAGTCCGGCACATTTTTTGGCTCGATGCACGGTTGTAGACGATACACCCAGCTTATTTGCGGCATCTCGGAGAGAGAGGTTAGGGTTTTGCTTGAAACTACCGGCAACTCTGTTTGTCGTCTCAGCGGCTTCCGGTTTTCGATTTCCCCCCGATCCAGACTTCCTGGCTGTCGACAAACGTTCCCCAAACACTTTAATTACATTTGTTTCGGCTGATTTGGCAGCTTTTAGCGATTTTGCCAGCTTTGCGTGCGAGTAGCTCGGATTTTCGCGATGCGCGAGCAATATTTTGATACGCTGCTCTTCTTCCTTGTGTAACCGTTCAGTTACAAAGCATCTTTGGTTTTTTAACGGGTGCAATTTGATTTAAATGTTTTTGGTTACTGTCACGGTTCTTATTTTGTATGTTTTTAATGAATTATTTTTGGTTTATCTTGTTATCTAAATTTTGTAATAAAATGTAATAAAAATGTGTAACACTTATGTGTGGGGTGGCGTAACAGGGTGATACTAGTGGGTGTTCGCCTCGCCTTCGCCTGGAAGGCGAACATCGAGATTTCGCCTCGCCTGGGGGTCGCCTATGAACATTTAGCCTCGCCCGAGCATAGAGAGATGACGAAAGAGGGCGGTAAAGACCCACATCCGGAAGGAGAGGGTCATTCGAGTTCAGGCGTGCGTGTGCTCAACATCGTCGGAGCAAAACTTTAAACGCAGTTTGTGAAGTGGCTTGGTAGGGTAATTTTGCTTTTTTTACCCTATCAGTTGGCTCCTTGGAAGTGTCCAAGGACTGCACACGCGTCGGCCTAGCAGATCTAGGATCTGCTACGTCTAAACGTAAAAGGAGCATCGAGTTCCCTGGCTCGCGGGCCATAACCATAAAGGAGAACATTCCCCTCTCGGTTCGGTCACTCTGGCCAGTTCCTGGGCCGAACCGATTGCGTCCACGAGGGAAGACGCCTGTAACTACTTAGCTCCGCTCCATCCCATTTATGAGCTAAGTAGTGTAACTCGAGATTACCACCTGTAAGCCACGTGTCCCAGAAGTCAACCGAATTGTGGACCAAGTACCCCAACTCCCACCTTGGAACAGAAACCAATATCAAGAGGAGAACGAGGCGACTTCTACAGCAGCCGCAGCAGAAATCGTACCGGTACGTCATCCAATGTTAAAACCATACCTACACCTACACCCACACCCACATAAGAAGTCTTTAGAAATAAAATTAAAAGCTAATTAAAAATCACTTTTTTGAACTCTAAATTAAATTGCTTTTAAATCTTTAATAAAATATTTTTCGTAGTAGAGTAACATTTTAATTGTGTATTAATTTATGTGAAAGAATTGTGATAGTATTTTGTGTAAAGTTTGTCCGCGTAGGTCCTCCGATTACCCAGTAGTAAGCCGACTCTGAGACCCAGCTCGAGGAGTTTCTTGCTACTGAGCTAGCTTGACGGGATTTTTATAAGTTACACTGTAACACTGTTACATGTTGTAAATATTTACCTAGATATATTTGTATACATTTCGTTATTTATTTATTTATTTGTTATTAGTACAATTATTATTGATAACATTAACCAAGAGCAACAAGACAAAATAAGCCTTTTCAAAATGCTATTACATAGAAAGGTATGAATTCATACCACGCGCTTCACGTCATAACCCTGCATTCAAGCTTGCATACCAGTTCTTCTTCTAGGAAGTCGAACTTAATCGGAACTATTTCAGGCGTTCTTGATTTAGCGTCGCCTTCAGAGTTTGACCTCGTAAATGTTGGGATCCAAGGGCGGATCGAAATGAGAGGGTAGATTGATTTTATGTGGGAAGGAAAGGGAGGCTACCAACCCGTGCCGAGAGCGTATATATGGCAAAAACCGACGCTCGAAAGGTCGATGACCGCCTTCGGTGATCATCGGAATTCCTTTGAAAAAAACCAGATTTTCCAAAACTTGCGACCTTACTGAGGATCCCAAGAATTCACCTCTTCCACTTTGATCCTGACCGTGATTTAAGCCCAAGCGAGTGTTTTTGTACTTGGCCGCGTTTCGTAGAAGTAAATTAACACGTGAAGTGTCCTTCTAGATTAGATTTAATTGTTCCATATTTTTTTCCTTCGTTAACAGGACGATTTAGTTAGCTAGCTAGTTGTGCGTGTGCTTAAAATCGTGTGCTCGCCTTTAAAAAGAAAAACCCGATTTAATACACTTATCAGTGGATTGGAGGCTTTCTTACAGAGTGTCAATTATCTTTGGAAATAAATGACACAATAATGGATTCCTTATTTCTGAATTATTTATTATTAATCTATAAAAAAGATTATGATTAAAGAAAATCGATAGCAAAAATTACTAAACTCAATATAAAAAAAGGTGCCCAGTACGTTTTTTGGAGGATAAACGAACTTATATTCAACGAGTTCATTTATAATCCAAATAATTCAAACTGTTAAAGTTTGAGAGCCACATATCTCGACGCTCACTAGTGGTCAAGGGGTTAACCTCCTAAACTCTCATGCTAGATGGCGTGGGATCGATTCTCTGCTGTTTTATGAAATTTTTGTCAAATTTTTGATCGCCTTTGTAATTAATTTAGCGATTGCTGGCTACTGCTGCTGAGCAAATGTCTACCTTTTTTGGAGCCAACGTAAGCATGATATGTTCTATGGAATAGAAAAATTTTAAACAATTTTGTTTTTTTTTTTGGTTTTGAAATAAGTCCTACAGGAAAAAAAAATGCAATTTTTTGATACTAAATTCATCAAAATCGTGAAACCTAGAATAGGAGTTAATGTGTTAAGAACGTTTTTATCGAACATACAAATTCCCGGACATCATCGTAACTCGTCAAGCTGAGTCGATTGGTACCTATAAAGTGGGGTCTTGGACCCTTAATTAATGATATCCCCAACTGACCGTTCCCTATGCCTTTCTGTAAGAAAGCCAAAAAAGGTAAAAAATCTTTGGATTCTGTGTGTTCATAACTGTGTGTGCTAATTCGTTTCGTTGAACAGCCGTTCAACGGCTTTTTATTTAGGAGCAAACACAACGCTTCTAGCGATAGCTAGCTGACCTGCCGCTCGAACCCGCTGAAGGTGCACGGAACAGGATTAAGGTTTTCCCGGCTAGGAATTGTCGGAAGTGAACCACCCGTCAACACGTGGTTCAGTGGTCTGCCCGTTACAACCCCTTTCAGGCCACCAAGACTGATTCACTGCTGATCATCATCATCCCCGCTGAGTTTTCGCCAACATCGACACGCCGTAATCAACGTCGTTCCCGGTCACTGATTGGCCGGTGATACTCCGCCCAGCAGTCGAATCTATTTTCGGCAACCCCGCAACAATCAGGTCTACTTTGCCGACGTAAGCCAAAATGGTAGGGGAGAGTGGGGTATCGTGGGCCATGGGGAAATGTGGGCCACTTTTAATATCTCAGATGTGTGTTGAGATAAAAATCTCAAACCAACTGTCATCGTCGTCGCTTTGCGTGAGCATATATTCCTATATGTTGTTGACTGAAATACGCATCATATGCTTCTTTTATTTATCAAGCTAAAAAAAAGTTAGAAAAATTTACTTACATAATTCAAAAAACACCCGCTAATTTCATCGATGGGGAACCTAAAGTGCATTACATAAATATGCTCATACGCTTATGATCTTAGTTTTGTCATGATCTTTCACGTGGAAAAGGAATTTTTGATGAAACATCAATAAGTCACACAAACGCAACCAATTTGCAAACCATAGCTTGTGGGGAATCGTGGGCCACACATTTTAAACCACCAATATTTCTATGTTTTTATACACATTCAGAACTTAAAATACGTTTTACCTATCTGTAAAGTTATGAAGAGTTATGAAAAATATTTTGTCCATCCTCCATAAGAAATTTTGCCAAAACGTTCGCGAGCCAGGTTTAGGAATCTATGCGATCATACACAGCTCTCTTTTTTATTTCAACATCTGAAATTGCTTTAAAATAACGAAATGAATAAGGAAATCACAGTTTTGGGTCAACTTATAACCTTTGCATGTTATTTGGTCAATTTGGATTTGGTGGCCCACGATTCCCCACCATTTTTCAAAATCCAAAAAATATAGCTTTTTTTCAAACAGTCAGAGTTTGGGGAAAATAACTTTTTAAAAAATTTAAAAAAATACCTTACGATACCTTGAAAATGTAGAAAACCACACCATTTTTTATTTTCCTTTTATCTTTTATAATAATGAAGTTATGGAACAACGAAAAAAAGTGGCCCATGATTCCCCACTCTCCCATACTGTAAGTACAACTAAAAATAAAACCCATGCGCATGTGAAGGAGATATATTTGGCCATTCTAAAATTAGCCACACACAGTTTTTTTGGAAACCCTTTAAGCCACTAGGTTTCCCAGTTGAGAAGGCTGCGCCAATAACAGCCCATTCTCACCCACTAAGCACACGTAGGGAAAGCAGGAAAAGGAACCCCAAAAAGCTATGATGTAAACCTAGGTAGAATTCAAAAATAAAAACTTAGCTTAAGATATTGTACAAAAATGTAAATTATGTACTTTTTGTTTCATTCCGTCTCAATACAAGCTTTTTCAACCGCCAATTATGTATTTTGTTGAAAAATAAGAGAATTCATGCTTTCCCAGAACATTAAGTCTGATTGAAAAAGGTGATTTCACGTGTTTATCCGTTCGTTTTTTAGTTTCTAGTTTTTTGTAGTTTGTTTTTTGCTTCGGGAAGAACTGCTCGAGAAAACAGTTCGCTTATGCTTCGGTCACCCAGGGAAAAACCGGTATGTGAGTTCCTCCTGTGACGATCACGCAAGCGTGTGTTTTTTTCAAACGGATAGACCGTGGTTCGCGTCCCAGCTACCTCTTCGAATCGAAGGTGTAGTTTCCCTAGTACTTCTCCTTATCTTTGGTCTCCCGATCGTTTCCGCATCCGTTTTTGGATCTTTAGTAAAACCCGCCCTGAGGTTGGGTTTCTCGCCGGGCAATAAAACTCGACGAGCGGTCCTCGAAAGAGGTGGCGCTTAAATCGCTCGTTTATGAACGCGAAACAGATTAAGAGAATCCCATCCCCGCGCCTGCTATAACACTTGGACGGCATTTTGACAACTAAAAAGTGAATTTCAAAATCAAAACATTCTACACACACACACCTTCAAAATGAGGGGTGTTCAGGTTTTTTATCGACTCGGTGGGTGGGGTTAGAGAAACAAGAGAGATCAATAGTGGGAAAGATCACATGCGGTGTTTCGATAGAAGGTCCAGTAGTTGATCGGCAGCAGGGATGTCAGGTGTCCTGATTTTTCAGGATTTGTCCTGATTTCCGAGAGGTCGTCCTGATTTTTTAAAATCGCTTGAATTGTCCTGATTTTTGAAAAATGGCCCTTAAAAGGTCCTGATTTGTCCTGTTTTTTTTAAAATCTCCTTATTATAACTAAATGTACTGTTATATGCTGAGAACATCAAACAAATTTTTAATAAAATAGTTAAACCAGTTTAACCAATGATAATCTTTGGTTCAAATGATATTTAAATGATATTCTTCGATATTAACTGCAGGCCAGCCAATATTATTCTCGATTCAGTTGCATAGTTCGAGGCGTCTTCAGCACCTTTATTTCGCCTTTATTTATGCAATCTAAGCAAAACTGCATGTTATTTTCAACAATTTAGTGGTGTCCTGAAAAATCCGGCACCTCTGATCGGCAGAGCTCGATTGCTCGTGTTCGCCGGTTTCATCACGTTCACCGTGGTGAAATTGGCTAACGCGCCGTTGTACTGAAGCGGAGATTGCAGGTTCAAGTCCTGCCGGTGAGCCGTTTTTTCCCGAAAAATTCATGATATTTACGGCTTATGTTTTTTTGTTCTTTGATAGCTTATGTTTCTTTAATTCTTTCCATCACCTACGAAAATGTAGAAAACCTTGCCATTAATTTTTTTCTTTTTATCTTTTATAATAAAGAAGTTATGAAGTAAAGAAAAAAAGTGGCCCATGATACCCCACTCTCCCATACCTAATCACCCCTTCATCCAATGGTGAAATAGAGGGGGGGGGGGGAGGGAGATGGGACCAGGGGTGCCAGGTGGTTTCGTCAAAAATCAGGACAACGCGAATCTAAAAATCAGGATTTATCAGGACACCTCTTGATTCATGGAAATATTAAGGTTTAGATTGCATAAATAAGGCGTAATACAGGTGCTGTAAACGCCTTAATTTATGCTACAGCAGCTTCTTGGCTGACATGCAGTTCATATAGAAAAACACCGTTTAAATATCATCTGTACCGAAGATCTGTTAAATGGGTTTGACTATAATATTACAGATTTATTCGATTTTCACATAGTTTAACTACAAATTCGATAATATTTGAGAAATTTCATAAAAATCAGGACAAATCAGGACATTTTAGAGACCTATTTTCAAAAATCAGGACAATTCGAGAGCATTTGAAAAATCAGGACGGTCTCTCGAAAATCAGGACAAATCCTGATAAATCAGGACACCTGGCACCTCTGGATGGGACTTCCTTTTAAGTTTTTGTATAACTTGAGAACTAACAAATGAAATGGAACCAAATTTGGCATGGGATAGCATTTCAACACAAGAAATAATTCAATTTGAAAAAATCCTTTTTTGTAGTAGGAGGATGGGAATGGAAATATAGGAAGAAAAGAAAAAACTACCATACAATATTTTTACATATTCCGTTAATTTTTCAAACTAATGGATAACATTTAACCCGGAAAATCATTTGGGTATGGATCTATGATTTTTGACACGCCATCATAAGTTAGTCAAAAATTTCAAAATTCATGCTTATTCAGTTGCAGTTAAAGCAAACAAATCGGTTCGTAAATAGTAGAAATGAAGTTTGCCTCATAGCCAACCTAGATTTTTTCCAAGGCCACTTTTGTAATCCTTCTCATCTTATCTGAAACGCATCCGGCGGCATTGGCCACACCTCGGTTCAGGGATAATGAGATTTCTTCCCATTCCCACCCTTAGGAAAGAACCGGGCCGGTATCGCATCTATTGTGAAAGCTCTAAGAAAACCGATCCCAGCCTTCCGGTCGGCCGGAAGTCTTTCCATTTCAGACACCCTTGTTGGCTCACAGATACCCGTCCATCGTCGTCGTAGGTACCAGTTTCATTCAGAGCCAGAGGTGATATAAATTAAAAATTACATCCTAATCAGCGAACCGAGACCAGAAACCGGTACGCGGGTGGAAATCTTGGGACTAGAGAAGAGAAAAAAAAATCAACATCCATCCAAGAAGAATCGCCACGGGTTGTGTCTGGAAAGGCGCCACTCGAAAGTGTCAGGTCATTCATTACACGTGTTGGATCTGGCGTCTTTTTTTTATTTTTGGGTCGCTTCAACAAAGTCCTCGGGAGAATTGTTTGCCTTCTTGGAACAACAATGAAATCTTCTGCCAAAACATGAAAGGAAAAGTGGAGCAAAAAATTAAAGCAAAAAAAAGAACCACCGGAAGGATGTCCTCGAGAAAAGTGGCGGTTGGTTCCATCGTCTTACAGGGTTTTTGGGGTGTGTGCAACAGCAAAACTGGTGTCTTGGGGTAATGAGAAAATAAAACACCGGACTGCGGACAAGAAGGGATAAAAAGGTAATTCAGGTCCTCGCTGATTTAAACGGAAGCATCTTTAATTAATACGTTGTTTTTAATTTGGATTTAATTTATTGTTTGTTGCAGAAAGGAGTGAGGTAAAACAAGCGGCGGACAATTGATCTCGTTTTGCCCTCAGGGATAAACGCTAAGAAGAATGGTAGAAAATAAGCATTGCGCGAAAATGCAAATTTTCCTGATTACCGATTAAATGAAGGTGAGATCACCTCTTCGCAAATGATTTGACACTATTTAAAATAGTAATAGGACCAATAGCACCACGAATGTTTTAATGATAATAAAGAATATGCTTTACTCCCTCTAAGGATTTCAAAGGGTTCTTAAAGCGTTCGATGCTTTGAGGTTGCTCAAAGTAAACTAATAGAAACGAACTCGCCTCCACATGAGAAAAATTCTTATTAAATTTAAAAGACAATTTTTCATGCTACCCTGAATATTTTTTTTGATTGCTTAGGAAAATTCTACTTTCGCATTGTATTAAAGTGAAGACAACATTAATATGACTCAAAAGTTGACCGTCCGGGATTTTACACTTATTTCGAAAATGGGGTGAAGATACGTCTTTTAGATAAACAAAAATAAAATATTTCTAATGAATTGAATATTGAATTAATATTTTGTTATTTTTTGGATAAAATGCACCCCAAGTCTCGAGCTTGAAGAATCGACCTCGTTGAAAGCAATCCGGCTAAGGCCAATCCCATAAATTATTCCACCAACCAGTAGTAGCAACTGTACCGGCTTGAACCGGAAACGTCACAAAGTGCACAAATAAAACCGAGAAAACCTGCCAGAAAGATGGAAACACGCGTGCTCAATTTGTTATCGGTATGGTTTTCTCCTTCTTTTTTACCACTGCAAACTTCCACCTCGACGCTTTCGGGACAGGTTATTTTTTTCTCCCAAATGTACTCCGGTTGGAGTTCCGTTGCCGTTTTGCCATCTCACCCACAGGGCCATAAATCTTGGTCGAATCGATTCACTTGGTGAGAAAATCAAGCAAGTGTAACACTTGTGATTTTTTGCCCTTTTTCTCGGTGCGCGTTGAGGATTTGCGAATGCAATGAGGTTGCTGTAGGACTGTTGGAAAAATGGTGAAAATTTTTCCAAAAATTTAGTAAAACAATGAACATTTGAGTGACAATTGATTTTTGTTTAAGAATTTAAGGAGATAGTTCCACTAAAACTGTCCTAAAATAATTCTTTCCCTTTTCTTAAGAATTTCAATTGTTTTTACCACTGTGCCACACGTCCTAGTGGGCAAAAAAAAATTCACCAAGAAGGTGTCCGCTGGTGACACCTAGAGAATGTTGTAGTGCCAAACTTTGAGAACCGGCACATGTGTCAGTAGGGACAAATCTCGAGAAAAAATCTTGAGCGCCTTTTTCCTTTTTCCAGGGAGAAGAGGTCAGCTGCGGGTGAAATCCGAGATGAGGACTTCCTCAGGAGGAAAGCCTCCTTCCGGATGAACTCTCTAATCTAATTCAGCACAGAACGACAACGCTTGACTTGGGTCCGTTGCAAACCAAAAATCCGGAGGTGAACCATTTGCTGCTATGCTGGTGCCACTTGTTCGGCTTATGTACATTTGAAGATTTGGGGGGTATTTGGATTTCGATTTCGGGATATAATTTATTGCGGTGTAGTTCGTAAATCACTTTCCGATTATCGCTTGTCCGTACATCGAGCGGGAGAGAGTGGGAAGCACAAATCTACTTGATTCAGATATCGAGATCGCTACCTATACATATTTCTCGCTGGCTAGTTGGTCATTCACTTTCTTAGTTTCTATTTAAACGATTTATTCTTAAAAATGGCGCATGATATTTTGCGTTTTTTTAGCATTATTCGCATGTATCAATATCTACCACAGAGATTGTTTCAGAATAAAATACAAAGCAGGGCAATACGAGTTTACAATATTTCGTAATTCCCACCAAATTGATATTACTCTCTTTTGTTTAGACATACTAAAAACCATTAGAATTATGCTGGATCTATTATTTTTGGTTAGGTATTTTGGGATCTATTATTTTTTGTTTTGCTTAATTATCTTATTTTGTTTTCATCCAAATATTTCCTTATTCTTAAAAGCGTATTATCAAATATCTCTATTCTATTTCCTCTAGCTTAGTCGAAAAAATCCTCCGAGGGAGCCGGAACAATTTTGCACTGTTTATTTAAGCTAGTTATTTATCTTGGCACATTGAAACCTACATTTGCCATCAATATTTTTCCTTTTTTCAAAGGTTTCTAAATTTCAGTAAAAGTGGTTTAATTTGAATCCTTCATTTAAGAAAAAGGACAGAGAACTAGGATTTTTATTTCATAATAAGCTTATTAACTCTGCCTTGTCTGTTATCAAAAAGGGTTTAATCCAATATTTTTTTTTAGAAGTTGGCTTGAACTGTTGAAGATAGTGGGCTCAAGTTATTTTTGCAGTTATTTCTATTAAAATTTCATTTCAGAATCGAAAATCTCTGAAAGAAACACAAAATTATTAAGAGATTCACTCTCGCTTATTAATAAAACTTCTTTTCTGTCGATTTCAATCAACATAACTTATCAAATGAATCATTAAATAAATGAGTTCAACATGTTCAGTGTTATCAGATTTTTTGTGATTGTAAAATTAAAAAAAAAATAACGCTTATATATTACATTCAGGTACTAGGGTTACGGACCTATTTTGGACCGCTTTGGGAAGTGGCTATGCAATTTTCTGGAATCAAAAAGCATAAATATGTTACAATTTTTTACTGCTTTATCCGTTCATTACGAAGATCAGCTTTTTCTATAATTATAATTATATAATTCCTAAAATTCACTCGGTCCATGGCAACCGTTCTCCAATATCTCGCGGACACCCCACGTTCGCCAGATCAAGCTCCACTTGGTCTAACCATTTCGCTCGTTGCGCCCCCGCTCGTCTTGTTCCTACCGGATTCGGAGCGAACACCTGTTTTGCAGGACAGTCGTCCGGCATTCTCGTAACATGTCCCGCCCAGCCTTCACCACCTTCTGCATACTGGGTTCGCCGTAGAGTCGCGCGAGCTCGTGGTTCATCCTTCGCCTTCACACTCCGTTCTCTTGTACGCCGCCAAAGATTTTAACACTCATCGCTCGAATACTTCGAGTGTACGCAGGTCCTCCTCGAGCAATATCCATGTCTCGTGCCCGTAGAGAACAACCGGTCTAATGAGCGTCATATACAGGTTACACTTCGTGCGGGGGATAAGTCTTCTCGACCGCAGTTGCTTGTGGAGTCCATAGTAGGCCCGACTTCCGCTGATAATTCGCCTCCGGATCTCACGGCTGGTGTCATTGTCTGCGGTCACCAGTGAGCCGAGATAGACAAGGTCTTCGACCATCTCCAGCTCGTCGCCGTCGATCGTGACCTTGTTATTACTGGGCAAGCGGGTTCGATCGGTCTCGGATCCGCAGGCTAGCATGTGCTTTGTTTTGGACGTATTAATCATCAACCCAATCCTTCCTGCTTCGCGTTTCAGTTTGCGGTAGATCTCCTCCACTGCTGCAGATGATCTGCCGACAATATCAATGTTATTGGCGAAGCAGATAAGTTGACTGGATCTGTTGAAAATCGTGCCCCGAATTTCTCTCTGAACTCGACAATTCACCCGAATTCCGCACACAGCACTGCATTCCATCCATCGTCGCCTTGATCAGTCTGATCAGCTTCCCGGAAAAGCCGTTCTCGTCCTTGATTTTCCAAAGCTCGTTACGGTCGATCGTGTCGTATGCGGCTTTGAAATCGATGAATTGATGGTGCGTAGTGACTTGGTGTTCCCGGCATTTTTAGAGGATTTGCCGTAATGTGAATATCTGGTCCGTCGTTGACCGTCCCTCCATGAAGCAGGCCTGATGACTCCCCACGAATCTGTTTGCTTGTGGCGTTATGCGGCGGAGAAGGATTCGGGACAACACTTTGTAGGCGGCATTGAGGACAGTGATCGCTCGGTAGTTCTCACAGTCCAATTTGTCGCCCTTCTGGTAGATGGGGAATATTATCCCCTCCTTCCATTCCTCCGGTAGCTGTTTTATGTCCCAGATCCGGACTATCAACCGGTGTAGGCAATCGGCCAACTTGTCCGGGCCCATTTTGATTAGCTCAGCTGCGATGCCATCCTTCCAAGCCGACTTGTTGCTATTCAGCTTGAGAATGGCTTCCTTAACTTCACTCATCGTTGAGAGTGGTTCCTCTACGTCGTTGGCTACGCCGGCGATGTACCTTCCCCCACCGTCTTGATCTCCTGCATGTGCGCCGTTCAGGTGTTCATCAAAGTGCTGCTTCCACCTGTTGATCACCTCACGATTGTCCGTCAGGATGCCCCCGTCCTTATCCCGGCACATTTAGGCTTGCAGCACGAAGACTTTGCGGGATGCGTTGAGTTTCTGATAGAACTTTCGTGTTTCTAGGGAACAATGCAGCTGCTCCAGCTCCTCGAACTTCTACTCCTCCAGGCGGCGCTTTTTCTCCTGTAAAATTCGGACTCGCTGCCTCTTCCGCTGTCCGCTGGCGCCTCTGTTATGGTATGAGCCTACTTGGTTGAATGATTCAACTGAATCAAAGCAATCGAAAGATTCCTTTTAATTCAACCACGGTAAATGAAAAGTTCATATACCGGTATTTCGATAGCAACTTACAACCTTCTTCAGTGATATCAATCGAAAACGTTCACTGAAGAAGGTAGTAAGTTGCTATCGAAATACTGGTATATGAACTTTTCATTTACCGTGGTTGAATTAAAAGGAATCTTTCGATTGCTTTGATTCAGACGGGTGCCTCTTTGCACTACTGCCGCCCGCGCGGCATTCTCTTTGTCCATCACCCTCCTACACTCCTCGTCGAACCAGTCGTTCCGTCGAGTTCGCTCCACATAACCGATGACGTTCTCCGCAGCACCGTTGATGGCTGTCTCGATGGTATCCCAACAGTTCTTGAGAGGGGCTTCGTCAAGCTCGCCCTCTGCCGGCAGCGCTGCTTCGACCGATTGCGCGTAGTCTGCCGCGACCTCAGGTTGCTTCAGTCGTGCGATATTTAACCGAGGCGGGCGCCTTGATGATGTCCGAGAAGTGCCGGCTGTCGATCAAAACGTGGTCGATATGTGATTGCGTTTGGTACGGTGATCTCTAGGTGTACTTGTGTGGGAGCCTTTTGCTGGAAAAAGGTACTACGTACGTTTGGAGGCGGCGAAATCTATAAGTCTGAGGCCGTTTTCGTTGGTCAGCTGGTGTGCACTGAACCTTCCAATTGTCGGTTTGAATTACTCCTCCTGGCCGGCCTGAGCATTAAAATCCCCGATGATGATCTTGATATCATGTTTTGGCAACAGTCGTATCCACGCTCCAGCTGCGAGTAAAATTCGTCTTTGTCGTCACCGGTACTTCCGAGGTGAGGGCTGTGCACGTTGATGATGCTGATGTTGAAGAACCGGCCCTTGATTATCAACCGGCACATTCGTGAGTTGATCGGCCACCACCCGATCACGCGCTTTTGCATCTTTCTTGGAGCCCTTCCAGCATACCTCCTGCAACGCTACGATGTCGAATTAGCGGCTCTTCAATTCGTTGGAGAGCACGTGGGTACTGCCCACAAAATTTAGAGATCGGCAGTTCCATGTTCCTAGTTTCCAATCGCTATTCCCTTTTCGTCGCGTGGGTCTTTGCCGATTTCCATCCGAAATTTGTTGTTCGCTGTTCGTTGCCTATGTTTTTTTGTAGTCACGGGCTCTTAAGGCCCGCATCTAACCCCACTATCTCGCAGGAGGACTGTCGTGATGTTGCTGTTTTGGATCCCGAACACCACCAGGACGTTGTTGCACTCCGCACGCCGCCCCTGACATGGAGAACAGACGCGTACGAAGCCCTCTAACTCAGTCTACATGCGACGAAAGCTTCCACCCAGGGTTGGGTACCCGATCTCCGCTAAGGTTGCTCGCACCTCAGCTATTTAGCACCACGGGAGGTAGAGAATCGGAGTTGCAGACAAGAGGTGATATGACCACTACCCGAAGGTTGGGTGTATGGGGTCTTGAGTTGCACATTGTCTACCGTTCTCTAGCCTAAGGAAAGCCTAAGGTAATGGTGTGGCAGGCACTTGGCGATTGCGACAGAATATCATATATTATCGGAAGAATACGTTAAATACACTAATGGTTTTTATCTTGATTCATGAAATTTTTCTTATTCTACAAATTAAAAGTTTACACACTTCACTTGTTCTCATGCAATCATCAAATTATTATGTGGTAACTGTTGTCAACTTTACGGGTAGGAGTCATAATCAGAATAAAGGTTAATCAGAAAATGTGGAATTCGAGTAATTTCTCCATTAGTGCCAATTGTCCCGGTTTACTCAATTTCTCCATAAAACATCCACTAAAGTCTGCATCATTTAATATTGGAACACAAACAATTGCGTGTAGTTCAGTCATTTATTAACGAATTCATAATTTGTTTTTCATACAAATGTAGCATTTTCTTTACTCTTTCATAAAAAAAATTAAAAAAATTATTCATTGCTGTTTCGAAGAAATTCTCGTACTTTTCCCGTAATACGGCACATTAGGCGGCGCACACCCTTTTCGTCCACCGTTTTGGCGATTTGATTCCACCAGTTCTTCATTTGAGTCATGTTCCTAACAAGTTTTCCCTTTGCCTTAAGCCTCCGCTTCGTGATTGCCCAGTATTTCTCTATCGGCCGGAACTGGGGGCAGTTTGGAGGGTTGAGGTCCTTCGGTATTACGCTGACCCCGTTCGTTGCGTATCATTCCATAACCGTTTTGCTGTAATGACAGCTTGCGATGTCCGGCCAAAACATTACTGGACGGTCGTGGGCACGAATAAACGGCAGAATCCGTTTCTGTAGGCACTCTTTTTTGTAGACTTCTGATGTCATTGTCTTGTCAGTGAGAAAGACTTTGGTTTTCTGTCCACAACTGCATATCCCCTGCCAAATCATGTACTTGCGGGCGAATTTATCCGCAAACACGAACTTAAATTTTGCAGGTACATCCCCCCGAGCCGTCGCCAAATAAAATTTTTGACCTGGGATTTGCCCAAAGTACGCCTTCACGTAGGTCTCATCGTCCATCAGAATACATCCGTCGAACTTGGTCAGCACTTGGTCGTACGGCTTTCGAGCACGGATTCTGGCCACATTGTTCTGCTTCAGCGTCCGATTTGGCTGTTTGCTGGCTCGGAATGACCTTATTCCTTCCCGGAGACGAATTCGTCGCACCGTACTGTGAGCGGCCTGGAACTTATTGGCCAAATCGCGGTCTGAAAGATTGGGATTCCTCTTGACGGCCTTGATGACTTTCCCACGCAGTTTCCGGTCGACAGTTCCACTCCGACGCTTCGAATGCGGCTTCCGAGCCGTCGTCAATGTTTCCTTGTACTGCTTGATAACACGCCATACGATATTTCTGGGCATTTTAAGCTGTTTAGCTAGCTTCGATGCCGAAAACAATGGATTTTCAAGAAAACTGTGCACAATTTGATCTCTCCGTTCGGCTTCCATGGCGGTTGTTTACAAAATGCTATCGTTTGGTGTTATGACATAAATACATGGTGAAAGGTAATGAATTTCCCGACACGTGGGTGAAAAAAGTTTCCAAATCCGTCCACTAGGAGCGCCACAATGAGCAAAAGAATTTGTTCCAATATTAAATGAAGCAGACTTTACCTCATATTTGAAAAAGTTTAAATTTTCGTCCTGAAACCGCTGATTCACTCAATAAATTCTACAGCCAAGTGTCAAAACCGTCGACTCGTCGCAAAGCGTAAACACTTGATTCAACTTGACACAGTTAAGCTTTTCCTGTTTCCCCAAAGTTAGGGAACTTTATCTTAGAGCTGGGGATTTTTTTTTATTATCTGACGGGTTTGCGCCGGGGGTTTTCAGATTTTCCCTAAAATTGAAAATTTGGTTCATTTTTGCGACTTATAAATACATGTATTTTTTCAGATTTCTAACACTTTTATTTTTTGAGTTAGCTTCGGTTAGAGTTTTTTGTAAATAAAAAATAACCATTTTTCAAAGCTACATAACTCTGTTATTTTTCAAAGGAAATTATAAAAAAGCACATCAAAATGCATTGAAATTTTATCAGCTTTCCAAATAAAATAGTTTAAAAAAAATTAAATAATGACCTTCAACATGAAAAGTTGTAAATAAACTTTAAATGGCGTCTAAAAGAACCGTGTGCACCACCGAATATTTTGAAAAAAATACCATTGTATAGCTCAATTTATAATGCAACTTTCATCTGAAGACACCAAAGTGGGCCATCAACTCCTTGAAGAGTTATGAAAGAAATAATGACAATAAATCTCTTTTTTTGCATCGAAAACAAACAATGGTCGAACAACTGCACTCTCATATGGAGGAAGCGAGCACTTCTAACAACATGGAAACAAAAGAACTTATCAAAGCAGGTAAAAAACACTATTTTTTCATGCTTTGTAGACTGCCCCTACTCGCACAACAGTCCGATATGAATTTTCGTCATTTTAGGTCAACATAGGACTTCAAAATAAAATACTTGAAAAGAGGTTTTGTTCTTGAAATTTCGAAAAAAAAATCAATTTGTGGCTGTCCTATATGAAATATACCCGAATAACAGTCCCATATGTGAAATACCACGGATTTGGTTACTTTTCAATGATTCTTTCGGCGAAATAGTCTTTGATTTATTGCTTTGAATCATTTTAAAAAATTTGACTCACTTGATGTCGAATGATGCACACGAGTTTTCGAAGGCAGGTCTGACTTCCTTAGGAATGACTTCCTGAGCGAAAAACTATCGGATGCAATCAAAAATCGTAAAAAGATTCAACTTACAATGTGGAATTTACGATATTTTTCCAAAAGTAGGTTTCTTTTTCTAAAAATTGCATTTAGAAGTTAAAAAAGGATCAAATTTAAGTCTTAGAAAGTAGCTTGGTGAGAAAAAAATATTGTGTATGGGTATGGGGAAAAAGGTTTTAAATATGGTCGATTAACAGTCCCATAATGAATAAAAATGGTGCTTTCGACCTTACCAATAGCCCTATTTCGAAAATTTCAGGTCTTACGATTTATTATGACAACCTAGAAACGAATTTCGTTTATGTTGAAAGTGGTGGTCACAATTTAAGAGTATATTCAAAAACAGAAAAAGCTGATGTTCTCGCTTGCTTGCTTTTGCATATGGGACTGTTATGAAAGTAGGGGCGGTAGAGTGTTGCAGCTAAACTGACTTAATGTTATATCCAAAAATCTAATAACGTATTCGTTTATACTCAGTTTTGCACCAGGTCACAACCAGTTTTGCGAATTTTGCTGTCATTTTTAGAAGTTTATGCGCTCAATTTTGCATCCGTAATTCTTCAGATTTGATTTAAAATGGACGGTGGAACACTGAAGATTCGCGTGTGAGCGAGTGAGGTAGCAAAACACTGACGACGAATTATTTCGTTCTAGTATGGTAAACCTCAAAACTGGGCGAATGGAGAAAACGAATACGGTAAATGTATCAAATTTTCAATGTCACATTACCTACAATGGGAATGATGCTTTTTACAGCCTGGGCTGGCCATACTGAGGTCTTCGATTATTTCTACATTTGTGCCACTTTCTCATAAGTTTTTGATCAATGGGAAAGGATTTTGGTGGATATAGAGGAGGAGGATATAAAGGAGGATATAAAAACTATGTAAAGCACGTCTATATTTCAATTTTAATCACATTTTTGTGATCCCAAACACAGGGACTGAACCTTCTACTATTGGCATTGATTATGCTTCACAATGATCTTTGATTGAAAAGTTAATAAGTTGTATAGCATATGACCAGGTTGTGAAAGCAACATTCCCATTATTTGTTATATCACATTAACAATACGATACTAGGAATTTTGGTTAAAATTTAAAGTCAGTTATGCTGCAAACACTCTACAAAGCACGAAAAAGTAGTGTTTTTTATCTGCTTTGGTAAATTCTTTTGTTTCCATGTTGTTAGAAGTGCGCACTACCTCCATATGTGAGTGCAGTTGTTCGACCATTGTTTGTTTTCGTCGCAAAAAAGAGATTTGTTGTCATTATTTCTTTCATAACTCTTCAAGGAGTTGATGGCCCACTTTGGTGTCTTCAGATGAAAGTTGCATTATAAATTGAGCTATACAATAGTATTTTTTTTAAAATATTCGGTGGTGCAGACGGTACTTTTAGACGCCATTTAAAGTTTATTTACAACTTTTCATGTTGAAGGTCATTATCTAATTTTTTTAAACTATTTTATTTGGAAAGCTGATAAAATTTCAATGCATTTTGATGTGCTGTTTTATAATTTCCTTTGAAAAATAACAGAGTTATGTAGCTTTGAAAAATGGTTATTTTTTATTTACAAAAAAACTCTAACCGAAGCTAACTCAAAAAATAAAAATGATAGAAATCTGAAAAAATACATGTGTTTTTAAGTCGCAAAAATAAACCAAATTTTCTGGGGAAAATCTGAAGACCCCCGGCGCAAATTGTCAGATAATAAAAAAAAAATCCCCAGCTGTCTCACTATTAGGCTTGAAATGCCCTACTATCAATTTCCACCCCAACTGCAGTCATCATTTATCCGGTTAAGAAAAAGGTGTTGGTGTGTTTAACTTAGTTTCCGCTTTAGAAACAATTAAACATTCAGCTAAACTTCGCTGATGTTTGACGATGCTGTTTACTTCCGTTGGTTTAATTAATTCCTAATTGGTATGAGGTCATGATGAGGTATCTCACTTTCTGTTGGAGTGGTTAAATTGTTAAACAAACAAATTGAGCTATCTTTTCAGATGAAAAATACTTCTGTCAAAGACTGACAGAAATCATCTGAAATATTGGAAATCAATTTTTGTATGACAAATTGCAAAGTCAAAATGGCAATCTATCTGACAGCAAAACCCTCTCTAAGATAAATACTGTATCAATTTATCAGTCACATTTTGACCGTTTAGTTTCCTTGTAAAAAAAGAGGTTATGGGGTAGAAAAAATCAACCCTTTGTTATTTGTTATGACAGTCTAGACAATTGGGACTTGGCTATTCAGAATTTGCATGTGCGTATCGTGTTGTGCATTCCAAACACCGAACGTTTGTTTTTTTCTCTCTTTTTGTAGCCAAATATTAACGCTTTCTATATGGGATGGCAAGGAAAAAAGGGATCAATAAGGTATCCCTCCAGCTGGCGACATTGTCCTTTCGAATAAAATATAAGTAATGGAATGTCTGGTTGTATGAAAACTATTCCCAAATCATCCAGCGGACCGAGAACAAAAAATAAATTCAGCTAACATGGGGATGTTGATGTGAACTGGGGCGAAGGAAAAAAACAAAACTACGGTCAGGCGTCGTCGGTTGCTGCAAATAAAACTCCAATGACGACGGCGCTCCAGAGTTGGTCCCAGTGGAAATTGTTTCACAATCGAATATATTTATTCTCTTTTTGCTTGTTGAATAAATGTCACGATGATGCTAGAGCCAGGGGTTAGGAATGCCTGACAGAACGAAAAAAACACGTTGGTGACCATTACTTTTGACCATGCTTTGCATAAAATGTGACACGTATACATAAACTAAGGATTCACATTTTTGATTCGTGATTTTATATGATTTTTTTTTTTTTTTTTTTTTTTTTTTTTTTTTTTTTTTTTTTTTTTTTTACTTTATTCAAACCAATTTGTAGCTAAGAAGTTTTACAATAAACTGTTGCAGCTACCGTTCAGGAGAAACAGCTGGAAAAGTATCTTATTCTATTTTAAATTTCACACGTTATCAATTCAGTAGTATTCAATATATATGAAAGTGCAAATTATTTAAGAGAATGCAGTTTTAAAAATAACAAATCAAATTTTAAAGCTTAACATTGTGTAGGGAGATCATTAATATCACAAATTTTGATAGGATTTGAGAATTCGTCTTTTTTAACATAAACGTAGTTATTCGAAAACCAAGCGAATTTATAGTTGTTTTCATTTTTAAACTTTCTTGAAGCACTCAATAGACGTTGGTTAGCATTTGTCAAGCGATGATTCATAAAAACCCGTTGATCGATTCCTAGGCCGATATCCAAGCAGTTAACTGGTTTTCCTCGGGCAGCTCTCATGATTTTTTCCTTAGGTGCATCACTGGTAAAACGAACCAAAATAGGCTCAATTCCTTTAGCGTTTGATGACGAAAGACGAGTAACTCCCAAAACTTGCTCAGCATACAAATCAATTTTCAGAAAGTTCATTATGTCACCAATAAGTTTCCCCAAATTTTCATCAGCCAAACGTACCACGTTGCATATCAGTAGGTGACTGTTGAGAGACGATTGTTTAAGCTTATTCACCTCAAAATTAAGCTCCTCAGTGTTCTGGCGTAATTCAGCATTCGTTGACTTAAGAGTATCAATTTCTTGAGTTAATGACAAAACATGTTGATGTTGTTTATTTATTTCCTCTTTCATGTTCTCATATTCACACGAAATAAACTGTTGAGAAGTTTGTATTTCCTCTACTTCACGTTTCAGAGACACAATTGACTCGTTAATTGAACTGGCAACCTTATCAATTCGAGCGTTCGTTGAGTCCATGGCACTCAGGATGTCTCCTTTGATCATATTCCGCAAATCCAATAGTGTGATATCGGACCGACTACCAGCAGTTGTTCCATTGTTTCCCTCAGCTACAGTTGCAGTATCGTTGGTTCGTTGCTTTTTGGTGCTCTTTTCTGGTGATACATTATCTTCGTGCGACTCATCCAGTTTTCTGTTGCGCCTGGTCATCTTCGGAGAATAATTTGTCGCAACAAACGCTTGAGGTGATACACGACTCGGCTAATGTTTACGCTGCTGGGAGGCAATTCCAATAGAGGTGATATTTCACTGATGCGCTCGAAATATATGGATTAAATTACGGCTGACCAATGGCTTGAACAAGCGTACTCCAAGTGATGAGGATTGTACACCAACCGAGAAACAGTTTTCGATCAACACACCGTGAGTAGAATTTGTACTTTCCCTCAATTAGAATAGTTTTTCCAACAACTCGATAAAAACCGACCAGGGAAGATACTTCTTCTTCTTATTTTTATATATTACATATTCGTCTATTTTGAACAATTTCAAAACTCTATGAGATCGTTATCAAAAATTTAAACGTATTGAACGCTGAGGGATATCAAACGGTCTGTTAACTATTTTTTTCAGATAGCATAGTTCAAGCGATACGGTTAATGTAAGGTTTTTTTTCCTGTAGGGGAGAGCCCACTGCGACCAGTAGTTGATCTATTGTGGTGTTTACCCCGCGTTACTATATGCTGTCAGGTTCACCTGCACTATTGATTGGAGTGACAGTTGATAGCTTACTAAGCATTTTATCCCAATCGGGTATGATATCAAAGATGTATGATATAACCTTCTTAGGGCTGATATGCAACCATATGTCTTGTGCGCTTATTAACTTTGCCCCAAGTACACGCTCTCTCCTATTTAGGAGGGCGCAGCAGTTGCATAGAAGATGTTCTGCAGTTTCTTTTTCGAACCCGCAGAACCGACAGTCGTCGTTTTGAATAATGTTTATCCTTTTGAGATGCTGTTTTGTTGGACAATGTCCGGTCAAGAGACCTGTGTAAGTACTTAGTTCGTGCTTACTTAAGTTCAACATGTTTTTTGAGAGTCGTGCGCTTGGTTCAATGAATCTTTTTGCCTGAGTTGCTCCCTCCGCTGTTTTCCAGTTGGAAACAATAGTGGTGCTTTCCCAGTTCTTGAGCTCCATAGTCAAGGCACTTCTCGATACTCCGCAGAAAGGTTCAGGTCCAATCGACAGTCCCTGAGATCCTTCCCTAGCTAGTTGGTCTGCTTCTTCGTTCCCTAGGATACCGCAGTGGCCTGGTACCCAGAATAAAGATACTCTGTTCCTTATGGCCAGGTTTCTTAGTGCAACTATACACTCCCAAACTAGTTTGGAGTAACATGTGAACGAACTTAGTGCTCGGAGAGCAGCCTGGCTGTCAGAGAACATGCAGATACTTGTGTACCTGTATCCCCTTTTCAAGCAGGCTAAAGTACATTCTAGAATTGCTTGAATTTCAGCTTGGAATACTGTTGGCCAGTTTCCCATTGGAATTGAGATCCTGAGTCTAGGTCCGAAAACCCCTGCCCCAGTTCTTTTATCCATTTTTGACCCATCAGTGAAGAATAGGATCGATCTGGGAGGAACCGCAGGTCCACCTGACTCCCACACGTCCCTATCATTGATAGTTACATTGTATGGTATGTCTAGGTTGAAAATGGGCTCCATCCAGTCATCATTTTTCACAATAAGTGAGTTTAATTTTAATTTCTTTAGGATTTTGAGGTGTCCTGTAAGATCTCCTTCATAGAGAGTTTTGTGTTTGGAGAGTCTCAAGGCACTACGTTCCGCCTCTAACTCAATGAATTGATGTAGAGGCAGAATATTTAGTAGTGCATTTAGAGCCTCATTCGGTGTGCTTCGCTTTGCGCCAGTTATAGCTAGCGTTGCTAGTCTTTGGAGCTTCGCTAGTTTTTTCTGGGCCGTAATTTGCATAGTTTTGGTCCACCATACTAAGGAGGCATAAGAGATTTTGGGTCTTATAATAGCTGCAAATATCCAGTAGATAATTTTCGGCCTTAGTCCCCATTTTTTCCCTACTCCTTTGAGGCAGACCCATAGAGCTGTTGTAGCCTTAGCGATTACATGCTCTATCTGTGGGTTCCATGATAGCTTTGAGTCTAGTACTATGCCTAAATATTTCACTTGTGATTCGAGGTTTAACACTTCCCCATCTAATGTTAGAGGTTTTAGTGTAATTTTTCGTCTCCTAGTGAAGGTTATCACAGTAGTTTTGGAAGGGTTTATGTTTAGTCCCTTTTCCCTGGTACGACCCTTCCTGTAAGGTTGCCATATTGCTCGGTTTTATTCGGATTTGCCCAGATATTCAATAAAAAAGAAATTGGGAACAGTCCACACCGGCCCGGTTGTCCGGATTTCATTCAGATAATCTCGGATGTATTCACTTTATTTGGCAAATAAAAAAAAAAAAAAAATTGTGTTGTAATTTTTTTAAATTCATGTAGGGGAGATGAGGGCATAATGAGCACCCAGGGCATAATGAGCACTTCACTTTTCTACGAAAGTACGTATTTTCTTAAATAAATTTTCATGAGGATTTGTTTCGTACTTCCTATAGCATTAATTTTTCACAAAAACAGGAATATCCTTATCACCTTTACAGAGATATTTAAAAAAAAAGGTCTATGTTCTCAAGTAACGATAATATTATAATTTTCGAGCATCACGAAATAAGCTCTTATGATCTTAAAATCACTTTGATCTGTAATGTACGCACTGCAACATGATGTACACATTGTTTCTCAATTTTTACCATCATAAAATTTTTGATTTTACACTTTTATCAATTTTAAAACACGTTTTTACTTAAATTTGTTGACTAGGGGCATATAGAGCACCATATTATCGAGGCATAATGAGCATTTTCTGCCGTAGAATCTAGCAGCAAATTAAAATTGATTTATAGTGCCACACCTTGACTAGTTTTCATCCGACGATTTAGCCTATTGGTAAGGTGTCGGAGAGGTAATCAAAAGACTAGATTTAGATTTCTGTTCGAGGTGATTTTTTCTATTTACATTTCATGATCGATTTTTTTATTGTAACATTATACGGCTAGTAGCATCATTCTCCAAACAAAGCACATAATTAGTGGTATGAATAAGGTTTAGCAATTGCTTCGGCAGCTTTTACTTAGCTCGAAATCAAGCAAAGCAAAAGCCCAAAGCATTTGCTTAGTTTGGTATGAATAAACATTTGCTTAGCGGATGTGTACTAAAGTCTTAGAACATAGCTTTTGCTTCGAAAAATAGAGCTATCCAACCAGCAGAATCTGAAGTTTTCTAAAGTTAAATGAAAGAAGACGATCAGAAAATTTAAAAGTCCGGCTAAAATAGCCATGAAGTCGACGGTGCGGATGGTGGGTGTAAGAACGACCGAAAAGTTGAATACATATTCGAATATAGTCAAACAACAAATGGCCCAACTTAAACATTTATCGTAGCTCTCCCACACGTATTCGGATCGGGATAATCCGGTATATAAAAAATAGGCAATAGGCGCGCATCTTAATTTAATTTTTTTTAATCTTAGAATTATAAAAAGTTCATATAAATATGGAAGTCTGAATTATGTTTTAAATTATTACAATTTTCTTCCAACTTCAAGCCGATTGGCACTTCTTCCACTATAGCCGGAATTTTTAATTTAGAATATTTACTGATTGATTTGTTTAGTTTCATCTTAGACGAATCATTTCATACAACGACAGGAATATGAAAAAAAAGCTGGATTATCACTCCGACTTTTCTTTATCCATGTTGAAAATGCCTTTTTGAATTGTATTGAAGTGTAATATTGCTAATTTAATAAATTTATGACATTGCTAAAGAATTTTTTATTGGAAAAGTCTGCTGCCGAGCATGCTTAGAAAATAAAGCAACTGCTAGGAGATTTGTCGAGCAATTACTTCAAATTTGGGCTTTATTCATACCAAATTAGCTTGTTCTAAAAGTAAAAGCTCCTGACAAAGAAAACAGCTGTCAAAAAAAACTTTATTCATATCAACCGAAGCAATTGTTTAAGCGACTGCTCGACTGCTCGATTTAGTTTAGCAAAAGCTATTGCTAGGTTTTTTTCATACCACCTAATGTATGAGCGTGCGTGAATTGTTTGTATTCTACAAACAGACCTAGATTATTTTGTTATTGCTTTGTTTGATGAATCTACGACTCACCTGACTTCATCGAATTGAATTCGTTGCTAGATTCCCCGGCAGAAAACGCACATCTTGCACTGACTAATGGTGCTCATACTGCCTCAGGGGGGGTTCTCATTATGCCTCTACAGTGGCTGGTTTTCAGCTTTTGGCAAAATTTTTTAAAATGCATTTTTTAACGTTTTCATTTAGTTTTTCATGTTTCAGCCCGTTAGGGAATAGGCTTTTCAAGTGTCTGAACATGAAACAATAATGTATCCTCCATATTATAGCTATTTTCTACGGTTAAATAAGCGTTTTCCTTAAGGTGGCCATTATGCCCCCATCTCCCCTATGCCTACAAAACGAAATTCTTTGAGTTAGTTTTATAGAAATAATCATGAAAGGTTTTTCGGAATGTGTTTTGTAAATTAATGCTAAGACTGCTAGATGAGAAAAAAAAAACAGTTTCGCAAACATGTCAAATGATTGAACATATAATAATTCATTCAAAAATGCACCATCAGTTTGTTGATCTAAGATGACCAGTTCAAATGCCAGCTGTACAAAGTTGTGGATCACCTTTCCTGTGCTACTATGGGAAGGAAAGGGTTTAAACTGTCAAATTAAGCTAGTCAGTGCTTATTCTATGCATTGGTTCAGCTTCCTTAAAATCTACATTTGGACTTATTGATTCAGTTCTAGAAAGTAGAAACACCCCCATAAATAATTAATGCTTATAATTGAGTTTATTGAACCGTCATATAAATGCAAAATAATTGAAAGGAATTCCAATTTTAACGTTCAAAATTCTCATATTATTCCAGTGTTGTTTATATCCCAAGCAAATTATGATTCGCGAAGAGCTGCCGAAAATGTCTCATTTTCGATGAAGTTAAAATAAATTTATTTGAAAGGTTTTCAATGATTCTTCAACAGAGCCATTGCAACTGCCTTAATAAAGATCATAAATCCAATTTTCGAAGCATTCCACAAAATTTCTATAGAAAAATAATTAAACTTGATGCGTAGGTCTCAAAAAAACCGGTAATGAAACCCAATTACTAGATTCCATTTTGTTTTATTTGAAATGAGTGCATTTATTCTATCATAAAGATTCGATATTTTTTTTATGTTTTGAAACGTTTCCACCAAAATAACATCGTGGTTGTTATTCAATGACACCTGTTCAATTACCATAATCTGCTATCGTTGACAGTGTTTTCCTCACTCTCTCCAAGACTTGCAGCGCTTCCACGTTGTATCAACACAAAGTGTCGCCAAGCCAATGTCATATAATGGAGGAATTATCGATAATATCTCATTTAAATGCAAACGATGTTTTGATGATTTCAATTTGCACCGCGTTTTGTGAATGGTATCGAAGGCTAGGAGTAGGAAAAAAAATGAGCACCTACCAATCGCCGCGAGAAAAAAAATGTATTGGGAAAAAATCCTGTTGTACCAATCTCGTCCAATGAGCTCTTAGTAATCTAAAGCAAAATAATCATAATTGGATGATCATTACATCTTTCGTTTGTTATTGTCCCCGACATCATCGGATTCCTCGGGAAGGAGAAATATAAAAAATTACGCCGCTCCGCCTGGTGGGAATTCCTCGTCATCATCGACAGATTCCTTCAATCGTCTGGTAGATACCGCTGAGGGAAGTTTTGAATACATGCCAATCAGACGTCGAACTGAACTGAACTGAACAATCGGTGAAGAAGCGTTGATGCTGCTGGTATGAATTGAACGCAACTCCCACGCCATCCAGAATGCCACGTAGGTACCCATCTAGCAGAATTATTTCGACTGGGAAGTTCTGCGTTAATAATCACGTCTTCGTGCGTCAAGATGCTGGAATAAAAGTTTATTGAATTATAGCTGATTTTGGTGGCGTGGAAATGAAATGGAAATGGAATTAGATGTACTATTGTCGTCGTGTCAATAATTATGCGATTTGTTCACTCATTTCGGTTGAATTGGGTTTCGCTTTTGGTTTTGATCAAGTAATAAGTTCAATAGAAGAAAAAACAACAATCAATAGTGTCCATTAATATCGATGAATGGATTTGAGAAGCACAGTAATTAGAAAGTCGAGGGAAAAGTTCATGTTGAATAAAACCATTAATACCTATATTTCGAGTATTTTAATATCACTAAAATATATTTTGTTATTGGTGATTGTGCTTTCTCATGTTTGTCACGGCCAGATTTTGGGAAGAGGGGCAATTTCCCCGGGCTCCAGGCTCAAGGAGGTCTAAAAGAAAAAAAAAAATGAAAATTTGCCTCTATGAAGTACTACACAAGAAAACCAAAAATAGGAGGTCAAAACTAAAAACTAATAATTTAAATTCAGCAACGAAAATTCAAAGTTACAAAAACACGTTGTATCTAACGCAATCAGTAACAAAATGAAAAACCCGATTTAATACACTTATCAGTGGATTGTAGCCTTTCTAACAGTCTAAAAATTATATTTGGATACACATGACACAAAATAATAAATAAATGATAGATTTATAAATTCTAAGTAATGATTAAAGTATTTCGAACGTAGTATGTAAATGCTAAATGAATTTAAGAAATTAGGATTCAAAATTCTTTATAGGATGAAGGTTTTTTGAAATAATAATAATTTTCACATAAATAATAACATCATTGTAAACTGATTGAAAAATTTGGAATGATTGAATTCTGGGATATCTTGTATGACCCCGTTTCTATGACATTATGATCTTATATCTAGTTTTGGATTTATCACCGCGATTGTTTGTTCTTGGAAATTTTCGACGTTTTTCGGTAGAGGGATGAAAATCCCGAGAAAAAGAAAAAAAAGACGTTTTTCGGCGAGTTTTAATAATAATGGGTTTCATCAAAGGCTGCAGTTTACAATCGAATACGAGGTGAATGATGAAATCAAATTCTTGGATACAATTTTACGCCGAGAAACGAACACGATATCAACGGAGTGGTTCCCCAAAGATGAGAAAGGTAGATATTTAGATTTTAACTCCGTTAGACCTTTTTCACATAAAAAAAAAATACAATAATCGCATTGGTGGACAGAGCAATTAGGCTCACTCACACAAGATACAGGGAAAAAACACTCAAGACAGTTAAAAACATATTAAAAATTGATAACTACCCCTCAAATCTTGTAAGAAATGTAATTAAAGAACGAATACACAAATTATACAATAGCTTAAGCGTGTCCAGTAAGAGTATGAATAATTTTGTAACCATTCCGTACTGTGCTGGTTTGGGAGAAAAATTGTCTAGATACTTAAAACAATTTGATATCAACGTCGCTTTTCAGCCATTAGACAAGGTCAAAAATATGATTTTCACAAAAACCAAGGACAAGATTCCGAAGAACAAAAACATAAATGTTGTTTACGAAATAACATGTGGAGGATGTAGCAAATCATATGTGGGAGAAACGAGCCAGTTTTTAGAAAAAACGTTTTAAGCAATACAAGACAAATGTATCCACAAAACAAATAAGTACAGGTCTAGCACAGCACTGTCTAGAAACTGGGCACATTTTTGATTTTGAAAATACCAAAATATTGGAAAGAGTTACTGGATACAATGCTAGAATAACTGCCGAAACATTTTACATCAAATTGAGAGGTGACGATAATGTCGTTAATAGGCAAAGCGACTCGTTAAATTTTAAGACCGCTTACGACCCTATAATCGCAAAATTGACACAGACACTGACAAACAAATGTAAACGCAAAACAATACAAACTGTCCAAAATCAAATGAGTTCAGACGATGACCAGTCAATTGTAAGTTAAAATTAAAAATTTAGATTTAAAGTTTAATGTTAAAAAGTAAAATATAATTTTAGTGTCCACTGAGGAGGAGCGGATGCCAGAGTAGCTCGAAACGTATGGACAACTGGTAAATCTGTTTTATTATTATTAAAACTCACCGAAAAACGTCGATAGTTTCGAAGAACAAGGAACGATCTTATATTGATGCATTTGAATTTATTTTAAGTCATAAGTCTCAAATTCGATACACTTAAGGGGGGGGGGTAGGGTCTAACGGGTATAAAAAAACACAATTTTCTCGATTTTTTTCTAGAGCTATCGTTTAAACAAATGTATTCAAATTTTTTGCATTATACAAAGCATTGTTGAAAGAACATTTAGTAATTTTTTCGTAGAAAAATATTGAAAAATGAGCCGGTGACGGAGAACTTTCGAGGATGCCTTTTAGAAAACAGGATTTGCGGTGGACACTGTATCTCAGCACAGAATCATCTGAAGTCTAAAAACCAGAGCAAAATATTATTAATAGATGTTTTTCTGGACCCCAACGTTTTTATTTAACTTAAAAATATTTTTATGAAATTTTTGTGGCTGTTTGAAGTAAAAACTACGATTTTTCACTTAAAAATTCGCCATTTTTCACCTGTAAAATATCTCCAAAGTAAAAAAAATCAAAAAAGAAAAACGTTGGGGTCTGGTATTTTATATGTAGAAAATATATTCCAAATTTGAAAAGAATCGGATTAGTAGTTTTCAAATGACGATGTCCACGGACTTTAAAAATGTGCTTTCGAGAAAAACGCGTTTGAAGTTTCTGCTCTTGCTTTCTTGCAGTATCAGATAGCAGGAGATAAATGCCTATAACTTCTACAGTTTTGCTTCAATTGACTTGAAAATTTGACACAACGTTCTTGAAATGGTTTACAATTAGAAAATAAAAAAATAAAAAAATCGATTTTTTGAAAGTGTTAGACCCTACCCCCCCCTTAAAGCGATTGGCAACAATAACTCATCCAAAAACCCAACCCCATATCAAGTAGCGCAAGCGTGTAGGAAGAATAAACGCAAAAAATAAGGAAGGATCCTGAGCGTGTACAAAATGAGTAAACGATATGGAGCGTGCAGGAAAATGAGTAAGCGATACTGAGCGTGTAGGATTGAAGGGAAACGTCAAAATCGTTTCCGGTGCGCAAGTAAAAGTTCGCATACGCGAAAAATCATCACGAGTGAAATTCTGCTGCCCCGGGGAAAAGTCGGGAGAAAAAGAAGGAAGCGTACCAAAAAGCTCCGGAAAGTAAAAGCCAAAACTTGGCAAACACCAGACTTGGTCAGACTGCACCACGTGCATCTTTGCACCCGCCATCCGACAGCAAATTCGGCTCTGTGTCGGCAAAAGGGCAAATTCAGCCGGGAAATTCGGCTTGAGAGGGGTCGAGGCGAGGAAAAGATCGTTAAAAAGGTCGCTCAGGGCGCCTTTTTTCTTTTATCAACTCCCTCATCTCGCTGGTACCGTCGGAGACTTTTCCCAGGGCCGGCAAGCAACCGGTCTACTCATCCAATCGGCTCCAATCTGCGTTCCATCGCCGCACTGCTAGCGAAGAAATCCCGTCGAACTCGGGCCGAAACCATTCGCTCTGCGTCGCCGCACCAGTGGCGCAAGGATTTCGGTGATACCGCTGCCGATCCGGACGGGATTGCATCGCCGCAGCGAGGAGCATCCGAAAGAACCTCCGCCGAAGCAAAGGGCCTCAGCCGCTGCAGCAGGCGAATATCGGGTGGAGTAGCCGCCGAAGCAAAGGGCCTCGACCGCCGTAGCAGGCGATCAATCGGGTGGTGCAGCCACCGAAGCTCCTTGACGCATCTGTGGCGTAACCTCCGCCGAAGCAAAGGTCCTCCGACCGCTACAGCAGGAAATCATCGGGTTGAGCAGCCGCCGAAGCTCCCTGCCTCATCAGTGGCGTAGCATCCGGGGGAACCTCCGCCGAAACGAAGGGCCTCAGATCGCCGCACCAGTGGCGAAGGAGCCCGGGAACGATCGCCAAATCCGCCGGCTATCTATCGCCGATCCGGTGGGAGAATCCCGCCGAATCGGTGCGAAAAGTATTGCATTCCATCGCCGCACTGGCGGCGAAGAAAATCCGGCGAGCCGAGGCGAATAGGTTTGCTTTCCATCGCCGCACCAGTGGCGAACAACGTGAATTCGTTCGCCTTTCGCCGCCGCATCGGTGGCGGACATTCGAAGGAGCAGCCGCCAACAAATTCCAATCGCCGCACCGGTGGCGAAGGTCTAGTGGGTCCGCCGCCAACTCCGAGGCATCCGAGGAGGGAGGAAGCATGTTGCAACCTTGTGAAAACGAGTGAGTACACGCCATTTCGGGGATAATGGGGGGTTGAGTTTTCTAAATGTTGCCCAATACACGCAAAGTTGATCCCAGCTTGATTCCTTTTTTAATTGTGGCACCGACCACGGAAAGCCTCCATTAAAATAGAAGTATCTATAAAATAGAAGAGGTCTAAAAATGAAGAGTATAATTTTTAAAAAAGATGCCTAACTATGTGTTTCAAATAATTCAACCTCTCAAGTAACCCGATCAGGAGAGAAAAGCTAAATTATATCAGGATGAGATATTTTGATACTAATTATTTCCTATCTAAATGAGTTATTATTCAGTACTCGTAGGATGTTAAAATATCTCAAATTATATCAAAAAATCTACGATCATAGCTAAATTATATCAATTTTAGATATGCTCCTTTCAAGATTATATCTCGTTCAGATAGCATAGTTTGATATTGGGCAGAACAAAACCTATCAAAATTATATCTTATCAAGATATGAGTGCTTCTAGAAAAATTACTCTTGGAATGTCAATAAACCATATTATTTGCTTAAACCATGTTCCATTTTTTGTTTTCCAAAAATTGGAACCAATTTTAAGGATCTGTACGGTTTGGGCCGTTGACTTTGATGTCCGTGTTTCAGAAAAAGTTGTACATATATCAAAATAAGATATAATCATTTTATTTTGGGACAACCCGAAACAAATCTTTATTATTGAAAATTATCTCAACCCCATTCAAGCCTGTCAATCAGAATAAGATATAATTCCGATTGGAGAAACTTAAAATTTAAATTTTTCAGTACGTAATTATAACTGAATCAGATGTAAATATTTTGGTGAGATACGTTTGAGTTATTATTTTGATATGCTCTCCTGATCGGGAAAGGAAGCGAATAAATGGAAAAAAATAAGTAAATTTACAACTGCTAGACAAAAATACGATGCTTCAACGTAGATTACAATAATCTATCGAATTAACTATAGATATTAAACATTTTGACAACTTTTAAATGTCAATATTTTCAATTTTGTCATTTTGTCAATTATGCCTATTTTATCATTTTTGTCAATTTTGCCAATTCTATTATTTTGTAAATTTTGTCAATTTTATAAATCTTGTAAATTTTGAAAATTTTGTAAATGTTGTAAATTTTGTAAATTTTGTAAATTTTTTAAATTTTGTAAATTTTGTAAATTTTGTAAATTTTGTAAATTTTGTAAATTGTGTAAATTTTGTAAATTTTGTAAATTTTGTAAATTTTGTAAATTTTGTAAATTTTGTCCATTTTGTCCATTTGGATAGTTTTGTCAATTTTTTGAATTAATTATTTTGTCAGTAAATTTAGCAAATTCAGTCAACTTAGTCCGTTAAATCAATTTCATCAATTGTCTAAATTTGGACAATTTTGCAATTTTGTCAATTCTGTCAATTTCGTAACTTTGTCAATATAGATTTTTTTTTTTCATTTTTGTCGTATAGATAATTAAGCCCAGTTTGTCAATTGTTTCCAATTTTTTAAATTGGGTCTCAATATAGTTATTTTTGTCAATTCGGTCAATTATGTCTATCTAATTTTTCATTTTTCTCATTTATTTTATCGTAATTTGTCAGTATTAAACTTTATAAGAATTACTTTCAAATGAAAGATATAAAATTATAGACAAATAGAATAGTAATTGTAATGATGATGATATTATCCAATTGAAGTGAAAAACGATTATATGTCAGTAAATTCATAGAAAAAGAACATTTGGAACGGCTAGTGGAATTGAATGATGCAAAATCTTATACTCGACAATATTTAAAATATTTATTTTTGATTTTTGTCTTTAACTTGTCAGGATACATGCTACTGCTAGATGAGTTAATCCTAGTATCACATTATTTTTTTCCAATAAGATCCTATTTTCCCTATACCCAGCATGAGAGCAGCAGTGGTATCGCCCTTTTTTCAAAAGGGCGCGCGGCCATATGTTAACAAATCGAATTATCAGCTGGGTGAAAAGAATCCGTTTGAAGACCTACATTTTAAACCTAATTACTTTAAACGCTATTTTCTCGAAACAGCTTTCGCCCTTTACAAAAATGAATCAACATAGAAATCATAGTTTTTAGCATACCTTTCAGCATACCTACTTGTATACTAGTAAGAATGCCCCTGAAAGGTATGCTAAAATTTTGTCATTTCTGTCATTTTTATCATTTTTGTCAATTTTTTTTTTCAATTTTGTTTTTTTTTGCCAATTCCGTATTATCAAGTTTTTCAATTTTCTGTTTCATATATATTGACAATAAGTTTTATCAATTTTGTTTATTCAATTTTGTCAATCTTGTCAATTTGGCCAAAATGGTCAAATATGTTCTGTCAATTTGGTCATTTTTTTCAATTATCTCAATTTTTCAATTATGCCAATTTTTCAATTTTGTCAACTTTGTCAATTTATTTCAATTTTATCAATTAGGTCAAATTGATGAAACAGAAAAAAACTGTCCAAATTGACCATTTTGCCCAAATTGACAAAATTGTCAAAACTTAATAAACAAAATTGACAAAATTGATAAAACATATTGTCAATATTGATGAAACTGAACAGAAACTTAATAAAATGATTATACAAAATTGGCAAAAAAAAAAATCAAAATTGAAAAAAATTGACAAAATTGACAAAAAATGACAGATATGACAAATATGGCAGAAATGACAAAAATGACGAAAATGTAAATCAATAATCATCAAAATGCATTAAAATATTATGTGTGGGCTTGATAACAGTGAAATTGCTGTTTGAATCACGGATCGCTTTTTTTGCAAGCCAAAAATAAATTTTTTTGGTAACTAGCTCAACCCAATTGCCCCTTAAATGTATACCAGTTAGAATGTCCCTGATAGGTATGCTAAAAATTTTGATTTCTATGTTGATTCATTTTTGTAAAGGGCGAAAGCTGTTTCGAGGAAATCGTGTTGAAAGTAATTAGGTTTAAAATGTAGGTCTTCAAACGGTACTTTTTCACCCATCTGACAATTCGATTGTTAACATTTGGCCGCACGCCCTTTTGAAAAAATTGATACCACTGCTGCTCTCATGCTGGGTAGGGAACATAGAATCTTATTGGAAGAAAATAATGGGATACTGGGTATGCCAACGAATGACGCGCAACGTAAGGTCGATTTTTGAAAAGGGCACATTTTTTGCCATATTTGCAAAATTTGTCAGGTTTGTAAAATTTATCAAGTTTGTGAATGTTGAAATTTTTTTTTTTGTATTTTTTATCAATTTTGTCAACTATGCAAGTTTGGTCCAATTTGTAATTTTTGACGATTTTAACAATCATGTCATTTTTGTAATTATAGACTATTTTGAAATTTTTGTAAATTATGTCAGTTTTGTGAATTTGTTTGATTTTTTTCTTTATTGGTTCTGTCAATTTAGCATATTTAGCATATTTTTTTTTATCTATCCAGTTTTGCCAAATTTGTAAATGTTATCATTTATGTCAAGCCATTCAAAATTGGTCAATTTTGGTAAATTTTTGTCAATTTTTACCATATTTGTGAAATTTGTCAGGTTTGTAAAAACTTGATAAAAGTTTGTAAATGTTGTTTATTTTGTAATTTTTGTCAATTTTCTCAATTATGTAAATTTGGTCCACTTTGTAATTCAAGAAAATTTAAACAATTATGTCATTTTTGTTGTAATTGACTATTTTGACATTTTTGTCAATTACCCAGACAACCAGAAGTCGTATTTTCTTTTACAGATTACATCGTATAGAATGTTATTCATACTCATTTTCGTATATCTGCACCTACAATGTGCGGTCCATGCATATTCTTTATCGTATTTAAAAGCATTGCATGATTTTATTTCGACAAGAAGAGAGACTCGTAATTATGTACATATGAACTCGACCTTTGTGTACGACAATTCGCATAAAATCCGTGAAACGACCGATATAGGGTGATCAGCCGTGACTGAGAGATTTTGTCGTGCTATGCATAAAATAATTCGAAATAAAAAACGTATATAACTGCATTGATTCGTAATAATGTGCATGCAATCGTATACCTTTGCAAATTAATTCGCATGTCTGATTTTCGTAAAACGTATTTGCTGGCAATCGTAAAAGAATACAAAAAAAATCAATAAAATCGTTTATGATAATGGGACATCGATGATTGGAATCGTATTAAAGGAGGCTTCAAAATGTTGGTCTATTTTTAGATCATCGATGACGTGTTCTACGATTTAAAAGATTTAAGTTATAGAAATATACGATTTGCTTTTGGTTTAATGTCTTTGAAGCAAATCCCCTGGAATTTTTATATTTCAGATAGCGTCGAGGAACCATCATGAGCTGCAGATCGTATGGTCAGGGGATCAAGTCCAGGTCAGGCAAATAATAAATTTGTACGATACTAACTTGAATTTGGCAGCAAAAAAAGCATTTCTTTGAAATAATCTTATTATTATTATTTTTGGGAATGAATAAACCAATTGGTTTAAAATACAAAAATAATAATAATCTTATTTTTATTCAACTGACGGAAAATGAGAGCCTTGCACTCAAGTCGCAAAAGACGACCAAATAAGTCGTCAAACTTTCCATATTGTTACGAAAAATGTCGTATATTACAACCTCAATCATCTATATGATGATGTAAATTGTCATAGTATATTCCAAAAAGAATCAGGGTAGTCGTAAATGATGCGCATGACAAGTCGTGCAAATCGTAATTTAATACAATCCAAATCAAGAATATGTTTGCTTATGTACCTTATGGCCTCCAAATTGATACGTATATACTGGTTTTGCTACATTATATACGATATGTTTACACGTATATTTGCACGTATATTTGCGTTGCGAATTCGAAATACCCACCAAATGGTTGTCTGGGTATGTCGGTTTTGTAAATTTGTTTTGTAAATCGTCTAGCGCTGGATTGCATCTGAATTCTGAAACTCACTATTAGAACCGATTTTTTTAAATTATGTTTAAAATCAGAAATACTTTAAAGTCCAGGGAATTCAACATCTTGAAATTAACACGTCTGTACAAAAAAAATCACTTTAAACTTTAAAACAGTTGACAAAATTAAATTGGGTGAAACTTTTTGTTGATACATTTTCGTTGGAACAGGTTGGAACGTGAAATTACGCCTATTTAAAATGGGTTTTTTGTTATTCGGGTAGGGCCAACAGATAGCGTCGATTTTTTAAATAGGATTTAATTAGATGTTCCGAAATTTCGTAGGCGTTTTTTTTTTGTTCCGAGCTAACTGATAGTTTCGCCCTTATGAAATGTTACGCTAGGTTTGTTTACATTTGGCGCTTTCGTCCTTTTTCAAACTTACTTCAAAATTATCTGACAGATTCCCGCTTGCGTCGTAGTATCAAAGCCAGCCATCGCTGCAGAAGAACGCGGTGTTGAACCCTACACCCATCGATTGTATATGGCAAGTTCGGGGTTGTACCCCTAAGAAAATCCATATTATCATTATATGGTTTTGGAGCTTTGGCTCCAAAGTTTTTGGAACCGATTCGGTAAATGCAGAACTGGTATAAAAAAGAAATTTTAATACTTGCTAGAATTTTGAACAATTTTCCAACTCCTTTCTCCCGCTCGTTTTGTCGTCATCAAGACATCATGAGTGGGAGTGGAGGTTGTTACTTTTTCCACTATACACAGCGAGCGCGCCCATCGTGTATATGACGTCATGTATAATTTGACGTCATATATACGATAATCTTGATTTTAGTGATTGCTGGTTGTGGCTAGCAAGCCAAATTGACACGTTTTTTGGAGTGATGATTTGATGATAATTTCTATGAAAATTTATTTTTCAAACTATTTTATTTTTTTTTAAATTGAAGAAGAAAAAAAATCATTTTTTTAAGATAAAAATCATTTTTGTTGTACTGTCCAGTTTCGCAAAAATGAGGAAAACAAAGTTTACAAAAATTCACACTAATACACACAAATACACAGACATCGTCTGAACTCGTCGAGCTGATTCGATAGGTACCTATAAAGGTACATCTAAGACCCATAATGAATGATCTCCCAAATCGACCGATAACTATACCTTTCTGAAAATTTATGCAACCAGTTTATTTCATGTATAAAAAGTTCTTTTGAAAAATACAATGAAAAAGAAATTAAACAAAACCCAAAAGCGTTCTTTGGCTACACTAAAAAGCAGATGAAAAATTCAAACTTTCCTACTCAATTGACACTTGATGGAAGCATTGGAAATAATCCACTGGAAATTTCTAACTTATTTGCAACATTTGTTCAAGAAGTGTACACTTCTTTCACTGAGGCTGACCGAGATAGGGAATACTTTTCAGTCATTCCAGATTTAGCGTGTGACATTCAGGTCAATGAAATTGATTACAATAATGTTTCCGAAGGACTTAGAAAACTTGATGCTTCCAAAGGAGCAGGGCCGGATGGACTTCCCCCATGTTTCCTTAAAAACTTGGCGGCCGAATTGATAGAGCCTCTTCTGATTTTTTTAAATATGTCATTAAATTATAGAAAAGTACCCAAATTTTGGAAAAAATCTTTTTTAATTCCGATTTTCAAGTCCGGGAAAAAATCGGATGTACGAAATTATAGAGGAATAGCTATTTTGTCTTGCATCCCAAAACTCTTTGAATCAATAATAAATGAAAAAATTTATCAACAAGTAAAAAATATTATAACGAGTAAACAACATGGTTTCTTCAAAGGACGCTCTACAGCATCAAATCTTCTCGAATTCGTTACATACACGCTCGGCCCTGTTGAACCATTAATGTTTGAAAAATAACCATAATGGCAGTTTTGTGGGTTAAGTCATTTTATGAGTTTTCACTGAAAACTCATAAAATGAGATTTCAAGGAGAACTTGCATTATGGTTATTTTTCAAACATGTTCTCGCATGCGAAAATGGTTGAGAAATAACCGTTTTTAGAACAAAGGGGGTTCAATATTTAAGGAATAAAACGAATGTTTTCTCATTAAATTTAAATCATAGCGCGAAATCTTCTTTTAGAAATGTTATCAAATTTATATGTTTTATTAAGCATGGGAAACATGAAACGTAATATACACAATTGATTCCGATAATACATGTTGAGACGCAATAACAATTAAATTTCGTTCGAAATGGTTTCCATTGCATCGTGGTTCGATCTGAAATTCCCTTTTAGGAGGGATGTTGGCGAAAATGTAAAACGATGTTTTTACTTCAAGTTCAAAATAATCATAGCTCGCTTCGCCCTCGTACTTCCGTTGAAAATTTTCCGGAACAGCTCTTCCCATACTTACATAGCCAGTTCATGGAACAGATCCAGAACTCCAGGACTAATAGAAGCTGGCGTTGTTTGGTTTATATCGAGACGGATTATCTATCTGGAATTTAGAACGGTATTAAATACGACACCAAGAATCATAAACTGACGAATTACCTACCCACCTGATAAGATTAATACTGGATATGGATCCGCCAGTCTATTTTTGTTGGTGGCCCTCTCTACGGCGATCAGTATGCCGACCGGAACCCTGTAGCCAGATCCCTTCTCAATTTGACTTCTGCTGGGCTGTAGGTGATGAAAAGTTCCAGACGTTTTTTGATGAGCCTTGCGGAGCAGCATTTTTCTACAGCTGAGACGGACCTTTTTTTATTGTTCTCGGATATTATTATTTCCAGTTGCCCCCGTTGCTACACCCGATCTGAAAGGGAATTTTTGATCGTCATGTTCAAAATGGATTTCAGGTTATGTTGTCGGCATTCAATTTTCCTTACCTGTGTTCATATTTGTTCCACCGGATCTGAAATGGCCTCTCGGATCTTCTCCTCAATTACTCGATTCTTCAGTTCGAAATCAGCGGGTTGATATTGAGAGAAGGAAGCAATCAAGCCCGAATACTTCGAGCGCTGCAAAAGGTGCAAACACTTCCGAAACGTTTAAAAAAACAACAGCAGAGAAACTTTTTCCCGATTGAATTTAACCGTTTTCTGCGATTTCGATTGGAACTTCAGAAATGGTTAAAATTCAACAATTGAGTATGGTTGAAAAATAACAAATTCAGAAGTTCTTCAAGAAAAACCAAAAAACGGTTCAAAAACAGTCAAAAATGTTTAGAAAAAAATGAGCGTGTACGTTATCGATTCTATGAGCAAAGGCTTTCATGTTGAGGCTACTTATACCGACTTTAGCAAAGCCTTTGATCGCATTGACATACCCCTTCTAATCTTCAAATTAAAAAAAAATTGGCTTTCATCCAAATCTTCTCTCCTGGTTACAATCATATTTAACTGATCGAACGCAAATCGTTCGTTTCCAAAACGAATTATCCAAATCTATAGCTGTGACCTCTGGTGTGCCTCAGGGGTCTCATTCTGCTTTTCATACTGTTCGTTAACGACATTTCCTTTATTCTAAAACGGATTGAATACCTAATATACGCCGACGATATTAAACTATTTCTGAAAATAAAAACAACCGAAGATGTTGAAACATTTCAAAACGAAATCAATGTTTTCTTTGAATGGTGCAACAAAAGTTTACTTCAATTGAATGTTAAAAAATGCAACTCTATATCATTTAGCAGAAAGCAAAGTTACCCCATCATTGAAACAAAATTAGGCAATCAACCAGTACAAAAATGCAAAATTGTAAGGGATCTCGGCGTCATACTGGATTCAAAACTCACGTTTGTAGAACATCAGAACAATATCATCAATAAAGCAAATTGCATGCTAGGATTTGTAAAACGTTTCAGCAAACACTTTCAAGACCCATATACCATAAAATCACTTTATATATCCTATCCCGCATAATTAAAAACAGTTGGGGATATAGTACTAACTATTAACTTAATATATTGGTAGCAGTACCAGTATGAAATATCTTCCAAGTATCATTTCATTATACATGTTCAAAATTTTATTACCTCAATAAATTATGACAGGATCGTATCAGTGACAGTGACAATATGATATATGATTTAGTAAGTATAGTATAATAAGAGAATAAAAATTTGCAACCTTTGAATATTGTCTCTGGACCTTATCCAGGACTCTAACAGTGTACGACAAAGTTTCCTTATAGCTTAAAGATGTCGGAAACACCAATCGAGTGAGCTGCACTAATTGTTTCACTCTGGAGGCTGAAAATAAGAAGCTTAAGGAGCAATTAAAGATCAGTAAGCGGAAGCTGCAGAGGGTGCAGGGGGAAAAATTGTCCTCGGACGAGCACGCACTACGATTGGCGAAAGAACTCCAATTGATGAAGGACAAAAATAAGTTTCCTGAGGTAAAACAATTTCATACATCCTTGCAAACATATTTCTTACATTATTTTTGAATCTATTTTCAGGCTTCTTTTTCCGAGCAAGAAGGAATTCCGATGACCGTAGCAGATTTGGATGAACTGAATGGCCGCGCGACAACAGACAGCATGTTTGCTGGGTTGCTCGCTGTTCGCTTGGTCGGTGCAGATAACCTGATAAAGATGAGCGTAACCGGTCAGGCGTGCCATCGGTACGCCAATATGAAAAAAGAAGACGGAACTCGTTTGTACCCAACCCCAAAAAAACTGGACCCCAACGTGTTGCAGTTTATCTGTAGTAAGTTTGATTACTTTATTAAATTTATGTACCCGGGGGATTAACCGATGCATTTTATGTACCCGGGGGATTAACCGATGCATTCGTGGGTCTAACCTAAAATCCAATAGATAAAGTTCTTACATGTATTCAACCTTTCTATTTTCAGACAAAATCGCAGAACGTACTGCCATCCGTGTTGGTTTACAAAACGTACTTACAATTCGGCAATATCAGAAATAAAAAATAAAAACATCAACATTTTAATTTTTTAATTTAATTTTATTTTTTGTGGGAAAGAATTGGAACTATATTGGTTATGGTACAGGGAAGCTCTTTTTAAAAATATTTTACAATATGCGGAACGTATGATTGAGCGTTATTTTTACTAAAAACTACTATAAGCAAACTATATCCATTGAAGTTGATGAAATCTATGATTTTGTATTCCAACGTAGCTAGAACATTCAGGTAGATTGTTTTGCTCGCCAAAAGTGGATGATATTTTAACCGTATCCAATAATGTAGCATGAAATATTTGTTCGAAAAAATCGCTCTTTTTGAATGGTAAACATGCTTAACAGCCCTTTCCCCATATGGTACTTTAACAGATAATCATAATACAGATTGTTAATATGGTCTGTGTTATTGTACATATACTGTTCACTTTACAATAAACGATAACGTTTAGAGACAATATAGAATATTCTCTATATATTGTAATTGATTATGCGGGATGTTCGTTCGATATTGGAGTATTGTAGCATCATATGGAATCCTTATTCAAATATTCACGAGCAACGTCTCGAATCAGTTCAAAAACAATTTTTGTTATATGCGCTACGTAAAATAAATTGGACCACTTTTCCTCTGCCATCGTATGAATCTCGTTGTAAGTTTATTGATATAGAACCTCTCAGTAAACGCAGAGAATTTTCCCAAATTGCATTTGTAAATGATGTTGTTACACAAAGAATAGAAAGTCCTGAATTACTTTCAAAACTAAATTTTTACGCACCCTCCCGTCCATTAAGAAATAAACATTTGTTCTACATTAAACTTTACGACAAAGACTATGCGAAACATCAACCTATCAATCAAATGATGTACAAATACAATTTACAAAGTGAAATTATAGACGTAGCGATGAACAAAACACAATTAAAAAAGGCATTCAAAAACAACTTCATACAACAACAAAATAGCTTACATTAGTTTTAAGTAGTTTTAAGTATTGTAGTCTACATAGTTTGACTTAATAAATAAATAAATAAATAAAATAAATAAATAAAAATCGTGTTCAATTTTTTTGTCTTTGTATAACAGTAAAAAAAATTCATGCCATGTGTCAAAAGCGCAATACCCTCAAACCGCACTGATTAGATATGTTGATCTATAAGCCATTTCGTCAATCGGCTGTATGCGCATATTACCCAAAATGCGCATTTAGGAAAACTACTCCTTACATACATTGTTTTGGGACCGGAACACTTTCGGACGCGGTTAGAGAACCCGAAAACACTTTTTGATTTGTGAGACTAGCAACCCGATATTGACAGCAGCGAGTGGGCACAACCAGTGTAAAAATAGCAAAGTAAAAATGCCAATGAATTACCAAGACCAATTCTAGTTTAACGGACAGGACACACACTTCATGCAACTTAAAAGACCAATTCACTTTCAATTCTTTATTTATTCACACTATTTTTGGCCTCATGCACCAAGCCAGTTAATACTTCCTGCTATGTTTATTCCGGAAAACTGCTCCTTCAGGCGTTGCGTCCTTTGCTGGTTGTAAATCAGCTGTCCTCTGTTTCCCTGCTGTTCAATCAGCTGTCCTCTGCTTCGTAAAATGTCTATTTATTGTAGAATATCTGCTCCACTGCTTCAGGTATCGGCTTCACTAGCACTTATTGTTCAAAAACTTGCAATGGCGTATACTTTTTTCCACTGATGCACTTAATTGCATCCAAGCCAAGCCAACTTTTATTGTTCGCAATAACAATCACTTCACTTGCATAGAGTTCAACTGCGATGGCGATTTCGTGAACAGAAAATGGTTCACACTTTGCTCCGCCGATCGGCTTTCTTCACTTAACTTAAAGTCCAATTATGTCCCGGAACCACTTTCCGAACGGCCATCCGGCTCGAAGGACCAAATGTTTTGGGACCGGAACACTTTCGGACGCGGTTAGAGAACCCGAAAACACTTTTTGATTAAACTGAATCAAACACTTTATTTTTCGGTACTTATGATTGGGGGTTTATTGCGACGAAGTGTATAGCACGGCGGATTGGTTTGAACTGTTTTGTTCGAATTGTGTTGTACACAAAGTGGCGAAACAGAGAAATGTATATAAACCAAAAGTTCCCTATCATTACAACGAACACATTTTTATATTGTTTAAGTTATTTATTTACATAGTATTCCGTCTCACGACATAACTTGACGAACATAATTCCTAAAATTCACTCGGTTCATAGCAGCCGTTCTCCAATTTCTCGGGCACCCCACGTTCGCCAGATCACGCTCCACTTGGTCTAACCACCTCGCTCGTTGCGCCCCCGCTCGTCTTGTTCCTACCGGATTCGTAGCGAACACCTGTTTTGCAGGACAGTCGTCCGGCATTTTGTTTAAGTGTTGAGTTTGAAAGAGAAAAAGCATAAACTTTATATAAACCTTCTCTTCCGCTCCGCAATGAACAGAGCTTATCTCTCCTGAGAGGTATTTTAGATCTGTTTCGGTTGATCAGCTTTTGACGTATGTCTGTTCTACCTTCTACTTCTTCACTACCACTAATAGCATGATCTTACAAAAACATACGCCGCCCGCCTTGAAATCATATTTCAAAACAACGGTACTTTTTACAACTATCGGTTTTGTGTACTGTGCTAATTTTCTGGGAATATCATAACGGTACTTTTTGGGCCTATCTGTTTTGTTTTGCTCATTACTTCATATACAAGTTTTCTATTGTGTGTTGTGTAATGTAGTTTTTGCTGATACTGTGAACTGGAGCCGCTGGAAATGATCGGTGTTTTCATTTCTCCTTCGGGAAAAGTTGGTTGCTGTGGATGCTGGCCGGTTGCTGCTGAGCTGGAGCTGCTTGGATTGCTGGATATTGCTCGTCATTCCGGGAAAACTTGGTGTTACTGCTGCTGTTGTTGTGGGGAGGAAATCTCCTGGGTGAGTATCAATTTCGTTTCAATTCGGTTGCAATCACGACTGATTTTTCTTTCTTTCGAAGCTGCTGGTGTTGCTGGTGATTTCATTTTGGTAACTGCATGTTTACTGGGTGAAAACTGCCTCGCGATGAACAGTTAACCTGGAAATAAATTTGACCGACTTCTTGTTTGGAATGTCCCTCATTCTGGATTTGTTCGTGTTTGATATGGGAACATTGATGCTGGATTGGATGCTCGCAGTGAAAAACCAGATTGCAGTGATCAGGTGAGTACTACATAACATTTTCGGCCGACGTTCTTTGTAGTAACAGTTGCATTTTCCGCTAACCATAGCCTATGCTGCTGATCACTGATTGGACAAGGATGACTTAATCGATGCGTGACGAGTCTCGTAAACTGCTGGATATTCTAAATTGCTTGCTTCAAATCCGACTGACTGGTGAAAGAAGATTCTCTGAATCCCTGGTGATCGTAGAACAGTCAACGACGGTGGACGATGTGTGATTTAGAAGGTAAATATGAGTCTGCGTACCCAGCAACTCGGTTGGATGTTTCTCTACACTGCGGTTTGTCAATCGTGAATCTGCTGATGCGTCGGATGACCTGGATATGCCCCACTAGTGCCTGGCGATGAAGAGCTACTCAAGAGGTGGGTGATGTTAACTGATAAACGCAAGCTGTTGCATTCCTAGCACACGAGGAGCTGTGCAATGATGATCTTTTCTGCCGACCTAGGTAGCGGAACACGGGCCGAGGAAAGCCAGCAAGTTACTATGATGGATCTGGCGAGATGCTGCTCTCGTCGATTGCAGATTCCCATATCATGTGGTGCAACTGATGAGATGTAGCTGCCGTACTGCTTAAGGTGCTGTGGCACGACCAAAGGATGAGGTGTGGACCCCGACATGGATTTGCTCGACGGTATTTCTCTGGGTGTCGGTGCTCCAAGACTGCCCTGTGATTCCGTGGGTGTTGCGTCGAATCTCAATCGTTCGATGGTGGGATACCTGGATGCAGAGGGAAGTGCTTAGCATGATGGTAATTGTTTAAATAAATCAGGACTTCCCTGGATGCGGAGGCAAAGTGCCTCCGCCCACGCTCATAAGAACGTCTGATGATTTTTGGTGAACCGATGACATTCTCTTAACTTCTTCGGGGCTCTTTTTGGGTGAAGCAAGGTAGTACAAAACTTCTTCTGAGGGAGGACCATTTTTCATGCTTCTGACGGTGAATCATCAAACGGCATGTTGTTCGGGTGAAATTATGTTTCAAACTATACGACTTTTCAAAGGTATATGATTCTTCAAGCGATACGAATGCCTTCTTGATTAGGTTAGAGTTCTTCAAAAGATTTGGCGGAGAAGTTTCAACGATATGCAAGGTTTCTTCAAGCGATTCAGTAAATTAAACGGTCAAGTGAAACTTCAAAAATAAGATTCGGAGTGATTATGTGGACTTAACTTAAACATGTGAGATTGAATCAAATTTTGCTTCACTTCAATATTGTCTGATTACTTAACAATGGTAGGGTTCTTAAACTGCTTGCAACTCAACTTGCATATTTTTTCCATTCAACAATTTGAGGACAAGGAAGGCAAAATGACTTGGTTCTTCTGTGAGCATTTCAGTGACGAGAATTCTGACTCAATCATACACAAAATCTTTTTGAATGACATTCAACTGAATTAATTCCCTCTGACTTATCATATCTGACGCAAACTGACTCATTATTGGGTAGGGTACTGACAAATCGTTCTTCTTCATTTCTGACTGTGGGTTCTTCAATTCAGTCTGTGGTCTCAACGTGACATGTTTCCAGCTCCTATAGCCATGTGAGCTGCTTCTGTAGGTGCTTGACGAACAGACTGGAGTATGGGAAATTTTTTGCGGAGATTCGACCACTCGACCTGACACAATCCAACCAAAAACAGAGTTGTGAAGCGTGGGACCATTCTTCGTGACTTTTCTTCGTTCATTCTTCAACAAATCCAAGTAATATTCGGCACCAATGACGACATCGACCCGCTTTGATTCGTGAAAGTTAGGATCAGCCAGCAAAGAGGAATCTGGAATCGACATGGGCGGAGGATGAAACGATGACGAAGGTAGCTGCAGCGTGAGTTTGGGCAACACAAAGAACTGCATAGTTTCTCGGATACCAGATATTTTTGGCGAACGTGAACAGACTTCAGCACGTATGGTTTTCGTTGACACTGACTCAGACGACCCAATACCCTGGACTGACCAAAACGTTGGTGTTTCTTCGAGCTTCAGCTTTCTCGAAAACTCTTTAGTCATTAGACAATGTTGCGAGCAAGAGTCCAGCAGGGCTCTAGCAATCAGAGCGTTACCGTAGCGGTCTTTGATCTTGACAAGAGCGGTAGGGAGCAGAGTATTTGATGCAGGCTTAACAGATAGTGCTACGTAGCTTTGGCTTGTGCTTGGCATAGGTGAATTGATTTGTGTGGCTGTGTTTGGTGAATTGTGTGTTGCATGTTGTGCTTGAGTGTGTGTTTCCGTAACTATTGGCATGGTTTGTTGTCTTTGCTGTTGAAAGGCTTGCTGTGGATAAACATGGGTGCTTTCTTGAATAGGTTGTGCATTTGACAGTTGACTGAGTCTCGGATTCGACGGATTTGGAACGGAGGATCGCGTAGCATGCAACATAGTGTGATGCTTTTGTTGACACAACCGACAACTGCTACGAGTGCAGTTCGTCGCAAAATGACCAGGCTGCAGGCAATTTCTACAGACTCGACTTCGATTGGCGGCTTCAACACGTTCTGATATCTTCAATCGAAGGAATCTCTGGCAGTGAAACGGTGAGTGCCACGGTTCACTACAAAATGGACACTGGTTTGAGGACTTAAATGTCGTGTAGCTCGCTGATTGGGCTCTTGGCTGACGATGATCTGCGACATTGAATTGGGGTTCTTTGGCGGGAGCAACTGACTGCAGGACGGAACAGTAGCTGCGCAGAAACTTCCTCATGTCCTCGTATTTGGGTACTTCTTTGCAGTTGTGTTGTGTTTCCCAGCTTCTTAAGGTGACAGAGTCCAGTCGCGAGTAGAGCATGTGTGCCAGAATTGTGCTCCAACCACCAGTGTCCTCGCCGACCTTCTGCAGCATCATCAAGTTCTTCTCGAACTCACTTATGAGATTGTTGATGCTCTCATACCCTTCTTTTCTGATCGGTTCGAGTGAAAATAGTGCGTCTAGGTACGCCTTCACTATCAGCTTCTTGTTCTCATAGCGCTCTGTTAGAATCTCCCAGGCGACAGTGTAGTTGACGTCTGAGAGTTCGATAGAGAGAACTTCTTCGAGTGCCTCGCCGCTTAATGATGACCTGAGGTATGAGAACTTCTCCATGGGTGCGAGTTGACCGTTGTTGTGGATCAAACTTTGAAAACTGTCGCGGAATGAAATCCATTCGCGAAGTTTTCCACTAAAACTGGGCAATCGGATTTCTGGCAGCTTAACTCTTGACCCCATGGAGGCATGGCCTTGACTGTGTGAAGAGTCATCTACGTTCGGAGCTCGCTCGGGTTTGTTTTGAAGTTTCGACAGGGCACCCTTCAACTGGAAGAAACGGTCTTCAAAACTCAGCAGCAGCCTGTCGTTTTCTTCCTCACGTTGTGCTTCAGCTTCATCTTTGGCGTCACCGTAGAGCTCCTTGGCCTTCTTCTCTTCACTCTCATAAAAGATCAGCTCGATTTTACTGCGCACTTCATGAAACTCATCAAACACAGGCTCCAAGGCTCCGAGCCTTGAAGCAATCTGACACTCATCACGTTCTGGTTCGTAGTTCTGAATAAATCGTTCGGCACTGTCCATAAGAAGCACTATTTGCCGTTCTCTTTTCTGTAACAACTTCAACTGAACATTTTTCGCCATTCTGACCGGAAACTTTGTCCACTTCTAACTTAAATTCAAACACTCTGACCTTTCAGAGCTGAAAAAGCAGCGATTCAACCCAAGTGTGGGCAAATGTAGAAAATAGTTTCCAATTTCCAAAATATCTGACAAACTTGGACCAAATTTGCCCAAAACTGACGAAATTCTGACACAAAAACTGACGGAGGCGTAATAACTGTTGAAGTTCAGGAATTGATTCTTAAATTCTGACAAAATATCGAACGATTTTCAATTTCTGACGAATTCAAACTTGTACCTTCAGACAAGTTCTTAAACTGACGCTTTCTTTTCTGACTCAATTTCTAACAAGTTTCAGACCAAATTTCACTGACTTAATTTCTGACAATATTTCGGGCGAAATTTCCGACAATATTCAGACAAGATTTCTGACAAAAACTTAAATTTTGACTCAGATCCAATTCTGACATGTTTCAAACAAGATTCCAACAATATTCACTTAAGAATTCCGACACAAACTGATTCAGACTTAATTCTGATAAGATCTCCGACTCAAACTTTATTTCTGACCATTCAGACTTAATTCTGACAGTTTCTGACTCAAACTTAAATTTTTCAACAAACTTGTATTTTCCGACAAACTCAAACACCTTGGACCCAATCCGTCCAGTACTGAATAATTCTGACCAATAACTGACTTGCACCGTCTGTGCTTCTGACTTGCACCTTAATGTGCTCTGACATGCACCTTAAATATGTGCTTCTGACTAAGGGTATGCACTTAAATTTGATCAACTCAACGTTCCATCCGATCGCGACGCGAATTTGTGAGACTAGCAACCCGATATTGACAGCAGCGAGTGGGCACAACCAGTGTAAAAATAGCAAAGTAAAAATGCCAATGAATTACCAAGACCAATTCTAGTTTAACGGACAGGGCACACACTTCATGCAACTTAAAAGACCAATTCACTTTCAATTCTTTATTTATTCACACTATTATTGGCCTCATGCACCAAGCCAGTTAATACTTCCTGCTATGTTTATTCCGGAAAACTGCTCCTTCAGGCGTTGCGTCCTTTGCTGGTTGTAAATCAGCTGTCCTCTGTTTCCCTGCTGTTCAATCAGCTGTCCTCTGCTTCGTAAAATGTCTATTTATTGTAGAATATCTGCTCCACTGCTTCAGGTATCGGCTTCACTAGCACTTATTGTTCAAAAACTTGCAATGGCGTATACTTTTTTCCACTGATGCACTTAATTGCATCCAAGCCAAGCCAACTTTTATTGTTCGCAATAACAATCACTTCACTTGCATAGAGTTCAACTGCGATGGCGATTTCGTGAACAGAAAATGGTTCACACTTTGCTCCGCCGATCGGCTTTCTTCACTTAACTTAAAGTCCAATTATGTCCCGGAACCACTTTCCGAACGGCCATCCGGCTCGAAGGACCAAATGTTTTGGGACCGGAACACTTTCGGACGCGGTTAGAGAACCCGAAAACACTTTTTGATTAAACTGAATCAAACACTTTATTTTTCGGTACTTATGATTGGGGTTTATTGCGACGAAGTGTATAGCACGGCGGATTGGTTTGAACTGTTTTGTTCGAATTGTGTTGTACACAAAGTGGCGAAACAGAGAAATGTATATAAACCAAAAGTTCCCTATCATTACAACGAACACATTTTTATATTGTTTAAGTGTTGAGTTTGAAAGAGAAAAAGCATAAACTTTATATAAACCTTCTCTTCCGCTCCGCAATGAACAGAGCTTATCTCTCCTGAGAGGTATTTTAGATCTGTTTCGGTTGATCAGCTTTTGACGTATGTCTGTTCTACCTTCTACTTCTTCACTACCACTAATAGCATGATCTTACCAAAACATACATGTTTTCGACTTCTGGCTAAAGCGATAAGAACTATACGAATTGGACGATATTCGACACCTTATTCATACATACTGAAACAATGCAAAAGTGCACAAGTTTATGCTCTCAACGCATACGAACCATTGCCAGCTACAATATTTGCTGCTTCTCTCGTTGGACATTTTTTTTTTTAAATCCATCAAACATTGCGGACTTTTTATCATATCCGATTTGAAACCATTTGAACCGACTTCAAGTAACCATTTTTGCGACCTTTTACTTATTCTGTAGGAATTGCAATTCACAGTAACGTTATTAACGATTTTAGTTATCATTTCTTATGCGATGTTATATTTGCTGCGAGCTATCTCGTAGGGTAAGAACTTTTCAGCACGAGTCTTGAATTTATCCAACGTGGCTTGCCGAGTTGGATAATAACGCCGAGTGCTGAAAAATCGAATTTTGCAACGAGTAGCGTACACATACACAATTTCATGCCAAATTGAAAAATTTCCTCGAAAATTTATTATTCAACATCAAGATCTCTGAGGCTACCGAAATGATAATTTTTCGTATAAAAAAGGTCTATTCCTAGTTTTCTCATGATTTTAAGCTTTTCTTAGCTGTAACTTTTGACAAGTGATTGTCAAACAGTTGCCGTTAGTATGGATTGTTAGATTAAATATGTTTTATTAATTTTAATTATACGGCGCTTTTAGTACACCCCGTCAAAAGGCGGGGATCTGCATAAATCTCTAGCTTACGTTAATTTTGGTTAAGATCAACTGAAGATAATCGTTTTGAGAACAAACGTTAACCGTATAAACGTTTACCATCATCATCCCCGAATAAAACATGTGTTTCCATTTTCTAGGAATGAATTTACCATATTAGTTCGATTTTTTCTTACCAGAACTGATGTTATTACGATAAGATAAAGTTTTTCCTGCCAACATTTTTACAATATCAGAAGAACACGTTTTCCATTGTAGCAACTTTTCCATTACACTACAAGGTGTAGGTACTAGCTCCTAGAAAACAACCTTTTTATCCACTCCTATTTTAAACCAGCTCAGATATGTAACGAAAAAAAAAAACGAAAAATTCGTTTGTTCAATAAAAAGCATTCTGCTTCCTTCCCAATAGCTCTACTCTTTCATCAGGCAGGATCCAATCCTTGGTCGGATGCAGCCGATGCACGCCTCTTCGCTCCGCACATTCACGTTTTCCAATCGTCACACGCACATTACCGTCAATCAGAGGCTTCCTTGCGATGTTCACCTTACTGCGACGAAGGAAACTAGACCGACTGTGATTTGAAATAGTGAGAAAAATTCCAATTTATTGATAATTTGATGAACATAAACGATTCAAGATTGCGAAAATAATAATCGAAATTTTCGCTCTTCGGACTCTTTAAATCGTGAAACAACTTTCAAACATTTTTGTTGATTTAACAAATGTATCTTTTTTTTGTTGAAGTCAATCTAGCAGGACCCTTGCTCAATTCGTTGCAATGTGTTCCGGTACGATGAACACATTCGTTCTCGTTCTCGTTATTCGTGGATTGGATTTTCATCGGAAGCCAGCAGAATCACTCAAAGGATTACCGGGGAATTTATTCCGTGGCCTTTAATCGAACCCAATCCAAGGCTAGCGTTGGCAAATACACGATTTGCTGCAACACGTTTCAACAATTCTACCAAAGAGGATGCCGAACTTCCAAGAAGAAGGTACATACCTATACCAAAGATGTTCTGTCGATTAATGCCATGAGAAACTACTGTCTGGCAAGAAATGAACCATGTCGAATGTGTGTTTTATTGGAAGGATTTTTTTCTTGTTATTTTACGATGCCATTCCGTAAACGAGTGGAAGCAAATTGAAACCATGCTCCTTAAATCGAAAACTCCCTCCCTACTTACAATTTTTTCGTATAAATTTGACCAAAAATTCGAAGAGTATTAGAAAAATAAATAAAAGTACAAAATTTCAATTGTATCAATAATTTTTTTTTTTGAACAATAAGGGCAGTTTTCATCAAAACACAACTGTAAGGCTCACTTTTGTTCTCTTAAAATCAATAAATTTTCCTCAAGTGATACCATCAAGTGTCAAAAGCGGCGGCGGCTTGGAAAGGTGTGAGTCATCTTGACTCAACTTGACACAGTTAAGCATTTCCTGCTTCCTCAAAGTTAGCGAAATTATCTGAGAGTTGTCTCATCACCCTTCTTCCTCAGATTTGAATAAATGGCTGCCTGCTTCCATCCAACCACAACTTTAGCCATCCCGATAGTTAGGCAAAGTGAAAGGTGTTCGTGTGTTCAAATTAGTTTCCGCTTTACCTAGTCCTTCCTAACAATTGAACAATCTGTTTAACTTCGCTGATGTTTGACGATTTCGCTTGATTCCGTAAATGTATGTAGGTAATTGACTCAAAATTGGTGAGAGGAAATGCTGGAGTATTTGTTGAAGTTAGGTATGCTTCAACCTCTATGAGAATACGTTATTTTAGCAAATAAGTAAAAACTAGTAAACACACATCAAACGTTATAAAAAACATTGTTGCTAGAAACCATCTACAAAGGATTAAGATTCCTGGTTATAAAACATATTCGCAATGGATGTCGACTTCTGCTGAAAACGACATGAGGTTCCGCTTGTGAAGAAGAGCTTCCACCTGTAGAGGGTTTTTTAGAAAAAAATATTTAAAAAAAGACAGTACTTATACAATTTTCATGGGACATTAATACAATTTTGTTCACATGGGTTTTGACAAACCGAGATAATTTGTTCTACAGTCTGACCTTACCCACTTGTTAAAAAAGAATGAGAGCTCCCATAGTAAATCAATAAGAAAACTGTCTGTCAAAACTTGGACACAAAAACTGTCGAAACATAGAAAAATCAATTTGTTTAAATTTTAATCGAGGACGTGTAAAAAGATGTTTTAACATAACCAAGAGCTGAAAGCCCCTTCCATCTTTAAAATGCCTCCATTCCACTGCATCAGTGAAAATCCAAATGGTTACACAGTCAAGTTTCGATATCAAGATCGTCCAGTGCACGACCAGATCTTTTCAACTTTGAAAATAAGAAGGAGCCTCCAATACTTGATCCAAGTTTAATATTATAAAACTCAAACAATTTTCAACTGATTTTCATTATTTTGTTTTTTAAAGACGTAGGTATTTTAAAATAACCAGGTGACATACCACTGACATTTTCATAAAATTTGTTATAATAGTCTATCCTATTTTGGAACGAGAAATTTAGTTCTAAATGTTGAATTTTAACCCTTCGTTTCATAAAGTAACAAATTTGCAACAATTAATTAAAGCTGATGTAACTTTTACAGAAAACCAAATATTCAACTTTTTTCTTCAGGGCAATAATATTTCTAACTTCAAGATTACGTTGAATTAAAAAAATGACTTTCTGCGTATACATATAGAAACTAGACCAATTTGAATCTGAAAAATATGAAATATTTAAAAAGGCTTATTTTTCAGAGTTTTGACCTAGTCCAATTCACACTGCGAAAAAAAATTTTGTCTGAAAAAAATATTTCCGCCTTTTCAGTAATGCAATTAACACAATTGAATACAATTTGAAGATTTTTTTGATTTTTTGTCTTATATAACAGCCTTTAATTAATTGTTGCAAATTTGCAACATCATGCAACGGTAGCACCTTTAGTTAGGTCTATGGACTACAAAGTGTGCTTTCTAATGTTTCATCGTTTAAACAGTATATATGTTTCCTGATGAAAGTATTATTACTTTTAATGTTACCGTCAACTGGGGCAACATGCAACAATTTTCAACTTCAATGGCTTCTAAAAAACTTATGTTCACAGTTAATCGTATCCTTAATGCATCAAAAGTTTCAAGGATGCTGGGGCATCAAATTGGCGTAGTTAAAAAAATTATTGGTTTCCTCAGTTATTTTTAATTTTCTAAAAACATGCGATTTTCACACTTCTTAGAAAATGGGGTAACTTGCAACAAACTTTGTTTTTAATGAAAAATCTTATGAACACGCACAAAAATTCATAGTTTTTAATATATTTGCGATGCCTTAAAGACCATTACGCATGACAACACCAATTGCAGTAGTTTTTGGGTATGTAAAAACAAATTTTCACATTTTTTCTGAAAATAAGGATGCTGCATACATTTAGGGGTTAAATAATACTACGAAAAATTCTACAAGCTGAAATCATAAAAATAAATGTTTGGATGAATGAAATTTAAATGTTTACAAACGCGTGATGCAAAACATTCATATTCCAGCACATGGAAACGAGATTTACAAGGTATTTCTTTAATTTGCATTTTGTCGCATTTAACCCCAGACACCTAACTGAATTTTAAAAATATTCATTTAAAAAAATTGGGTGATTGTTCGAAAAATATTTTTACACCAACGATGTTGGTATAACATGAGGAAACCTGTAAAAAGTTTGTAGGTAATTTTATCAAGCCGATCCGTCATACTGGGTAAAGTTTTTTTCGGCATCAAAAAATGTTAAAATTTGTACATTTATTGCTCGATTTTTCAAATCTATATATATAAAAATGAATGTTTGTCTGTCTGTCTGTTCCCTATAGACTCGGAAACTACTGAACCGATCATCGTCAAAACTGGCATCTGAGGGTTTTTGAGGCCGGGGATGGTTTCTGTAATAGTCAAAACTCCATCCGACTTAAGGAAGGAGAGGCTTCCATACAAAATTTGTAGTTTTTCGAAACATATTAAAGTCATGACATCCATTTTCTTGAGATTTTTTTTCCTTTGGGCGGTTTGTTTTTCGTCTCTATGGTCGAGGCGTCGTGAGCCAACGTCGCTAAAGGAAAGTAACCCAGGCAAAGCATACTGATCAGTAGGAATATTTTGGCGCGTATTTTTCAACCTGGGGTTTGTTTTTCGTCTCCATGGGCGAGCAAACGTCGTCGAAAGAGGATAGTAACCAAAGCACACTGTTCATTGATTGCTGGAAAATTTAACAATAAGGCGCCTGTTTCTCAAACACGTGGGGCGATATGCAACCTAGATGTGTTTTTTTCTTGCTTATTTGATTTGTACACAGCACGTGGTAATAAATGACGCCTAGATGCGACACGGATTGGTATTTTATCAATCGAATCCAAACCAATTGAAAGATTTGCAAAAATTCTTCCGTATTTAGTTCGTGTTAATGTAGGTAGCATTCGACTTTTCATTCAAGGAACATTATAACATGTTCAAACGTTCAACTTTTTCTGTTAAAAAAATTAAAAATTATGTTTTCTTCTAGAAATTGTTACTTCGGCCCAAATACACAACTGAAACGAATTAAGAAATGAAAATGGGAGCTTTTTATTTTAAATAATTCTGAAAAACCATCGTACTTTTTGCTTACATACCAATTCAAGTACGTACTTAACATGAAAAGTGTTTTTGTGTTACATGGCTGCATAAAAGAGACTTTTGATCCGCTTCGTTTTTGAAAAGCGAGACTTTAGAACTGATATTCAACTGGACGCAAAATTTTTAAGAGAAACTTTTAGTTTACCCTTTAAAGTGTTAAAAACAATATTCCCTTCTGTTAACTTACACGGTGGGGCAAGGGCAAACGTCGAACTTTTAAGAAATTCATCTTCAAAATGATTCAATGTGTTGGAAGACCAGAAATGGTGCTTCGAATGTTGAAACTGAAGCGGATATTTAAAATTCTTAAATGTCTTTGTAAATGAAGGTCATTTGCTTTGAACAGTATTCGTTAGAAAAGGAGTAACAAACATAAATTTATACTGAAGGAATACTGTAGATATATCGGTGAAACTTGATAAAACAAACAAACAGAAATACGTATTAAATCCATTTTAAAGCTATAACTCCAACGCATCTGAAAATAAGCTTTGCATTGACACTCGCTCCAATATACGGGACAAATGTAAACTTAGAAATTTGTTTTTGCCAACATTTTTAAATATTTGAATTTCAAAGCGAATATTAAAAACACTGAGAATTTATTATTGATGCAACTGATATTTTTTAAAATATTTATATTTTTTGCTTGAATAAATTTATAAAAAAAAAATTTGCACTGCATAAAATCGATAATTTTTTGAAACCATGACAAGTGTTGTTTGGGAAAACTTCAAGTTGTAATATCTCATGTCCACGAGTTTGGCATATTGCGAAATATTTTTTTAACATAATTTTGGCGAAAAAAGGAGAGATATACTACAAACTGCTTCGAAGGGCGAGGATGGTGTAAAAAACTCTTTGGAAATGGTGTTTAAAAAAAATAGATTGAATCGTTTTTTTTTTTCAAATTTCTATAGCTCATTTTTTCAGCTTCAAAAATACACCATCTAAAGCTAATCAGAAGCTGGAAGTGCTCATAATTCAGAATATTGGGAATATACTCAAAGCACTGTCCCGATTCACGCTTTTGATCGGTTTTCAAAATTCTATCTCCATAAAGTACAATATGCAATAAAGTCCAAAATGCGGTTCTTTTTTTTCAATTAGAAATTTATTCAAAATCGAGCCGGGTAGATCAGCCTACCTTCTTCAAGCAGTATGGGAAAGATTTGGAAAAGATGGGGGAGCTCCTATGTAAGTTTAAGATAAAGAGCTTTTCAAAGAAGGGACCATATTTTATAAGAGGGTATTTTGGGTACGGATATTTGGCATAACTCAAAAATAGATGAGACAAATGTTTTTATGCAAATTTGTAACATTCCACTTTGGGGAAAAAGATGGAAAATCCATAAATTTTGACATTATTTAAGTGATTATGAAGCCTTAAAAACAGAGTACGAATTTCAGATCTTGAAAATCAAATTTGGAGATCAAGTTTTAGTAAATAATATATACCATCTATGAATTGCAATTCGGAACTCCAGCTGCAGCTCTGATTTCAAAATTGTTGGTACTGAACTATGATGAGGTTTGATTTAAAAAAAAATTCTAACAGAAATCTAAATTTGAATATTTTTTTTACAAATTACATTTATTTTTGGAAGGTGTAGCAAAGCACACAGGGTCAGCTAGTTTTACATAAAAATAAAAAACTTAAGACAACTAGCTTAAGATGCGAGAAATTATGTCATCATCATTTTGTTATCATTAAAAGAAAACTTTATTACAATACAATAAATTTAAAATTGATTCAATGTAGGTTTATATAAATGTTTCATCGAACCCCGCTGTTGCATGATGCCCCGTTTGACGGTATATTATCATGTTGTCGAGATATTTTTGAAATAATGCAGATGAATAAGCCTCTAACTGAACAAAATGGCTGACAACTGTAAAAATATTGGGGAAAACCAAGAACAAATTCTTTTGGCTAGATCATGAACCATGCGTCGCATTTAGCACAAATTTGTGACTTTTGAGTAGTTAAAGTGTTTATATTGATAATTTAGCATCTTTAATTTTTCAAATGCAACCAACATTGTTTTTTAAATAATTCTATGATCCCCGGAAAAGATTGTATTTGTTCGTAGAAAATATTTTCAAATTTTTAGAAAATAATAATTAACATTTTTTTCTGCTCACTACTTAATAATGTTATACCCTAGTTTGAAACATTAGTCCCATAATGTTTCTTAAATACTTTTTTATCGTTTGTATGGTATTTATGATAACAGTTTAATGTTTTCAGTACGAATTTAATCATCATGGAGAGACGAAAATAACAGTTCCATTTAAGTCCTACTTATAATTCTGTTTACTCTTCCAAACGCGTACCATATTCAATAAATGTTATACGGGTAAAACCATTTTTAATGTATTTTATCCATCGGGTTTTTTTTATAATTAAGGAATAATAAAAATATTTTTTTTGTTTTTTATTGTAGGTGTTTGAAGAAAAAACGCAATTTGTTTCTTCAACAATTTGTATTTCCTGATTTTCAAGTTACTTGATTCTTTGAATCTAAATATACCATGCATAAAAATCATTTTTTCATCACAATTTTTAAGGTTTCATAATTCAAACATTGTTGTCAGCCGAGAATGAGCTTGTTTCTAGATTGCTGTATAATGCGCTAAAAAACTATGAGCACGAAGAATACCATTAAACTTTTCACAAAAATGAAGTTACTGAAAAAGAACTGAATACAAGTCCAAAGCTTGAATTTAATTGTCAAAATATAGATTTTGACAAGGTTATTTTTTCAAAAAAGTTGTATTGGAAAGACGTTTCAGCTTTCCATATGGGACCTTCAAGCAAACGTAATGAATATTATCGCATAACTACCCCCCCCCCCCCCCCAGCTCTCAAAATAATACTGTGCCTAGGAGGTCTAGCCGCTAGCGAATACGCTGGCGTGAGTCTGGTTTTGGTATGCTAGGCGTAATGGGTTCGATTACGGGTATCGGCAGGAAACTTTTAGGTCCAAATCACATAAATAGTCAACAGGTAAGATGTGCTTCCTTGAAATTCTCATACATAAGAATGTTCAATCAGTTTTCCAGGTCAGCTAAATATACACGGATATCGGAATTCATATAGTAAACTAGCCCACCTGATTCACTTGTTCTTCCAAAACATACTTTCATCAACATAAGTAATACATTTACTCGATAACAGATCAAACGAAGCCATTTGGTTCGGATATAGTGTAAGCTAAATTGGAAATTTGTCGAACTAATTGATCTAAATAATGCATGTAAGCACATACTTAGGCAGAAACTTAGGTGAATCCATGCACCCATGTGTGGAGCATTAATATAGCATATTATTCAAATGACGTCAGATTTTAGTCATTCCACAACGCAACAGAAATGATATTGGGTAGCCCCTCGTTGGTTGACCTATTTGCGATGACTTGTCTCACAACCACGCATATGGTTTGCACATGTGTGCGAACAGAGCGGCTTGGGTCCCGTTCTTCGAATGACAGCCCTCAACGGAACGACTTCCAGAGTGAGCGAATAAATATTCTCCGGGAGCCCCATTCATCCATCCCTTTCTCGCATCCAGCCGCAACCGTCACGAAGCCGCACTCGCCCTCCTTCTTCGTCAGGCAGTCAAGCGGGCAACAAGCATCACGTTTACCCAGCGCAAGGAATCCGTCTACGGAAGTATGCTGCGGCAGAATAATAACAGGTAGGAACAAAACGTAATACAACGCTAGAAGTGCTTCCTTGTCCTAAGCAGAATGCACAATTGGCGATCCTGCCGGAAATTTTATATTTCACGTCTGAGAACCTATTTTAGAAAGGGCAAGAATTTTTTTTTCTCGAAATTAATGGCTTCATGGTAGCCATCTTGAATTATTGATGTGCTTCTGCTCAATCTGTCAAAACAAAGTGCATGACTGATAAGATTGAATGTTAATTGAATATTAAATCGCAAGGACCTTTAATTACATAAAAATAAATCGCAAAAAAAATGGTTCATAATACATATGCATGTTAAGCCCAAAGTTTAAATAAAATCAAATTTCAATTTGGAGAAGTAATTTAATAATAATGGAGAGAGAAATTGATCTAGAAACGCGAAACAGATTTCCGTCAAATTGTTTTATTTATTTGAAGGCGCGACGCAGACCTCCGCCTGTTTGAATGTGAGATTGCAATGTATGGCGTGATGCAGCCTACCGCCTCGCTCAATATGGAATAGAAATTTGTGTGGCGCGATGAAGACTTCCGCCTGGCTCAATGTTCGATTGCAAGTTGTGTGGCGTGATACAGACTTCCGTCTGGTTAATATTAAATCAAATTTGTGTGGCGCGATGCAGACTTCCGCCTGGTTCAACATGAATTTGAAATTGGTATGGCGCGATGCAGACTTCCGCCTGGCTCGATGTGCAATTGAAAGTTGTGTGGCGCGATGCAGACTTCTGCCTGGCTTAATGTGCAATTGAAAGTTGTGTGGCGCGATGCAGACTTCCGCCTGGCTCAAAATGAGATTCAAATTTGTATGGCGCGATGCAGACTTCCGCCTGGCTCAATGTGAAATTAAAGACGCAATGCATACTACCGACTAGTTTCTTGTGAGTTGTGAGCCGCCGACCGTGTCCTAGAGAATAGCGTTTAAGTCTTCTAAGCCAGAGGTCATGAGATCGAGTCTCGGTCACGGCATACCCAGTACTCTTTCTGTGGGCTGGTGGTGTTAGCATTAGTAAGATGCCAGCGTTATATCCTTGAAAGATGTACGCTTTAGCCTTAGGTAGAATTTAGATCTCATCAAAGAAACATGAAGTCTCATTGAGATGTATGTACACTTCCACTTGTTGTAATATAAATTGTAAGATGATGGCGCGATGCGATGGTTCAAATACAGGTGCGATGCAGACTTCCGCCAGTTCTTTGCAGTTTTTTTGTTGATTTGAATACGCGATGGAAATTTCCTCGGCAAAAAAGAAGCTTATGGTGCAACGCAGACTCTGGCCTAGTTTATTGTAAATTTGAAGGCGTGATGAAGATTCCTGCTAAGGCAAATGAAAAATATTGGAGGTGCTATGTGGACACCCGCCAAGAGTTATGTCAAGTATACAAAGTGGAGTGTACTTTCAGCTCAGTTGAATAATATAGGTGTGCTAAGAATTCTACCTTATAAGAATTCTAGTTATAAAACGACACATTTTACCAGAAAATATTTTTAACGGAAACTCTTGTATGTAGCTTAGTGCAATGTAGACGCCTATGTGAATAAACGTATGTCGAACAATTTAAGAAAAGCCCAATTGAAGGGAAGCAAAAATCTGAACTATTTTTCACCGATTTTGGCTAATACACGCTATAGAGACTTTCGTTAGTTGGAAAAATTGACCCCAAAGCCGACAAAAAAAGTTTGAAGGTCTTGTAAACTTGATCTTGGCTTAGCACCCTCTTAGACAAATCACGAAGTTGGATAAACAATCGAACAACTGTGAAATGCAGTTTACAAGCACGTTAGGTTGCTGTCAAAGACATTACAGTTATCCCAGGTCCTTTATTTTAATTTTGCTCAAAAGTACCGTGCAATTATTTGAGAGTATTTACCAAATTATTTCAAATTATATGCTAGCTAACCATGACATACACCAGTATCGAATAAAACAATAAATGATATATAGTTCCAGCTACCGACCATGTGTAAGTCAAATACAGAAAAAGGGAATGATCGAACAAAACAAGTGAAGTAATTTGGATGGTGTACAGTAATTAAGAAGATTTCAGTCATCCGTCATAGTGAAAGCCAAACTTATCTCTTCACATATCATGAACCAGTTGTGTCTCACTCGATCGAGACTACAGTCTTAGTCCTGCAATGCATATAAAGTATCACATTTGGATACTTTTCGGCTACAGTTACTTATGTGCATCCATGATACAACGGACGGCAAAAATAATCCTTCAGAATGTATGATTCAAAACCTAGGCGTTCATAGGAAGAGAATTTTAGGTTTGTTAGAAAATTACAAAAAAAATTAAAAATGATATCTTTACGATTGTAATGTTCTTTAAGGGTAAACATGACTATTTGCAATTTCTCTAAAACTTGCCATTATAACTCATGAATTTACAGCCTTGTTGCTAAGGTCTAATTCGAGCCAGCTTAATTCGTTGACAATACAAGGATGGTCGTTGTTGAAGCTCGTGTTAAGTGAGTTTGACCCGGAAAGAAGAAGGTAGCAATAACTTTCTCCTGCAGTTGGAAGCTTACTAAAACGTTTTACAATTCAGTTTGAAAAAAGCACACTTCTGGGACAAATGTTTGTATGAAGCTGACAACCACCACCTCTGCTCAATCCGCTCATGTAATTACAGCTTAGATAATTTGAATGTGCTTAGAAACTTTGTAGGTTGGCCACGTCGTTGTTTTTTCTTGACTCGAGTGTGCCATCAATCTGAGGCTTCTGACGGTCAATCGTAGGAAGTGTCACGGTCTTGTAGTTAAACCATGAATCTTATTTTTATGAGCAAACATTCAAAATATTCCTTACTCAGGACTCTAAATGATCACAGTATCGTCAAATTGTAGTTCATCCCAAATAGCTTTTCATTATCACGGCTGTTTGAACTTGATATAAGCTTCCCGGCACAAAGATTGTCACAATCAAAACAAAAATGTTCTGCTATGTCCCGATGGTCTTGCTCCATGAAAATGCTCCACACCATGGTGGATAACCAACATACTTAGGTACTAACCCCAGCTGAATTGTGTCCAGACACTAGATTTACAAAGTTCTTGAGCTTTAACTACGATTAGTGCTGGATAAATTAGGAATAACCATTTATTTCTAGCTATCTTGTATGAGGAACGAAAAGGTATAACTGTGAGGAACGGGTAAAAACACAACACATGAACATACTTAAATACACATACATTTATATTTGACCATCCCTCGTTGTGTCGATATAGAAGAACATCCCTTCTTGATTCGCTTTCCCACTCACACACACACAACCTTTCAGAAGTCAGTTCGAACAGCATCACCGTTTCGGGAGGTAGCGTCCTCAGTTAGCAGCCGCCGGAAAAGTCCGTTCTGGTCGTAGATAATCTGGCAAACGGAGATTTCCTGCATAGCTACAAACTGGTATTTTACATTGGCGATCCTGCCAGGAGGCATCCGCAAAAGGCAACACTAAACGCTAATTATTTTATTGAATTCGAAGGAAATCTCCGGTTGCCAATAGAAAACCAAAATGGCGCCTAGCAAAAAAAAAAAGTTGTTCGAGGCTTAATTTTCTTCATCTGAAGTGTTAATTCAATAGAGTTCAAAAGAAAATTAGTAAAGGTGCGGGCGCGTTTTTTTTAATTTTTTATTTATTAGGTGGAACGCCAGTTAATTCAAGTGCAAGTTTGAGGTGAAGGCGCTAGTTCGTGATTTACAGTGGTAAGTTTTTTGTACGAAAGCTGAGCATTCGTTGAATCAAGTCAAGGCGAAAGTTGCCAGCTAGGGCTGAATGCCCAGTTTAAGTGGTTTACCTGTCTAGAACTCAATGTCCAGTATAGGCGAAAATCGCCAGTTGAAGTACTATAAGTCCAGTTTAGGCGCAAGTCGCCAGTCGAGGACTTAATGTCAAGTTTAGGCGGAGGACGCCAGTTTAGGCGAAGATCGCCAGTCGGGGACTCGAAGTCCAGACGAGGACTTTATGTCCAGTTTAGGCGAAGATCGCCAGTCGGGGACTAGAAGTCCAGTCGAGGACTTCATGTCCAGTTTAGGCGTAGATCGCCAGTCGGGGACTCTAAGTCCAGTCAAGGACTTCATGTCCAGTTTAGGCGCAAGTCGCCAGTCGGGGACTCGATGTCCAGTCGAGGACTTCATGTCCAGTTTAGGCATAGATCGCCAGTCGGGGACTCTAAGTCCAGTCGAGGGCTTCATGTCCAGTTTAGGCGTAGATCGCCAGTCGGGAACTCGAAGTCCAGTCGAGGACTTAATGTCCAGTTAAGGCGCAGGTCTTCAGTTGAGGGCTTAGTGTCCAGTGTAAGATTATCAGCCCAGTTTAGGCGAAGATCGCCAGTCTGGGACTTGAATTCCAGTCGAAAACTAAACGTCCAGTAGTTAAGACACCAGTCAAGGACTAAATGTCCAGTGTAGGCGAAGTGCGCCAGTTTAAAGTTATCAATCCACTTTAGGCAAAGATGGCCAATAGAGGAATCGAATCCAATCGAGGGCGGTCCAGTTTATGCGCATTTTGCCAGTTCAGGACTATGTGTCCAGTTTGGACGAAGATTGCCGGCTTAGGACTGATTGTGCGGTTTAGGCGACAGACGCCTATTGGAGCTGCAATTCAAGTTTAGACTTAAAGTCAGTAATAGCTACGATGAACATATTAACCAATTTTGATTGTAGGCGAAGATCGCCAGTTCGAGCCTTCAAGTTCGGTTAAGGCCGATCTCACTAGCTGTCCTTTCCCAGAGGTTGAGTCGATTGAATTGGTCTGCCAAATGGATGACACCAGTAAGTCATATCTGTCTATGGATTAAATTTGTAAGACGTGTTGTTTCTTGAGATGTTGTAACAGGCTAGCTCATTCAGTAATAGTTCAATAAAATTACCACCTCAAGTTTTTCTATGATGGGAAATGCGCAGTAGATTTTACATGAACGACAAAGTCATCATTGACGTGAACTCTTGGCGCAGTTTTTCAAAAATGCATGAAGGATGCTAACATTCACTTAAGAACTTGAAGACCTACTTTAAGAGCGTTTGCTAAGATTTTAGTTCAGGTCAGATTTAATATCAGTTAAATAAACGCCATCATTGGATATAAATGATTAGAAAAAAATAACAAGATTCAAATAGCAATTTAACAGAACGAGGTAAAGTATAAAATCGTTTTAATCAACGATGGATCGTCGAATCGATAATAAAGTAATAGAGCAGGATTCAGTATTAATGTCCTGCAGAGTGTGAATTCCTATTGTTTGATTTCGAAGGTTTTGTACAGACATACACTTATAACAGGACCAAAATGCGACAAAACTGTTCTCTCGGAATTCATAGGGAATATTGTGGAGAGCTCGACGATCTGTAAGTCGGTACAGTTGCAATACTTAAGATTTCCAGTTTGTTGCAGCTTAGTTAGAAAATTAAAATATTTATTCGTTGTTTAGTGATCTTCATTTGAAGTCAGGACATTGCTGTTCGTAACTGTTTTCTATAACTGCACGATTGGTTTTGCTGACCAGGCTGACCAGGTTTGCTCGCTGAGAACACTGTTCCAAAATCTCGGAAAAATGAAAGCTTTCACACTAGCTGCCCGAATTGAAGCGGCAAAGAAAAGGGCCCCTGGTGTCAATGTTTGGACCACTTAACATGGCTTGGTTGAAGTGGTGTGGAATAAGGCAGTCCTGCTACTTTACGAGTGATTCTGGCACTGGTTGAACGAAAACTGATGTTGAGGAGTCCAACAGTCATCATCTGACCACTTGATTCCAACGCACGAGGATGTAGTCGATTTGTGTTCCTGCGATGCAGGCATTCGCGATTAAGCCGAGCAACAGAGCGTCAATGAAGGGAGTTCATAATTTGTTCTTTGCACTGATGAGGACTGGATGAGAACTCTCGAACGCTTTCGTTCCAATTGGAAACCTTCATTTCAATAGGAGCCACTTCTTTAATCGTTGCGATTGTATTGGTCCCAAGCAGTAACTATTTCGTTGCTTTTGGTGTTCAGAATAAGCTACTGCGAGCGTAGAACTGGGCACCGTCTTTGGGAATTGACTAGTAGGATGTTGGTTCCACTCTGCGCCTAACCGTTGTAGATCTGATATATGCTTCTCACGGAGGAATGAATGGGATAACTCCGTTTTTTGGTTGAAGGTGGTGGTTCTCCATTCTGCTGTTCCTTAAGCGCTTCCTCTGCTGGTCGTATCGAAGTCTTTTCCTAAAGTGGAACCAGGAACCTACCGGGTACTCGATAAGATACATATTTACTGGTGAACAATACTAATAACAAAATTTCAAATTGTTTACATTTCAATTGTTTACATTAATACACGAAAAATGGATAAATTCAAATTTCTGGTGTTTACATAACTCTAATTTACACGGTAATCGGTTGGATCTCAGGTTTGATTATCAAACAAAAAAGTTTTGCAAACGAACTTAAAATTGGGGTTAGAAGTTTTTATTGAAGCAAAGTAATGTGAGTTTATTGTGAAGAATTTTCTTTGATGAAACGTTGATAATTTTGATTAATATAGGAAATTCAAAATTTAGCCAACCCGTGGACAAGCTCGGAAATGCTGCAGGAAAGAACTACTGCCTACAGAAACAGCAAATTAGTCAGCTCAACAATATTCATAATCAAGCGTACTGGCGAGCAAATAACCATGGAGTTTCGATATTTTTTTTTCTTCCTCAGGGTTTAGACAACCATAAATATAATATAAATGTTAAGAAACGCTTAATTAGTCGAAATTAAAAACATTGTAAGACGCCCAATTTCGATTTTGGGCTACTACAAACATATTCTCAAGTTTGGGTATCTTCGAGGTTCAATATTCACGGTAAAACTAAAATGCCTTAAGTCTCTTAGGTAAAACGAGTGCAGGCTTGAGGTGAATAATTTTCATGCCGTGGTTGAGGTTAATATTGTCGCTGAATCCCCAAACCGGAGTTATCGTCAATGAGCGCTGGTGACATTTACTGGCGACACTCACTGGCGACAAGTTATTATCAGGACGTGTACAACTTCGGGTGTGTTCTTATACCAAAGATTTTTTATTTCAAAGGAAAGTGCCGCAAAAACAAAGGATTTTTTCCTTTGGTTTTGGTATAAATAAAAAATCCTTTGGTTCAAATGCATTTTCCTCTGTTTCAAAGATTTTTTCTTTTGAAAAATCTTATAGATTCAAAATATTAATGCTTTGATACAAAAACCAGTTTCATTTGATTTAAAGTTATTATCTTTGCTCAAAGGTAATTTAGATATAGATTTAAAAGCATTTATTCATTGAACCATTTTCCATTTATTCCAATTGAGAGATTTTTACCCTGTTGTTTCGAAGTTCCTATTAGGAGTTTGAATAATAAAAAGATACAATTTTAGTTCTTAAATTCTTTTTTATTCACAAACTCATAAAACACTGGTTCACTATAACCGAGTAGGGTCCTTGATATCGTTGACAAAGTTTCGCATTCTCCGTGGGCCGGTCAATAAACTTCCGAAAGCCACTCCAGCTGCTGCTGCTGGCTGGTCCGACTGGTGATTGCCGTGGAAGATTGGGCCGAAAAAATACGACCGCGGGATTTGGGGAGGTGTTACTTTGCGCAGCTTTCTCCATGTTCGAGAGACTTGTAAATCTATCCGCCGGCCGTGGTCCTGTAACTATACAAGCGTTTTAGAAAATCTTGAATTCACTTAAATATTCAGTATTTATTAACTTACACTTACCATTTTGCATTCTGAATCCTCCTTATTTATAGCTTACTCCGATCCACTGGTTTGATTTTTAAAACGAGCGGCCGAACTTTATTCGATTTTTCGGTTTTCTGTTCTTCTTGCAAGTCAATGCAAAATATCTTCTAAGTTTGAAGTTTTTGTTTCAAAAAAATATTCTTTTCAGTTTAAAACATTCTTCTTCGGTTGAAAGAAAATTTACTTTGTTTCTAAAGAAATACGCAATTGAACAAATTTCTTTTGAACCAAAGAATTTGTTTGAAATCAAAGTCCAAAGTTATTCAATTCAAAAAATTTATTCTTTCTTTCAAAAATTATTCTTTTCAATCAAAACTATAATTCATTGATTCAAAGAAAACAGGAGCTGGATTCAAAAAAATGAATGTTTTGAATCAAAGTCAGATTTAATTCGTTCCAAAATTCAAGTTTACTCTGCGTGAATACACGGAATCGTCCATCTTGTGACAGGCAATCGTAATCATAGGCATGGTAGGCGAACAGTTCGCTGTCAAAAAGCGCTCCGTCTCCACCCCCCACCATTCAGAAACTTTTGGTACTCCTTGCCTACTGTTGCTCAATATGCAACCACCCGTAGCTGTATATGGCACGCTGGTTATTACTTTACAAAAGCGTTGCCAGTAATGATATTTCACAACGTCGCTAGTTGGCAAGGTTGCCGATCACCAGCGCGAAAACTTCGGATTTCAACTTCAATGACAATAATTATCGTTATAATCGGTTGAAGACGAATGACTGTGAAAAAAAATTTCACTTTGATGGAAATTTTTATTTCATTTTTGCCTCCAAATCGATTGTGATCAAAACACTATTCAAATTATGAAAAAAAACATCAACTTGTACAAAGTAATGCAAATGAAAACCCCTTTTTTTTTTGTTTTCTTTTATAGAGAAGAAGGGGAATGTGAGGAACGGGTAAAAACACAACACATGAACATACTTAAATACACATACATTTATATTTGACCATCCCTCGTTGTGTCGATATAGAAGAACATCCCTTCTTGATTCGCTTTCCCACTCACACACACAACCTTTCAGAAGTCAGTTCGAACAGCATCACCGTTTCGGGAGGTAGCGTCCTCAGTTAGCAGCCGCCGGAAAAGTCCGTTCTGGTCGTAGATAATCTGGCAAACGGAGATTTCCTGCATAGCTACAAACTGGTATTTTACAATAACCATTTCATGTTGTTGCAAATTTGCAACAATTAATATTTTGGCTAAATCCTCGAAATATGAGAAAATAATATTTTTTCACTATTTTTCCCTTCATGTACTCATCATTGCGCACTATTGAGAATTTTTTCAAGAAAAAATAAAAAATCATGAAATGAAGGGTTAAATGAGATTCAACTCATTTCGAAGGTTTTGTTCCATATTATCAAAATCAAAATTGTATTTCTGCTTTCATATTTCGTGTTCTTATCCAGTTCGTAATTTTCATATCGAATAATTAAAAATTTGAAATAAAAAGTGTTTTTAAATCCTGTCACCAGTTTGGTTTTGAATTTCATACAATTTTTTTTTATTAGTTCGGTATTTAAATTGAAATTCAGATTCACAATATGGATTAAAAATAAATAATAGTAATAATGAAATCAGTTTGGAATCCAAAACTTCATAATGTAAATAACCGTCAACTGGCGCAACATGCAACACTTTTCAACTTTAATGGCTTCTAAAAACTTTTTTTTTTTGTTTCGATTATAGTCGTTTTACCATATTTATGGCATTCGCGACTTTATATCAACGTTGCAGTTGGCGGACAGTTATTGAAAAACTTATCCGGTACAACTGTGTTCGATGATTACTCTTGGGCTCGTACTCGCGGACATCGGCTCAGAAGACAACGGACTTGCCAACTGAGCTATATCACAAGCCCTAAGAACTTAATGTTCTCAGATAATCATATAACTTGCATATCAAAAGTTTAAATGTTGATGGGATATCAAGTTGGCGTAGTCAGGAAAAATATTTGATTTTGTTTTTAAATTTACAAAAAAACTGCGATTTAAATCGTACTAAAAAAGGGGGTAAGTTGCAACAAACTTTGTTTTTGATGAAAAATCAAATGAAAATGTTCGGAAATTTAAAGATTTTGATAAATTTGTGATGTCATACGAATAAAGTATCATTTTTAGTAATACTTGGTTTTGCTCGAATTGAATTTTACAAATTTTTTTATGACGAAAACGGCTTAAAAGAAAAATCAAAATTTGCTGAATTCATTTAGGGGTAAAAAATTAAAACAAAAAAATCTACTGCCTGAAATCATAAAAAATTAATGTTTGGATTGATCAAATTTTGAAATTAACAAACGCGTGATGCAAAACAATCATATTCTAGCATATGGAAACGAGATTATTATTTTTTTTTTTTATTTACATAGTATTCCGTCTCACGACATAACTTGACGAACATAAATCCTAACATTCACTCGGTTCATAGCAACCGTTCTCCAATTTCTCGGGCACCCCACGTTCGTCAGATCACGCTCCACTTGGTCTAACCACCTCGCTCGTTGCGCCCCCGCTCGTCTTGTTCCTACCGGATTCGTAGCGAACACCTGTTTTGCAGGACAGTCGTCCGGCATTCTCGCAACATGTCCCGCCTAGCGTATCCGGCCAGCTTTCACCACCTTCTGGATACTGGGTTCGCCGTAGAGGCGCGCGAGCTCGTGGTTCATCCTTCGCCTCCACACTCCGTTCTCCTGTACGCCGCCAAAGATGGTTCTTAACACTCGTCGCTCGAATACTCCGAGTGTACGCAGGTCCTCCTCGAGCAATATCCATGTCTCGTGCCCGTAGAGAACAACCGGTCTAATGAGCGTCATATACAGATTACACTTCGTGCGAGGGCTAAGTCTTCTCGACCGCAGTTGCTTGTGGAGTCCATAGTAGGCACGACTTCCGCTGGTAATTCGCCGCCGGATCTGACGGCTCTGGTGTCACTGTCTGCGGTCACCAGTGAGCCGAGATAGACAAAGTCTTCGACTATCTCCAGCTCGTCGCCGTCGATCGTGACCTTGTTATTACTGGACAAGCGGGTTCGGTCGGTCTCGGATCCGCAGGCCAGCATGTACTTCGTCTTCGACGTATTAATCATCAACCCAATCCTTCCTGCTTCGCGTTTCAGTTTGCGGTAGATCTCCTCCACCGCCGCAGATGATCTGCGGACTATATCAATGTCATCGGCAAAGCAGATAAGTTGACTGGATCTGTTGAAAATCGTGCCCCGCATTTCGCCCACCGCTCGTCGAATAACACCTTCTAGCGCCACGTTGAACATCATGCAGGATAGACCATCACCTTGTCGAAGCCCCCTGCGCGATTCGAATGAACTCGACAATTCACCCGAAATCCGCACACAGCACTGCGTTCTATCCATCGTCGCCTTGATCAGTCTGATCAGCTTCCCGGAAAAGCCGTTCTCGTCCATGATTTTCCATAGCTCGTTACGGTCGATCGTGTCGTATGCGGCTTTGAAGTCGATGAATAGATGATGATCGACTTCATCTATTCATTCATGGAAACGAGATATAAAAGGTGAATCTTCGATTTGCATTTTGATGCATTTTAACACTAGAAAGACCGCACCAGTCAAAATGACTGGTTGGACACTTTGTTTGAAGAATACCTTTTAAATACTTCGCTTCGAAAAATCGCAAAAAAAACGACTTTTCATGAATTTTGAATCTCTACAAACTGTGTATTTTTTATTTCACTAGCTCTTCTAATAAGCGAGAAAAATTTCGCCATGGACACTCGGACCGTGACCAGTCAAAATGACTGGTTAAATTCACAACCCTATAACACAAACAAGATAAATTTTTTTCGCGTGCTTTAGGTTTCATTTGCAATCTACATTCAAGACAATGAGCCCTAGTTGATTAATGGTGGGCAGAAGTGTGTCATTCGTTATGAAATTATTGATTTTCGATGCGAAGTCATGAAGATTTGAAGAAAAAAAAAGTTCTCGTGTTGACCGCTGTGTGGCGTTTCAAGCACTTTACTCCCAATTTTTTTGGTCCGTTTCTGTCAAAATTTGGCAAAATTTCATCAAGATTTGTAAAAGTTATGTAGAGTTTATTACATGTTCATTCGAGTAATTGAGTAATTTTAGGCGATAAATATGTTTTATACTAAACTAGTATGAGTAAAATAATTATGAATTGTTTACTCATTTATTCAAATTACAAGACATAAGCTATGAAACTGAATTATTTTAATGATATTTCAACATGGGTGTATGGAATATGTTTATATGTTGGTTATCCACCATGGGTGCACGGATTCACCGCAGTTTTTGTATTAGTATGTTTTCACATGCATTCTTAGACTATTAGGTTCGACAAATTTCCAATGCAAGGTTACTTACAGACCGGCATCCGTGTTTATACCTGGCCAGCTGGCAACTGATTGAACAAAGGTAAGTTTATACAAAAGATGAAAAAAATTTCATTGTATAACTATTCCTTTTATTTTATAAAATATATAATCATGTTAAAACGACCAATGATTTCCCAGCTGGGCAGGTACACGAATGCGGGATACCTGTCATAGATTCATAACCTTGAAAACGTTATGATTTTTTTACGGCTGAAAAGTGATTGCCTCGTTTTACAAAATAAACCTAACACTTACACGTAAAACATTCCTTACATAACAGTTACATTGCATTGAAGCTAGGCCGAACTTTTAATCTAAAGAATGCAAATAACGCATGCGTTGGCTAAACTGCGGTGAATCCGTGCACCCATGGTGGATTATCTACATACATACATACATACACGCATTCATCATCTATATCAAAATGAGGTAATTCCGTGCACCCATGGTGGAAAAGTATTTCCATTTTATATCAAAAATATTATAAGACAAGTAACAAAATAATATCAATAGAATAAAGTTAAAAATAATATGTAAAAAAATTTCCCCTTTACCAGTCATTTTGACTCGTCACGGTTCGAATAGGTATATTCAATTTGCCGGTCCTTCTAAATAGAGTTAAATGGCTTAAATCCAATATGATAAAATGTACGCCATGTTTGCAGATTTTGAAAACGATTTCGTTAATTTTTAATTTTTTTACCGCGTGGGCAGAGATGCCTATGTGCCTGATTTTTTAGGTATTGTCTGATTTTTCGAGGCTCAGGCCTGAATTTGCCTGATTTTTGAAAATATGCCTGATATTGCCTGATTTTTCCGAATGTGAGGAAAAATGGGAATTAAGGAACTGGATTAGGAACCATTGCTGAAGTGAAAAAGTTTCAATGTGGCTGAATTTCGATTGCTTCGATACTTTTATTCAGTAGAATTATTCAACTAAGTAAGCTTACAACACATATAAGAGAGAAAATGAGGAGTGGTTACCAAAAAAAAGATCATCACTTTTAGCGAAATTTCCGGGGACCTGAAATGAAGGGACAAAATTCGTGAATGATCACACAAATTGTGCCAGCCAATGATTGAATTTGTGGTAAATTGTGGCAATTTGTTAGAGAAAAGTAAAAGGTTTGAGTTCAAATGAGAGAAACCAGTGCTCAGAGAGAGTGAAAGTGTGCAAATTGTTGCAATTAGTTAAGCAGTTGTGGAATTTTGATCATTACCATTCCAAATGCAAAGAATTCTCTCTTGATTTCAATCCCTTGGAAATTTCAGTTGCTTTATCGTAGCCTGATTTTTATTTCACCGGTTCCCTGATTTTTGAAAAAAAATGTTGGCAACCCTGCGCGAGGGTCAAGTGACAGAACAGCTGTTGTTCTCTCTGCGACCAGCAGTGCAACCAGATTGCTTAAAATCAGATGGGGTATTTGCAAGAATTGTCCAATGACAGAAGCAGCAAATATAGTCGCTGGCAACGGTTCGCATGCGTTAAGAGAAAAAACTAATGCTCTCTTGCATTCTTTCAGTATGTATGAATAAGGTGTCGAATATCGTCCAATTCGTATACTCTTATCGCTTTAGCCAGAAGATGAAAATATGTATGTATATTGCCTCCACTTTGGTAGGTTAATGCTGTTTTTTAGCAGGACCCGGCAACGTTACACGATTTTGAAGATGAGAAGAAGAGAAACAGGAAGAGAAAATAAATAAAAGAATAAAGAAAAAAAATAAAAAAACATGTTGATGGTTTTAGTTGACATCCATAAATGAAAACCGCTCAGCACGCGTAACTTGCCTTTTATACTTTCAAATCCCTTCGCGTCCAAGGAGAAAAAACTCGTGCGTTAAGCTCCTCCCATTTCTCTCTCTCTCTCTCTCTCTCTCTCTCTCGGGCATTAGACGCTATAAAAACAGCGTACCCACTAGTACCCAGTGCGTTTGAAGGGATGAATCATCCTAAGGGATGAAAATCCCGGAAAAAAAAAAAAAAAAAAAAGTACCCAGTGCGAGTAGATTCATTCGTTCAACGATTCTTGTGTCGAGAGCTATATCAGCATGGATAACCAGACGGTTCCTTCATCCAAGAAGACGGATCCTCCATCCAAGAAGACGGTTCCTCCGTCCAAGAAGACGCCAAACGCGGGATCCTCAACGGAAGATCCCGACAATGGCGCAGCGGGTACGGCAACCACAATTAAGCGGTACGTTGTTTTCTGTTCGACTCTGTGACGAGGCGAATAGAATGTGTTGAGAATCATTTCAATGCGTTAGTCTCCGATGAGAAAGCGGAGACTTGCATGCGCTTGATAAAAATCCGATTAACAGTCTGATGGGAAAAAAAAGCATTAGTCACCGATGCGAAGGCGGTGGCTTAAATGTGCTTTGAAGCGCCGGTTTCCGTTGGAAAGACGGATAACCTGGATAGCGCAGTGAGCAAAAAAACCCTAATAAGGTTTGTTTTTGAAAACTGGCTGGAAAGAGGCTCTGTAAACAGCCTGATTGACGCAGTTCGCAGTTGAGAGTCAGAAGCAGGGCCGTAGGAAGTACCGACTCATTTGGGGGGGGGGGGGGGGGGGGTTTGTGACTGATTTTTACCAACGATTTTTTGATCAACAATGCACGGATACAAACAATTTTTAAATATATTATGTTTGTAACTATTTGATTAATCATTTTAAAGTACTTTACATTAATAGTTTTTGTATAAAATCGTGACATTAGAAAATTGGTCCTTAAGCAAATAGGTGAACTTAATTCGCTTTCATAGATGGTTAAAATCTTTGAATTTGTGTACGAGTCTGGTAGGACATACTTAATTGATATGAGCATAAAAGAAGTTTTTAGAAGAGCCTTCCATTTTAAAAAAAGCTTGTACTCAAATCAAACTAGCCCAATCTTCCAAACTATTTTACAAATTCAAAGATTTTGAAATTCAATGATAATAACTCTTATTAAAAAAAGTGAAAGATAAAAAACATCAGATTTTCTGATCAAAATTGAATGGGGAAAACTTCAACCAAATTAATGCTTTTAGTTTGCAATTTAAATTGTTTAAAAAAACTTGAATATGAACACATTGCATACCAAAGAGATATCGCGTTTTTTCGCATGCTGCTAATATGCTCCATTAAAATGGAAAATTCAAATGTTATGAATCGAATAATGAAACCTCATTCTACAAAATTTAACACGTTAATCAAATGAATTAAATTAGCAGTTTTTTGTCTATTGGTTTCTGAAATATTTGTTCTGTTAAGAAGAATGTGGCATGTTTTATATTTTTAAAACCAGTACTGGACTCTTATGAACGTAAAACATGGATGCAGAAATTGATTAGACTACTTTGAAATTGATTTAAAAATCGTTTTCGTCCCTGTTCAGAATTTGATGCTTTGGGGTGACATTGATCAGTCTCTATTCTGACAGTTTTAACGAAGTTTCTTGATCATAAAGGATACAAAACACCTTCATAATATTTACACATGCTAATTTATCAATTTAACCTTGATTTTAACGTTTTATTTTTAAAATATTTATAATCGAAAAAATGACTATGATGTAGCCTACATTTAGGGGCAAAAAATATAATATTTACTAAATAGTTTGAGCTTCAAAATACAAATGAAATTTTACCTCCACACATTCCCCTAGGCCTTCTCACTATTTCCAATTTCATCTTTTCTTCAAAGTTAACGTTTTGATTGGCTTCCTATCCATTTGTCCAATACGGGCTTACTCTTGAAAATGTTCTTATTTTTTAAATATCAAAAATTTATCATTAAGTGATTATAAAAGTAGCACCAAAACTATTTATATACAAAGAAAAAAGTTGTTCTTTCACATTTAACAGCCCGTTTGGTTCTAAATTCTTTTTGGTATCATCAGGAGAGCTTTTTTCAGAGCCTCGGAAAAAATAGATATTTTAAGATTTTGAAATAAGATTTTTACTAACAGAAAAAAATTTCAAATACAAACCAAATTTTGCCTATTTGATACTCAATTAATAGGCTTTCAAACGTAGAAAACACTTTTCAAATATTCAAACTATAGACTGAGTTATTGATGATAATGTGGAAAAGTTTATTGTTGGTCAAATTTACCCCGGTGAACAAAGTTACCCCGTTTTACGGTACTTGCTATTTAAATCACTTCAATTCTTCTCGCACAATGATCTCTTTCGTTGCATAAATAAAGGCGATTTACAGATCAAACTACCGCCATTAAATAAATCTTTCGTATCAAGTGTATTTCGTTTCATTTATGCAAAGTTAGGAGATCCGCACACTAACTTTTTTTTTTTAAATACTGAGATTCTCGTTCGAGCAGATTTTTGCAACCTGGTTTGCAACCTGGTTTGCAATCTGGTTCTAAAATAAATTCGATTTATTACAATTGACAACGATTCAAGAAAATTGAAAGTTATTGTCAGTTCTCATTGAACATATATTAACCTCCAATTTATAGCAGATATTCTATCATTTTGTTAAATGGTTTGAATTGTACAATTTTGTATTTAGAATTTCAGTTCTATTCTTTAAAAAAAAAGTGAAATTTCACAATAAGATAGTCAGGACGTTTGCACCAGTTCTTCAAATTGAATAATTGATTTGCTTGGTTTTTAGTACCTATTTATAAATCGATCATGCATCCGAGAAGTTTTCCTTCAACATGGTTCGAATACATTTCCCTCGAATTTTCCCATTAGAAAGCCCTGATGATGGTAGCCAGAGATGGCCAATCAAAGTGCCTCTTAACAGTTCATTCCAATACCTACCCCTTTTTTTTATGTTCGGTCGGTCGGTCGGTCCCGAAATGATGGCCTGTTATCGTCTGAGATTTACCCTTCTACAAACAACCTCCCCCGAATGCTGGCAACCTGATCATAGACGAGGAATGGAAGCACACGGCAATATGTGGAAACTGTTCGATGTTATAGGTTTCCCATAAGATTTCCCTGCTTGTGTTTTTCGTTCATGTTCTACCTTTTCAGAAGAAGCAATTTCATAGGGCCAACCTTCCCGCTAGTAATCATGTGGTTTGCTGTGAAGGTTCAATCGGATCCTGTCCCTGCCTGGATGGATTCCTCGGAATGGGCAATGGCTGGTTATATTAGTTTGGAATCGAATTCGAGAACGACCTACGTAGTGATGGAAGGGTTGAAGTTCTCCGGTCAGGTCAATAACATAAATATTTGTAGCCCTGTGTATGGGTTAGGAAAGTTTTAAACGATAATATTGACTGGAATAAGCGAATTTCGAAAATTTATGAACTGAATTCAATTTGATTGTTCAGTGTTTTATGACTCAATTTTTAGCTTGTTAGTAGCGGTATAATTCCATTCAAATAAAATGCCGACATTTATTTGGGAATGTTTATTAAAAGGGAGTCAGTTGAATTTCGAGTAGTAAGTAGAGGATAGCGTTCAAGTCGTCTAAAGTCTAAGCCAAAAGTCATGAGATCGAAGCTCGGTCATGGCATACATAGCAGGGAAGAATGGGGAAACTTGATAGCATTTTTCGTTCATATAAAACAGTTTTGGAAAAATTTAACAACTCGCTGTATTTAACATTTTCTGTCATCGTTTTATTTCAAGTCCTTGAAAGATGTACGTTTTGTGTTATGGAAAAATGATGTCTTCAAAGAAACTAAAGTTTTACCGAGATCCCGTAAACTGAGGGAAATTTGATCATCGGAGTAACTTTGATCAACATGAAATTTTTGCAGATAGTCCTCATTAACTAAGTCTGAAGTTCAAATATTTGAAAACTGTTTTCTTCGTTTGAAAGCCTATAAATTGTGTTTCAAATAGCCTAATTTGATTTGTAGTTGGAGATTTTTTTTATTACCTATTACTAAACCCTATCAAATGGTTAAGTTTGAATTAAAAAAAGACATAGGAATAGTGGGTATCAGGTATCAGAATGGGGGTAGGCTTAATAGCGGCACGTTATCCAAACATACGGGAAAATTGTGCCTAACCTTTTTTTTATCCAAGATTTCATCATTTACCTGAGAAACCTGAAAAACCTATAAAAGGAAGAAATAAATTCAATCTATTTAAGATGGCATAAAGCCTTTCCACTAGGGATTATTAGCATTAAAGCTCTTTTCTACATACGGTAAGGAATGATAGAATGTTTTTTAAGTTTAATTTCTTAAACTCAGATTCGCTTAAAGCGTAAGATCCCAGAGTACGAAAACGTAGTCTGGCAAATGAGGGACAGTTACATATAAGATGGAAGGGATCATCCACATCTGATTCACAACTACCACATACTGGAGATTCAGCACGCTGAATGTTGTGCATGTGATAGTTGAGTTTACAATGACCGGAGAGTGCTCTGATCAAGATGCTGCAATGAGATTTATTTAAAGTTAATAAGTAGGGGAACATGCCCTATTATGCGCCACCTAAGCGAATCGCTGATTTTCTAAGTATTCCACGTACAAATTGTGTTAAAAATGGGTGTAATCGTTGAAGAAAAGTGTTTTCTACAGATTCCTATGATTTTTCATTACTCAAATTGCAATAATTTCTTCAAAAACATGATTTTTAAAAACCATATTCAAAGCCACAGAACAAAACTGTGTTGCGAATACGCGCCGCTGTGTATTCAATACGCGCCTAGCAGCCGAACACACCCGAGAGCAGCCGAAGACCGAAAACACACCAATACTTACAGACACTTTGACTGAAAAGAAAATCAAAATGGACTAATAGAAATTTAACAAAAAATGAAAAATAGATTTTTTGGGCTGAATTTACGCTCAAAATATGGTTTTAGACTTTTTGTTAATTTTCAATGAAAATTGGCCTTTTTGAAAAATTAATGCTATTTTCAGCCTACTACGATTGGCGCGTTATAAAGAGCGCATGGGCCGTAATAGAAAATACTCATAAAAAGCATACCTTAGCGAGTTCAGTATGATGTTTTAGCATAAAATCATAGTTAAGATTCTCCTCTATCGATCTGTCAGATAATATTGTCTTATTTGTTTTTCTCTACTTGATGACACCTTATTGAAAGTGTTTTAAAATTTAGATCGAAATGAAGAAAAACCTAAATTGTGAAATTATCACGACACAGGGGCATTTTAAGGAAAAATTCATACTTGCCATGACCAATCACAGCATTTAAAACAAATTGGTAATATTTTGCAGGCTTAAAATGTTTCAGATTCTTCAAAACAAGAGTGGCGCGTATTAGCCACATGGGGCGTTATATGAACTTTTCCCCTAACTCGATATGATTGGAGATGGTTTTTCTAAAAATAATTTAGTTTGACGACAAGTGTCCAACTCTTCCCAGTATCGTTCATGCTGGTTAGAGGACCAAGTTTGAATTTGGTTTCTGAACCAACATGGTGATATTGGGACAGCCGGCTCTGGTCCGTAAAATTCTTTTTCCGACCCAGCTCTAGCGAGTTCGTCGGCGCATTCGTTTCCAAAAATTCCCTTATGTCCGGGTACCCATAGAAGGTTTAATCCATTGCCTTCAGCAAGTTCTTCGATTGCTTTCCGGCATGCGATTACCAGTTTTGATCTAGAACTGGAAGCACTGAGTGATTTGATAGCTGCTTGGCTATCTGAACAGAAATAAATTGTTCTGAACATAATCTTCTTTTGAAGTGCAATTTGCACTCCATACATAATCGCATATAGCTCAGCCTGAAAGACTGTACAATATTTTCCTAGAGGTTGAGCATATTCTATGTTCAACTCGTGACAGTAAATTCCTGCACCTACACGGCCGTTTGATAATGAACCGTCAGTATAGAATACAATATGAGAGGACATTTGGTCCTCTACGAAACCTGATAACCATTCTTGAGGAGAAGGAAATTTGACTTTGAACCCCATGTAGGGAAAACTACTCGAGAGTGTTAAATCGTTTGGCGCTAGATTAAACTTGTTAAATCTAACTAATTCAGGCCACACATTTGTATGACTCGATGATCTTTCGATATTTCCTGACAGCCAGAGACCAGCTGCCTGTAGACGAAAAGCACATGAGAAGGCTTCCTGTTTTAGGAACAAGTGTAGAGGTTTGATAGAAAACAGAGCTTCTAGTGCTGCAGTAGGAGTTGTAGTGAACGATCCGGACATCCCTAAGAGACACATTCTTTGAAGGTGATTTAGTTTAGTCCGAACTGTTGCAACTTCTCCTTTCTGCCACCACACTAGACACCCATAGGCCAGAATTGGTCTTACTATTGTGGAGTAAATCCAGTGAATATGTTTGGGTTTGAGTCCCCAGTTTTTTTCCGACTGCACGTCGGCATTGTCCGAAGGCCATGCATGCTTTTTTGATTCTGAATTCGATGTGATCAGACCAGTTTAATTTGGAGTCAAGAATGACACCCAAATATTTAACTTGATCAGACACGGTGATTTCGGAACCATAAAACAGCAGAGGGCGCACCCCGCGGGTGATACATTTTTTAGTAAATAATACAATATTAGTTTTTAGAGGATTAACTGACAGTTCTACATGAGAACACCATCGTTCAACAGAGCGCAGAGCTTGTTGCATTATATCAAATAATGTGCTTATGCACAAACCTCTTACCAGCAGAAGATAATCATCTGCGAATCCATAGGTTGGTATTCCACGGTCATTGAGTTTTCTCAACAAGCCGTCTGCAACTAGGTTCCACAAAAGAGGTGATAGTACACCTCCCTGTGGGCAACCACGTGTGCTAACTTTTGTTATTGAAGCCTGTCTTAAAGACGAATGAAGATTCCTGTTACTTAGCATTGCACTAATCCAGTTAGTTATAACACTAGGCACTCCATGAAGTAGTGCCGCATCCATTATTGATGTAAACGAGACATTATCAAATGCTCCTTCTATGTCTAGAAATTCTCCTAGACATGATTCTTTCTGTGAAAAACTATTTTCAATATTATGTACTACGTTGTGCAGAAGAGTTGATGTTGACTTTCCTGTTTGGTATGCATGTTGTGTCGCATTAAGCGGATGCTGGACAAGGCATTCTTGCCTGATATGATGATCAATTAAACGTTCAAGTGCTTTTAATAGAAATGAACTTAGACTAATAGGACGAAAGCTTTTGGCTTCTTCGTATGATGATCTTCCCCCTTTAGGGATGAATTTCACGGCTATCTGCCGCCAAAGTTTAGGAATATATCCATGAGCAAAACTGCTTATCATTATTTTTCTTAATATGTGTTTGAAATGATCGAAACCTTTTTGAAGCAAAACTGGAAATAAACCGTCACTTCCAGGAGATTTGTATTGAGCAAAACCATCGATTGCCCATTTGATCGATTCTGTAGTAACTATTTTCCGAGCAAAATGCAAGGAATCTAGATTTCCAGAAAAGAACTCAGGCTCTATCGATGAATCTTGAACAACACATCCTGGAAAGTGAGTATTGAATAGACAACTTAATGTTTCTTCGTCGTTTGATGTATAATCACCACTAGGGGTTTTAAGGTATGAAACCTGATAATCTTTTGATTTGGCTAAGACTTTATTTAACCTACTTGCTTCGTGCAAGCTTGAAATGTTTGTGCAGTAGCTCCGCCAACTTGCGCGTTCGGCAGCTCTTGTTGCTTTCCGGTAAGCTCTGCGAGCCAACTTGAAAGCATCAAAACCTTCCGTGCGCCTTCGGTTCCAAGAGCGTCTGCAGTTTTTTCGTAATTTACTGAGATTTGAGTTCCACCATGGTGTACTGTTTTTGTTGAATTTCAACGTTCGTAAGGGACACGCTTCTTCATAAGAATTTAAAATAATTTCGGTGGTTTTTGCAACCACTTCATCCAACTCAGAAGGAGTAGTAATTTCAGGTGTATATCCATGAAATTTAATAGCAATATGCTCCAAATATAGGTCCCAATTAGTTGTTCTTGGGTTTCTGAATGTAATTGTTTCTAAAAACTCAGCTGAGTGTTCAAAATAGATAAACCTGTGGTCAGAAATCGATTCTTCGTTAGGCACATGCCAATTTGAAATTTCCTGAGAAATTGTTCTAGAACAAAGTGTGATGTCAATCACCTCTTCTCTGTCACACCTAACAAAAGTTGGTTTATTTCCTACATTAAGAATTTCTAAATCAGTGCTGCTTAAATATTCCATTAAATTTAAGCCTCTCAGATTGATATCTGAGCTACCCCATACAAAATGATGGGCATTGGCATCACAGCCAATTACAAGAGGTATATTTTGTGATTCACAGAATGAAATGACATTTTTTAAATCATCCGTAGGGGATGATTGTTCATATGCTGAACAGTAGACGTATTTTTTATCAGGCAGCGAAACCTGAACGACGCAAATATCTCTTGTTGTTAGATTGGGTATAAGTGTTGCATTTAAAGAATTGTTTATCAATATACATGCACGAGGCATTATTCGGGCATTAGTCATTCCAATCACACTGAACACAGTAAAGTTTGGTTTGAGCAAATTCCCTAAGTAAAAAGTTCCATTTCGGAAATAGGGTTCTTGGACCAAGGCGATTGATGCAGTTCCATTAAGGATTAAACGACATAAGTTCAGTGTAGCGGTTCTTTTGTGCTGCAGATTTATCTGTGCAACCTTAATAGAAAGCATTTCTATCAAAGAATTCCACACATATTTCCATCACACACAAGAACCTCTGCACCTTCATATCGACGCATGAAGCGGGGTATCCCATACAGGATGAAAATTTTAAAATCGTGTGTATAATCTGAATCCCACGAGCTGCCAGGAAAAATACGGCCCTTTGCACCAGTGCCTGGCTATAGTGCAGACCTTAACAACGTTCTGCTTAAGATAGGATTTTTATACACCCTCCTACCCCCACTTTGGGGCCCGCAGGCACAGAACCACCTTGAAGCGGGTGTTTACAAAATTTAGGAGAATACAACTCGTGCATGCGCATTAATAGCAATAAGCACAATTGGTGAATCCTCCCTGAAGAAACTTGGCTTGGAACCAAGCCAAGGTTCCCCCCTCCCAATGTGATAGTCGCATTTGAAGAATCACTAACGCATATGGGAAGTATTGGATAAGTCGCCTTTTACGACGTGGACCAGTATCCCAGTGGTAGTATTCTATAAGCCGCCACCACACAGCCCACAGCACACAGGAATAGTGGGAGAAGGGAACTGCATGAAGGTAAAATTTCATTTGTTTTTGAGGCCAAAAAATATTGAGAAATGTTAATAATTTTTGCCCCTAAATGTATGCAGCAACATTGTCCATCTTTTGAGTATATTTGTTTTTGAAAGAATATATTCAAAAATTCAATTGAGACCAAACAAAAATTTAGTGTTATTGATGTTTTAAGCTTTTTTGTGGTAATTGGCATTAGAACAATAATTTTAAAGATGTTAAGATACGTTGAAAAAAAACCATAGTGATCAAAGTTACCTCGAAACAGAAACATGAAATCTGGTTTTGTAACAAACAGTTAGATATAGCCACTTATGTCTTTTGAATATTCTGCTATCAATGATCATGCTTTATACTCCTTACCTCAGTGAATATTTTAAAAAAATTAGTGTTACAAAAAAGCAACCCCTTTCAAAATATTCGAAAATAAATTAAAAAAGTTATCAATGTTCCCCCAGTTTACGGTAACGCAAACTATTGCCTGGAATATGAATAAAGCCATCTTTTCGTAAGTTGTTTTTTGGAAGTTTGAAGAACGATTTGAACGCTGCTGATGTGTTTCGGTAAAAATAAACTTAAGGTGTTTTTCTTCACTTTTCTAAAGATTTTTTTTTATAAGTACTGGATTCTGCTTAGATATGTCCGATTTTTTTGTTAGAAAAAATCCAAAATCAAATGCCCAAATTTTGTCATGTTTTGGAAAAAAATGTTCTGATTTGCTCAGCCAACAAAACAATAAATAAGTTTGGTGTATTAAAATATTTCACATGAACTGAAGGAAGCAAGAGGCTTACAAAAAAACCATCTTCTTCTATACAATTATACAATATGATCAAATGCCTTACAAAATGTAGAAGCCGATTAGATACTTTTTTCCGGAAAAGACAATCGATTCCGTGACAGGTCATCTGTTTCAACGCTCGCTCCTCCAGCTGATGTTGACAGCAGTAATTTCCCAGCCTCTCTCTCGGCGGAACGTAGCTAGTGTACAGCAATCGCTCAACTTCAGAATTGAATTATCCTTTTCCCCAGGAATGGAGATCGAATTGCCCCGGCCCAGGATTTATCCATCCCCGGGGAACCATTCCGATTAAATTGTTGTGTCAATTCGACTTCCGACCCGCCGCCGAGACGATTCTGCTACGACAATCCATCCGGAGTGGCAATTTGGGATTCTCTGAATCTTTTCTCTTAAGATGGGTTAATCTGCACCAGCAGCAACCCTGCGAAGAATCCCGGTCTGGCAGGCATCAATTGAACTCCGGTATAGTTTTATTTTTTCACCGTCTTTTCCGGGATGCCTTTGCACGTGATGTGATTATTTACGACCGACTGATAAGGACATCGCGCCGATTTATTTTCTCCTTCAGTGCGTCAGTCACCCTTCTTCGGTCCTTAGGAATCGGATCCTATGAAAGACAAGGATCAGTGCAATTCGGGGCAATTAGCCACCGGAGAATGTGGCCATAAATTTTTCCGACCCGAAAGGCCAATCGAGGCCGTCTGTGAGCCGCACAATCGGAAACAGGTGATGAGAAGAGCAATGGTCAATTTATTTAATTTCCTGCCCATTATACGGATAAATGGTGAAACGTTTGCAGCATGATTCATATGGTGTTTAGCTTTCAACATGTCCATCTGCCCAAAATGTCTAAGCAATGCTGATGTAAAATTGAAACATAAAAACTTGAATGTAGACTGTTATTCGAAGTAGTAAGTAAAAGTAGTGATTAAAAGGGTTCGGCGGAAAGGTGATGAAAAAAATATACTTAAGTCAAATTAATCCAGACGTCAATAGAGATTGAACAGGTTGTTTGAAAAAAAAAAACGCTGTTGACATCTGTTGGCAGGAGAAAATTTGGAATGTTATATATTAAGTCACGTTTAATCACGACGAATCATTGATAGGGGAGAATGAGGATACTTGATCCCTGGGGATACTTGATTCCTTAGCTATATCTCGAAATGTCTTACAAAGATCAAATGTTCTAGAACAATTTGCCAAAATGAGCCAAATAACAATGCTTGTAGTTTAAATTTTTTTAACAAAATAATTTTTTTTTTAAATATGTCTTTATTTGTACCAATTCATCATTACATTTATATTACATTATTACATTAAATTAGGTGTTCAGTTCAATGATGAACTGTCCAGAGCCCTATAGTTTATTAATCACTATAATTTATTTATTTGCATTAATTTTGCTGAGTGCAATCAAGTATTTTTATGTAGGAGAACATCCTGTAATATCAAAAATATTTTAAACTTACTACTAAAAACTAAGACTATCATATATTAAAACTAATTATAGAGAGAACGAATCTCTGCGATGGAAGACTGCATCGATTGGCCTCTGAAGTTGGAGATGATTTTGTTGGCCATCTCTTCGATAGATTCAATGCCTGCAATCCGATGAAGATCTTCGGTGCTGTGCCAAGGTGGAAGCCACAAAATCATTTTCAGAACCTTGTTCTGAATCCTCTGGATGGCTTTCTTCCTCGTCGCGCAGCAGCTAGACCAAATCGGAACTGCATACATTATCGCTGGTCGGAATACCTGTTTGTAGATTAACATCTTATTTCGCAGACACAACCTGGATTTCCTGTTGATGAGAGAATAAAGAGATTTAGTATATTTATTACACTTAGATTGAATATCTTCAATGTGATTTTTAAAAGTAAGATTCCGATCAAGTGTAAGTCCCAGGTACTTCACGTGATCAGACCATTCTAATGAAACCCCATTAAAAGTTATGGAATGATTTTCATTAGGTTTTAAAAATTGAGCTCTTGGCTTATGGGGAAATAAAATAAGTTGAGTTTTGGAAGCGTTAGGAGAAATTTTCCACGTTTTCAAGTAATTCAAAAAGGAATTTAAATTTTGTTGCAATCTACTGCGTACCACCCGTAAATTTCGACCTTTGGCTGAAAGCAAAGTATCGTCAGCAAATAATCTTCTACCTTTTCCTTCTGGTACATCAGGAAGATCAGAAGTAAAAATATTGTATAAGATTGGCCCAAGTATACTACCCTGAGGGACACCAGCTCTAATGGGTGTCCTTTCAGAGCATGAATTTTGATAGCTTACTTGTAAGGTTCGGCTAGTCAAATAATTTTGAATAATTTTGGTGAGATATACAGGAAAATCAAATCTAGCTAATTTAGCTACTAAACCTTTGTGCCAAACACTGTCAAAAGCTTTTTCAATGTCAAGAAGAGCAACACCAGTTGAATAACCCTCAGATTTGCTAGCGTTAATCATATTAGTTACACTCAAAAGTTGATGTGTAGTAGAATGTCCATGACGAAAACCAAATTGTTCATCAGGGAAAATAGAATTCTGATTAATGTGAATCATCATTCTATTCAAAATAACTCTCTCAAATAGTTTACTTAAAGAAGGAAGCAAACTAATTGGTCGATAACTTGAAGGCTCTGAAGCACTTTTTCCAGGTTTCAAAATTGGAGTTACTTTGGCATTTTTCCATTTATTTGGAAAATAAGCCAAGTGAAAACATTTATTGAAGATTTTAACTAAAAAATTTAAAGTGGTTTCAGGCAACTTTTTAATAAGAATATAGAAAATCCCATCTTCCCCTGGGGCTTTCATATTTTTAAATTTTTTGCAAATCATTTTAAGTTCATCAATATTTGTCTCATGAGAACTTTCAAATACATTTTGTTTAGAAAGAATATCATCAAATTCAAGGGAAATTTGAGCATCAATTGGACTTACAACGTTTAAATTAAAATCATGAGCAGACTCAAATTGTTGGGCTAATTTTTGAGCTTTTTCTGCATTCGTTAAAAGAAGTTTATCCCCGTCTTTCAAAGTAGGAATTGGCTTCTGGGGCTTTTTTAGAATTTTAGTTAATTTCCAAAATGGCTTTGAGTAGGGCTTTATGTCCTCTACTGCTTTAGCAAAATTTTCATTACGAATGAAATTTAAACGACGTTTGATCGCTTTTTGAAGGTCGCAATAAATTAATTTCAAATAAGGATCCCTAGTTCGTTGAAATTGGCGCCGACGAATGTTTTTCAGTCGTATCAAAAACTGAAGATCATCATCAATTAAAGGTTGATTAAATTTATGTTTAACTTTAGGTATTGAAGCGGCTTTAGCATTGACTATTGAAATTGTCAAATTTTCTACAACCAAATCAATATCTTCTATTGAATTAAGTGGAACGTTTACATTCAAATTACGTTCAATAAAATTCATATATCGCTCCCAGTTAGCCTTTTGAAAGTTAAAAGCTGATTTTAAAGGGTTTTCAATGGGACTTTGGGATAAAGAAAATGTTACTGGAAGGTGGTCTGAATCGAGGTCCGCATGAGTAACTAATTGACTACAATGCTCGCCTAAATCCGTTAGAACCAAATCAATTGTGGAGGGATTTCTAATTGAAGAAAAACAAGTATGCCCATTAGGATATTCAACAGTATAATAACCTGCAGAGCAGTCGTTAAATAAAATATTCCCATTTGAATTTGATGAAATATTATTCCAAGATCGGTGTTTTGCATTAAAGTCACCAATAATAAAAAATTTAGATTTATTTCTGGTGAGTTTTTGCAAATCTCCCTTCAAAAAATTTTTCTGTTCGCCGCTGCATTGAAAAGGCAAATATGCGGCAACAATTATAATTTTCCCCATAGAAGTTTCTAATTCAATTCCAATTGTTTCTAAGACTTTTGTATTGAAAGAAGGAAGAAGTCTAAATTTGAGACGACTATTGATGACAATAGCTACACCCCCACCTTGTCGATCAAGTCGATCATTTCGTAAAATTTTAAAGAAAGCATTGCTTTTCAAGTTATTGTCTGGCTTTAAAAAAGTTTCAGTGATGGCAGCAATATGTATGTTTTGAGTTTTCAAAAATAAAAAGAATTCATCTTGGTAAGCCAGCAAAGATCTAGCGTTCCAATTCATAATATTTAAACATCTATTTGGATCCATGAGGGAATCGTAAAGTCATAATAATTTTGTTAGCATAATTAAAAGAAGTTTGGAAAGCTTCAAACATTGAATTTGCTTTCAACATAAGTTGCATCATTTCCATTAAATTTTGATGCAAAAATTTTAATTTTTCCTCAGTAATCTCACCCAAATCAACAAAATTGTTAGGATCAGAAAAGGAAGGAGAAGAAAAAGTATTTGAATTTCGGGGATTTTCCCAAGCCTTCGCATGAACGTTGAGACTTGGTTTTTTCCCATTTTTATTAGTTAAACCTGAAGAAGGCAACCCATTTTCAACCACCTCTGAGAACGATAAACAACGAGTCTGTGGCGCAGAATCAGCCCAGGTAACATTAAAATCACTTCGGGTATTACCCAGCCGTGATTCCAATGTAGGCCGAGGCTGACCGCGAACAGGCAGGTTGTTTGCCGGCCCGACGTGTGAAGACGAAAAAGAGGAAGGGGGAGAAGAAACTTTTCTGGAAACTTTGGGATTTTTCCTAGAAGCAATAATTTTTGCCCTGATGGGACAGTCTAGCGAATTCGAGGAATGATTACCTGCGCAATTTGCCCACTTAAAAAAATTCTGTTTTTGGCTTATCACCACCAAAAAGGCATTTAGATTTTTCATGATCGAATGAGCCGCAAAACATGCATCTGGCATTCATTCTACAATTTTTAGTGCCATGACAAAAAGCTTGACAACGACGACATTGCGTAATATTTTGAAGAAAATTGGTAGAAGATTTACGAAAAGGTTCGAATTTGACTCGACAATGAAACATAAGACGAGCCTTTTCAAGAATTTGCAAATTATTAACCTGATCCTTTTTAAAATGGATCAAATAAAGTTCAGGAGCAAAACCAACACTACTGGTATTATTCGTGTTGGTTCTTTTCCTCATTTGAATTACTTGAATTGGAGAAAAACCTAACAAAGAATTTAATTCAGCTGTGATCTCATCCGGTGTCTGATCGCCAGTGAGACCACGAAGTACAGCTTTAAATGGACGATCACTTCTAGTGTCGTACGTAAAAAATTGGTGTTTTTTATTATTCAAATAATTTAAAACCTTTTGAAAATCATTAAAAGATTCCGCCAATATACGAGCAGTTCCCCTTCGACCGATCTGAAAAGAAATCTTCACATCCTTGACGGAAGTGACGATTTCTTTTCGAAAGGCATTGAAGTCGGGAATCGTGACCGTTATTGGTGGAATCTTTTCGTTTTTAAGAGTATAAGAAGAAGAAGGTTTCTTAGTACTCTTATCAGAATTAAATATGAATATTTCCTCATCACCGATGTTATGAAGGACATCGAATGAATTGGAAATTTCAACTTTTTTGGGCGATGGACCTGAATTAGGTTCGGCAATCCGTTTTCTACCGGCCCTTGAGCCGGCCGATGACTTCCCCATGCTGGAAAGAAAAGAGAAAATATGAATAAAAGAAAATGAAAATAATTTTAGCACTGAAAACTGCTGATTGAAAAACAGGTAAGCAAAAAATAAATAGTGTAAAAATGTTCCTGCAGGTACACAGCAACGATACGATGCTCCGGCGTACGTGTTGACGGCTCAACGGTACAGATGGAAGTGTGATTAACAAAATAATTGTTTGAGTTATTGAACTTTGTTAAAAAAAATTCACAAAATGTAACTTGAAGATCTTTTTTCATCACTTTAAAATGATCCTTACATGGGAAAATTATGAAAAAAATATTTGTTCCAATGTATCAATCGTTCGAGCGTAAAATGAACTTCATAATGCCATATTTTCAAAGTAATGGGAAACTCTCAACTATTTTCAGAAAAAGTTTTCTAAAATGTTGATTATGGGTACAATTGATCCCCCTTCCAAACGGCATATTCTTCTTCTGAATAGATCGTTATGATTACTGATTACGAAATTACTAATATTTATCAAACAATTGTCTGAAGAAAAGAGCAAAAATAATTAATTTTCTCTTAATTATAAAAAATAGCGCCTTTAAGTATGCAATGTTATTAGCGTTGAGACAAAATTATAGATTTTTTTTTCTTATGTCTGCTATAAATTGTGAAATGAGAACAAACATGACAAAAATAGTTAATTAACATTCTATCTTGGAGTTCTGTTTGATTTTTAAACAAGGATTAGGGCTTCCTGAATAAAAGATCAAGTCTCCTTTAATAGGGGATCAAGTCTCCCCTAACATCAGAAAAATCGCATTTTTTTTACTCCCACGAAAACGCTTCTAGTTCATCAACGGGTTCATGTATCGTTCTAATTTTTGGAGCATAGAAACTTGAAGTTACAAGCTGTCAGAAAATGTCAAAGACGGCGAGTTGCTAAATTTTTCCAAAAAGATATGGTGAAAATAAGAAAAGGGGATATAGTATCCCCACTCTCTCCTATATATCACGTGAGCTTTCATTACGCTGTATGAAACAAAATGTGAACAATACCTAGTTTTATTTAAAAATTTAATAAAAAAAACCTTACCAAACATAAACTAGTCGCAACTTCTTTTCATTTTAAATATTTGTTATCTGGACAACATATTCTAGATGAGAAATACAATTTTTACAATTCTATAGAAATCGCTTTTTTGGTCCTTTACCTTTACTAAAATTGTTATTCAACCGATAGAGTTTTTCAGAATCTCCTCTACTGTTAGCTTTATATTTCAAATCACTCTGCTAAATTTCAATAATAGACGTTGCGTAGCTTCCGAAATATTTTTTTTTAAAACGTCCATAAAATCCAATTTTCGTAGAATTACTGTATCTCTGTTACCTACAGAGATTAGGAGGATCAAAATTTGTGAGATATCGTTAAACGAGGCATCATGCAGCAGCAGGGATACATGTAACATTTGTATTCCCTCACAGCAAGGCTGAAGGGTTTAGGGTTTAGAAATCTTAGAAACATATCAAATATCTTCCCATGACTAATTTGGTTCCATTTGTTCATTAATTCTCAAGTTATGCCAACAAAATTGTATTAGGGCCCCTCCCCCTTCCTATAAACTTTTTGTAAGAAGAGTGCAGTCTCAAATAATAATAGAAGCATTTCTCGTGCTCTAATCTTTTTCCATGTGAAGTTTGGGATGGGAGCCTCCCACATCCCCAATGAAAGTATGGAGGGGTTTCAATTTATCATATAAATTACTCTCGTATCATATGCTCTCCCATGCTAATTTTGGTCATATTTGCTTGATAAATTCTCAAGTTATGCAAAAAATTGTAGAAAATCTCTCCACTGGAAGGAGGGAGTGTAACCAAATTTCGATAGAAACATTTTTCGTTCTCAAATACCCTTCCATGCCAAATTTGGTTTCATTTGCTCGAATTGTTCTCGAGATATGCAATAAAAATTGTATATGAGACTCACTCCTTCTTTCCTATTTTTTCAAACATTTCACGTATTCCAATCGCTTGAATAGTTTTCAAATTATTTAAAAAAATTCTACAGAAGCACCCTCTCTCTTCCTATCTCCCCACTGGAAGAACAGAGGGATACCTAAGATTCAGGGAAACATTTATCGTACCCTACCATCCCATGCCAAATTTGGTTCCATTTGCTTGATTTGTTCTTCAGTTATGTAAAATATTGTAAGAGAGGACACCTCCCACCCTTCTATTTTCCCATTCGAAAGTGGGACGGTTCTCAAATACTCATAAAAACATTTTTTGTTCCCAAATATCCTCTCATGCCAAATTCGTTTCTATTTGTTAAATTAGTTCTAGTTATGCAAAAAATTGTATGCGAGCCATCTTCCCCTCTTCATATCTTCCCACTGGAAAGAGGGTAAAGTGGCAATTGTTCATTGGAACATTTCTTGTATCCTAATACCATCCCATGCCAAATTTGGTTCCATTTGCTTGATTAGTTTTTGAGTTATGTAAAAAATTATAAGAAAGGCCCTCTTACTAACTCCCTACTGGAAAGTAAGAGGAGTCTCAAAATATCATAGAAGCATTTCTCGTACCTAAATGCCCTCCCACGTCATGTTTAGTACCATTACCTTAATCGGTTTTCGAGTTATGCAAACATTTGTCATTTGTTTATAAGGCCCCCTCCCCCCTTCCTGTAAGAGGAAGGGGTCTTAAACCATAATAGGAATCTTCCCCGGCGTCCAATACCCCACCCTGCCAAGTTTCACGTAAATCCGTTGAGTTGTTTCCGAGTCTAAAGGGAACAGACAGACAGACGGAAATCCTTTAATGCTAAGAAAATGATGATGACATACTTTTTTCAAATTGTGAGATAGATAGTTCTTTAAAGTTTTTTATTCTCGCAGAAAATTTTAAAAATCGAGCAACAGATGTACACATTTTTACATTTTTCGATGACTTAAACTTTATTGGTGTAAAACTATTTTTCGAACGATCACCAATTTTTTTAAATAAATATTTTTGTAATTCAGTGAACAGGTATAGCTAGAATGCATCAAAATTCAAATCAAAGGTTCGCCTTTAAATCTCATTTTCATATGCTGAAATAGGATTGTTTTGCCTCACCCGTTTGTTAATTTCAAAATTTTATCAATCCAGACATTAATTTTTATGATTTCAGATTGTAGAATTTTGTGTAGTATTTTTACCCCTAAATGTATGTAGCACCTTTTAGCTTTTTCTTAAAAAACATTTTTGACAAAAAAAAAGTAAAATTTAATCGATCAAAACCAAAAATTACTGCAATTGGTGCTTCATGCAATATGACATCATAAATATATCAAAGTGTGCCGATGTGGTCTAGCGGATAGACAAGCGCGAGTCTGGTTTTGGAATGCCAGGCGTACTGGGTTCGATTCCCGCTATCGGCAAGAAAACTTTTAAGTTCGAATCCCATAAGTGGCTGATAGGTAAGATGTGTTTCCTCATATAACTGACTATATAATAATAATGTTCAATCAGTTGCCAGCTGGCCAGGGATATACACGGATGCTGGAATACCTGTAAATAAACTAGCCCACCTTATTGATTCGTTCTTCCAAAATAAACTTTCATCAACACAATACATTCAATTATAACAGTTCATACGAAGTGATGGGGTCCGGTTATGGTATACGCGTTGCTATGGAGATTCGTCGATCTTAATAATCTAATGAATGCAAACGTTGGCGAAACTGCGGGGAATCCGTGCACCCATGGTAGATAACCAACATACATACAAACATAACATCAAAAATATATCAAAAACTAAATATTTTCAAACTTTTCCATTTGATGTTTCAATAAAAACTAAGTTTGTTGCAACTTACCCATTTTTCTAAGTACGGTGAAAATCGAAAGTTTTTGATAATTTAAAAATATCTGGTGAAATCAATTCAATTTTATAATTTTCAAATTTTAATTTTTCTGACCACATCAATTTGATGTCCCATTAACCTTAAAACTTTTGATATTCAAGCGGTATGATGAACTGTGATCATTAAGTTTTTAGAAGTGATTGAAGTTGAAAAGTGTTGCATGATGCCCCGGTTGAAGGTAATTGTGTAATCTGTCTGATGTAGCATATAGGGGAGAGTGGGGATACTTGATCCCCTTTTCTTATTTTCACCATATCTTTTTGGAACAATTTAGCAACTCGCCGTCTTTGACAATTTCTGACAGCTTGTAACTTCAAGTTTCTATGCTCCAAAAATTAGAACGATACTTGAACCCGTTGATGAACTAGAAGCATTTTCGTGGGAGTAAAAAAATTGCGACTTTTCTGAAGTTAGGGGAGACTTGATCCCCTATTGAAGGAGACTTGATCTTTTATTCAGGAAGCCCTAATCCTTGTATGAATATCAAACAAAACCCCAAGATAGAATGTTAATTGACCATTTTGGTCATGTTTGTTCTCATTTTACAATTTATAGCAGACATAAGAAGAAAATTCTAAAACTTTGTCTCAACGCTAATAACATTGCATACTTAAAGGCGCTATCTAATATATAAAGATGAGTTGGACTATATATGTTTGTTTGTTTGTATGCACCTTATACAAATCGATACCGCTTAACCGATCAGCCTGAAATTTGGTACAGAGATGTATTTGAACCAGGGTAAGGTTTTAGTGATAGTTCAGAGTCCCTCCCACCTAAGAAAAGGGACCCTCTCATACAACTTTCGTTTTTATTCTCACAAATCAAAAGTCATGGCACCATTTTGTCAACCGATTTTCATTTCCTTTGGCGGGGTTATTTTCTCCATTACCATGGGCCGGGCATAAGAAGCAACCATCCAGAGTTCACGTGTACTGGATAGCAAATCAAAGCTTGCTCAGCATTAAAAATGGGAAAGGAGAAAATTTGGCGGGTGTTTTTTCCTTCTACTGTTCAAAGCACGTGGTAACGGGGCGAGGAATTTGATTGCAATAATGAGCCTTCATTTAGGATAAAAAGAACTTCTCGCCTGTTAGAAATATATTTAGAAGAACAGTGGTTGAGAAACTGTTAGAATATGCAGTGTGTAAAGTATGGATAAATTAATTCATGTTCATTATGAATTGACTTCTTCAGTTGAATAACTATTTGGACTGAAAACTAATGTACCAGCTTTTAGGAACCATCCATTTTTTTTAGGAGCTCTTCATAGGGAAACAATTAATAAAATTGAGGGTTGTAAATTCAAGGCTGCGATCTCAACACTTTGAACCGTATAGGAATTTAATTTACAATAGGAATTAAACAAATAAAACGTTCATTTTGTGCAAAAAGTTGAAAACAAATCCAACGCACGAGACTTTTAGTAATTTTATCTGAAGTTTTTAGTTTTGTACAATTCAATTTCATTTATAAATTTTTAAATTTTAAGTTATTATTGATCACCGATGTGTTCAATTCTACCATCCAATTATAAGAAAACTTAAAAAGCACATTGAAAACATGCAAAGAAAGTCTTTTATAAGGTTTCAGCGGAAATCTATTTAGAAATTTCTAAGTACAAAATAAAACTTAAATGGGTATTCCATTCTACGGGGGGATCTTGAAAACAAGTCGTTAACATTTGTTTACAAGCTGAATACATGGGATTTTTAGTAGATAACCAAGGAAAAGATATAAAAAATGTTATCATTTGATAAAAAAATGGTAATTCCTAAAAAATGAAGGGGGGGGGGGGGGGGGGGTGATTGTAAATTAAGGTTTCCAGAATTGCGGTATCGGGACCGGACAAATCCAGCCAATTTTAACGAAAAACCAGGTCAAATCCAGCATTTGATTTTAAAATGTTCAAACCGATATCCTGGCAATATCCGGGCATACTTGGTCAAAACTGTGAAATTATTCATTAAAAATAGCGAAAAATATACTTGCAATTTTTTTTTTCACAAGCTACATTAGCAGATTTTAAATTGTAAAACTTGCCATTGAAAACTTCTTTTTGAAAAATTATAATAATTATAAAATCTCAGTTTATGTTACGTTTAAAAAATTATGTGAATAAATCCGGGCAAAATCCGGGCTTTTTGCTACAAAATTGGGGAAACCGGGCCAGACCGGACTTACCTCAAATTTTGATTCAAATGTTCAAGCAAATCCGGATAAATCCGGGCAACCTGGCAACCTAAGATTGTAATGTTTTTCGTGATAGAATGGGCAAACATTGAAGGAAATTATTTCAAATTTCTTTTAGCAAACCTAAAAACTATTAGTTAAACAATCATATGAAAACGATGAGCTGTGCTTATAATCCCAATTAAAACTTAAAGAAGACTAACAAAACTTACAAAGCTCACATGGCCAAACATGGTCCAATTTGTTATGATGATGAACAAAAAGCTGTCAAAATTTCAAAAAGCCAAAGGACTCATTTCGATTTAGATTTTATTGTTTGATAAATATTAGTTTTTGGATAAATATTAGTAATTTCGTAATCAGCAATCATAACGATCAATTCAGAAGAAGAATGTGCCGTTTGGAAAGGGGGATCAATTGTACCCAACTCTAGGGGATCAATTGTACCCATAATCAACATTTTAGAAAACTTTTTCTGAAAAAAGTTGAGAGTTTTCCATTGCTTTGAAAATATGGCATTATGAAGGTCATTTTACGCTCGAACGATTGATACATTGGAACAAATATTTTTTTCATAATTTTCCCATGTACGGAACATTCTAAAGTGATGAAAAAAGATCTTCAAGTTACATTTTGTAAAAATTTTCAAACAAAGTTCAATTACTCAAACAATTATTTTGTTAAAAATTTTTAAACTACAAGCATTGTTATTTTGCTCATTTTGGCACATTTTTCTAGATTATTTGATCTTTGTAAGACATTCCAGTTTCGAGATATAGCAAAGGAATCAAGTATCCCCAGGGATCAAGTATCCTCATTCTCCCCTATTAATAAAACCTATGAACATGGAATGAATTGATTTCTTACCTATTACTCGAAACCGGAATGACTCGCAAAGTTCAAATGTTTTAAAAAATTTGCCAAATAAAAAAAATAACAAAGCTGTTATTTCAAAAAAAAAAAAAAAAATTAAAAAAAATGAAATTATTGCTTTCACATTGTTTCCCAAATGTTTCCCATATGAAAAAATCGTTAGAGTGTAATATAAACTTCTGTTGAAAGCGCAGGTTTCAGTGGTGGAATATCTTTTTTCTTGATTCGTCAGTCTAGTCATTACATAACTACACAATTCATTAGCGATTGCTATTGTCTCACTCTCCATTTATCATCTCCCCTAACCGGGAAAGTACTCATTTATGATATGAGTACTTTGATACTTTTACCCAGAATATCTGGCAACACTGCTGTGTTATCACGAGCCCAATTTGAGTAGTCTCGCTTAGCTGTGTGATGATGTAAACATTTGTACCGCGTGTATCGTCATCGTCTGTCATCACCAATCATTGATCTATTGTTCTCGATTGCTAATTGGACATAGAAAAAGGAACCAAAACAATGTGGTGTGGTTTCGTCGCGGTGAAATAATACATATGTTCCGCTAATGGATCGGTCGGATCCGGATAAATGGTTCAGCTGCATGCATCCGAAACCGTACACGGAAAATAATAAAAAGGTAAAATTTACCGAGTTAGCAAAGGCGAACGCTCGTGAAAGCCAAAAAGGTAACTTCTACCTCTTCGAGGTGAAACTCACCTCACAGGGAGGTAAAATTTACCTGAATCGAGGTTTGAAAAAAGGTACAATTCACCGAGAAAAAAGGTGAATCCAAATAAGGTAAAACTTACCTCGTAGCGAGGTGTAATTGACCTGGATTGAGCCAAACAAAACGGTACAATTCTTCTTAAAAAAAGTAACTATTCGCCGAACCCGTTCATTGAGGTTAAGCTGTTTTGTCATTCTAGGAACAAGTTTTGCTTTGTGCCTAATATGTGAAAATCGGAATAGAATGGTAAGTGTTCTTAAATATCATTTAGTTGTGCTGGTTCTCGTCATAATACTATTGATTTTTTTTTCAGATCGGCCCATAGAGCTTTGAGGTGTATTCCACGTGATCCTCCTGCCGGAAAAGCCGAACTTGACCGGATTAGTCGAACGGAGGAGGCCATGAATGTACGCAACGCAGGTGGATTCAGCGGCCATAGCGGCTCAGAAGAACGCGAAGCCGAATTACCAGTCCCTATTTATCTCCAATAAATATAATTTTTGAATGAATTTTGTATTTTTTTAATTCTTATTGAAGAAAACAATCAAACCAACCAGCATTTACCTTTTAAATCAGTAAATGGGAAATAGGTATTATTTACTATTTTGCTAAGTGAATGCGAATAAGGTAAAATTTACCTTTTCGCTAGGTAAATTGAAAAAAGGTAGAATTTACCTCGTAAGAGGGGTGCACCCATAGAAGAGGTTGCAAAAATCCAATGCCTATTTAGCATATCTCTGTGCCGATAATGCGCTGAAATGTGCACTGTGCCGAAGATGATATGTTTGAAAAACCGTAACTGGCATAAGGACTCGGCTCCCAACTAAAATGATGCATGACCACTACATTCAAGCGAAACAAGAAAAACATTTTATGGGATTTCTTTCCCATTGGATAATTCATCCCAGAAACAAGAAAATAAAAATATAAACCACAGCGCCCGTAGGGAGAATCGAACTCAAATCACCAACCATATGGTCTTGCCAGACCGACATCTTAACCAGTGTACTATTTGAGCTTCATGCAGGAAGAGGGATATTTGTCATAGGCATTCTGCCACCGATCAATCACAAAAGAAACGCACGACAGTGGCTTCCCGGCGTTTGGCCTCCTTTCAAGGTATTCATTTGTCTTGCGATGGAAACGGGAAAGGGAACGGGAGTGGAGGAAACGGGAAACCCATTGAATGAGAACTGTGCTTTGCTTACTGCCTGCTATTACATACACACGCTACATATACACAGCTGCTAAAGCCGGGCAGCTTGGCCGGTGCTTGTTTGCCGGTGAATTGAAGGAATATATTCTTGTTGCTTTTGCTACATACACACGCACAGCTTAGCCGTGGTTGTTTGCTGGTGGATTGAATTAGAAGGATGTTTTTGTTGTTGCTTTTGCTACATTCACACGCACAGTGCTCGGTTCGCTGGCTGCCTGGTGGTGGCCGGTATTTATTTCCATCCTTCTTCGTCTTGTGATGCGATAGGGGGGGACGTGAAAGCGTTTTTATTTTGTTTCTTTCAGACATACGCAATTCGGTTAACTTGGGATATTAATGCCGGTGGGAGCAAATCGAATCAGCACCGATCGCGTTATCTTCTTGTACCAATGATGCTATGTAATTGACTACACGCCATTGGCACAGAGGCTGAATTTTGGGTGTGGAAAAAATTCACCTCGCAAAAAGGTAAATTTTACCTTTTTTTTTATTTTCCGTGTAAGTATCAACGGATTCGTGATGCCATACTTTCGAAGCAATAGTAAACTCTCAATGTTTTCAAGAAATAGTTTTACAAAATATATGTACCTAATGAGTTCAATTGATCCCTGGGGTCCATAAGGATATATTTTTCTTCTGAATTGATATTATTCATTGCTTAGAACGAAATTATAATTATTTATCCAATAATAAATGTTTTCCTTTAATTGCTTGTATAAGGACTCAAAAAAGTACTTGTGTCTTAAAATTAGAAAAATGTGGCTTTAAGTATGCAATGACTATTTGGTGGTTGACATACTTTTATCTTGTCTTACACTCATAAACTGTGATATGAGAATTTACAGATACGCACTCTCTTCCAGACTTTATTTGCTGCCGCCTGCCGTTTCTCTCTCGGTTGATATTTTTTCATCAAATTTTCACACAATTTAGTTCAACTATTCAACTAACGTGCACAAAATTTGAAGTCTTTACAATGACTGAAAACAAAGGTATGGCTATTCCCGAAATTTGGAATTGCTTCACTGAATTCGCTGCATTTTTGACATTTTTCATTGAAAAATCTTGAAAATTGGTCCAAAGAAGTAAAAATGTCGGATCTAGTAATTGGCCAAGTTTAGTTAAAATCAATTTACAAAATCAAAATTGGTGCCGGGAATAAAATGAGGTTCATCATCGCTCAACAAACGATTTCATTATTCATTTTAGGACGGATGTTTGTATGGAAATCATCACAATCAATGTTTTCTTGGTTTTTTCTTTCACAAAATCAAAATTGATCACAAAGAATGTTGTAAATTCATAGAAATTTCATTCGTGCTTTGTGAATAGAAAATGTTTCCACAGAGTTTAAAAACGGAAGAACAGAGATTAAGAAATGACCTGGTAAATATAGCTATAAACAAATTTAATACACAATATGTTTAAATATCAGTTCTGTTGACATAATTTCTATTTCTAAACAAAGCAGGAAGGAAGTTTCTGTAAATTCACAACAATCTTTGTGATAAATTTTGATTTCGTGAAAGTAAAAACCAAGAAAACATTAATTATGATGATTTCCAAGCAAACATCCGCATAAAAAAGAATGAAATCGTCTGTTGATAAATATTTTAAATACAAGAATTAAAAATATGTTATGAGTTTTCAACATCGATTTTTTCGAAACACTTGGTGGTTTATACGACCCATTCAAAACAAACTCTAGATTTCATCCGTTGAAAAATGCCGCAGCCCGTGGCGTAGAGGATAGCCTTCAAGTCTTCTAAGCCAGCGGGTATGAGATCGAATCCCGGTCACGGCACACATAGTACACTTCCTGTGGGTTGTGGTTTTAGCATTTGTAAGATGCTAGCCATCATATCCTCGAAAGATGTACACTTAGAATCAAGAAAAAGGACTCTCTTCGAGGAAACATCAAGTTTCATTGAGATCCTGTATGTGTTTGTGTTCTTTTTTTTTTAATCTACTGTACACCCAATTCTATTTATAGATACCTTTCAATGTGATCCAAACGATTGAGGCTGGAGAAATTTGCCTCTGTGCGGTTCCCAGTACATGGGAATCTAACGACATTTTTAGATGACCGGCTAAAAAGCAGCTCATAGCTAAACTACTTCGCCAAAAATTTTCAACACCGGGCTGGAGTGGGAACGAATGAGCTGTGTGAAAAAGCGAGGATTTCAAACCCGGGAAGAAGCAGAGATGTCTGTTATGGAAATGGAAGGGATGCTAGAGACTGAGAACAATCATGAGAAAGCGAGAAAAAGGCTCGCACCGATTCTAGAGAGCCTAGAGAAATAGTAGACTTCAACCCGAATAGGATTGCACCGTGAAAAAACCATGAATTCCATATTCACAGACCATAAATATTATCGTCCTCGATACCGTGAATGCACATTGAAATTCATATTTTTCGACCATACATTTCATAGTTTTGACGAAAATAACCATGAAAAAGGGGTATTGTTATGCAGCGTGACCATGAAAAAAATGGCGATTTTCCATACATTGGAAAGCTGAAAAATATGAAATTCATGGTTCTTTCAGCTTCCAGTTTTTTACAATAAAACCATAAAAATCCGATGATTTTCATTGTTCACCCACTGAAATCAAATCCTAGTACATGGTGATAATTTTTTACTTGTTTTTTTTTTGGTTTGTTATTGTCATCACTATCGTAGATTAATGAAAATGAAGAACGAATAATTTGACTAAATTTTTTATTTGACACATTACTTATTTATAACACTTACTCACTCAATGATCACAGAAGGCCTATGACTTGCACTAGCACTCCCATCCCGTAGACCTCCGGCATCAATCAGTTCAATTCAGGCAATGTAAGGTGCCCTCGCCGGAATTTGGAACTGCGGAACTACGTCGTCTTCTAGAAAGAAAGGGGTTTTATAAGTATTTTTTATCAATATACATGCAATCATAGTACTTACCATCACCACTGCAGATGGGCCCATCGCGTTCCGATTCGTCATATCTGCCGAAAAATCCCGAATTTGTCCGGATAAAGTTATTCTGCATTAAAAAACAGATCACGACGAAATCTTCCGGAGACAAAAATACGCGCGTAAACAAATTTGGCTTAAGGCTTCTACACGGTTAATTGTAAATGTGTAGAAACAGCAAAAGATTAACTACGTTTGGATTTACATTTTACCATGAAGTACACTGTAACTATGATAATTACAAGAAAACTATCGTGATACCATGCTTCTGTCATTTTCGGTAACTATGAAATATTTTGAATTTACGATATATTTTATGGTGATTTTAAAAATTAAAGTGATTTCATAATAAAATGCGGTTGAGAGATATTTTGAAACTACGATAAAGTTTATTGTTAAATTGAAAATCATTGTTCAGTTATTTTAAAACCATGGTCTTTGCTATTCGGGAACCAATATGTTGAGGAGTTGGTTGTTCAGAGCAATCAGGATAAGATTAGTGGCTTTTGATTTAGTTAACGGTGTTTTTTTAAATCAAATAATTTAATTTGTTTTTAATTCTTAATGATGATAACAATATTGATTTATCTTGAATGACGAAGAAATCTCTACCTACAAATTTATAGTTTCCTTTTTCACTATAGGAAATGGGTCAACAATCGGAATTTATATTTTTGCCGGAAGACAACGGAATATTGAATTCCGAAATCGTTTTAGTGCCTCCAAACAACGAGCCTTTTGCCTCTACAATTAATCAGGACCATATGAGTATTCTAAATACAATAATTGCTAATTTGAATGAGCTTAAAGCCAATCAAATAAAACTAGACTAGCCAATTCCTTGGCTAGAGTGTAGACCTCAGTAGACACATTAGCACAGAGCACACATGCTCAGCTGCCATTTAGTCACCAGGAACCCAAAGAACATGCGTTCTTAGTCCCGTGAATGATGAGAATCAACTTATTTCTATTAAGAAAGCATTGAAGGATATTGAATTGAGGCAAAAATACATGGAGTGCCTCTGAAATTTTATTCTAATTTCAGAGGGCTGTTTATTCAACTGATACATTTAACTGACGACACTTTCTCGAAGACCGATTGCTGCAAACGCAGCTCTTGTACATAACAACGCCAATCAAAGCCTCGGCCAACAAATTTAAAGTATAACTTAAAAAAGAGAATCGACATGAAGGTTATACTTTAATCCAAGTCACCAGTTGTAGATTGAATGGAGCAAAGTTTTTTTTTTTGTTTTTCTGACTTAAGTACTTAAGTACTAAAATCGGGTGGTTTCCATATTGATACGGCTTAAAAACTCTTTTGTAGTATTACAAATATGCTTACTATAGAAAAAAAAAAGTTTTCTTCGAATTTATTTTTATCTTTCGATTTATTTTTATTTTTAAAATCCCGCAATGTATATTGATTCGCAAACACATATCGGGCCTTTCTGATCCGGGTTTCGATGTCTTTTTTGGAACCACCATCTGGCTACCAAGATACTGGAAGCACTCCACTTATTCAACTCGTTGCCCAGCAACCACGAAATTGGAGGGATTTATGTATTGTGTTGATTTCTATCGACTTAGTCTTTCCGACATTGATCCTGAGACCTGCTGCCTGGAACTTTCGGCGAGGTCGTCGAGTTTGCTCTGCATGTCTTGATATCTTTGAGCGAGCAAAACAATATGGTCTGCCAGGTCAAGGTCGTTTGGCTGCTCAATTGTCTAACGATTCCACGGCAATCCTCGGTTTGGTCTACAGTCAATCGATCCAGTCAAGATCTCATCCAGTACAATGGGAAAAAGCAGCGGTGATGAAAAACATCTCTGTCTCACTCCAGCAGGTACAGGGATTGGATCGGATAAGACACCATCGTTCAAGACCTTGCACGCAAATGCCTCGTATTGTGCTTCGATTAGATGGACTAGTTTCTCCTAGTCGCCTAAAACCAACCCAGATGTTTTCGTGGTCCAATCGGTCGAATGCTTTTTCGAAAACAATGAACACCAGCAGAAGAGAGTACTTGAATTCGTTAATTTGTTTCAGTATGCTTCGTAGCGTTGTGATGTGGTCCACATATGATCGTCCGGATCGGAATCCAGCTTGTTGCCGTCGGAGTGTTGGGTCGATTTTCTCCTGTATCCTGTTCAGGATTACTTTGCAGAGTACTTTGAGGGTTGTACAGATCGCCAGTAATTGCACTCTGCCAGGTCGGGTCCTATCTTCGGGACCTTTACGAGGATACCCTGCATTCAGTCGGCCGGGAAAACTGGAGTATCCCAGATGTCAGCGAAAATACGGTGCAACATTTGTACTGAAAAGGCAGGGTCGACTTTCAGCATTTCAGAAGGGATGCAAACGATCCCAGGCGCTTTGTTGGACCTCCTGTCTTTGATTGCTTCTTGTATTTCAGCCAGCGAAGGCGCTTCCGAGTTGACGCCATTTATGCGACTTACTGTTGGCGCATCGAGCTGCGGGTTCTGTTGGCCATCGCTATTCGTGACTCGGAAGAGTTGTTCGAAGTGCTCAGTCCATCGTTTGAGCTGATCTGTTCGATCGGTCAATAACTGACCTGCTCGGTCTTTCAGCGGCATTCTTGCATTAGTCCTTGCACCACTGAGGCGGCGAGAAATGTCATAAAGTAATCGGATATCTCCATTGGCGGCGGCTCTTTCTCCCTCTCGGCTAGGGAGTTTGTCCAGACTCTCTTGTCTCGTCTACAAGCTCGTTTAACTGCCTTTTCCAGCTCCGCATATCGTAAGCGGGCGGCTGCTTTGGCTGACCCGATAGGCATGCCTGCTCAATTCCGACTTTTGCCTTTCTCCGATCATCGACCATCCTCAAAGTTTCATCCGACATCCTTTCACTTCTTTTTCCACAAACTTTACCGAGAGAACCATGGCTCGTCGTGATAAAGGCATTCTTGATTCCAGAAAATAATTAGATCAAAGAATAATTGTTTTCAAATCAAAATCAAAATTACTTTATAATAAAGGAAAATTTTATGACATGAAACGAAAATGCTATTGATTTGAGCGATTTGAGATTTAGAATTAAAGTATTTGAGATTTTGAATCCAAGTACATTTTTTGATTCAAATAAAAACATTTCTTCGATGCTAAGGAAAATTTATTTGAATAAAAGTCATTTTTATTTATCTAATAATCTAATAACAAAAATCCTTTGTTTTTGCGGCACTTTCCTTTGAAATAAAAAATCCTCTCGCTGCGTGAATGTGTTCATTTTATTTTCACACAGCAGTTTCTTCCGTGTTTCGTAAGAACTTCTTATGAATATGGAAGAATTCATAAGATTCTCACGAAAAAAAAAATTGGACTCAAAAAAGCAATTCATAAGACGTTTCTTATGAAATTTAGAATTGGATTTCTTCTGAGTGTAGCTCTCCCGGTTCAAGTAATCAATTATTGATTTTACTCAAAAGAAATTAATATTAAAACATCCAAACTAGACGGCCCCAAATTTGATTGGCAAATTGTAAAATGTTATGCGCTGCAGGCTAAGATTGAGCCTTAGTACCCGATTCCATACCAAATTTTTGCCACATTGGACCACGGGACGGGGTCATTCAACGAGCCTGAAGTTTGTATGGGATTTTGAGACGTTTTGTTCGTGAGAAACACGAAAAACCAGTTTTTCATCAATAACTTTGGTTTCCTCAGCCGATTTTTTTAAATACGATTTTGCTTAAAGCCTCAATTATGCAAATATTTCATCCGAAGATTGCATTTCGATAAGAGTTAAGATAAAAAGTTATTAGGCTTCAAACAGATATACTTTAACCTATACTTAAGTATACTTGTTTCAAAAATGGGCTAATATTTTAAGGGTGAGATGTTTGACCGCCCGACCAGAAAACTCAATTTGAAATGCTTGCCATTTCTTAAAATTAAGACCGATTTCAACCATTTTTGATTTGTTGACTACGAAATCTTTATAACATTCAAATATAAGGTTGTGGATTATTGTTACGAGAGTAGTTCAGGCGAAACTGTAGGGGAAAGTTGAATTTCTTGACCCCTTTATCCTGTGTTCTGTGTTGTTTTTTCGTTGAAATATTGACAAAACCTTAGTTTTATGATTTTAAACAACTTTTGTTGAACGAAAAACTTTATCGTTGATGAAAAATGTTCGACGATTTTCTTCAAAATTGCATAACCACAGGGGCTAAGGAAAATGACTTTCAGTCCTTTTTCGGTTTTAATTTTTTCCCACTTCAACCATTTTTGTAAACATTTTAAGGCTACATTTCTTTATTATTCTTGTTGAAATTGTATCACAAGGCCACATTTCTTTATTATTCTTGTTGAAATTGTATCACAAAAAACTGATTTTTTTATCGAACATGTTTGGCAGTAAGAAAATTTATCAAATTTAGAACTTCAATTTTAACACAATTCACCCTAAACCGAATAAAACGATGTTTTGAATTGAAAAAAAAACACATTTAAATGATAAATCAACCTTCATTTTTTATCCAACCTATTTGAGATGAAGCCTATTTTGCGGCATTCGTACTTATGGCATTTTACTCTTTGATAACTTTTATGTCGCTTGATTTACAACAAAATCAATTTGTAATATCTTTTGCCAAAACTTTATGGACTCTCTACGTTATATAATTTATTTTTAATATTCATAGTATTATCTGCTTATAAGAATTGAAATTTTTTCGAGCAATAGTAAACTCACAACGAACGATTGTTCTCATATTGGCAGAAAAATTTCATTGTACATACGGGGTGCAATCGGTCTCTAGCGGTTTAAAAAAAGCTACAGCTAAGAGAATCTTATAACGTAAGAAATCTGTAAATGGACCTATTCTTCGAAAAATTATCATTTGGGTAGCATCAGAAATTCTTATTTCATGTGTTTTTGATCTAATTTTTTTGGGCAGATATAACTAGTCTGAAGTCTAAAAGTTACAACCACTCTGAATCGATTTTTTGAGGAAAAAATGAATCTAAGTTAAATAAAAGAGTTAAATGACCCGACTTTTGAAAAAGTTATACGCTGCAGGCTAAAATTGATCCTGGGCCTAGCACAAGATCTCATGCCAAATTCGGGCCAGATCGGATCACGGAAAGGGGTCGCTCAACGAGCCTGAAGTTTGTATGGGATTTTGAGACATTTTGTTCGAGAGGAACATGAAAAACCAGTTTTTCGTCAACAACTTTTGTCTCCTTCGACCGATTTCTTTCAAAAAGGGTTTTCTTGAAGCCTAGATTATGACAAATATTTCATCAGAAGGTTGCATTTAAATTAAAGTTAAGATAAAAAAGTTATAAAGCTTCAAAATTGGCTAACTTTTTTAAGGGTGACATTCATCACTGTTTCAATGAGGCGACTAAAGAGGTGTGTTTTTTTGATCACTAGTTCAATTTCCCATTAATAGATGGCAGTGATCAAAATGGTTCCTTTGGACAAAAATTTGTATAGAAAAATTGAGAGTTACCTTTTTTAAATTTTTTTGACATAACTGGCACACTTTTTGAAAAGTTCTAAAGGTTCTCACACGTTTTCCGGATCGTTCGCGCCCGGTGCTGATGTCGAACGAGGTGGTGAAAACTGTTAAAATCGTGAAAAACTTTCGGTGAGAGAGTAATTTTTTTTGTTTTGAATTTCTATTCTAGAAGCAGCAGGGCTGCCATTTGGGATAAATTTTCGTAAAATTTTCTCATTTTAACACAATTACGTAATAATAAAAATGCAAATCTAAGAATAACTTTTGTTCTTGTTAATTATTATCATTATTATTATTATCATTATTATTATTATTATTAAAATGATTATTATCATCATTATACTATTTTTAGCCAATCGTAAAGGCAAATCCGTGGTAGTACTTTTGCAGGGCGTTCGTAAATAGAGTATTTTCGATAGAAAGGATTTGAAAGTTATAGAGCTTGTGTGAATTATAAACAATTTTATTTGCTGCAGTTTGATACGCAACATTTTTTGAAAGAGAACGCTTTGACGGTCAGTTAATAATTTTTGTTGCATTTACGAATTGAAATTTATAAACTGAAAATTATGAACTCTTCAGGTTATCTTTGAATTAATTTAAATAACAGATGATAGGTACCTTCAAATCTATTTTGTATTTAATGTATTTTATAAAACATTGCTTCAAGAAAAACATGTTTTTGGGAAAAGATTTTTGAATTCTTAACTTAAGTGCGACCTTATTCTTTAAATAAAAGATAACTTAGTAATATTTATGTCATAAAGTTGTATTTCCATTAAACTTCAACGATTTCTAATAAATGTTTTTCCTAAAGAGCTATACACCAGGAGACGGCAATCTATATTAGTCGCAGAAATGAGTTGCAGGTATCATTTTGTTTGAGATACTTGAGACATGTCTCAATGGCCCTCGAACAAAATAAGAGAGTTGGGATTAGTTGCAGCAATCAGTATTGATCAACTGACAGGTTTACATAATAAATTTACAAAATGATATTTTTTCAAATTCTAAAAAGGTCCAAATAGGATTATTTGGCATCCCAGTTTGCTACCAACTCGTTTTGTTTTGGTTTTAATTTCCGTTTCATACACGCTTTGAAAAGTTTGCGTAAAAAACAAACTTTTTAACTACCACACACTAATGGCACTATACACGCTATAAACTCGGTTCTCAAAATAAAGTTTGACCGTTGATCAAAACATAGTTCGATTCAATAAACTTAAAATCGAGTACTCTATTTCTTAAAACCTAAAATGAATCCCATTTTATGGTTTCCCTTTCTTTGAGGAAACAGAACACAGTTCGACCCAATGAACAGGAAATTGAACTCTTTGTTAAACTGAATAAAGACTCAAGGCTGAATGGAACAATTATTTCAAAGATGAATTCCTTTGAATTCAGTCACAGTAGGCACATTATAACTACTGTTGCTTAATTCATCGACTTTGTTTGAAATCAAATCACTTTGTGTATTGATTGCGAACCAAAACAGCAGTTTGAATTTTATTTTTTACTTTTTCGAAAAACTGTCAAATTAAACGCGCGCCCCTCTTATTGAACGAAACTTAATAGGTCATGTATCAATTTTAAGACATTGAAAAATTACGCTTTTATACAATGTCAGTTTTCTAGTTCCATAACCCTTAAGCTTAAAATAAGATGAAATACCAGCAATTTTTTGTAAAGTGTTTGTTGATAAAGTATTTTTTTTTTTCAAGAAAATCATGATTCACTCAAAATATATTTTTCCTTATAAAACATTCATAAGTACAGCTTTGGAGAAATTTCATAAACGAAACAATTTACCACTTAAAAATTTTCGAATAGTTTTGTACATCTAAAAGATTTTTTCACGGATTTTATTTATGATCCAAAACTTACTAGTTTTAGATGACAGTGTGAAAAATTATAAGCAAAACAAAAATAAACAAAACGAAAATTCCTCGAAAACGATTACACAAGCTTGACCAAAAAGTTCAAATATTTTATTTTCCTGGGCTGGTTGAACTGGAGCTGTTGAAGCATTTTACAGTGATATTTGGGACTGATCGCTCTAATTTAATGAAGTTTGTTCACCGCTGTCCGTTACCCGACCTTGCGTGTTACTGGCGATTGGAAACAGAATGCAGAATAACCAGGTAAATTTTAGTACTACATTTAACTAACAGAGTCTCAATTAGAACATATATTTCAGATGTTCCAGGCTGGTACTACGTGTACGTTAAGATGCGACTTAAGACGATAAGCTGGAACCGTTCAATATTGGCTCTGAAAATTGGTCGAAATTGAAAAATACTAAATCCCAAAAGAAAATCAATTGAAACAAACTAAAGCTTAGTTCTTTTAGAAATGGGACAGTTACGAATGCGTGTACCTCAAAAACCTTTCGTCTGATCTAAAAACTTTCTATGAAGGAAATGAAGGTAATCTTATGATAATTCATGAAAAAATATGAAAAAAATTATTTATCCTTTTTTGTAAGCATAAATTCTACTTTATTCTTGGTACCTCCTATCGACTAGCGCACACATTTTTCAGTCATGATATTGATTAGTTTAACAAACTAATACTTCGTCTAATCTGTATTTAAGGTGGCTACATCCTCTTCCTTCAATTCCGCTACTTTTCGGACCAATCTTTCTCTTTTAAAAGAAACTGAGGGCAATTTAGGATACAGATGGTTCGAAATTAACAAATTTGATTATTTTTGAGTCACTTTTCAAGCGTTTTTAATATAATTTCTGCAGGCAAAATCTGGCAATAACGAAGTAAAACCATCATGAGATTAAACTTTAAATATAATCGGTTAGTATAGATCGTAGGTTGCGAAGGGTACATAAAAGATTACTCTTTTTAGGCTTTTAAAAACAGCTTAAACCATAGTTTTCGTTTTGAATATTGTGATTTCTTTCCACAGGAGCAGAATTTTGGCAAATCGTAATATTTTATATAAAATAACCAGCAAATACATACTTTAATATACTCGGGACCCTGCCACAAGCAGACATGGTATACGATTCAAACGCTGGAATTTGTTTAAAATAGGGTATTTCATAAGTTTTGTCGTTCATCAGAAATCATCTGTCCCATAGCCTCGGTACCGGCTATACAGCTTTCGAGCTCTGGAACTAGCAAAAATTTATTGTTTGGGAAGGGGTTTGAATGACTCATTACCAGGCAACACTTTCAATTTATCGGAAAAGTTTTTTTTTGGAAATTTCAGCGATCTACCCTTAGTTTTTCGCATTTTGAAAACTAAAAATGCTGGTATGAGACTTGATTCCCTGATGACCCTAAGTTGAATTTGCCGATCATATGCTTCACTCCAATGCTTGATTTGAATTTTGTGGACATTTTTGACAGTATTTGCAAACTTTCCACCACTTATATACAGTAATTCTTCGAATAATCAACCGTCTTGTCAGCTATCAATTTGATTATGATGGATTTTGAATGGAACTGTGCAAAATTATTTTTTCCTTTTTCTCTTGCATCGTTAATATTTCAAAAACGCGTAGTTTTTAAATTTTGAAAAAAATAGGTCGGATAGTACTTTTTACAGGCAACAAAATACTGACAAAATTTTGAATGTCCGATTACTAGTAAACGAGCTTTTAGCAAAAGAAAGTGTCCCATTTCTAAAAGAACTAAGCTTTACAAGCGCAAAATTAGGAAAGAACGGTGAAATTGCGTTACGGTGTGACGGGAACGTAGGATGGTAGCGGGAAGCGAAAAAACAGCGTTCGAAACAGAAGTGTTTCTATACGTTCCGAAACTAGAGGCAATAGTAAGTAATAAGTTTAGGAAAGAATCACGATTTGGATCTGCTGATGATTGAAGTTTAGTATGGAATATTTTTTTTTTTTTGGAAAAAAGAGTAATGAATTTTAAAATGTGTTGTGTTTATTATTTGGGAATGAAACAAATGGAATAAAATACATTCTAGTGCATTAACCAAAATTGCAAAAGTTTGTTTTTGTCTTTTACTGTTTTATATCGGCCCATCAGTTAAATATTCCAATACTTAAGATACAGCGAACAATTGAGCGGCTGGGGAACCGTAATAGTCTGATGGTTCAAGGATTAGTCCACCCTTGGTATCACCTTTTTTCAGTTTGCAACGAGTTTTTAGTCTATACACAAAGAATTCAATTTTAATTCTTAGCATTAATGACTCCTGGTGAAAACATTTGAAGCTGAGTTGTATACAGGAAATCCTCTTAACGGGATCACCTCTGGCTTTAAGGCTTATTTTTTGTTGTATCCGGTTAGAAAAAAAATTCTTTCGAGTAGAAGTAGAAATGCTGCACCAGTATACATATTCAATGTCAGGTGGATCAGTTCAGACGAAATATGATGAAACAACGAATTGAAAACAAATGAAAATTTCCTAGTTTTTTAATTTTTTTTATAATTTCCATGTTTCTATTTATTTTCGTAAGAAAAGAAAATGCCGGGAAAATTTTGATTTCGAAATGAAATTTCAGCTTTTTTCTTCCTCTAACTGAATTTTAAGTTCAATTTATTGACCTTGCAGTTACACAGAAAAGCAGATAGTTTATTTAATTGTGATTCTACACAAATACTTTTGAGCGTACAACAATTGTACACAAGGACTAATAAAATCGTGTGCACGAGTGGCGATTCCCGCTCGTCTACGATTTTTACCCGTAAAGGTTCGCCAAAGCGCGAGCAGGCTGTGAAAAAAAATCCCATAGGTTCGCGAACCATAGGAAACACGAGCGAGGCAGTCCAACCAACAGACGATTCTTTTGGATTTTGAATCCTGTCTCGCTCGTGGAAATCGTAACATACATGAAAATTTTCCCCGCGATTTTGGCTCACGAACCATTTAGCGAAAAGGTTCATGAACTTTTTTTTGGAAGGGAACGCGTGGTTATTCGATTTTCTTCCGTAGGCAGGCTGTGCGTCTCTTTAGGTACGCGTACGGGTAATAAATTGTGCTTCAAGCAGCAGCAGGAAGTTCTTCATTTTCCACTGTTCTTTCAATTATTGTATGGAATATTTCTGTTTTATTTTTAAGTTAATAAAAAAATTTTTTTTTTGATAACTTACAGCGTTTTAAGATTAACGAAACTCTAAATATTAAATCAAACTCATTCTGCCATGTCAACTCCTGGGTGGTCAACTGAATTAAACAAAGCTTTTTGACAAAATTATGGATTAGAATGGACACAAGAAGGCCCTAATAATGATCTTAAACAACCGTTTAAGGAATAAATAATCAAATGAAATCTTAGAGCCTTACAATTTCATCCGAATCACTACATTTCTGTAGTAGAGGTTGAGTGTAAAATTTCATAACTGTTTTTTAAATTTGGAAAAGACAACCACGATTCATATGTAAAGTTTCAATAAGAAAACACATCCAAACGTATCAATGATTATTTTGGATTAAAGTGAATATCATAAAAAATTGATAAATTAATGCAATAATCAAAGAAGAGTTTTCAAGTAATTTTTCTTTAAAAAAAAACTTAAAAAATGTGTTAGAATTATAAGTTCGGAAATTTTTAAACTACTCTCTGATTTCTCTTCAACTACCTCTTAATTGAAAAAACTAACTTATTTTACCGGAACCTATAGTTCAATGAGATGAGAAATTTAGAAAGTCTCTTAAAATTTGTTGAAGTATCGCATTACAATTATTTGAAAAAACCATCAATCATATAAAATCAAGCAAATTAAAGTTAAATCACAGAAAACGTTAAATTTTGGTTGAAAATGTTAAAATAAGTAAACATTATAATTTTCCTGTGATAGTGTTTAATTTAAGAGTTAAACACAAGACAATCATCTTTATGCACGACAAAGTGTTTTTTTCGCAGCCTAATAAAAATTTGACATCGCCGATACTTTGCTTTGTAAAAAAGGAAACCATCTCCTATCAAACGCACTGATTTGAAAATTAACTTTTTTCGATCACTGGTCATAATTTAAGAAAAAAATAAATTACACTTTTTAAAGCTTGAATGTGTAAAGATTCCTTTAAATATTTTCGAAAATTTCAAATGAACAGATTTCTGACTTGATCCGTTACGAAAATTGGAATAAAATTTAGAAAAACAGTAAAAATGTTTCCCTTTTTCATAAGGGTGTGTTTATGTCGATAGAAGCCTCTATATAAATTCTTCAAAAATCTTAAAGTGTTTCAACAGGTAGTTTCCTCAAAATATACATATTTGTGTTTTGAGTGAAGCATTGAAGAAAAAAAAACCTTGAATTTGAATGTTAAAAAAGACCCATGTCGAAATAACAATACTATTGCAATAATATTGAATAAATATTTTTTGTTTATTTCTTTTCGATAGCACAAGTCAACCAAATTTACGTTTTGAGGGCGACATATCCAAATATGCTGATTCAAGGGTCAACTTAAGAAATGTTTTAGCCACATTTTAGAACTTTTCAAAGATACTCAAATCCTAGGTTTCGAATCGATGATAAACTTTCACGAAAACCGCAAATTGTTGAAACTTTTGAGAAAACTGTGGCGTCTTTTAAGTTTATTTTTCACAGTCTGGAGAATTAAAGAATATTTTGAAATATTTTTTTTTTATCAACTTATTTTTTGCATAAATCCTTAAAATCAGTTTTAGCATGCGTCTGAAGAAATTTATAGATTTGTTTTCCTGATACAAGTGTTATTTTCAAGCCGACATTCCAAAAAACGTTATAACTCTATCACATTTTTCTGCATAACAAAGTCTATCCACTACTGAATGAAAAATGAAAACGTTGAGATTTTTTTGCAATTTGCAATTTCAATGTATCAAAATTTTATTTTGAACTCAAAATCCATGAGTGCTGAAGTTCAGATTTTGTTTAATAGTTTAGGTAGCTTGATGCGACTATCAATAAATTTAATTTGCAAAATTTAATTTGAATCAAAAATTAATGTTTCTAATGTTTTATTGATTTATGATACTTTTGATTTTGTTGTAATAAATTTAGATATCGTACTTGAAAATTCCTTTTGCAATTTTTTTCTATATTCATTTTGAAACTGAAATTTTTTAGTTTAGAATAGAAAAAAAAGCAATGGGTGAATCTTAATTGAATAAATGTTTTGAATTTTGTCTTTATCTCAAACTATGATATGCTGTTGAATAATCCCCAAAACTGTCTGATAAAGACTCTGTAACTTGTTGCCCATATTTTTTTAACTTTTCAAGTCAGAATTCAAGATGCAAAAACAATGTTTGGTGAATGGTTTTTAATTAGTTATTCATTGCAACGCGTTACAAAATGTTATTTTGTCGTAAATGAAATCAACGGGCTTGCCAAGTTGGATAATTACGTCGAGTGCTGAAAAAGATTGAGTTTTGCAACGAGTGGCATACACAATTTTATGAAAATTTTGAAAACCCTTAGAAAATCCATTAATTGACCTACAAAAAGTGCATCTTGCAAATGATCAATGACTAATAATTTGTGATGAAGTAGATCTTGGACTGTACTTTTGCAGACAAAAATAATTTGGTTTGAAAATTATCGCTTTTCGATAACTTTTTCAGTGTCTCAAAGTTAACTTTTTAGCACTGAATTACATAAAATACAATTATAATAACTATTCAAAAATAGAAATTGATTTTTTTGCAAATATTTACTTTTCAATGTATAAAAAAATCTGTACTGAATTCTAAAGAATATAAAACAGAAGACAAGTTCTTCGGAAAATGGTAGGATCAGCTAAAGTTATCATGAATAAAAATAATTCTTTTTCTTATATCTGTTCATGATTACCCAGGTTTATATGTTGAGATTCTTGTTACGTGAAAATTTTTAGTGTTGGCGATATATCTAGAGGAATCTTAACATTGCGTCTAGATACGATTAGTGGTCTTTAAAAATTTTCCCTTTATTGGTCATGGGGAATTTTTGTATTCACAAACGAACAAGAAATCTTGTTCATACAATCTCATTTTCACAGATTTTAGAAACTGATAAAGTTATGTATAACGGTTGATTTTCAAGATCTTGACGGTTATTGGTATTTTAAAAACTAAAGATAAGTCTAGATAATCAAACAATGCCTTAAAAAAAGTGTTCATAATTGTCCCGTGTTTTGAAAAACATGGGAAATTATAAACAATCCTCTGTGAATCAGTATGATAAATGTTTGGCAAAAATTTATATTTATTACTGGCAATTATTAATGACAGTAAAACGTCTGAAAACAGCATTTTTACTGAATTTACTGTGACAAGGGAGTACGTGATTGTACGCCCTCAGAACAATTTTAAATTTTAGAGACGTGGATTTTGTGAGCTTTGGTAACACAATTTATATCTGTAACACATCCAAAAATTTGTAAACATGATTTAAAACCCCTTAATGATTTGAAATTTGAAATTCCAAACTTATATAACTTCCTCAATTTGAACTTCGGAAGAAACTTGAAAATAACAAAGGGGATACAATTAAGATGCCGAAGTAGCACATTTCTAGATTGGACTTTTATTTTTTTTTTTATCCTTCCCCCACCCCATACATCTTTTTAGGATGCGGAGGAACTTCTTATCCTTCGGATAATTAAATCAATATTTTTTCTATCTGTTACTGGGCCAGATTGCATCCTTTCGAAACTCTATATACAAATTTGCCAAATTTCACGTTGTTTAACATCAGAAAGGGCAAACTTCAATTCACAAATTATATACATCGTTTAAATTTACAACATTGTAAATTATTTTCAAAAAATTGTTATGAGAACTTTGAAAATCGATTTATTTCATCTGTCCACGCGTTGCATTTGGCGCAATCAACAACCATGTGGAGACAAAATAACGAAACGGAAAACACGACCATCAAGTGTGCAATGCGTTTTCCAATTTGGTTCACGAACCAGAATCGCGAGGTTCGCGAGGTTTTCTGCCACGACTCGCTCACGATTTTCTGGCGATCGGATTTCCCTTGAAAAAAATCCCCTACAATCACGTGTTTGCTGAGTCGCGAACCTACTGTGGTCAGAACTTTTGTGAACTACGCGCGGTTTTGTTTCTTGGCTGCTCCGATTTGAATACGATTTTTTTAGTCCTTGATTGTACACATCAAAATAAAAAGTCAAAATCAAAACAAAATGGGGAAAATTTTCTCTCTTTAAACAGAGCCCCTCTCTCCACTGAGAGGGAACTTAAAATTCATAAGTGGCGGTTCCAAGCGGTCGTTATTTGCAGGTGCTCGCCGACACGGGCCAATGTCCGACCAGAACATTCAATGTGAAATGCATGCCGTTTCGTCAAATAATGTCCGATTTTAACCATTGTTGTTGCGCTCGATTGCCATTTTTAATGTTTTTCTAATATTTAAGTTTGGATGATATTCACTTGAAAGTTCGGAAAGAAGTAAGGGCGGAAAAATGCTTGACAATTTAAAAAAAATGCATAACCACAGGGGCTTAGGAACATGACTGGACAATTTGTGATGCCAATAAAAAGATTCACCTTCATTCTCTATCAAAAGAAAGCTACGTTTTATATATTAAAACGTGAGAAAAATTTAAAAGAACCTTTTTTCGAAAAATTATCAATTTATTGGTATCATAAAGCGTTGGTCCATGAGTCGATCTAAAAAAAATTGTTGGCGGTTGAGTCTGCGAGTAACAACCATTCTGAATAGATTTTTTGAGAAAAAAAATATCCTGAGTTAGGTAGAAAAGATGAAACAGAAACCCCACCCAAAGGCGGAAATATGTACAATAGACTGCCCCAAATTTGTTTGGGAAATTCAAAACCTGTGAAATGTTATGCGCTGCAGGCTAAAATTGATTCTATTCCTAGTACAAGATCTCATGCCAAATTTGGCCAGATCGGATCACGGGAAGGGGTTGCTCAACGAGCTTTAAGTTTGTATAGGATTTTGAGACATTTTTCTCGGAAGAAACGTGAAAAACCAGGTTTTCATCAATACCTTTGGTCGCTGTAATAATATGTATTGAATACCACCGTAAAATGGTTAGCCCATTTTTGAAGCCTAATAACTTTTTTTTATCTTCACTCTTATTGAAATGCAGTCTTCGGATGAAATATTTTTCATAATTTAAGCTTTTAAAAAACTGTTTTTGAAAGAAATCGACCGGCGGGAACCAAAGTTATTGATGAAAAACTGTTTTTTTTTATTGACATCACAAATCGTCCAGTCATGTTCCTAAGCCCCTGTGGTTATGCAATTTTTTTAAATTGTCAAGCATTTTTCCGCCCTTACTTCTTTCCGAACTTTCATGTGAATCTCATCCAAACTCAAATATTAGAAAAACATTAAAAATGACAATCGAGCGCAACAACAATGATTAAAAACGGTCATTATTTGACGAAACGGTATGCATTTCACATTGAGTGTCCTGATCGGACATTTAGTCGCCCCATTAAAACAGTGATGAATATCACCCTCTAAAAAATTAGCCAATTTTTGAAGCTTAATTACTTTTTTATCTTAACTTTAATTGAAATGCAACCTTCTGATGAAATATTTGTCATAATCTAGGCTTCAAGAAAACCCGTTTTTGAAAGAAATCGGTCGAAGGAGACAAAAGTTGTTGACGAAAAACGGGTTTTCATGTTCCTCTCGAACAAAATGTCTCAAAATCCCATACAAACTTCAGGCTCGTTGAGCGACCCTTTCCCTTGGTCCGATCTGGCCCAAATTTGGCTTGAGATCTTGTACTAGGCCCAGGATCAATTTTAGCCTGCAGCGTATAACATTTCACAGGTTTTAAATTTCCCATACAAATTTGGGGCAGTCTAATGTACACTATGTATTTACTTTTCGTATAAGTTGAATGATCTCAATTTTTTGTGAAATCATTTTAACAAGATTCATGTAGATATGTTGCTACGAGTAAGTCTTAAATATTTGCAAATTTAAAGAAAAAAAAATTGAAGAGTGAAGTGCTGAATGTCATGTTCTTTAGCCCCTGTGGTTATGCAATTTTGAAGTAATTTGTCAACATTTTCCCTCAATTCATAAAACTTAGCTCCGTGATATTTTCAGCAAAAAATGGGGGTTTTGAACATAGGAAAAGAAGATCATGAATTCCAACTCTCCCCTAAAGTTTCGCCTGAACATCGGAGAGTAGCCAACAATAAATATTATAAAATCTAAAGATTTGGCAATATTGGTTGAAATCGGTCCTTATTTTACTAAATGAAATGCATTTCAAATTGAGTTTTCCGGTCGAACATTTTGATGCCTCATTACAACAGTGATGATTATCACCTTTAGAAATTTTAGCCCATTTTTGAAACCTAATAACTTTATTACCGTAGCTCTAATCGAAATGCCATCTTTGGATGAAATATTTGTCATAATTGAGGCTTTAAGAAAAACTTTATACCAAAAAAATCGATCCATGGAGAATTCATTGATGTAAAGCTAGTTTTTCGTGTTTCTCTCGAACAAAACGTCTCAAAATTCCATACAAACTTCAGGCTCGCTGAATGTTTCGATTTGGCCAAAATTTGGCATGGAATCTTGTGCTAGGCTTAGGATCAATTTTAGTCTGCAGCGCATAACTTTTTCGAAAGTCGGGTCATTTGGGGCACTCTACCAAACGCCATATCACTAGACAAAAACTGACAAGGCTCCAAAAAAAACTATACCCCTGTGTAACCTTATCAATGATTTATTCAGGAGGTGTTGATTTCTGTGAAGTATGGAACTTGAACCTAATTATGGTGTGAACAAAGTTGAGTAAATGAATCAAATACTGTAACCCAATTGCAACCTAAAATTTTAGTTGTTTGTGCGCCAAATTGAATCCTTAAAAAAATACCAACATTACGTGGTGATTGATAAACAATAATCGTAATTTTTCCCATGGGTATTAGAAGTTGTCAAATGTGATAAACCAAAATCCTCACTCCATGTGCGAATCTCAGCCTCAGTCAAGTCACAACTCGGTCGGTAATCAGAAGTCAATTTATTTAATGTGTTAATAGCAGTATGGGCGCTCGGGCCTGGCCTGCATGGCAGTAATAAAATGATTTTCATGCAAATTTATGGCGCCGTTAAGCAGCAGGCATCCCAATCACCATCATCATCAACCACCCGGATGATTTCCGCAGCCAAGGCCTCACGTATGTTGAGTGTATATTTTTTTTATTTCGCTCCACCCTGCTGAGCTTCGTTTCGCTACAACCAACCATCAGAAGCTCACACACCGGGATATGTGGAAAGGAAGATTTTTTTTCATGCTTTAATGTTACGTTGTTTTTCTTTTCCCTTTTGGCAGCCAGGTCGGAAAATCGGGACGCGTCGTCATCCCGGTTCTCTCGCCGGGTGGGGGAACTTTTCGTCAGCTGGGAAAAAAAGACCCTCCAGTAGCTCGGCTCGTCGGAACGCGCGTTCTACAAAACGCCACTTGTCACGGGTTCGGCCTGCATATTTTATGGTGGCCTTACATTTTTTATCCATAACAATGTTATAAACTTCGACCTGTTTCAATTCTCCAGTCCGCTAACCAGCCAACAAACCAACCCTCCTGAGATGGAACGAAAAAAATGCGGGGGTGGTGCCACGTGATTGTAGTAAGGCAGGCTATACGCCAGAAGGGCCGCAGCCTGTCTGAAGGAAGTAGGTATATGGAAATGTGTTACGCACAATGCTGATGAATTTATATGTAGCGGAAAATTGTAAGTATTATTACTCGCAACATCAAACAACGACGCCCGACGACGTTCCTCTAAAAGCTGGGGTGAGAAGGCTGCAGACACCGCCACAATGTAGGCAAGAATCACTTATGCTTGGTGTGTGCTAAACGTTTACAACAAGGTGGGTGCATTTTTGAATCGCCACTTTGTGCTGCGGCTCGGCTTCATGTTCCTTGAAGAAGTTGGAGGATGAACCAAGAACCAAGAAGAAAGGTGTTGATGTCTACCATGTGGTGTTTGGGCTTCCCCATTCCAGCTCCAAAATCTTAGTTCAACGGACCAGAACCCCACTCAGCGTTCCCTTCTGGTGAAGATCCTTCTGTCTGTTTAGATGAAAACTGAAAAAAAAAAATCCATAAGAGTGAGGAACCAAGCAAAGCCAGCCAACAGTGGTGGTTAGGGAAAAGAAAATTCAGCACGTTGATTGTTATGTAAATTTGACTTCATTCTGCCGCAAACTCTGCTGCTTATAACAACGCTAATGACGTTGTTTGTTTGTTTGTTTGTTTTACTTTAAATGCTGCCATTCTTCTTACCGTTTTGAACCATGGCCGCGCGCCACAGGCACTTGTGTTGTGCGTACCCGGCCACAAAAGTGAGGCTTCGACGAGTTCCTTCTTGATGAAGCCATTTCTTGTTTTTACTCATCACAACGCCGCCCCGCACCTTTCCTTCCAAACTGACAACTCCCGCCCGGATCGTCTGTAGAGAACGATTTATGAACGAAGAAGACGAAAAATCTTACAAGGATTCATCAAGGATCATCAACTAAACGGTGCCATCGAGCTTTGTTTTCCAATTAGGTAACGAAAACAAACGGTGTGGCGGTGCGGTGTCAGAAAACCACACGGGTTTGAAAAATGAGCTGTGGATTGCGGTTCCTGATGCGGTAACTGAATGACTACGGTTTGGACTGGGATTTGAAAATTTGCTGAAGTCATTGTCATTGGTTGCGTGTTGAAATCATAATTTTGTCTCTATGAAAAAAAAAATTGGTGGAAAACAATAAATTATGTATTGAGATTTTCTTCTCGCACTAGACTAAGCTTGCCAGATTGCCCGGTTTTATCCGGGTTTGCCCGGATATTTGAAGCAAAATTTTGAGAAAGTCCGGTCCGGCCCGGTTGCCCGGATATCACGAAAAAAGTCCGGATATTGCCCGGATTTTTTCACAATTTTCACAAAGAAACCAAAAAAAAAATCAAAGTTTTTGAGTAAGTTTCAGAAAAATCGATTAACGGTATGGAAATTTTCAACAGTTGTTTCAAATAATTTCGCTGATTTACCTTTATAAACCTTTAAATATTTAAGTGTTCAAAAAAGTTTTTGGAAGTCTGCAATAACATAAATAAAATATTAATTTATTTATTTTTTGAAATTTTTGTTTGATTTTATATATAATAACACCTAAATTTTGCCCGGTTTTTGCCCGGTTTTCGGATTTGAAAAATTGAAATCCATGCCCGGATTTTGCCAGGTTTTTTTGAAAAAATGCCCGGAATTGCAAGGCCCGGATGGGAGTGGAAAAAATTCTGGCAACCTTACACTAGACTTATTGTCCAAAATTTCGTCAACCTCCTTTTTCGCCAATTTTTTCGTGATTTTTTTCTCACCATTCTGATGTACGCATCTTGATTGTACACAAAATTCGAGCATGTAGTTTCTTATCAACTTATCTTCGATTTCGAAGTCACTGCTTTATTTTTTATGAAATATTCGTTTTTCTATTATTTTTTTTTAACATTTTTATTTATTTCGTCTTTGGTTTAAATTACCGTACAGACTGATGACTTAAAACTACGAAATTCTGCTTAAACCAAATTTAAAACGACGTTTGCACTTATTAAAATTAAACAAATGATACACTAAATTAAAAAGTTCACAACACTTGTCAATAGTGTGGTTTTGACCATAAACAGTACGGTGGTGAGGTATTGAAAGAAACTGACGTTGTCGAAGTGTTCTCGTTGGTACATAAATATTAACACGTTGTAGAATGTAAGCACAGTCAATACGGTTGGTCAATGTGTCGAATATAAAACCTTGCTGCAGCTCGATGCGACGCTTTTCGAGTGAGGTTAGGCATATCAGTGCACACTAGACTGCCCCAAATGACCCGACTTTGGAAAAAGTTATACGCTGCAGGCTAAAATTGGTCCTGGGCCTAGTACAAGATCTCATGCCAAATTTGGGCCAGATCGGACCACGGGAAGGAGTCGCTCAACGAGCCTGAAGTTTGTATGGGATTTTGAGACATTTTGTTCGAGAGGAATTTGAAAAACCAGTTTTTCGTCAATAACTTTTGTCTCCCTTGGCCGATTTCTTTCAAAAACGGGTTTTCTTAGAGCCTAAATTATGACACATATTTCATCAGAAGGTTGCATTTCAATTAAAGTTAAGATAAAAAAGTTATTAAGCTTCAAAAATTGGTTAACTTTTTTAAGGGTGATATTCATCACTTTTTTTAATGAGGCGAATAAAGTCCGACCAGAACATTCAATGTGAAATGCATGCCGTTTCGTCAAATAATGACCGATTTTAACCATTGTTGTTGCGCTCGATTTTAATGTTTTTCTGATATTTGAATTTGGATGATATTCACTTGATAGTTCGGAAAGAAGTAAGGGCGGAAAAATGCTTGACAATTCCATAACCACAGGGGCTTAGGAACATGACTGGACGATTTGTGATGCAATTAAAAGATAAATTTAAATTAAAAGATGTTTAGAGTGTTTTTTATTACAAAAAATAATGAGATTGACACGTGAAGTTATTCAAAATCTTTTTTTTATTCATAGAGTAATTAACAAAGTTCAAATTATACACAACATCGTAGCAATTGCTTCTTTTTGAAGCATGCACGGTAACAGAGTTTCAAATAAATTTCTTTGAAACGTAATGTGTACATTAAAAAAAAGGAAATTTCAAACTTAAACACAATTCACTCTAAACCGAATGAAATACTTTGTTGAAATTAATTAACAATATTAACCTTCATTCTGTATCAAAAGAAAGCTACAGCTAATATAATAAAAACGTGAGAAAAATATAAAAGGACCTTTTTTCGAAAAATTATCATTTCATTGGCATCATAAAGCGTTGGTCCATTTGTTTTTCGATCTTAAAAAAAATGTTGGCGGTTGGTTCTGAGAATAACAACAATTCTGAATAGATTTTTTGAGAAAAAAAAGATTCTGAGTTAGGAAGAAAAGATGAAACATAAACCCCGCCCAAAGGCGGATATATGTACAATAGACTGCCCCAAAATTGTGTGGGAAATTCAAAACCTGTGTCATATTATGCGCTTTAGGTTAAAATTGATGCTAGTCCTAGTACAAGATCTCATGCCAAATTTGGGACAGATCGAATTACGGCAAGGGGTCGCTCAACGAGACTGAAGTTTGTATGGCATTTTGAGACATTTTGCTCGGAAGAAACAAGAAAAACCAGTTTTTCATCAATAACTTTGGTTTCCATTGGCCGATTTCTTTCAAAAACAGTTTTTCTTGAAGGATAGTATTTATCACTGTTGATGAGTTGGGCCGGTCGAACATATTGCCGCCTCATTAACAGTAATGAATACCACCGTAGAAAGTTAGCCTATTTTTGAAGCCTCATAACTTTTTTTTCTAAACTCTCATCGAAATGCAGTCTTCGGATGAAATATTTTTCATAATTTAGGCTTTTAGAAACATTGTTGTTGGAAGAAATCGACCGACGGGAACCAAAGTTATTGATGAAAAACTGTTTTTTTTTTATTGACATAACAAATCGTCCAGTCATGTTCCTAAGCCCCTGTGGTTATGCAATTGTCAAGCATTTTTCCGCCCTTACTTCTTTCCGAACTATCAAGTGAATATCATCCAAATTCAAATATCAGAAAAACATTAAAATCGAGCGCAACAACAATGGTTAAAATCGGTCATTATTTGACGAAACGGCATGCATTTCACATTGAGTGTTCTGGTCGGACTATATTTGCCTCATTAAAAAAGTGATGAATATCACCCTTAAAAAAGTTAACCAATTTTTGAAGCTTAATAACTTTTTTATCTTAACTTTAATTGAAATGCAACCTTCTGATGAAATATGTGTCATAATTTAGGCTTTAAGAAAACCCGTTTTTGAAAGAAATCGGCCGAGGGAGACAAAAGTTATTGACGAAAAACCATTTTTTCATGTATCTCTCGAACAAAATGTCTCAAAATCCCATACAAACTTCAGGCTCGTTGAGCGACCCCTTCCCGTGGTCCGATCTGGCCCAAATTTGGCATGAGATCTTGTACTAGGCCCAGGACCAATTTAAGCCTGCAGCGTATAACATTTTACAGGTTTTAAATTTCCCATACAAATTTGGGGCAGTCTAATGTACACTATGTTTTTACTTTTCGTATAAGTTGAATTATCTCAATTTTTTGTGAAATCATTTTTACAAGATTCATGTAGATATGTTGCTACGAGTAAGTCTTAAATATTTGCAAATTTAAAGAAAAAAAAATTGAAGAGTGAAGTGCACTGCACACCTTTCCTCATACGGCGGTAGTTGGATCGGGTCGTTCCAGGGAAGACGCCGTAGAGCGTATCTTAAGAAACAGCGTTGAGATCGTTCAAGACGGTGGCATTGTGTCCTCTGAGCTAGAGCCCACACCTGAACGGCGTACTCCATGATGCTACGTACTGATGCACAGTATATGGCTTTCAATGCGTAAACGTCATCAAAATCCTTGGTGTTGCGACGCAGGAATCCGAGAGCAGCGAATCCTTTGGCAGAAGTAAGCGCGACATGTTCAGCAAATGTGAGCTTGTTGTCGATCTTCACTCCGAGGTCGAGAATAGACTTCACGGTCTCCAGTCTTACTCCGGTTAGTTGGTAGTCAAAAAGGATCGTTCTTCTTGCACGAGAAAAGTTTATAACCTTGCACTTCTTCGCGTTTGCTAGCATTCCGTTAAAGCGGCACCACTCATCTAGTCTAGCGATGTCGAAGGGCCAAACAGTCAACAGTGTTATGAATCTTCCGGAAAATCTTCAGATCATCGGCGTAGAGGAGTGTATCGGACTGAAGTGTTGAGCACAGGTCGTTCACAAAGATTATAAACAGCAGAGGTCCAAGGTGGCTTCCCTGAGGAACTCCAGACGGTGTGGCGAACATTCGTGAGCGCGTGTTTCGTATTCTGGTGAAAGCCTGACGGTCGGTTAGATATGACGCAATCCACTCGAGTGCCCAAGCCGGGAATTCTAGTCGATTCAACTTTGCGACCAGTATTTTGTGCGGCACACGGTCGAAAGCTTTGGCAAAGTCAATATAGACTGAATCCACCAGGCAACATTTCTCCATGCTTTTATTCAGTGAACTTACGTAGCACATCAAATTTGTAACTGTTGACCTTTTCTTGACGAAACCATGTTGATATTCCGAGATCAAAGGTTTAACAGCGGCATACATTCGCTGGTGCATCAGAATTTCGAAGATCTTTGACATTGAATTTAAAATCGATATTGGCCGGTAGTTTTCCACGATGTTAACATTTCTGGATTTGTGTATCGGAGAAATAGCCGTAACTTTCCATGCATTAGGAAACGATCTTTCGGTTACCGATCGATTAAGGATACTGCAAACCGGGGCGGATAAAGATGCAGCACAATGTTTCAGAAGAGCGGGAGGTATTTTATCTGGAACCCTTAGAACAGGCTTGGCAAAAGTCATCGTCATGAGGCGTGAAGCTGTGACTGTGAAGCTTCTTGGTCCATCAAACTCAATTGACTGTTCCTTAACGACCAGTCACTTCGTTTGTCAGTCATTCATTCCCCAGTCATTTGAAGCTAAAATAATAACCTAGTCAAGCAATCGCATTCAAACGACCGATGACGAAAAAGAAACGCATTTATTATTATTGTTGCTCCTGCCAGCAAGCCGAAGACGAACAAGAAAAGCATTTATTATTATTGTTGCTCTTGCCAGCAAGCTCGTTTTCAGTTTTTTATTGCTATTGTTGCTCTCTGCCAGCAAGTCGTTCAATTGGTTATACCTGCCGTCAGCAGCCGATCGAAGTGTGAAGAGATTTGCCAGTCACTCTCAAGAGAAATTTTGACCATGTGTAAGAGCTTCGCCAGGCGATGATGGAGAAATGTTGATTGTTGTCGTGCTTTATCCGTCATGCGACTAGTGAGGCTCCGTCAATTGAGAACAGTGCCAGTCGTTTGATGAAACAAAACTAGTCGGGTCAAGCGTGACGGGCGAAATTTACCATCACTGCCTTAGAACCCTCAGAACCCTTAGAAGGATCGACTGTGGACAACTTTTCCAAAATATCCTGTTCGGAGAAGTACGGTGAAGGCAAATTTACAACGTAAGATTGCAACGATGCAAGGTAGTTGCAGTCTGCATCAATATCAACAGAACGTTACACATTTTGAAATAAGTCCGCGAACAAATTGACCTATTCTGCTTGATTCGAGGCAGTGTTTTCTACCCTTAAAATGCTCCCAAGATGATGGTGGATCTCGTTTGAAGTTTTCTTCGAGTCGAGAGATATGTTGTCGGTAGAGAAGGTCGTTTAGATGTTTGAATTCATTTTCCAAGTACCTCAAGTGACATCTTAGAGCTTCTGTGCGGTTCTTGTTGAAGCTTTTGCGAACTTTACGTAGCTGGTTCCTTAGTCGCCTTAAATCGGAGTTCCACCATGCGTTCTTTGTTGTTTTGGAACGATTTCTACGTTTTAAAGGTACATTTTGTTTTAAAACGGTATACAGTTTTACGTAAAATAAATTAAGGGCGGATTCCACGTTTTCGGCAGCCTGCAGCTACAGAATAAAAGCATACATAAATGAAAAGTAAAAAATAAACTTCGAGAATGAAGTATTTGCTTAAGTAAACAATATTTTTTTCTGATACTCATTTAATAATTTCACATTTCGCCTTTTTGAAAATTCATTTATAAACTTTGAATAGTTACCTTAGAAACCTTTGAATCAATGTTTATTTATCCTTAAAAAAATTCAACTTCTTCAAAAATAAACATCAATTTATCAAAGGATTTTATTGGAGACCTTTCTATGCAAGAAGAGTATGAAGTGAGTGATATGGAGATAATACCTTATAGAAGATTCTGAGAACGAGACTCGGAATGTGGAAAATTGATTCTGCATCAAGGTAATGGTTTCAGGGAGTTCAAAGGGCAATCGAGTGGAACGCATGTAGGATACTGGATCATCAACGCGGACTCAGTTGACGATTTCCTGCACAAAATTTGGAATCAGGCCAAAAACCATCTTCTTCGTGAGATCATTTTCTTGCCGCAAGCTGATGGAACTACTATCCCTACATGGGCTCAAAAAGAAGCTCCAGAGGAAGAAGATTTCGCCTAATGTGTGTAAAACAAAATAGAATATATACGCAACCTGAGAAATTGACCACCAAGATGCTACAGAATTGGATGGAAAAAGAAGTACACCTGCTCTTACACGTGTATTCGTTATCCGTATGTTCAAAGTCAGTACATAACAGTGTGAGGCAGCACTTATTTGAACCTTCAGAGCGTGACAAATCAGGAGCTGCATCCATTCAGACGGTTGTTTAGCTGTCGCAGAAACTTCGTTCAAAACATAGCTCCTGTTGGGATGCTCATGAGATGGTGTGGAGTGTGGGCTTCATCTATCTTGGCTGGACCAGCTCATTCACGGGACTGCTCAGTGAACGAGCCTCCTCCAAGACATCTACAACATCTCTTCAAAGCGAAAGAATCTCCTAGGATCGCCAACATTAGAAAAGGATTGCCAGTGGCTCATAACGTAAATGCGGTTGTACTCCATTTACCCGGAACCATTACCCAGAATGAAAAATTACCAGAATTCCAATCGCCAGAAAGAACCATTCCCCAGAATTTTTTTCCCCAGACGAACCATTCCCCAGAAAAATTTTCGCCAGAATGTACCATTTCCCAGAAATTTTTTCACCAGAATGAACCATGTACCAGACATTTCTTCGCCAGAAGGACCATTTCCCAGAAAATTGAAAACATTTATCCTTACTAGAAATTATTTAAAAAAAAGGAATTGTTACAAAAAAATGGGGTTTCATAACTTTATTCTTTTGCGGCAAGGCCGCAACCAACGAGGATGAAGGGGATGAGGCGGCACAAAGCCGCCGAGGCTTCCAAATCCGAGGAGGCCGCCGACCCGCCGTCGGAAGCGGCGGCCCTAAGACATTGGTCTAGGTCTGCCGGGGCTTCCTAGGTCTGCGTGAAAGCTAGGGGTGATCCCTTAGCCCCGTCCGCCACGCGACAGCGTGAAGGACAAAACGTCTTTCAAGTTCGAACGCGCAGCGTGAGGAGTCGGATAGCAAAACGGTTTTTTAAAGGACCATGGTAAGCATTGAATCAATTAAAGTACCCAAACCATAAACAAAGCACAATATTGGTTCTAAAATAAATTTAGTTGGAAAATTTCAAAGTCGTAGTTTCATTTAAAAAATCATTTTGAAAAAAATAATTTCGAATCATATGAAATATTCAAGAATCCATTAAAAAAAAACAAATAAAAATACTAGGGGAAAAAATCTGGGATTTGTGCCATTCTGGTAAATGTTCCATTCTGGGGAAAAAAAATCTGGGAAATGATCCATTCTGGGAAAAAAAATTCTGGTAAATGGTGCGTTCTGGGGAATTTTTTTCTGGGAAATGGTTCATTCTGGGGTTTGATATCGAGTATTTGTCATTCTGGGAAAAATTCATTCTGGGCAATGGTTTTCGGGTAAATGGGATACAATCCGTAAATGCTACCTACCTTCGGGAAGCATTTAATAGTGCCAAATCGACTGAAAAAGAGCTTCAAATGCGATTAAGCTTTCTAGAGCAACGTATTGAAGCTTTGGAGCTGCGAGATAGAATTGGCGATTCGTACCTTAATTCCATGGAGGGCTCTGTAAATGTTGCGGAAAATGAAATTAGTGATATTTTGGCTGATCAAGTAACTGATCAACTCGATTTTGACCATGTTTTTATTTTTTTTTATAATTATTTGTTTTTTTTTTTCAATTTGTTGTTGAACCAGTTTTTTCTTAACATAAGTAATAAAACCATTTTTCAATAATCGAATTAGCATTTTTATTATTCAATTTATTCGAAATTCCATCTCCTGCAAGTCTATAGTATCTCCCATCGTAGGATCAAATTTCCCACCATGTATGTAACCACATTTTCGAAATAATTTTGTTGTGTTAAAATTACCGAACGAAGCAAAGATTTCTGCCACGAAATCTTTGATATTTGCCTTCGATCCTTCCGAATATTTTTTTTACATCTCGCGCTTCGCTAGGCCGAAAAGTGCGTCGATAGGATTAAAAAAACGGGCAAACGCTGGCAGGAATATTAGCCAAACTCCACTGCATCTTAAATATTCTACTACAGTTTTCGAGCAATGTACATATTTTGGCCCCATCCATCATCCAGATACAGTGTTGACCGGGATACCGTTATCATCAGCAACTTCATCCAAAAATAATAAATTTGAGTGGACCCATGGTATTAGGCTTAGCTCGTTAAAAAATCGCATTATCTCGCTTTGGCTGATTTGAAGCGCTCGTCTTTCCAGGCTTTTCCAAGTAAGTCCAGCACTATGGAGTATTTTCCAGATTGAAGAAGGAGATATTTTCATAAAAAAATCATTTTCAAACATCACCTTTGCTTCGTTTAAATATAGTGTAGGGTTTTGACGAATTAATAAGCCATTGTTTCTTCTCGGTAGTAACTTTGGTTGCATCATGTTCATATTGCTTCCGGGGAAAAAGTTTATCCTCTTCATACAATTCGATCCACGACGAAATGGTGGTTATATGTTTATGATACATTATAGATATCTTCTTTTTAGAAAAACCAAGTAAGTAGTATGCATACAGAGCGTAATAAATGGTATTTTCGGATGCTCGCTGCTTTCTAATGGTTTCTAGAATGTCCGACATTTCACGTGTGAAATTGAATAAGGATTAGTTAGTTTTAATTATTTCTTTCAGATTTAAATATTGCAATTGAATTTCTCTTCAGCAAATTCCACAACAAATGAACCGTACGGATTTTTGGTTGAAACGAGTCACAGATGCCCCATATTGTTTGGAAGATTTGAAACATGTTGGAAAGCCTCCCCAAGAAGATGGGAGGGCTGCAATTCGCTTCTACAATCTAAAAGCTAGCGTGATTCCAGGGGATATTTCATTCCTTAGCTATAGGTATCTCGAAAATGGAATGTCAAATATCAAATGTATCAAAATATGACTTGAAGTCCTTTTTTTATCACTTTAAAACGATTCCCAAACGAAAAAATAACAAGAAAAAAATTTACTCCATTATGTCAGTCGTTTGACACATTCCACGCGTTCCACTTTCAAGTTTTCCCGCTTGAGGGTCGAACCACGCATGGACTACTAATGTTTTGTGGTAGATGTAACGCTATCTGTACCTACCACTTCATAGTAGTGCGGAACAAAAATCTGATATGTGATGATAAAGCTTCTAAATAAATTCTACCCGCTCATTTTCACCCTCTTCAACGTTCTATCCATCTATAAAATTTTATAATCTTAAGATGTCCCTACTAAAAAGGACATCACTTTTCACCGATAAGGCCGATGAATTCGGTTAGTTATATCTTCATATAATTAACTATCTTTGGCCAAAAATTTAGATTTATAATTAGATTCGCAAGCGCAATCAAATCTTGCACGTGACTGAAGAAGAAAAGAATGCCTTTGCAGCAAAGGCTCGACAGTATCGTAACAAAGTCGATTGAAGCTGCACATAAGTAGAAGATGTGCTGGAAATATCCCTTACTCATATTATACTTCTGCAGGAAGAGCGTTGAAAAAAAAATAATAGTTTTACAATTTTCATTTATATTAAAAATTTTATGGATGATGATTATCGTCGAAACATTTGGTACCGAATGGGGTTAGATTTCGGTTACCTCAAACCAGAGAAGATACCAGAACAACTACGAAGACAACCATCAGTAGCGGAATGTGCTAGCAGTACAAGATTCGAGAAACATATACATTCAAAATGCAGTTCATGATTTTTATCTTCGGCGGGATATTTCATACACTACTCCATGGATGAACCTGCGTGACTTTGTTGTTGTCAATGATGAGACCGACAAAAAGAAATTGAAAATATGTTACCTTTCTTTGTTTCTCAAGGAAGCATTTGCCATTTTTTTGGTGGAATTTAAAGATGTATCTTTAAGTTTCTTAAATTTTGCGATCTTCCTCCTCCAAATGTTATGCTTTTAAAGAAACGCCAGCATCATTTTTTTTTGCCAAATCAATGAAAATTTTAGACAAGTAGTGGCAGCTCTCCGAGTCACTTAAAGCGAAGAGTTTTGGAATTCATCATTATGCGATACAGATTGGAATTCTGTTTCCTGAATTAAACTTTGATCCCATTATAGAAACGGACAGAAATTTAATGTACCGATAGATTCTGATAAATTAATCTAGCGAGAAATTAGGAAAAAAAATTATATCAATACGCGTTCTGCAAGTAAAAGAGACGGTTTTGGCATCCCAGGTTAAAGACGAAATTTAAAGAATGTGGAAAGAATTTGTTGTCCATGTAAAAGGCAAACGAGCACAATTCAAACTGAATTAAATGGACAGCAAAGCTATTAACATAAACGTAAGGATTGTTAAATTAAGCGTTAAATGTTACGAGACCAAAAACGGTCACGAGTTTTGATAGTTTTGTGCACTCTAGCAGTTCAGTTGAAGAGTGAAAACAGTCAAATCTTTTTGCATCAGAATCAAAGGAAAACATGCTGTTTTTGCCTATTTATCAAAAATATTTGCAATGTTAGAGGACATTGAGAATTTCTCGATCAAAGAGGTAATATGGAGTGATGGTCTTGTTTCGGAGTTTAAAAACCTATACATGGTGACAGCACTTCGGTTTTTTTCGCGGTGTAGTACAGAAAAGTTTTCGAATGGAAACCTTTCGCTACATCCCACGGTAAAGAACTGTGTGATGCTTTTGGCGGCAAAGTGGAAATGGTTGTGAGGCAAAAATGTTTTGCAAGAGGTGAACATGTGGTTCATGTCCAGGGTCCGGCAATTGAAGTGCTACATTGAAATGAACATATAAATTGATCGAAACAACAACTTTTCATTTCAAATTAATTCAATTTCTCTCAAAAACAAACTACTTTTTCTCTGGTAAAGTTCGACTTGTTCGCCCTTGAGTTTAACCACTAGCCGAAGACGGTCGAAGAACGCATCGTATGAGCCCTGCAGGTGTTCTTGTGGTATTTTATCCCAGGCTGCTACGAGATGTCGCTTCAGGACCTCCACACCTTCATGTTCCTTAGATCAGACTTCGACCTCCAACATACTTAAGCTTGCCAGATTGCCCGGTTTTATCCGGGTTTGCCCGGATATTTGATGTAAAATTTCGAGAAAGTCCGGTCCGGCCCGGTTGCCCGGATATCGTGAAAAAAGTCCGGATATTGCCCGGATTTTTTTCACAATTTTCACAAAGAAACCCAAAAAAAATCAAAGTTTTTGAGTAAGTTTCAGCAAAATCGACTAACGGTATGGAAATTTTCAACGGTTGTTTCAAATAATTTCGCTGATTTACTTTTATAAACCTTTAAATATTTAAGTGTTCCAAAAAGTTTTTGGAAGTCTGCAATTACATTAATAAAGTATTAATTTCATATTTTTTTGCATTTTTTCTTTGCTTTTATGTATAATAACACCTTAATTTTGCCCGGTTTTTGCCCGGTTTTTGGATTTGAAAAATTGAAATCCATGCCCGGATTTTGCCAGGTTTTTTTGAAAAAATGCCTGGAATTGCTAGGCCCGGATGGGAGTGAAAAAAATTCTGGCAACCTTAAACATACTCCAAACAGCAAAGTCCATAGGGTTCAGGTCTGGCGAACTCGCCGGCCACTCGGAGCTCGAAATAATCCCTGGAAAATGTTGCGCAATCCAAAAATTGGGGTTTCTTCGCTCTGTGAGCCGGCGGCGAGTCCTGTTGGAAAACCCAATCCCTGGAACCAAAATGTCGACGTGCCCACGGTTCGACGACATTCTGTAGAACTAGTTCCCAATATGTATTTTGGTTGATCTTAACTCATTTAGGGACAAAACCCAGCGGAGTCCGGCCATCACGGGTGATTCCGGCCCAAACCATCACCGATGCTGGTTTTTGTCGCCGGGTGGTCGTCAGCAAGTCGACATGGCTTCGTAATCTGTCTGGCAACCAAACTCTGTCGTTCTGCTTATTCACGAACTGCTGTACGGTGAAGAGTTTCTCGTCGGTAAACACGATATTCTTCAACCTTCCTTCCGCGACCCTCTTCAGCAGCGTCTTCGCTCTGTTTACCCGTTCTTGTTTCTGCTTCACCGTAAGGTCTTGAACCTTTTGGATCTTGTAGGGCTTGGTTCGAAGGAGACTTCGATCCGATATGTTGAGATCCTCTGCCAATTTAGTGGCACTACGACGAGGATTTCTCTTAAGGCGCTTCTTGACGATCTTCGCCATGGTAGGTGTCACCACAGTAGGTCGGCGTCCCCCACCATACCGTTTTTTGGCACTTCCGGACTCCAGGTATCTTTTAACTGTACGGTATACAAAACTTCTGCACACACTTACTATATCGGACTGCTCACGAACTATGTTCTTCTGCCGTTTGCCTGCTAGGAACAAGGCAACCGCGGCGCTACGTTTCTGTTTGAGATCCATTTTTCGATAACACCTGATTACAAAAGTAACACGTACATCCAATGATATTTTATTCACATAGTATTCCAATGATAGCTACACGGACATAAAAAACAACCTACTCTAGGTACTTTTGACGTAAATCGCCACTTCAGTGCAGGAACTTACTAGTAGGTTAAAACACAACAACCTAAAAGTAGGTAGTTGTGCTTTAAGGTCCCAGTAGGCCCCATTGCCAGTTCTTCACAACTCCAATTTTCGACCCTTTTTTCGGCATAATATTTGTTTGGTTAGGAGTATAATTTCTTAAGAGAACTGATCGAGCTTTTTCGATTGCCTGATAGTCGTGGCTGTTTTTGGAGCTTTGGATTCAATTTTTCCAGTTGATGGATTCTTTGCTGTGACATCTCCAGTGCTTTCTTGCATTGGTGAAGCTCCGATAATGCTTTCTGCTACTTGGATGATGTTTCGATCAATTAGTTTCTCTTTTTTATCCCAGCTATTGCATCAGGGGCGATAAATAACTAAGGTTCTGCTGAATTGTTATTTACGTCGGTTTGTCTTCTACCTTTGATATACAGGAATCCTCAGACTTCGCACGCATTGCATTTAGTTTTCTTTTTCAAATCACGAAATGCAATTCACATGGATCTGAGGTTCACTGTTTCCAATCTGGATGGATGCCGGATTGTCGGGACAGCTACAAAATGATTTATCACATTCGAAATAATAATAAAATTATTTTCAATCGCTTAAGAATTGGTATATACCTGTTTCGTTTAGCTTAGCTTTCCAAAACCCATTCCGGGTCCGAAATTCCGGTTCCGGTTGATTCCGATTCAAAATGAAGCAAACATATGAACACATGACGAGTATCAAGTAGTTCTCGATGACCGATAAATTTCAGCCACTTTTCCGGATACCCTTATCCTTGGGAAGACTATGTAGAGAAGGATTCCTTGGATTATTTTCCTGGTTAGCGAGGGCCTTGGGACGTTGTACAATTGGGAACAAAACACCGCATGATGGAATCCTGAGAGAAACCACTTCAATATCTAATGTGATTAATAATAAAGTAGCACTTACCTCGATTGTGAAATATTCTGATACGGATCACAGCAATTTCAAAACCTGATTATTCCAAATTTTTAGTTCGAGCAGCTAAATTGAGTATAAGTCCAAACTTTGTTTTTGTTTGGCTCGAAAATTTATAAGGTTTCACGACGGAGGAAAAGGACGCGTGCGTTTGGCAAAAGTCATCGCCTACTTCTCTCATATTTCGTTAAAAAATCTAAGCTTAGTTATAACTTGGTATTGTTTGCCTTTTCAAAACTGATAGAAACCTTCAAAAATTTCAAGCTGTATTGCAACGTTCTAAATCACAACTGAGAATCTTTTTACAATCATATTTTTTGGTTCTCACGATGTAAGGCGTCCCTTTTTTGACACCATAATGGGTATAAAACAGATTTCTTTTCCGGTAGTTCATACATTTGTTTATCCCTGATTTCAAATCCCAAAAACCGTCAGGTTGGGTGAGTTTGAACCAACACATTGTTGCTTAATCGGAATGAGAAAGCTTTATACAAAACGTTTGAACCGTTGTCATGCTATTTTCTATTTGATCTAGTTCATGTTAAAATTCCTATTTCTAATTTGAAGCTAAATATGTTTTCCAGTAACGGTAATCCACTGTCTTTCCCGGAGCAATCAGAAAGGGCCAACATGTTCATTTGAGTGGCGAGTGTGTTCGCCTAAATACACAATCTTGTTTGGGAAGAGAAGTGAAGTCCCGGGGACCGAGGATTTCCGTTATCATGCCAAAATCCTCTCCTTTGGCAGTAGCTTGATACTCTTCCTGTTGGGAAAAAAGACGAAACGTTATGTTATCTAATCTAGAAAACCGGAATGGCATCCTGTGGAGAGTCCTTATCTTTGACCGCCTTTCTCCATTTTTCCCGTTTTCATATGTGAGATTCTAAAAGAAATAACCAAAAAACCGGTCAACTCTTCATCCCAAATCTGATGCTGCTGCTGCTTTGCCTTGGAGTTCTTCCGCTAAGCCCACACCGATTTGGCCACTATCCAACAGATCCTCTTCTCGTACGATGGGTTTTCGTTGTGGGGCGAGGATTTCGGGATGCCTGCTTTAAACGTCAGATGGGAAAGGTTTCCTCATTTCGGCTGTTTGTTCCTGCTGATGAGAGCACACATATCGGAAAACGGGCAAACGTTAAAGCTTAATTATACGTTGGAATGACTTTTTACGCCCTGAGATTTCAGGAAATCCCCCTTCGACCTGAATCAACATCGTACGGGGGAAATTTTGAACTGCGAATCGAATCCCGAGTTCTGTCGGACGGCGCATTAGATCACACATTTGTATTATTCTTTTAGCGATGACAGTTAATTTGTTTGTATGTATGTTTGTTTTGGAATAGGCTAATTTCTATCTTTCTATTATTGATAGTATGATGATTCGAGTATTGAACGGGATTTGTATCAAATAGGTTTTGAATTAGTGAGTGATTGTATACTTTTAGGGGTAATTTTTTTAATAGTACAATATTTAATGGGACGAAACAGCTTTTTACAATTAAGGATTTTTTCAAGATTTGTCCTGATTTACGAGAGATCGTCTTGATTTTTTAAATTGTTCTTATTTATTCTGATTTTTTTTTCAAATGGTCTTACTAAACATTGATTTAGATTGTCCCTATTGTAGAGATAGGCGATTAGTAATAGACAAAATAAAACTGAAATTATACAAAACAATAAGACTAACAAGAAGAAGTCATTCGAAAACCCACTAAAATGACACAAATTTATGGCTATATCTCCTTCGTTTGCTTGAATTTCAAGGTAAATGTTCTTAATTTACAACCCTGTTAATAAGGAATTTTCCCAAACGAACAATTCATTGCAAAACAAACATTGGTTTAGGTGTAATTTTGAAGAAAAGTTTAATTTTGGGTATAAAATTCTTCAAAAGTTGGTTGGTTTCGCAAGAACTCTGAGATGGTGGTCTCTATCACGGACATCTCTTTGATAATATGGAAGTGACGGTTGTTTATACCCAGTGGAAAAGTATTAAAAAGATAGAGATTCCGACGAGGAAGGAAGCCCCGGGTCCCTTTGTTAGGAGGGATAATCCAACCAAGAGGAAGGAAGCGCCGGGTCGAAGCAGCGGTTCGAAAATCGAACCAAAACCGACAGCTTTGAAGACGGCGGCCGCCCGCGAGCTGGTCGAGGTCTCGCTGTTTGGAGACTATTCCGATGCAAAGGGTTACGACACCTATGAACTTTCAAAATATGCTAATTTTGTGCTGTGAATATCACCCGGAGCGACTCATTTGTTTTCTTTCTGCGGGTTTTCTTTTCTCTACAACTGATGCGACACCTTGCGTGAAAATTTGGAAGCAAAAACATTGCATTCAATTTTTTCGTTGCCTATTGCAAACCTTCCGGCCGAATATGGCGAAAGCATGCTCTAGCTGTTGCGGCACGATCAACGGGGTCCAATTCATGGTTTGGGGAATTTCATCTAACTTGTGTTAGCGTTAGCAAAGCCGCAGCTTGAAATCGTTTTCCAAAACGCATGATGGATGTGCGACGATTGTGATGGGCTTTTCGAAAACGCAAATTTTCGTAGCCTCGCGTTTGCAACTCCTGCTGAGCAAAAAGGAATAGCTCAACTGACAGAAGCTATTTCTGAACTCCGTTTAGAAACTTACGCAAATCTGTACTTAGCAACCATCCACCCCAATACCAACACTGACGCCTGCTCTTCCTGACTTTTGTCGTGCGCTTAAAAGACTTCGTGCTCCAGATGCACCGTTCGTTATACGAACCTTGCAAATTGGGTGCAACACGATCCTCTGCTGACGTGGTTTCGGTTCCCGTATGCAACAACGAATATGAGAACTTGTTTTGCGCATTAAAACTGATATGAACCTTCCGGCCAACCTTTAAGCGGATACCACCCACGTGGTTAAGCTCGTACCCAAAGGCACCGATACTAGCACTATGCGCTTCGTGTCTTTTCAAGATGGTGTAAATACAGAGCATAAGGATTTACTTTTGGACCCTGAAACCTGGCCAAATGGACTGAGTTTTCGGGATTTCGTTAACTACGACCGAAACTATCTGTTTCGCCCACGATTCCAATGATCGACATCTGCTGTTTGAATCCCCGGGTTGCACCGAAATTAGCTTTTTGGAAGCCCCTGAGCCCTTTGTCACAGTCGCGCAGATTCCAGCGAGCGTCAACAGTCGCCCCAGCCCTGCGTTCGAAGAAGGCAACCGCCAATGCCAGGCAAGTTTAATTTACGACTCGTCCAGTGACTGCCCATCACTTTGTAGACCTCATCATCTATATCTTCACTTGAAATATACCGAAAAAAACGATTAATGCACGCCGAAACTACTCATCAAAGCAACATGCTGAACGTAGGGCTATTGGATCACCGGGACACACCGCACTTGGTACAATGGACGCCCTCGAGAATAGAAACAAATCACAAAGAACTAAAGCCCACTACCGAAAGCTTAATTCAGCGTATAGAAAGCTAGCTCTCGATGCTACAAGAACTATTTGTCACGACTGCAACGAAACTTTAAAAAAATACTAAATCATTTTGGAAACATGTCAAGGATCAACGGAGTGAATCGGGATTACCAACTCGCATGTTATTGGACGACGAGATGGCAAATTCGGATGCAGACATATGTAATCTTGCAAAAAAAAATTCTAGTGTTTTCACTACTGGACCTATTTCTGCCGATCAAATGCTGCGCGGAACGTCCCTTCCTTGAACTCATCTCTAAACAACATTGTCATCGAATAGGCAACCATTTTGAAGGTGACTGCTAAGATGAAAAACTCTCTTTCCTCAACGAGTACGAACTTGACATTTACATCTTTCATGCAAGACAGCTTTACAGCGGGTATCCAAATTGATGCAATCTATACAGACCTATCCGCTGCCTTCGACAAGGTCAATCATAAAATTGCTATTGCTATGCGCGGACGTCTAGGTATCTAGGGTTCCTTATTAGATTGGTTCTATAGTTACCTTACCGGAAGAAAGCTAACCGTTAAATCTGCGAATTCGTTATCAGAACAGTTCCCTGATACATCCGGAGTTCCGCAAGGGAGCCACCTATGACCGATTGTTTTTCTCATTTATTTCAATATTGCTAACTGGTGCAACAAAAACTGCCTGGCGTTGAACCGCCTTAAATGTTCCGTCATAACATTTTCGCGCAAACGGCATCCCACCTTCGCCGATTATTTTTTTTCGGACCATTTAATCGCTCGTGTGAACCACATAAAGGATTTAAGTGTGGTTCTTGATCTTAAACTTGACTTCAAGACCCATACTAACTACATAGTTAATAAAGCAGCCCGATGTTTGGGCTTTAGAGACGTGTACTGCCTGAAAAGCCTCTACTGCAGCTTAGTTCGCTCCATACTGGAATACTTACGCGTCGGCTGTTTGGAGCCCTTCCTATCAGAATGGCGCTGATTGGATCCAAGCTTTACAACTACGCTTTAAGCTATATGCTTAACGTCATTTGAACTGATCTGACCCGCGCCACCTTTCAAGCTACAAGAACCGCTGCAACCTCATTAGCCTATACATGCTACAAGCCCGCCGAGCAGCCACACGGGCCTTACTTATCTCCGATATCCTGGCATCGAGAACGCTTTTGGAATCAGTTCAGTCGGTTCGGTGAAGCTTCCGGTTGCATTAGCAAACGCAGCACTCAAGATTCGACGGCTAAAGGTGGGATGGTCTATCTGTCAGATCTCCATCCCTCATCAACTGGACTTGCTCGGAGTTTGGCCATAAGTCGTTCGACTGCACTGGGCAAGACAGGAGTGGCGTATGCTGGATCTGCAGCGAAACCGGCTGACTTCAAAAAGCCTTGTCTGCGCTGAAGACCTGGCAATGCTGGCAACCCTAGGTGCCCCGCCTATAAATCAACTCAACTACACAGCACACCAGCTGTTGCGGCAGATGACAGTTGAGAAAAAATTGGACATTTGACAGTGGCAGACCCATATCGTAGACGCCAAACTGGCCGCGATATGGGTAACAGGTAGTTTCCCCATTAAGAGATGGTGGCGACCGAAAACGAAGACATGGTGATAGCCAAAGATAACGAGATCTACTTCTGCAGCTGCTATGCTCCCCCAAGATGTTTGTAAGAGAGGTTCGGCACTATGGTTGACAAGATTGTAGAGGTGCTCACGGAGAGAAGCCCCATTGTAATAGTTGACGACTTTAACGCGTGGGCCGAAGAATGCGGTATTTGTCTAACAACCCCCAGAGGTCAAATCCTGCGAAGCGGAGGTGCGCCACAGGCAACGTGTCCGAATAAACTGCATGAGATCGTCAACGAGCTGTTCCCACAGCACTAGGAGGTTACATGGCCGAGGGTCTCATACGACTAGGATACGAGTGAGAAGGTGGTACAGAGCAGGATCCAATTCTACACCGAAAGTGCAAACGGCCTATCCGACAGACATTTCGGTTTTCGGAAAGGTCGCAGTACGGTGGATGCCATTCGACAGGTTATCGGAAGGGCAGATGAAGCCAGGTTGAAGAAGCGGAGAGGAGACCGGTTTTGCGCAGTGGTCACTCTTGACGTAAAGAACGCTTTCAATAGCGTCAGTTGGGCGTCGTCGCTCATCAGGATGACGTGGTTCTCCTGGCATCGGGTCCATCAACCGAAGAGGTCCAGCTACTCGCCACAGTATTTATCGAGAAGGTGGAAAATTGGATGCACTCCAAGAGCTTACGTCTGGCTCACCACAAGACCGAGATGGTGCTGATCACCAACCTGATCTCAGCACAATCAGGGACGATTGTAGCTGGATTGTGCGCAATCGAACCCAAGCGTGCGATAAAATACCTGGGGGTGATGATCGACGTTTTGTTTTGGAATGGTCTCGAAATAGGACAGGTTTCAACAATAAGGAAGTTGATATTTCTTCTTTTTTTTTTTTAATTTTATCATTTTTCTCAACGAGCGTGCCCCTGTTGAAAAATTCCTTTGCTCTTTGTCACTGATTTTGACCAGAAGTGAGAAAGAATTGCAGCAAATAGGACGACCTTGCACCGAATCAACTGTTACGATGTCCGTTAACGAGTTTCCTGGTAGTGCATTAAGTTATGATCTGGCTTCCGGTGGAAAAGGCGGATTGGCTTGGGAAACACGGATTTTAAAGTTGCTGCTGTGGATTGTTTTTTATGATTTGGCCTTCCGGTAATTGGAGAGGAATTGGCTTAGGAATCGCAGATTTTTAATGCTGCTGCGGATTGATTGATTTGATTTAGCCTTCCGGTGGAAAAAGACGGGTGTGATTTGATTTTCCGGTGGAAAAAGGCGGATTGGCCAAAAAAGCGTAGATTTTTAAAGTTGCTGCTGCATGTTGTGTGTTTTGATTTGACCTTCCGGTGGAATTATATGGATTGGCTTAGGAAGCGCAGATTTTTAAGGCTGCTGCGTATTTTTTGTTGTGATTTACCCTTAAGGCGGAAATATACGGATTGGCTTGGGAAGCGCAGTTTTCTAAGGCTGCTGCTGCTGATTATTTGTTGTGATTTGGCCTTTCGGTGGAAAAAGACGGATTGATTTAGGAAGAGCAGATTTTTAAGGCTGCTGCTGTAGATTGTTTGTTTTGATTCAGTCTTCCGGTGGAAAAATACGGATTGGCTTAGGATGCGCTGATTTTTTAAGGCTACTGTTGCTGATTGTTAGTTTTATTTTGTCTTCCGGTGGATAAAGGCGAATTGGCCAAGGATGCGCAGAGACTAAATCTGCTGCTGGAATTAAGGACATTTAATAAATAGAAATTTTGTTTTGGCAACACTAAGCAAAACAAACAAAACAAGGTCGGCCATTGATCTATTCTTGTGGACGACAGACGTGTCTGAGTGAATGTCTGAATTGAGATTCGAATGATTTGAAAAATCACAAATCTATTTTAACTATAAATTTTCAAACGTTTTCATTTCATTTTTCATAAACAACAAAGTTTGTTGCATTTTTCCCCCTTTTGCTCACTAGGGTGAAAATCGCATAGTGTTTTATCCAGGCTTCTACGGATAAGAAAAAAACTTCTTTTCTGTTGGACGTCCGAAATTTAGAAACATTTATTTGCATACATTCAAAATTACAACTTTTCGCGCGTCAACTTTGTAACAGAAGTAAAAGCATGAAATCTGTCTATATGATATCACTGGTTCTTCTGTTAAGAAAGCTAGACTATATAAAGGCACCATTATTATCAGGGGAACCAATGTTGTTGAGTTAAAAAACATATCTTTGTAAATTCCAAAATAACTGGTGAAACCAATAATTTTTCTGACCACGTCAATTTGATGTCTCGTCAACCTTTAAAGTTTTGATGTACAAGCGGTATAACCATCTGTGAAAATTAAGTTTTTAGAAGCCATTGAAGTTGAAAAGTGCTGAAAGATGCCCCAGTTGAACTCCTAACGAACCGTGGTTGGGAGGTTCGTTCACCTAACTGAGTGGTAAGCAATAAAAAAAACTTAGTCAAATCAAATGTCCCTTTTAGGAAAAACTGAAAATAAAGAGAACAGGGATTCCAGCTGGTTTTGTTAAAAATCAGGACAGGATTTTTCAGGACATCACAAATTCTGCTTAAATTGCATAAATAAAGGCGAAATAAAGGTACTGTAGACACCTAGATTTGTGCACTGAGGCGATCAGAATCTTAACTGGCATGCAGTTCATATGGAAAAACACCATTCAAATATCATCTGAACCGAACAGGGCAAATCCTGATTTATCAGGACATCTGGCACCTCTGATGGAGAACATGATTGGAAACGACTAACTGACCAAAATAAATTTTTAGTTGTAAAAAAACTACATGCATTTAGGTACTCTGCTCAAATTAAGCTTTCTTTATCGTGCAAATTTTCCAATTTCTTGACTCTGTTTATTCCATTTCATCATTCGGGTTAGCCGATTCTAGCAAAGACGGCCCAAGGGATGGGCTTCAAACCGTCCACCGTCCTGATGTGTTGATCTACCCCATTTCTCCCGCCACCGGTTCTGGGATATTAGTGTGTCAAGTCCTTTTTACATTTCGCTCCCGACCAACGACGAAGACGACGACGGGCTTTCCGGCGCATTTGAAAACGGCAGATTGCGGGAACCCGAGCGAGTGTTGAAATGTTGAATGACCGCTTTAACGTCGAAGATTGGCCGGCCACCCCTTCATACCGGGTCCTGCCTCCGGGGAACCCACTCAGTCAGTAGTCGAAATGTAACGTTTTAAATTTCGGGAGCCCGAGAGAAAAAAAAGACGAATGTGTTTATATTTTAAACAACCAGCCGGAAGGCCTCTTGCCGGTGCCCTTTTTTGATGGGGCAATACGCAAACATTCTTTGGCACTTTTCTCCGGGAAAATTTGCTTAGGTTGAAGTCCGAGGCAGCAGATGCTTGCTTGTCGTCGGTCCCAAGTCGAACCATTCGCTGTTTGATGCTGCCGAGAGGGACTTTTGAAAACGAGCCGAAATGGTTTTTTCTTCGACTAACGTCGAAATACAAGAAATACACGGAAGAGATGAAATAAAATCGTTGGTTGGAAGTCAATGGCTTTTGACCATTTTATGATATTTCTTTAAGACGGGACGTTAAATAACCATTCTACTGGAAATTTAATTCCAGTGGACGTTAATTAGTCACGCCTACGACAGATTTTTCTAGCAACACTAGATTTTAGGTTTATTCTTAATCCAAAGAAAATCTTTTAAAAAAAAATCTGATGAGGGTGTAATTTTAAACCATAGGGGAGGATTGAAGAGTCTGATGACTTTTATTTTCGAAATAAAAACTCGGAATTCTCATTTGTATTTTAAAAATTCAAAGAATGCTAAACCAAAAAAAAAAAAAGAATCATAATTTCAAATGTTCAGCCCATGTTAAGCTTTAAAGAAGCTACCAAGATTTTGATTTCAGATATTGGATTGACAGTTGTAATGATTAAACTGAACCCAATTCAATGTGATGTGAGCTTTAGTTCTTTTATTCGTTTTTGTCTATTAGTGATCAGATATTAGGTATAAAGGAAATTCAGAAAATGGAAATTAGAATTAGAAAAAATACTAAACGTTCATTTTATCACCCGACAGCTCTTCGATCTGTTGGATGCCATAAAGCAAAAGTAAACTCTTCAAACTTAAGGACTGTATTCGGAAAAAAATGCAACACTTCCATTTGTTACTGTAAACTGGGGGAACATTGATCACTTTTTTAATTCATTTTCGTATATTTTAGAAGGGGTTGCTTTTATATAACACATAAAAGTTTTAAAAACTTACTGAGGATAAGCCATGATGATTGATAGCAGAATATTCAAACGAAATCAGTGGCTAAACTAAATGTTCTTTACAATACCAGATATATCTATGTTTTGGGGTAACTTTGATCACTATGGTTTTAACGTATCTCAACATCTTCAAAAGTATTGGTTTGATGCCAATTAGCACTGAAGGCTAAAACCATCAAAAACAGTAGTTTTTTGTTTGGGCTCAATTGTATTTTTCAACGTTTTCGTTCAAAAGTAAATATACTCGAAGGATGGACAATGTTGCTGCATACATTCCTTAATAGTTTTACTTTCATGCAATTTCCTAGGTGTAGGGACCTCTGTAATCGGACTTAAATAACTTAAACCACGTTTTATTATTTGCACCAAACTCAACTTCTTCTTTATTGCACCAAACCACTTCTGTTCGCTACCTGCCATCAACTGACCGTTACAATTCTGTTCCCTTTCCTCTCGCTTGTTTTCTCTCTCTTTCGAAGCTTTCGAACTCAGGCATCACTTTTCATTTTGACGCAATTCCATTGGATTTCTAGCATCAGATTATATTTGGACTCCACACTAGGTCCTCCTACTGTTCCTATGGTCTTTTTTTTAATTTATTTATTTACATAGTATTCCGTCTCACGACATAACTTGACGAACATAATTCCTAAAATTCACTCGGTCCATGGCAACCGTTCTCCAATTTCTCGGGCACCCCACGTTCGCCAGATCACGCTCCACTTGGTCTAACCACCTCGCTCGTTGCGCCCCCGCTCGTCTTGTTCCTACCGGATTCGTAGCGAACACCTGTTTTGCAGGACAGTCGTCCGGCATTCTCGCAACATGTCCCGCCCAGCGTATCCGGCCAGCTTTCACCACCTTCTGGATACTGGGTTCGCCGTAGAGTCGCGCGAGCTCGTGGTTCATCCTTCGCCTCCACACTCCTCTTTTTTTTTTATTCAAACTGAATAATTTGATAAGGTTTTTAGCCATTTATTCTATACAGGAATCCTCATAGAAAATGTCCGTTTTTTTTAATATACAAAAATTATCATAGAATGACCATAAGAATAACTCTAAAAATACACCAATGCAAAGGAAAAAGTTAGACTTTTATATAAAACAACCCATTTGCTTCTACATGCTATCATTTTATCAGGAGAGGTTTTTGTTTGTGAGTCTTTGAAAAAACAGATATTTTTAATCTTTAAAATTGGATTTAGGCAAAAAAAAACTTCAACAACAAACCAAATTTAGCCTATTTTAATCTCAGTTTTTAGGCTTTCAAACGTAGAAAACAATTTTCAGATATTTTAATTTCAGACTTAGTCAATGATGATTATCTGCAAAAATTTCTTGTTGTTCAAAGTTACCCTGGTGATCAAAGTTCCCTCAATTTACGGTACTAACGTTTGAATGGATGGTTGAAAATTGATGAAAATTCCAGTCATACTACCTACGAGTTCACGTGTGCGATCTGTCAAGCGGCTTTTGAGATAGCGTCTTATGAATAAATTCATTGGCATTTTTGGGCACGATCTAAAAAAATCTAGGAAAATCCCAATGAGAGACTTCAAAACAGCTGGAAATCATCTTTGTGACCAAATTTCAAGCGGTAAATTATTCTGGAAGTCCTAGAGGAACTTACTTCAAGCAAAAAGTTGAATGAAAGTAAGAATGATTAATACGAAGAAAGTTTGGACCGTCAGGGGTTTTTTAAAGCGTAATCCGAAGCTTCCAATTGGAGAAGTAGTAAAACGGGTCGATTTATCTGCCTGATTCGCTCAGAAGACAATGACGAGGTTAAATCTAGAGTTTGTTTTGATTAAGTCGTATCAGCCACCTGACTTATTTTGAGAAAATCGCTGCTGAAGTTTTGTAACACATTTTCAATTATGGTATTTTATATTTGACTCAGAATTGTCTAAAAAATTAATATACGATATAAAAAAGATCATACATAAATGTGGCAGTGTACTCGATACAGGCATTAATTGAGATTTTCGGGTTAAAAAGTACTAACGACCTTTTGCATTACGTTTTTGGCGCAAACGTCATTTTGAATATTTATATATTTTGTCTTATAACATAATTTGTTTTGTTCTAATCTTCGGCAATACCTGCTACCATGCTTTCACTACAAAAATCTTACCATGAGTTCCTCGTGGTGTGACTCGATTATTGCCTTGTAAGTAATTTGAAAAAAAAAACTGCAAGTGCTAATTGTCAAGTATCTAGCAAAAATATAAAAGAAAGAGGACTTACGTGTGACTCGCTGGAGCGTTACCTGGCCCCGTGTGTGATGTGCGCACTACAAAATTGGTGAGAGGGCCTGGTCCCAGTCTGTAACATGGAATGAAGTAATCTCCTCACCACACCAGTGCAGCAGTTGGAACCTGTTAGAACCCATGTTGAAGACATTTATTGCCCTACGATGCAGAAATACTCTTTTGAACGATTGCTGTTGTAAAAAAATAAGGTTTTCATCACCTGGCAATGAATTCTCTGGCCAAAATACATTAGGTCGTAAAAACCATCACGACGAACTGTTGTTTATGCGTCGTTTTGCATCACGGCAATCCAGTGCTGCGCAAAACGTCGTCAAAACCAAATTGCACTCGAAAATGAGAAAGTCATTATACGTCATAAATTTAAATCATGTTCTAAAATTAATTTATTGATCAAATGAAACCAAATTTTTATCTAACGTAAAATACATGTTTTTCAATCGTTTGCAGTAAATAACTCAATTTTGATAATGTTGGTTCATACGACCTAATCAAAACAAACTCTAGAAATGTCATGTCTTAATGATGAAATCTGTCCACCGACAAAAAAATAATATTATTAACTAGCACGATGGTAAAATCGTGCGCGAAGTGGTGGGTCCGTTAGCGGGGTGAAAAAAAATCGCTGAAAAATCCAAATAAACTTTGAAGCGGGCACTTGGCGGATCTTCTGTCAGAAATTGTTCGTTGACATGCCTTGCTTGAATGTTCCGGAGAAGAATGAGAAGAAAATTAAAAAAAAAAATCTTTTACTAGATTTAGCGGTCGATCTGTGAAAGATGCAAATTAGTGAGTAGTACATAACGATTTCACAATTACCTGTCAAATACACAAAAAAGCCTACAAAAGCGACCGTTTCCCTCCAACAGCACTTCAAAGGTTTTTGGTCTGATCTGGAATCGTGTCATTAGGGAAAACTGTGGTAGAGTGTTGAAAAGACAATATGTTGTTTTTGTGCACAATGTGGACAATCTGCTAAAATTGCCAGAGCTTCGATAAAACACAAAATGTTGAGTTACTCCAGGACAAGGAGACAGTGAACAAAAAATCATAGATTTAGAAAAACGGTAGCTCTTAGATGCCCAAACATTTTGTTCAATAAACTTATTCATTAGACGCTATCTCAAAAACCATATGACAGATCGCCACCAAATTTTGCACATGTTAACATTTCATTAATATTTAGGTAGAGTCACTGAAATTTTCATGAATTTTTATCTATCCCTTCAAAAGTTATTCACCAAAGAAAAGGTTGCATTTTTTTCGAATACAGTCCTTAGAACCGTAAATAGAACAAAACATTACAACATATAATTTCAAACGTTGATTGTAGGTCAACGTTAAAGCGTTGATTTACACTAAGAAGGCATTTTCAAGTATTTTTTAGTCCCACAGTAATCACAATTTCCATCATTCAATCTTACTTTCGAAGTAATGTTAATAGTAGTGCATATATTCAGGGGAAAAACGTTCAAAAAAAAAAAAAAAAGGATTGGCTACACAGCAAACTTGTTATTACTAGAAACCAGCAAAATTTTGCTGGTTTTTGTCCCGCTGGTTTTCCAGCAAAATTTCTAGCAAAACGAGTTGCTGGAAAACCCGCAATCTGAAAAATGTGGTTTTCTAGAAACCTACAAATGTTTGGTTGAAATTAATTTGTTTTTCTTGCTTTATTATTAGTTTATCCCATAATAAGATATGTTTTATTTATTTATTTTATTTATTCCAAACTATAGTTCACACAAATTTTGGATATTTACATGATTTTCAGCGGCTGTTCCGTGGCGCGCCATCAGCTGCGTTTGGTCATCGTCGAGTCGTTATTACGGATTAATTATTCTGAAAATATGAAAATTCTGTCAGTTGTATTGTAAATTTAAAGCAAAAAGATCTTCTTACAGATTAGTGTAGGATACGGATGAGTAATTACACATTTAGAACAAAAAAGAATATTTAAAAAGTTATGATACATGAGCCATATAACTTAAATATAAATCAATCTGATACTTTACATTTCACCGTGTATTCATCGATAAACGCGGTAACGAACGAGAGAACGATTAGAGAGAGAGAAACAGGTATTAGGATATATTGACAGTTTTACACGAACACCACCTTAGCAGGAGGCCTCAGCCCTAACCTCAAACCATGGGAGAACAGAATCAATTTTTGAGAAGGGCGCACGATAAACGCGATTTTGCGGTACTAATATCGACAAAATCGCCCTGTGGAAAAGCGACACACAGATGCTCGTGTTTTGATTTTTTTGGGTGTTCAGGGCTGCCAAGTGCATTGATATTTGGAAAATGATTATATTTTTTAATTGCATTTTTATTGAAAAACGTTTTCATGAGTACTAAGAATTTGCAACTTTCCCGTAGATTGTTATTAGAATATGAAATTAAACGCAACATTTATCTGAACTGAATAACAACTGTCTGTATCGCACACTTAAACGATGTAGCGAATTATGTGGATATGTTGAAAATAATCAGAGCATGCAGGCTATTATTTTCAAAGTCAACATAAACGTGGCTTTCATTAATTTGCTTTTTTTGTAACAGTGAATTATTTTGCATTCGTTTACTAGTTAGAAACAACTCTTTTTAATTTACCGAGCAGTACATGTCAGATGTTTTAAATTCACCTTGAAAATTCATTAGCGAAAGATGGCTTATCTTCATCTATTTGGAGACGCCACGTAATGAATTCAAACGTTTAGCTGTTGATTGTTAAAAAATTTAATGAATTCAGATATATTATAATTAGTTTAAAACAAACAAATACTGATTTTAGTAACGCACCTAGCATCACTGGTGAGGCCGTCAGCTCATCAAAGTTTGAGGTTATGGCTGAGGCCAATTTCTCGCCAATACTATCGCCCGTATATACCCTTATAGAGATTGAAAAACGATATACAAAAACGAGCGCTGGAAAAGTCAGTTTACTAACGAATTTTCAAGGCTACAGATGTGGTTGTTGTTCGTTTCGTGATAAATCCAAAGAATCCGACAATTAGGTCGCTCCAACATGTCGATATTTTCATAAGAAAACACCGAACTGACCGATACATTTTCACGAAAATAACAAGTCCCGAATTTGACAGATCGTTAGCTGATTTTCTAGCAGTTTTGATCGGTTGCTGGAAAAAACAGCAAAGTAAGTAATGTTAGCTGGAGCAAAAATTGGATTGCTGAACATTTCCAACACAATTTTTTTTTCTGGAAATCGAGGCAAAAATTTACTGTGTAGGTTTCCTGAGAATGCTTTACTCTTCTGGGAGCAAAATAAACGTTTTTTTACCGTTTAAAATCATTTTCGACCCTGTTGTGTAAATGTCTAAAGCCTAGTGTGACAAAGAATGTTGAATAAACCCATTTTTTCCATTGAAAAATTCACAGAACCTTAGTTTTAAGATAACAAAAAACTTTTGTTCTGCGAAAAACTTGTAAGTCAGGAAATTTTTCGAACAATTTTCAAAAAATTGCATAACCACAGGGGCTAGCCACAGTACTATTTCGGTTGTAGTTTTAACACACCTCGAAGGTTTTTTTTCCCCTTTATTTTGTAACACAACACAACACATTTTGACTAACGGAAAGCTATATTTTTCTAAAATTATTGTTAAAATTGTTACACATACAGGGGAGAACGTCATTTTCATCATCGTCATTTTCAACATATCTTTTTGGAAAAAAATAGAGGATCGTCATATTTTGCATTTTCTGACAGTGTTTTATTTCAAGTTTGTATGCTTAAAAAGTTTAAACGATATGGCTGATATGAATAAAGCGCTAGTAATTGCTTCTGCTATTTTCGAGCAGTTTTGTGAGTCAAATACTTCGAATGGTATGTATATTTTTAATCCGGAGCTGTTTGAAAATAAATGTTCAACTCTGCTTTTTCATATCTAGTTGAGCATATGCTTCCAAATTTTGCCATTCTAAAGTTCGAGCTAAGTAAAAGCTATCGAAGCAATTGCTATTTTCTTATTCATACCACCTATTGATACGTGCATAACCCAAGCAACCAAAAGTCCCATAAAACAGGTACAAAAACGCTTACTCAGCCCCATCATTGATATGAAGTACGTTCTATGCAGCTCAAAATTTAAGTTCTTATTGATACTTTCAAGTTCCAAAACAAGTCTTAATGATCTTCTATTCAGCTTCCAGCGGCCTCTTAATTCAGCTTCCAAAAAATCGCAAAATGAGCAAAAAAATTCTCTCTATCTCAACTGAACCGTTGGCTTCGGTTCATATCACCTTCTCTTGATTATTTACTGTGTTCTGTACCGGTGCCGCCATGATGCCACGCGCCGGATTTCAAACACGACAAATTGCTCATTTGCTTCTTGTCTACATATATCGTATCAGAATGGTCACTCAAGTACAAAACTACTTATTGAAAAAAAACTTGCCCGGCTTGGGGATCTAACCCCGACCTTCGTGGTGAGACTCGAACACGCTACCACGAGACCACGCCTAGATGTTGTTCTAACTGAAACTAAAACTCGAAAAGGTGATTTAATTGTTTGTTTGTTTGTTTAATTGTTAATCGTTTGAGCACTTTTGTGCCCTTTATGTGACTTAAGTCCCGTATAGTGTACGTATAGATCACTTTTGCAGCTTTCAAGTTCGTTAATGAGCACATATAGTTCACTAATGGGAATTGGACAAAACAAGTCACATACAACGTACATATTAATCACTTTTGCAACTTTCAAGTTCATTAATGAGTACATAAAGTTTACTAAAGGGAATTGGGCAGTTGATTCTCTTTGTCAGCCAATATGTAACTATCGATGCCTTCATTCAAGTAAATATGTGACTTTTGGTTGCTTGGGAATCTATATGCAGTGCAATGTATATTTTGAAAGTTTAAGACGACTTGATTCTTTACCCAAAAGTCATTGCATACTTTAACGCGTTTTTTTTTTAATTTTTAGATTAAAGCACTTTTTGAAGTCCTTTTTAACAGGCATTTTTTTTTTAGATAAATACCAGTTGTTGGATAATATTGTGCTATGCAATGTTCAAGATCTATTTAGAATAAAAATATATCTTTTTCGACCCAAAGGATCAATTGAATACATGACATACTTTTTGGAAATTTTTCTTTAAAATAATTGAGAGTTTACTTTTGTTTTGAAAATATGGCATTATGAAGTTCATATTTTACTCTAACGATTGACGCATTGGAATAAATATTTTATCATAATTTTTCCATGTGGGAAATACTCTTTAGACGTTTAGTACAAATAAAATTTATAGAGATGAGATGAAGGATATGCAGAAAATAAATCAAATTTATTCAAAAATAAAATGAAATAATAGTTGTTTTCGCAACACTGAAGATTAATGAAGGCTTTTGTGAAATATATTTTCGGATTGGATATAAAGCAAATAAATAAAATTTTAAGATTTGAAAAGCTTTTGCTCCTTATTCCAGAATTGAGATCAGAGGTGCGTAAACTCGCTTCGGAAAGAATCATTCGGCTGATTTCTTCCGAGTTTAACTTGTAGTGTGCAGATTGATTTTATCTTCATTCCAATTATTACGTTATTGCACACAAAACGAAGAAAACAGTTCTGCATTGATGTTTTCCATGCCTCGCAGCAATAAAATCACAACAACGAAACAACAGAACGAAGCTTACCGTACACGAATGCACACGAGCGACCATTGCCCGACGGACCGAGTGAACATTGCCCAGCACCCTTCTCTCGCTCGTTTCCCGTTCCCTTGTATCTATCACTTTTAGCCACGCCCCCATGCGTTTTCTAAAATGTTAATTATGGGTACAATTGATCCCCTAGAGTTGGGTACAATTGATCCCCCTTCCAAACGGCATATTCTTCTTCTGAATTGATCGTTATGATTGCTCATTACGAAATTACTAATATTTAACCAAAAACTAATATTTATCAATGAATTGTCTGAAGAAAAGAGCAAAAATTATTAATTTTCTCTTAATTATAAAAAATAGCGCCTTTAAGTATGCAATGTAATTAGCGTTGAGACAAAGTTATAGAATTTTCTTCTTATGTCTGCTATAAATTGTGAAATGAGAACAAACATGACCAAAATAGTCAATTAACATTCTATCTAGTGGTTTTGTTTGATTTTTATACAAGGATTAGGGCTTCCTGAATAAAAGATCAAGTCTCCTTCAATAGGGGATCAAGTCTCCCCTAACTTCAGAAAAATCGCATTTTTTTTTACTCCCACGAAAATGCTTCTAGTTCATCAACGGGTTCAAGTATCGCTCTAATTTTTGGAGCATAGAAACTTGAAGTTACAAGCTGTCAGAAAATGTCAAAGACGGGGAGTTGCTAAATTTTCTCAAAAAGATATGGTGAAAATAACAAAAAGGGGATCAAGTATCCCCACTCTCCCCTACTTAATGTACCAAAGATGATATGATTGGAAAAGCACTTTTGGTATAAAGACTTGAGCTCCCAAGCAACATAATGCATGACCACTGCATTCAAGCGAAACAAGAAAACACTTTATTGCATTTTCATCCTTATGGATAATTTCATCCAAAAAAAAAAAAATAATGAGAATCGAACTCACTGCAACATCTCATCTCGGCTTGCTACTCCGATATCTTACCCAGAGCATTATCTGAGTCGGTTAGCAAACGAAGGTTTATCGTCAAAACGTAGCAAAAAAACCTTCAAAGTTATTTTCAAAGATGTTTTAAAGAGCCTTTTCATTTAATCTCCAGGAATTTTTTAAAACATTGGTTCTCTTTACCGCTATTGCAAACCTGTTCGGGATTTTTCTTTAACGTCAATTGGTTTTCCCCGAATTGCCATTCTTTTTATCGAAAAAATTAAATTTACACCAAGCTTATTATCCACATCTGTTACACAGGGGTGTAGGTATCGCTCGAAACACAAACGACACACAGCACAGGGCATCGTGTTGGCGGCGATTCCAAGCTCCAATTCAATTTATAAGCACCAAATTGGACCGCACCAAAGTGTCCCGCCAATGTTTCTTATATTCTGCATATTTTAATAACAATATCGACTGCTCGGGCTCAAACGTGCCACGGCTATTGGCCATTCCGCGGGATGTGGAACTCCCTTCCTTCCTTTCAGAAAAAAATATCCACAATGTCAACTGGGTATAAGACAGAGGCACCGAAATGAGTACGACTAAAGCTAAAAAAGAGGAATAAAAATCCTTATGATTAGGGGACGTGAGATTGAGTTTTTGATTAGATTCCGTTTTCTATTTATGCAGTTTATATTTTTTTCCTCGTCTCTCAAGATTACAAATTTAAAGTCTTGTTCCTTGCAATGCAGGATTGAAACAATACCGAGAAATTACCATTTAAGATTCTGAGTCGTTAGTTAAATTGGCACAATTTTTTCAGCCGAGAAAAATCAGAATGGGGGAAATGTCAAGAGGCGTTGCCCACAAGTGAGTGGTTTGTTGAACATAAACGTATTTTTGCACTTTCGAGTGGTTTTGATTGCAGTTGTCGTAACTTGTTGCATTTCATGTGTAGAAAACATCTCCCCTTACGCATTATTTCTGCTGTTTGTGCCGACTTTTAAATTAGGTACGCAATGCTCGGGCTGAGTTGATTTATGCGTGCATCCTTCCAGTATCATTTCGCTCGACCTAACGCATTACTGCGAGAAAAGGGTGCATTTCAATGGTTGCTCGCTAGGGGTAAAATAGTGCGTGCGAGAAGTTGCTTGATGCGTTTTCAAGAAGTCGAGAAGGTTAAATATCAATTTAGGAAGTTGATTCCAATCAAGTGATAATTACCTACTTGGAGTTGAACAACAACGATAGAAAGAAGAAGAAGGCAAAAAGGTTCTATTGCTAAGGATTGCTTTTTCTTTTTTTTAAATAGGCCATTATTAGTCTTTTAATTATCACATTAACGATATATTACTACAGTTAATTAAGTGTTCAAATCAATTATGATCAGTTCAACTCTTTGATAAATTCAATTCTAAACATTGTTTATTTGATCAAAAGTAAGATTCCGATCAAGTGTGAGTCCCAAGTATTTCACGTGATCAGACCATTCTAATGAAACCCCATTAAAAGTTAAGATTTTCATTAGGTTTAAAAATTCAGTTCTTGGCTTACGGCGAAATAAAACAAGTTGAATTTTAGAAGCGTTAGGAGAAATTTTCCACAGTATTAAGTAATTCATAAAGGAATTTAATTTTTTTGCAATCTACTGTGTACCACCCGTAAATTTCGACCTTTGGCTGAAAGCAAAGTGTCGTCAGTAAATAATCTTCTACGGTTTCCTTCTGGTACATCAGGAAGATCAGAAGTAAAAATATTGTATAAAATTGGCCCAAGTATACTGCCCTGAGGGACACCAGCTCTAATGGGTGTCCTTTCAGAGCATGAATTTTGATAGCTTACTTGTAAGGTTCGGCTAGTCAAATAATTTTGAACAATTTTGGTGAGATATACAGGAAAATCAAATTGAGCTAATTTGGTTACTAAACCTTTGTGCCAAACACTGTCAAAAGCTTTTTCAATATCAAGAAGAGCAACACCAGTTGAATAACCATATTATTCATATTAGTTACACTCAAAAGTTGATGTGTAGAAGAATGAACATGACGAAAACCAAATTGTTCATCAGGGAAAATAGAATTCTGATTAATGTGAATCATCATTCTATTCAAAATAACTCTCTCGAATAGTTTACTTAAAGAAGGAAGCAAACTAATTGGTCGATTACTTGAAGGCTCTGAAGCACTTTTTCTAGGTTTCAAAATTGGAGTTACTTTGGCATTTTTCTTTTTATGAGGAAAATAAGCCAAGTGAAAACATTTTTTGAAGATTTTAACTAAAAAATTCATATTGCTTTCAGGCAACTTTTTAATAAGAATATAGAAAATCCCATCTTCTCCTGAAGCTTTCATATTTTTGAATGTTTTGAAAATCAATTTAAGTTCATCAATATTTGTCTCGCAAGAACTTTCAAATTTTGCTTAGAAAGAATATCCTCAAATTGAAGGGAAATTTGAGCATCAACTGGACTAACAACGTTTAAATTAAAATCATGAGCAGACTCAAATTGTTGGGATAATTTTTGAGGTTTTTCTACGTTTGTTAAAAAAAGTTTATCTCCATCTTTCAAAGTAGGAATTGGCTTCTGGGGCTTTTTCAAAATTTTAGTTAATTCCCAAAATCTCGCTTGAGCTTTCATTACTCGTATGAATCAAAATGTAAACAAACAGTTTTATCACAAAAAATACAAAAACTAACGTAAAATAGTCGCAACTTTTTTCCATGTAGAATATTTGTAGCCTAGACAACATAGTCTTTATGTCAGATACAAATTTTAAAGTTGTTTTGAAAACTTTTGCAGCAGTTTTCTGTGAATTCTTAGAATGTTGCATACGATGTTATGAAAGCTCACGCGAGAAATGGCTTTGAGTAGGATTTAATGTCCTCTATTGCTTTTGCAAAATTTTCGTTACAAATAAAATTCAAACGACGTTTGATCTCTTTTTTAAGGTCGCCACAAATAATTTTCAAATAAGGATATCTAGTTCGTTAATATTGGTGTCGACGAATGATTTTCTGTCGTATCAAAAACTGAAGATCATCATCGATCAATGGTTGATTAAATTTATGTTCAACTTTGGGTACTAAAGCGGCTTTAGCATTGGTTTAATTGGTCGAATAGTTGATTTCCTTTTTCGGGTTTTCTACTGGGACTTTTCTCGAGTTTTTTTCCGATCCTGCCCAAAAAATTTTGTTCGAATACACTCCTTATTAACTTAACTTAACTTAAAATAATAACAAGTTTTGAAATTTTCTGCATTATTCAATTCGAATTTCAATGTTAACATAAAACATAGTCCTGAAACTACAGGATAGTAATTCCTTCAAATCACAGGAGAATGCCATTGCGAGCCTACATGACAATTTGACAGTTGTTTCCTGAGCTGGTTTGCTGTTCTGAAATCGACCTGTATTTTCAGATGATGAAAATATAGGACGAATTCGTCCCGACCACAGGAGAAAAGATTAACCCGAGCAGACTTTTATGGCAAAATTATAGCAAATTTTGCTATCACGCCCTGAGAGTCAAATGTGCTCTCATTTTGCTTGACATAAGGTGGTACACAGCAAAAATGAGAGCATAAATTTTCATACATGGTTAGCAAAGTGATGCCTCATTTTGCTAAAACTGAGACCTTAACTACACCTCGTTTTTCGATAGCTTGGAGAGCAAAATCATGCCAACATAAGGAATCATTCAAATAATTTTTAATGCAAAATTTGGCATCAATATGCTCTCAAAACTTACGAAAAACGAGGTTTCGTTTATGCCTTAGAACAAGCGAAATTTGGCAGTACGCTACCTAGCAAAATGAGAGGAAATTTTGACACTTAGGGCGTGACAGCGAAATCTGCCAAAAGAATGCTCGGAATAACTTCCCTAAAATAGTGAGTTCTCTTTGGTTTTCTAGTGTTCGTTAATTACCTGCAAATTGTTCGCGATGCAACCGTCTCAAATCTCCTCAAGTTGATCTGCTCGTTGATAATCGTATAAACTGGAAACAGATCTTCATAGAAGGTGGAGTTGACGATGCCATTGTTGTTGGAATCAGCAAAATCTTAATGACATTCTCATTCTTCTTAAGAAATCAAATCATTTGTTGTTCTGCCAATTTCTTCGTAATCTTGGTTTCGTTGTCGTCTTCCGCATTAGAACATTTATCCTTCAGGTACAAATAGCGGCTCTTAGGACAAACAATATGGAAGATCTAGAAATGTTTTTCGTTAGGAAACTCGCCACAAAAAAAGTGAAAAATGAGAAAAGGAAACTCACCTTTATCCCCCAGTAAACAGTGGAACATGTTTCCTTCACGAAGCGAGAAAATCGTTTAGCTCCCGTTGTTTGCGCTTTATACATTCCAAGAAATCTAACAAAACGGCTTTCAGATGCAGAACCCCGGAGTTTATGATGATTTGCCGCCGCCATTGAACTATCGACCGACAACTAGCAGCCAATGAATAAAGAAAATTTCGATACTTTAATTGCACTGTTTTTGTACACCGTTTACGCGTTGCAGCGAACGCAATTTCTGGTCTGCGTTCTAAAATCATAATCCACCTAACCTCCCCGGATGCCGCTACGATTTTAACCGGATTTTTACGAAGCAACTGCAAGAGCTGCTTCGACACAAAACAAAAAAACCGCGGCCAATTCCGAGACACACAACAACAAAACAGAATAACAAAATATTTTGACGTTTCTTTTTCTAATTCCTTCCGGGATGCTAGACGCTCTGAAAATAATTGATTTGCACCAAGGTTTTTTGATACACGAGGTTCTCCGACTTTCACAGTAAGTGGGCGAGGAGTGAGCGGGGCTCTCAATGAGTTTTTTTACGATCATAAGATAATTTGATCAGCATTTCTGTGGTTTGTTGGTAAACAAACTTCATGAGTTCCACATAGTTGCATAGCCTGAATAGCCAAAATGGCTGAATCGGGAATTCGATATTCGGTAACACCTATTGTATGTACACACCTTGATTTACACTACGTGCATAACTCCGTCACGTTATTTATTTTTGACCAGTAAAATTACGGCAAATACCATGCACCTTTTCGTTACATGTTATGTGCTGCAGTATTACAGGATTGTTATTTATTTTACAGATTCATAGAAAAAAAAGGTCGTTCAATCTATCGCGCATTGTACAGGATTTTCAATTGCTTAAAGAGGCTTAAAGTAGAAAATGTAGAGCGCCTGGCATCCCAGTTAGAAGTCTTAAGAAGAAACGTCAAAATGAGCGAGCCGCACGCTCTTTTTTTTAAACTCAAAATTAAGTAGTTTTGGCTCAAAACAGCACTTCGGTGGCTTCCCTCAACTTTGAGTTTGACTGGGCAATAGCAAAACTAAGTTCTGATAGGCATACTCAATACTAAGTTCGGCAGCCGAACTCGGATTTATCCTTTTTTTCGAGGGTAGCTGATTTTCAGGGAATTAAAGGATGATTAAAATTTGTTGTACCCGGATGTTGCTGTTCCGGTACATTGCATTGCAATTACAGAGCGGTGGAAAGTTTTGACATTCCCGGTCAAAGAAAACTTCCGGATGTTACTTCCCACGGGAAGTAAACAACATCCGGAAGTTTCCGGACATTCCAAGCCGCTCACCATACGATGACAATGACGGACAGAATTTTACGCTGACACGGTGAACATGCATTCCATTATGAAGTTCCTTCATAGTCTTCCGGTAATTGTTCCGGAACGACATAATTTTGCGACGTGTTCGTTGGTTGCTGTTCCGGTTCGGACTGAACTCGCTAAGTGTTTTCAGTCCAACAAAGAGAGTTCAATTTTTAGTTCATAAGGTCGAACTCAGCTTTGATCCTTCACCGAAGGAAAAAAAGGGATCAATTTTGAGTTCGCAGTTCGAACTCCGTTTTGATCCATCGCAAGGAGGAAAAAAGGGTACTTAACTTTAAGTTTATAGAATCGAACTATGTTTTGAACCTCGGTCATACTTAATTTTGAGTTTAAAAAAAAGAGCGTGCGCGCAGAAATCCTTGTTTTGATTCGGTCCTTTTTCTTTTTTGTTTTGTGTTGTGGTGTGATCATTTTGCCAATCAAGTCCGATCGAAAATTGTTTAGCTATCGCTGGCAATATAGCAACACTGCTGTGCCTTTCCCCGCTATCGTCAAAACTGACGTGATAGCGACCAAAACGAAGAAGAAGAAGAAAATTGTTTATGAACTTGGATTCTGCACCCGGGAAACCATTGGTGGTAATTTTTAAGCTTATACTAGGGATTAACGTGCAGATCGGGAACGCTGAATCGGTCCGGAGCTGAGTTGCTGGTAAATGTTGATAGGTCCGTTCTGTTGCTTGATGTTGGTTGGCGCATTTGGCATCGAACATCTCATCGCTTGGAAATTGCCGCCGAGCACTACCCTCAAGATAATCAGGTGATTTTTTAAATTACTTAGTTGCATATATTTTTTCAACCAGTCAAATTTCAGCAACACGGAACTTTCAACAAGTTTCAAGACTTGGATGACTCGCCGAAAATAAAAATAAACTGGCAGTCTCAGCGTAACTATAAACCTTCGATCCCCAGCCCCAGCAACGGCTCGCAAATCGGACTCTCGCCAACGATGAAAACTGCACTATTTTCAAAAGAAGAACATTTATCACGGTTTGGAAAAATGAAACGGATAGAAAAGACTAGTAAGTACTTTCTCCACTTTCAGCTGTTTTTGATAGCCTACAGGGTTTTAGAATCTATGTTCAATTTGTTCATGAGACTTTTTTTTCGACTATAGAATACACCGACATTCAGCTTCATATCCCAGGGACCCTAACATATCTGCCGGAGATAACTTCAGTGAAGCAGTCTTTATTTGAACACAGGAAATCGGGAGGTGTAGAATCAAATAATAGTTTGAAAGAAAATTCACAGAAAACTGCATTGTGTCATAATAGTGTCAAATACTTAGGTACACACAGTAAGTAGAAGAAAGTGAGCAAAAAAAAACCGAAGACGAGAAAATTTTTAAGGTCAATGTAGGCTGATAGTAGGGCGCAAAAACTGCTACAGCCGCAGTCGTTATATCTGCGAGAAATGTTAGTATAAGTAGAATATAAAACAACTTTGTTATGAATGAAAAATCATGGACTATTACATATCTGTTTCTTTATTTTTTCTTCGGATAAAAACGACCCAAACTAGATATTCCATCACATAAGGTTTGAAATTACCATTTTGTAATATCTAATCTGTAAATTTTCCGAAATTTAACAGCATTTATTTTTGCCTTATTTAGTTATTCGTTGCTATCATTTATTAAGGTGTCAGATTAGTATTTTATTTAAAAAAAATGGACAACTTAGTTATGCCTGTTTTTGCTGTTGATACCTACATGTGATCTTAGCTTGCTGTAAAATAAAATTTTATAATACCTTAATTATGCCTTATTTTGCTCTCGTCGAAAATTTAACAACAAAAGATGCTATCAGTTTGCTCTTAACAGCTTATAATGATCTCAGTTTGCTATCACTTTGGGCATCAAAGTCTGCTCGGGAAGTGTGTACATTACATTTCTTGGTTTTTTCGTTACTACCTTCAATTCCCGGTTTTCTAGGTACGCTGGCCGCCCTGCTAATGGGACATTAAAAATAGCTTTTTGTTTCAAAAAGAGCTTATATTGCTACCACAATACACTGAAAACGTATTTTGTTATTGAGTTTTCTACCCTTCTCTCATGTTGGTAGTGATTTGTTAGCTTTAAAAGTGGGGTTTTCAGGTTTTTCCTCGGTTTGGATCTAATTTTAAAGGTCCGATTATTGTATAAACTAGACCCATGAAGAAAACACTAATACAGATACCCATATTCTTCAACATATCCAGAAGTGCGTTTTCACTCAGCTTTTCTGGGCTCCCAAATCTGCTGCTGACAGGATGTGTGGACAAAACGACGGACGACTTTCCAGATCTACCACTTCCCTTTAGGTGATAATTTATGACGTGTGGGCAGTGAAAGTTCAACCGGAAAATGAGCACATCATTGCCGTTGTTGGTTTTTCTGCCTTCTAGCTTCCTGCAAGGAAAAATAACGGTTCAGGAGGTGTGGTGTGGTAATGAGGTACGAAAAAATCACTCTTAAACCAACATATGCACTGCTAACAGCCGAGCCGACCTTTGCTGAAAGCAGGACTTGGTCGATGGTTGGCCTAGCTCCCGGATATCCCGGAAGCCACGTGGTTGGAGGAGACTAATTACACACGGAACGCTCATGCCGAGAGCCTCTTGTGATCCTACAGCAGCAACCCAGCAGCGTGGCCACGACAATGTGTTAGGAACACAGCAGCGTGGAATGGACAAAGAACCTCCTGCATCGAAGCAAAGCAAATGGAGAGGTAGACGGAACATGGTTCACTGGTCATCACCCTCATTAATTAGCGGATTACGACAAACGTCCTCGGACGACGGTGTGCGGTAGCCATCGACCGCCGTGCTCAGGGCTACAACTGCACGTCCAGGGCACACTTTGGAAGGACATTTGCCGATGCCTCGCTAAAATGAAATAGAAAAACGTTTGCGACTTGTTGCATGGTCACGACGCTGATGATGATGGTGTTTGGTTTGCACTTTACTTCGGCTGAACGACATCATTAATTGGTCGTTAAATTTTGCGGAACTAGATTATTGCATGTTTTTGCGGTTTCGTGGTAGGTAAATACACGTTTTCGATTCCGAATGACCAGCATAAAAACAGGTTTAGCATTCAAATAGGTTTGCAATGTTTTGTATCAAAAATTTAAATTTTGATTTAAATACTTACTAAGTAACGAAGTATTGATCAATCGACCGGCCGAATATTATTCTTTTCTTCCGCTAATGCACATTTTCGCTTCTTTCCCTCCTCTTTCCGCTCTACTGTTTCTTCTTTTTTCTCCTCTCCTTATTATGCGACATACAATATCTTCTGAAGATCAACATGAGTTCATGAAACGCAGATCGACGACCACCAAACTCATGACGTACGTATCGAAATTAGTTGACAGGCTAGATAAACGTAAACAAGTTGATGCAGTGTATGATGATCTCAGTAAGGCTTTCGACAAGGTACCGCATGATTTGACTGTTGAAAAATTGCGACGATTGGGTTTTCCTGGCTGGCTCTGCGATTGGAAAACCTCGTATCCCGTAGGCCGAACTGCTTTCATGCGACTGGTTTACTCGACATCTTTCAAAATTACCTCGGGAGTGCCTCGGGGAAGTCATCTAGGATCTCTGATAAAGGGTGAACAAATTATTGCAACACCGGAAATGTCATGCCAATTTTCTTATGATGTTTTGAATCAAACCAAACTTTTAGGATAGTTTTGTACAGATATTTAATGCTAAAATCAAAATAAAAGTTGATCGATGGAGCCTTGAGTGTAAAATTGAAAGCATTATCGCTTGATTCCCTCCATCAAAGTTGTTAGAGAAAGATAGCGAAAATATCGACAAGTTAAAATGCTTGAGCACCCCCAGCGAAAAACATCGCACGGCGTGACAGTTCTGCAGTTGCGTTGGTATTAGTTTATGTTGCCGAAAACAGCTGACTGAAACAGCAGCAGCAAGCAGCAACACAGTCCAAATTAAACCACCGTCGAATCAAAACCCTCCGCAATAATAAACCGCCGCGAAGCTAAATCGAAGTAATTTAGTGTTTTATTTCGAATCCGCGAGTTTCTAAGTGTCCGAACCGGTGCAAAGTTCATGTAAGAATATTTTGGTCCTTCGAAGCCGAATTAAGGACATTTGTGGAAGCCCCGTGGATTGCCGATTGTTGGATCGAAAGCGCTATTGTTCACGGATTGTGTGAACCATTTTCGACGCCGTATTCGCCATCGCTGCCCCAGGAGAGACGACGCTGAAACGCCATCGCGGTTGCTGCTGCATATAAATGCTGTATGGTTTGGAGTGATTAATTGGATCAGCTGTTAACAACGGATCAGGAGAAGTTTTTAATCAAACGAGTTTGGTAAAGTGTACGATTGGTGGCTTGATGCATGTGGCCTACCTGAGTAGAAAAAATAAAGATTTTGCATGTGAGTAAGTCTTGGTTTGTTGCATGTGGTGTGAGCCTTGTACGCTGTTATTGGTCTAGGATTTCGCCGCATAATTTCACTTTGCTGTTCTCTATCGGTTGCCTCCCCCTCGCTGCTGTCAATAGGGTTGCCAGTTGTCAGTTTTTCGTCGCGGTACTGTGGAACGTCGAGTTGATTATTCGGTCAGTGAAAAATTAGTACAGTGTAACATATTTGGTGCAGTGTCAGATATTTAAAAGTGTAGCAATGTCTAAAAGTACGCTGAAGGCTTTGCTAAAACGTGAACGGCAGTTATATGTCATTTTTGATGGTACGGATAGATTCATCCAAACCTATCAGATTGATAGTGATCGGTGTCAATTAAGTTCGAGATTGCATGTGATTGATACTGTGTACAGTGAGTTTTTTGAAATACGGAGCAAAATTGAACTTTTGCTGGATGAAGCGGATGAGAAAGAACAGAAAGATGCTGACAGCGAAGTCAAAGGAGAGATTGCCAAGCAACGTGAAGAGGAAAACGACAAGGTTCTACAGCAATTCGATGACCGATACTTCGCCATCCGAGGTGACCTCCTTAGACTCCAAGGTGATAAGGATGCCTTAGGTGTGAACACAACCAGCAACAGTCAGAGTCAGTCTGCGTCAGGGAATACTTCAAGAGTAAAGCTGCCAGAGATACGTTTGCCGTCCTTCAGTGGAAAAATAAGAGAGTGGATTACATTCCGGGATTCCTTTCGAAGCCTTATCCATGACAACGAGCATCTGACGTCAATGGATAAGTTTACATACCTTCGTTCCTCTCTACAGGGTGATGCACTTAAGGAAATCAACAACATTGAGCTTTCAGAGGCAAACTACGACGTCGCCTGGAAAACTTTGCAAGTTCGTTATGAAAATAAGAAGCTGATTGTGAAGGCTCATCTCGACGCTCTTTTCGCCCTCGAACCGCTTAAAAAGGAGAATTATGACGGTCTGAACTTCCTCATCAGCGAGTTTGAGAAAAACTTGATGATGTTACAGAAAATCGGAGAGCCAACGGAGTCTTGGAGCACAATATTAGTCTACATGTTGTGTTCTAGACTAGATTCTGCAACATTGCGCCAATGGGAGACGCATTACGGGTCTAAGGAGGTCCCAACGTACGATGAGCTGCTTCTGTTCTTGCAAGGTCACTGCTCTGTTCTCCAATCAATCACCTCTGCAAGAAATCCACCATCCGAAGCCCGTCAGACGAGATCAACAGTTTGTAATACAACCATCAGATCAGTTTCACGTTGTCCGTTCTGTGCAGATCCATGGCACTCACCGTTCCAGTGTGGCAAATTTCAACGGATGAAGGTTCCCGAGCGAATGGATGCTGCCATTCGAAACAAGTTGTGTCGGAATTGTTTGATGCCAGGCCACTTCTACCGAAATTGTGAACGAGGTTCTTGCCATCATTGTCAGCAGAAGCACCACAGTATGTTACATTCTAGATCCTCCGTTCCACAGCCGCAGTTTTCGGCACAATACCGACAGCAGAGTCAAACGCGTTCGGCGCAACAAATACCGTTTCAACCGCAACCGCAGCCAATGAATCAACAGCAACAACACAACTCAAGACCAGTACAGCATGCGCACACCACTACACAGCATGCACAAACCCACTCACACAACACAAACACAAATCCAGACAACGCACAAGCCACCACAAGTCAGAATTACGTAGCACTTCCGTTTACACCGTCTCGTAATATTTTACTGTCCACGGCGATGATACGAGTCAAGGATCGTTTTGGAAATACACTTCTGGCACGTGCGCTGCTAGATTCGTGTTCTCAGCATTGTTTAATGACACGTGAATTCTCTCGACGACTTAAGTTCCATGAAACCCCAACGTTTTTGTCGGTGCAAGGCATCGGCTCGTCTCAAATGGTTTCAACGAAGTTAGTTTCCGCAGAAGTTGGTTCCAGATCCCCCAGAATTTCTCAGTTTAAAGAATGGATGCAATTTTTTGTACTGCCAAGGTTAACAGTTGATCTGCCTACTGCTGCTTTTGATCCTTCGATCCTTACGCTGCCGAGTTCGGCCTGTTTAGCAGATCCTGGGTTTTATGAGTCTGGTCCAATTGATGTTATTATTGGAGCCGAATTTTATATGGATTTATTGTCAGATGGAAGAATGAAGCCGTTAGAGAACGGACCCACATTACAGAATACAGTTTTTGGATGGATTGTGTCTGGTAGATTGCCCAATAATCAAAATTCAGTTTCTCAGTCAGAAGTTTATGTTTGTTCAGTCGGTGATATTCAAGATCAGCTTACACGTTTTTGGGAGCTCGAAACATGTCATGTTCGCAGCGTTCAGTCGATTGAAGAGTCAGCTTGTGAAGAGATTTTTAAGAATACTACTGTCAGAGATGAGTCAGGAAGGTTTGTTGTAACTTTGCCTAAAAAAGAAGGTTTTTTGAATCGGATTGGAGATTCTAAAGTTATCGCCACGAAACGGTTTTTGAGTTTGGAGAAACGATTGTCAATTGATTCTGAGCTGAAAAGGTTGTATTCTGAATTTATTCATGAATATCAGAGTCTTGGTCATATGTCAGAAGTTATCGTCAGCTCATGTCAGTTAAATGAAGTTTGCTACTATTTGCCGCATCACGCTGTTCTTAAGCCCGAAAGCACCACGACAAAGTTACGGGTGGTTTTCGACGCTTCCTGTAAGTCGTCGACAGGAGTTTCTTTAAATGATGCGCTTATGGTTGGCCCGGTTGTACAAGATGAGCTGATCGATATTGTATTGCGATTCAGATTGTGTCAGTTTGCGATTGTGGCAGATATTGCCAAAATGTACCGTATGATCCAAGTTCAGAAATCAGACCAAAAATTGCAGAGAATTCTTTGGCGAGACTCCACCGATCAACCCCTTCGCACTTACGAGTTGTTAACAGTAACTTACGGAACAGCGTCAGCGCCTTACTTGGCAACAAAGTGTTTGCAAGTCCTAGCCGATCAGGGTTCTAAAACTCATCCCTTAGCGTCGAAGATTTTGAGTCGTTGTTTCTACGTCGATGATATGCTTGCTGGAGTTGACAGTATCGAAGAAGGTGTACAGTTAGTCAAAGAAATGTCAGAGTTAATGGACTCAGCAGGTATGTCTTTGCGAAAATACGTTTCGAACAGCTCAGAAATACTCTTAGAAATCCCTGAAAATCTTCGAGATGAACGTTCGGTTTTGGAGCTTGATTCATCAAGCTCACCGGTGAAAACTTTGGGATTGTTATGGGAACCAGAGTCAGATGTTTTTCGGTTTAGTACCCCTAGTTGGAAGAGTTCAGCACCCATTACGAAAAGGTCAATTTTGTCAGATGTTTCCAAGTTATTTGATCCATTGGGATTAGTCGGTCCTGTGATTATTCAGGCAAAAATTTTCGTTCAAGAACTTTGGAAACTTCAATGCGGATGGGATGATGAGCTTACCGAAGATTTAAAGAGCGCTTGGGATGAATACAGAAGAAATTTGATTGGGTTAGATAATGTGTCAGTACCACGATGGGTGGGTGTCAGTAAAAATGTCAGTTCATTACAAATACATGGATTTTGTGATGCGTCAGAGAAGGCCTATGGGGCCTGTATTTATGTCAGAACTGTGTCAGAATCGGGTGAAACTGTTGTTCAATTGATGACCTCAAAATCACGAGTCGCTCCTTTAGAGAATCTCCAGAAAAAGAAGAAACGTCAGTCAATTCCAAGGTTGGAGTTGTCGTCTGCATTACTGCTTGCTCACCTGTTTGAGAAGCTCGTGAAAGGCACGGAGCTGTCTTCTTTCAAATCGTTTTTCTGGACAGACTCGATGATAGTCAAATGTTGGCTTGCATCTTCACCGTCAAGATGGACTAATTTTGTGGCAAATCGGGTGTCCGAAATCCAGCATATTACACGGTCGGGCGTGTGGAGTCATGTCGCAGGCACAGAAAACCCAGCGGATATCATATCGCGAGGAATGACCCCCGCTCAGTTACAGTATCAGTCTCTTTGGTTTCATGGTCCCAGTTGGTTACGATTGGAGGAATCGCATTGGCCTCAACCTCAACAAGTTTGCCCAGAAATACCCAGTTCCATGCTCGAAGAGAGAGGAGCTGTCACTGCCGTCGCTGATTCTTTGACAACCAATGAGATATTTGAATTGAGAGCCTCACTTGTAGATTCAATTCGGTTGACCGCGTACTTTTTGCGATTTCGCTTCAATGCGCAAAAGTGCAACAACAGTAACAGAAAAGTCGGATATTTGTCAGCTTCAGAGTTAGAAGAAGCCCTTCAGTGCTTAGTCAGATTGTCCCAAAAAGAAAGTTTTCCGAAAGAATATACAGATTTGTCGAATAACCGTCAGATTTCAGCCAGTTCAAAGTTGCTGTCTCTCAATCCACGCATGATAAATGGAATAATTTGTGTCGGTGGTCGATTAGAGAATGCAGCAATCTCTGAAACTAGGAAACATCCGTTTATCTTAGACTACAAACATCCGCTTACCAGATCAGTCATGTCTTATTACCATCAGAAGTTGTTTCACGCTGGACAGCAGCTTTTGATCGCAACAGTTCGTCAGAAGTTTTGGCCAATTCATGCAGGCAGTTTGGCTCGGTCAGTAATCCATAATTGCGTACGTTGTTTTCGTGCTAGACCCAAAATTCAAGAGCAGCTTATGGCTGATTTACCCCCGGAAAGAGTGACACAAAACCCAGTATTTCAACGTGTGGGAGTAGATTACTGCGGCCCATTCCTTGTCACTTACCCCCAACGTCGATGTCGCCCGGTGAAGGTATTTGTAGCCATTTATGTGTGTCTGGTTACGAAAGCTGTGCATCTTGAAGTCGCGTCAGATTTGTCAACAGATGGGTTTCTTGCCACTTTCAAACGGTTTTGTGGCCGAAGAAGCACACCAAGCTTGATTATGTGCGATAATGGCAGAAATTTTGTAGGAGCCAAACGGAAACTCGACGAACTTTCCAACCTATTCAGCGAGAAAAGTTTTCAAGGATCGGTTGTAAAGCACTCAGCAAACCAGGGGATTGAATTTAAGTTTATCCCAGCTCGATCACCCAATTTTGGCGGGCTTTGGGAGTCTGCAGTGAAATCATTCAAATCTCTCTTGAAACGCGCACTTGGTTCCCGCACATTTGGTTTAGAAGAGTTGCAAACTGTTACTGTCCAAATCGAGGCTGTCTTAAATTCACGTCCGCTTACTCCGTGCAGTAATGACCCGAACGATTTCGAAGCACTTACACCAGGTCATTTTTGACGTAGAATTACGTCTTACGGCAACACTATAGGGGGGCAAATTGAAATTTGCGAACAGATCTCGCGTCACGAAAGCTTTCCATTTGACAGACATCCTATCTAAAGGATTATGACGTCATCACCAACGCCTGCTTTGATGGGTTTTGTTTTTCCCTACCTACGAAAGGTATAAAACAAAGGGCCCGTCGACCGACTCGGTTTCTTTCTCTGTTAGCCGTCAAGCTGAACAGATCGTTGCTGCACTTCGATCTGAGTGTGGACCCCACCAGTGGTAATCCGACTCAGATATCGATTTGCAGTAGTTCAGTGGCAACCGTGGACCAGTGAGCAACGATGATGGTGAGCAGCGATGACGGCCACCACACCAGCGTAGACAGCCAGCGGCGGAGGCGTTCAGTGGCGGAGGACTCCAGTGGCAGTGGCAGGGATCCTACAGGTCATCGCAAGTGGCGTTGTATAATCGAATTATGTCACATGGTCCGATTATGTTGCATGGTCGGATTATGTCACATGGTCAATTTATGTTGCATGGGCGATTATGTTGCATAGTTGGATTTTGTTACATGGTCGGATTATGTTGCATGGTTGGATTATGTCACATGGTCCGATTATGTTGCGTAGTCGGATTATGTCACATGGTCGATGGTTGGATTTCGTCACATGGTCGAATTATGTTGCATGGTCGGATTATGTCACATGGTCGATTATGTCACATAGTCCGATTATGTTGCATGTTTAGATTTCGTCACATAATCGATTTATGTTGCATGGTCGGATTATGTCACATGGTCCGATTATGTTGCGTGATCGATTTATGTCCCATGGTCGATAATGTTGCATGGTCGGATTGTGTTACATGGTCCGTTTATGCTGCATGGGCGATTATGTCACATGGTCCGATTATGTTGCATGGTTAGAGTTCGTCACATGGTCGATTTATGTTGCATGGTTGGATTATGTCACATGGTCGGATTATGTTGCATGGTCGGATTATGTCACATGGTCCGATTATGTTGCATAGTCGGATTATGTCAAATGGTCGATGGTTGGATTTCGTCACATGGTCGGATTATGTTGCATGGTCGGATTATGTCACATGGTCGATTATGTCACATAGTCCGATTATGTTGCATGGTTAGATTTCGTCACATGGTCGATTTATGTTGCATGGTCGGATTATGTCACATGGTCCGATTATGTTGCGTGATCGATTTATGTCACATGGTCGATAATGTTGCATGGTCGGATTATGTCACATGGTCCGTTTATGTTGCATGGGCGATTATGTCACATGGTCCGATTATGTTAAATGATCGATTTATGTCACATGGTCGATGATGTTGCATGGTCAGATTATGTCACGGTCCATTTATGTTGCATGGGCGATTATGTCACATAGTCCGATGATGTTGCATGATCGGATTATGTCACGTGGTCGGATTATGTTGCATGGTCGGATTATGTCACATGGTCCGATTATGTTGCATAGTCGGATTATGTCACATGGTCGATGGTTGGATTTCGTCACATGGTCGGATTGTGTTGCATGGTCGGATTATGTCACATGGTCGATTATGTCACATAGTCCGATTATGTTGCGTGGTTAGATTTCGTCACATGGTCGATTTATGTTGCATGGTCGGATTATGTCACATATTCCGAATATGTTGCATGATCGGATTATGTCACATGGTCAGATTATGTTGATTGATCGATTTATGTCACATGGTTGATAATGTTGCATGATCCGATTATGTCACATGGTCCGATTATGTTGCATGGTTTAATTTTGTCACATGGTCGGATTATGTCACATGGTCCGATAATGTTGCATGGTCGGATTTTGTCACATGGTCGAATTATGTTGCATGGTCGAATATGTTGCATGGTTGGAATTCGTCACATATTCGGATTATGTTGCATGGTCGGATTATGTTACATGTTCGAATTATGTCACATGGTCCGATTATGTTGCATGATCGGATTATGTTGCATGGTCGGATTATGTCACATGGTCAATTTATGTTGCATGGGCGATTATGTTGCATAGTTGGATTTTGTTACATGGTCGGATTATGTCACATGGTCCGATTATGTTGCATGATTGATTTATGTCACATGGTTGATATTGTTGCATGGTCGGATTATGTTGCATGGTCGGATTCTGTTACATGGTCGAATTATGTCATATGGTCCGATTATGTTGCATGATCGGATTATGTTGCATGATCGGATTATGTTGCATGATCGGATTATGTCACATGGTCCGATTATGTTGCATGATTCAAATTTATGTCACATGGTCGATAATGTTCCATGGTCGGATTATGGCACAGGTTCCATTTATGTTGCATGGGCGATTATGTCACATAGTTCGATGATGTTGCATGGTCAGATTATGTATCATGGTCGGATTATGTTGCATGATCGGATTATGTCACATGGTCCTATTATGTTGCATGATCGATTTATGTCACATTGTCGATAATGTTGCATGGGCGATTATGTCACATGGTCCGATTCTGTTGCATGGTTTAATTTTATCACATGGTCGGATTATGTTGCATGGTCGGATTATGTCACATGGTCCGATTATGTTGCATGGTCAGATTATGTTGCATGGTCGATTATGTCATATGGTCCCATTATGTTGCATGGTTGGATTTCGTCACATGGTCGGATTATTTTGCTTGGTCAGATTATGTCTTATGGTCCATTTCTGTTGCATGGGCAATTATGTCACATGGTCCGATTTGTTGAATGGTCGGATTATATCAAATGGTCCGATTATGTCGCATGGTCGGATTATGTTGCATGATCAGAATCTGTCACATGCTCCGATTATGTTGCATGGTCCGATTATGTTGCATGGTCGGATTATGTTGCATGATTCGATAATGTCACATGGTCGATTTTGTTGCATGATCGAATCATGTCACATGGTCGATTATGTTGCATGGTCGGATTATTTCACATGGTCGATAATGTTTCATGGTAGGATTATGTCACATGGTCCAATTTTGTTACATAATCGGATTATGTCACATGGTCTGGTTATCTTGCATGATCCGATTATGTCACATGGTCCGATTACGTCACATGGTCGGATTATGTCACATATTTGTTGCATGGTCGATTATGTCACAGGATCGGATTATGTCACATGGTCCGATTATGTTGCATGATTCGATTATGTTGAATGGTTGGATTTTGTCACATGGTCGGATTATGTTGCATGATCGAGTTTTGTAGCATGGTTGGATTTTGTCACATGGTCAAAATATGTTGCATGGTCGAAAATGTTGCATGATCAAATAATGTCACATCTTCGATTTAACTGCATGATCGGATATTGTCACATGGTTGATTATATTGCATAATCAGATTGTGCCACATGGTCGATTATGTTGCATGGTCGGATTATGTCAGATGGTCGATTTTATTGCATGGTTGAATTAGGTCACCTGGTCGAATTATGTTACATGATCTGATTATGTTGCATGATCCGATTATGTCACATGTACTGCATGCTCAGATTATTTCTGGCGATAGGTTTATGTCACATGGTTAAATTCTGTTAAATGAGTGGAATTTGTCACGTCATATTGCCATTTTGACACTCATATGTTGGTCATTTCAAAAATGCACTATAAGTTCTGTTATTCTATACATTGACAAAAAACAATTGCGTAATTCTACGTTTAGCGGTCGTAGCCAAATTACTACCTCCTCCACTTTTTAGTTCAAAAATCGCTCACCGCACCCCCAGAGCAGAACTGGGAAGACACGCCTGATAATCGCCTAAACATTCTGCACAGAATGGAGAAAACTGCTCAAGGTATTTGGAAAAGATGGTCAACTCAATACTTGTCTGATCTGCATAACAGAACAAAATGGTCCAAGCAGCGAGATAATATCAAGGTCGGGACGATGGTAGTCCTAAAAGAGGAAAATTTACCGCCATTACAGTGGGCAATTGGAAGAGTGTCAGAAATTCACCCTGGATCAGATGGTAATGTCAGAGTTGTAACTGTTCGAACGCAATCTGGAAGTTACCAAAGAGGCATTTCGAAGATATGCATCTTGCCAATTCGTGATAAAGATGTCACATCAGAGAAAGAATAACCGAGTTAGATTTCGTCAGATTTGAGTTTGTATTTGAATTCTTCTAAGTATGAAGATCACAAGTCAAAATTCAGTTAAATATAATTGAATGTACACTGTTTATGTCCGATCTAACATTGTGAGCATGCTACATGTTATGTTTATTAGAAAAATTCCATCAGAATACTGTTTTCCTTCAGATTTATTGAGTCAGATTAATTGTGTCAGAATGAAACGTAAGGTTTCACTATCAGAGGCGTTAAGCGCCAGTACAGCATTACTATCAGAGGCGTTAAGCGCCAGTACAGCATTACTATCAGAGGCGTTAAGCGCCAGCACAACATTGTGCACGTTCGAATTTGAGGATGGTCCTCCTAGTGATGCAGTGCGCCTACCGTAAAACAAGGTTGACAGGTACCAATCAACCTTCTCGTCCAAGCAGAGCAGCGTCCGGCAGGCCTGGCCAGCATTGTCACGCGCAGCTCAGGCAGAAGACCTCGTACATGGACATCGAACTGTTGAATACACCACCAAGGGAGGAACGGAAGCGTCTGAGGCGTCCGCGGAGGCCCACTGGCCTCCGCACCAGGCACGTTTTCCTTTAAATTTGTAATTCAACAGTTTACAAAGCGCACTTCATTCTACCAGGTCACCCGTTTACTGATCAACGCACGTCATCGAGTCCAATCACACATCGGTGTTATCGCGGAATATCAACGCAGTTATGAATTCACCAACAGTACAGCAGTCAACTGAAATCAGCACATCCTAAAAACAGCGAAACGACCGAAATCAGTTTCATCATTCAACGAAGGTTTTCAAAATCAACTTACTGGTAACCGTATCTCCACTGCAGGTCGCAGTCGTCGCAGTGTACATCATTAACATCAGCTGGTCACGTATATGCAGCAGCCAACGGGACCCATCGTACATAAATCAGCGGCTCACACAATCACCAATTATCACACACTGCCGATTAGCGAACAATATTTTTACCACAACTCACAACAGAAGCAAATTTTAGCTTGTAGCACATAGTACCGTTTTCATGCAGAAACTGAAATCAAAACAAAACGAATTATTTTTGTATAACATTAGAGTAAGCGAGAAGGGTTGAAAAGATATTTCAAGGCGGGCGGTATATGTTAGAGAAAGATAGCGAAAATATCGACAAGTTAAAATGCTTGAGCACCCCCAGCGAAAAACATCGCACGGCGTGACAGTTCTGCAGTTGCGTTGGTATTAGTTTATGTTGCCGAAAACAGCTGACTGAAACAGCAGCAGCAAGCAGCAACACAGTCCAAATTAAACCACCGTCGAATCAAAACCCTCCGCAATAATAAACCGCCGCGAATCTAAATCGAAGTAATTTAGTGTTTTATTTCGAATCCGCGAGTTTCTAAGTGTCCGAACCGGTGCAAAGTTCATGTAAGAACAAAAGTCTTTCCATACCATACCAGTCATACCAGTTTCTCAGTTTTTTCCATTTTCTTAACATGTCCTTCTCGTCTTTGACTGTCTTCTTGCTCTTCCGAAGTTCCCGCTTCATTATTGCCCAGAACTGCTCCACCGGTCGCAGCTCCGGACAGTTTGGCGAGTTCATGTCCTTGGGAACAAAATGGACAGAATTGGACTCATACCACTCCAGGACACTTTTAGAATAGTGGCACGATTCACCTATTGCAGCAGCGGAGCTTCGCCGTGCTGCTGAAAGTGCTTAAATTTGTCGTCCACATCGAACTTTCTCTTGTCGGTGAAAAACTCCAACCCCGGAATTTGTTTAAAATCGGCTTTTCTATACGTTTCGTCGTCCATCACACAGCATCACACCATATTTAGTCAGCATCTTCTCGTAGAGCTTCCGGATCTTCTATAAATTACCAGCGAAGATTCCCATCTCTCCAGCCCGAAGGAAGAGTTATGACACACTCATGAAGTGTAAATATTGGGTAAAACGTTATCCCCTTAGTTCGGCGAAACGGTTGGAGTTCATAAAGGCCAGCAACGCCTATATAAACCTTTGTTGCATAAAAGAAGAAGAGGATTAACTAATTTTTTTCAATTCCCTGAAAGATTTCAAACCAACAGAACGCATTAAAAGAACTGTCATGTACCTGAAAAAAAATCAAGACTAAGAAAAGCCGGTTTACCACGGATAGCATCTCTTTACAAAGCTGGCAGGACTTGGAATCTAGTGATTTGCTTCCAGAATTCATTCCTGAAACATTCGGTGAAGATGGAAACGATTGTTATAGATCCTTACGCTTTACAGTGTTGATAGGAGAAGAAAGGAGGAGGGTCCATATAAATTTTGTTGTAAAGCTTAAAAAGCTTATTTGATGTAAGAGGATTTTTGGGAACGAAAAAAATAGGTATGATTATTAAAAATCACGTCCTCCATTCAGCAGGGGATGAAGGTAAGGACAGGGAAGGGGCTTTCTTATCAGTTTTTCATCATAAATCCAGAACATATTAAGAAAAAACAACCATATTTTATAAGTTAGATTATTTGCGTACGATTAATTTGAGACCGTCCAGACAGCTTAAAATTAACAGATCTTTAACACAAACTTATAGAGCAAGATTTAGAATATTCGTTTAAGTTATCTTTGTGTTGCAATTCGGAACTCCAGCTGCAGCTTTCATTTTACAGCGGTTGCTTATAAATTATGTTAAAATTTGATTTAAAGTAATGCCAATAAAACAATAAAAATATGAATAATTTTTTGAAAATATCATTTGATTTTGAAAGGTGTAGCAAAGCTCACCGGGTCAGCTAGTACTTTAATAAATTAGAAAATTACGCTAAAAATTGCATAGTTATAGGCTTCCCTTATGGTAGTAGACAACATTTAAAAAAAAAAATTATCAGACACTCATAAACTGTAATAGTTAAAATCCATCCAAATAAAAAAAAAAAAAAAAAAATCATAAACTGTACAACAAAAACTGATAAAGCCAAAAATAGTCAATGGCTATTGCCAAGGAATAGGACACTATGAGTAAAGGATCAAGTCTCCTTTAATAAAGGATCAAGTCTCCCTCAACTTACAAATAATACATTTTTTTAAGCCCCAAAGTCCCCAAATGCTTTTAGTTCATCCACGTGGACCTGATGATCACCATATCGATCAAATTGTTAGCGCAATGAAAAAACGGGAAGGCAGCCGGCCCCGACGGGATCCAAGCCGAGTTGCTTAAATACTCGGACGAAGGCACATTAGGGGAATTGAAAGCCCTCCTAGGCAGAGTATGGACAGAAAATTCAATTCCATCAGCATGGAAGAGCACCATGGCAGTACCGATACCGAAGAAAGCCAATCCCAGAACAGTCAAGGATTTCAGAAAAAATATGCTAGTGAGCACAGTTTAAAAAATATATGCCAACTGGATCCTTGGACATGTTCTGAGTACAATTGACCCTATAGGCTCTCACCAAGCAAGGTTTCTCCAGGGTAGATCCACCGTAGATCACATTTTTACTGCAAGGCGGGTAATGGAAGAAGAGTAGAATGTCGGAAACAAGTTGCTGGTTATGGCACTCATCTTCAAAGATCGTTAATAGGGTGACCAACAGCCTCATTGAAGAAGAAACCCAAACTTTGTGGAGGGGTCAAAAAACGTCCCTCTACAGGAGAACAAAGGGAATAAAACAGGGCTGCCCGCTTTCCCCGTTTATGTTTAACTTATTTATGGAGGCAGTGCTGGAGACAGTAGAGGACGTAGTAGGCCCTCCATTTCAGCTGAACCAACGAGGTAGAATAAGGCTCCCTCTGATCCTTGTTTACGCTGACGATATCTTGATCCTTGCGCGTTCAGAACAGCAAATCGTAATGGTCCTACCAGTTTTGAGTGAATATCTTGCCGAGGTAAACCTTGGCCTGAATGCAGAAAAAATGCAAAGTAGTCATTCGAGACCCTATCACAACACCGCCAGACGAAATAACAATAGACAATCAAAAGTACAAAGTGTCCAAATCCATGAAATACCTTGGTGTGCCTATCACAGAGCGTCTAGACAGGCACCTTACAACGAGACAAAGATCAAAAGACACGGTACGAGCTTCGAGGCTAGTCATCGATTTCGTAAAGAAACGAAAGCCCTCGCAAAAAGTGGCCAAACACCTACGAGTCAGTGCTAGCGCCATGCATGGACACATGGATGTCAAGCTTTGATCTTGACGAAAAGGTCAAGGAAATCGCTCAAAAGTATCAAAAGATGATTTATGGCCAATTAAGCCAATTGTGTAGTGAGGATACGGATGAAGAGGACCTGCTACCAAGATCCATTACAAAATGGATACAAGTGATGCAGATGAGATACTGGGAACACGTTCTAAGACGCCCCGACAACCATCTTCTCAAGCTAGCGACCGAATATAGGCTTCCGTACAAGAAAAAAGGGCTTTCACGTGGTGGGGTACCCAGAATATGTGTAACGAGTAAGTTCGATTGGGGTTCAAGATTGTGGGAGGCCTTTGTCCGAATTTTCAAAGGTGACCAAGAGGGTGTTTAACCGTACCAAAAAAGACTTTTCACAATCAACCAACAAACAGGCGACAGCACACAACTCCTTAAAAAACCATCGCATGCCCGCCTACTATCGGAAAACATCAAAACTACAACTCCACAACTAGATGGCGAATAACCGAGATTGAGCCGCGATGATGGCGGCGATGACAGGTCACGATGGGGGGCGGAAAGGATGAGGAAAGTAAGGGTCCGGAATAAGGGGCACATGAACGCATGGAAAAGACGCCATTGCGCGAAATATACCAGAGAGAGAGTGAAGTGCTTCCGTTGCTCGATGTGGTGATTCTTCCAGAATAAGCGTAATATCAGATCACCCAGGTAAAACAAAAGTCATGAACATGACCAGCAAAAATTAACCCATTACTGGAAATATACCCCATATTCCCTAATCTAATACCACCTTTCGATGTTCCCCATCGTGACCAGAACCCCTTAAGTTATGGCTTGAGTTCAAACTACGACCTTCACCCGGATTAAGAGTTCTGCAACACCCTGTTCTACGTTAGTAGGAAGGCCTTCCTGCTGTGAACGCAACCATCACCATAACCTGTGTACACGCCTAGGACGGCCGTTAGCTGTGTGAACCCGTCAAAAGGTAGGACTGTTACCGTTTTCTTATGTTGGTTGGATAATGCTGGGCAGGAACCATATCAGCTCATAGTTCGGGGTTTAAGTGGGAAGTTTATTTGGGAAAGATAAATATTTTCTTGGCTACTGACGCGATAGATTGAAGCCGACCCTGATGGTTTGATTCAGGGAGTCTTCTCTGCTTTGATCCTGGTCGGACCATCCTTACATATGTGGAGATTTGAGGATATGACTCAAGAAGACTGGTTTAATATTGTGTCGGACAAAGAACGTTTCATGATGAAACTAGAAGAGATCTACGCGAAACAGGACTCTGAAGATGAAATTGAAGATGGGTTCATCGATGCGCAAGAAAACATAGAAAACCTGATGTCATTAAAACTAAGGCTCATCTTACTAGATTATGTGGACAGCCTTTTGTATATATGTTTTTCAAATGCGTTCGGTAAATGTTTTAAAATATAATGAGTTGTTTTTTGTTAGTCTTGCATGATTGGCGTCCTGGTTTTATTCTTCTACCTACTACACCCGTGCCAAACAGTTCATACGACCTGTTCAAAACTGATCAAAATTTTATTTTTTTTTCTCAGTTTAGTTTTGAAAGTTCTCTTTGGTGTGTTTGGAGACATCTGGTGGCCCAGCCCAGTACTAGCTTGTACCACTGACCATACTGACTGGACACTCGATTTCGTTTTCTGGATAATTTTTCCAACAGTGCGCAATGTCGATTCCAGAGTGCGCATCGATCGATTTGAAGAAATGCTATCCCAGTTAGGAAATGCCACCCAACATTAAAATACACGCAATTTCTACGATACAATCGGGCTAAACAGGACCATTTTTCCTACTGGGCATTTTTTGTCAAATTTTTCAGGTTCGCCACCTGCCGGCGGTATTGCGGACCTGCGAAATCTGACAACAAAAAATTAGACAGAAAATGGTTGAATTTTTGTTCTAAGTGTCATGTCAGTGTGGTCAGTGCTTGCACGTCTTTTCTCTGTGATAGAATCACCTACGTCATCAGATGACCGAATAGCAGTTGAGCACCACAGGCAGCCGGCTTTTGATCGGCCAATCGCTCTCAGAATAAAAAAACGTCTCTAGTTCCCGATGAAGAACAAGTCCAGCTCAAGCCACGATCTGTGTCGTACAAGAGTAGCTTCAGCTCCCGATAAAAGCTCTCAAATAAACGCAATCCATCATTGCAATATTTACTTGAAATTCGCTCTTTCCGTTTTTACCCAATTTTGGGCTCCGATGCGCAGAAATGATCGAAGTTACTCCAACTTAATGGAAGTTCCACCACGATGTCTCCTCTCTGATGATACGGTCAAAATTTGGTCAAGGGAAAACGCGTGTAAATCGGTAAAATCGTTGATTTAAAAAATCAAATTAAATTTCTTTTTTAAGTTTAATTAGTATAAAATTCAGGAAAAATATTCAGTTAGGCTCCCGCTTTTCCAAATCCGAATTGCCGGGCCTTACGCTTAACCCCTGCCATCAGATTTTGTACAGCCACCTTGTCCACCTTCTTCGCCGCAGGAAGCCAGTTTGCCTTGAACTGCTGTTCGTCCTTAGCAGTTTTTTTGGTCTTCTTTAGGTTCCGCTTGACAATAGCCCCCCAGTATTTCTCAATTGGGCGAAGCTTTGTCGTGTTGGGAGGGTTCTTGTCCTTGGGACCACCTGCACATTGTTGGCGGCGTACCACTCCATGGCCTTTTTACCGTAATGGCAAGATGCCAAATCCGGCCAAAACAGTACGGAACAACCGCGTTTCTTCAGGAAAAGCAGCAGACGTTTATTCAAACACTCTTTCACGTTAATTTCTTGATTGTCAGTCCCGGAAGCTATGAAAATGCTGCTTTTCAAGCCACAGGTACAGATGGCTTACCAAACCAGATGTTTCTTCGCGAAATTTGACAGTTTCATGTGCTTGAAAATATCTGCTACCTTTCCCCTTCCTTTTGCCGTATAAAACTCCTGTCCCAGAAGCTGCTTGTAGTCGGCTTTGACGTAGGTTTCGTCGTCCTTTACCACGCAGTCAAACTTCGACAGCATCGGCGTGTATAGCCTCCGGGATCGCGTTTTGGCCGTCGTATTTTGTTTATCATCGCAATTTGGAGTCCCTACCTTCTTGTAAGTCGATAGTTCGGCTCGTTTTTTGGCTCGATGGACGGTTGTAGACGTTATACACCCAGCTTATTTGCGGCATCTCGGAGAGAGAGGTTAGGGTTTTGCTTGAAACTACCGGCAACTCTCTTTGTCGTCTCAGCGGCTTCCGGTTTTCGATTTCCCCCCGATCCAGACTTCCTGGCTGTCGACAAACGTTCTCCAAACACTTTGATTACATTTGTAACGGTTGATTTGGCAACTTTTAGTGATTCTGCCAGCTTTGCGTGCGAGTAGCTCGGATTTTCGCGATGCGCGAGTAAAATTTTGATACGCTGCTCTTCTTCCTTGCACGGCATTTTGAAAACTGAAGAGTGAATTCCAAAATCAAAATAGGAGCAACATTCACACACACACACCTTCAAAATGAGGGGTGTTCAGGTTTTTTAAATGCAAAATTGCAAGAAATACGTCAAGTTGATATTGACCAAATTCTGACCGTATCACCCTTTATAGGTCTCTTGTGTGAGTTTTCAGGTTTCCGGGGGACTTTCCAAGGGTTTCGTCTATGGAATCGGATGTTGTTGTTATTTGCCGATTGATTGATTCTTCTCAACTGATTCGTTTTGAGGAGTAGCGAGGACGAAGAGCACCACACCGCAGTCCCGGAATAAAAACCTAGAAGCGCGTTGGCGACGGAGTTCGACGAAACGATGAGTTGCAGTTTTCCCGGCTTGCTTTCAATTTTTTTGGTTTTGTTTACGTTAAATTTCACAGCTGGAAACAGAGCTGGACGATGGTGACAGGAAAAGCAGATAATACTTTAACTACAATTACTTAAAATTAACTCAAATGCTAAAACATACACAACGTAATGATGTTGAACTTTCACATAAAATAACCCCTTTTTCTGCTAAGGTGTTTGTTTGCGAACCTTCAAAAAATCGATATTTAAAGATTTGAAATAATAATTTTACTAACAGCAGAAACTAAAAAAAAACAAATTTTCCATGTTTGAAACTCATTTTATAGGCTATCAAACGTAGAAAACAGTTTTCTGATATTCAGTTATTGATGATTATGTGAAAATACTTCATGTTGATCAAAGTAACCCCAGTTTACGGTACGTTTTTACTGTTTACTTTTAAATTTCCGCCACAATTGCAAATTTAAACCCTCTAATATAATAGCGCCAGCACTAAACTTTACTACGGAAGTTCGGACTTCCGACAAGGAAAAGTTAAGTACCTACTAGATTGTCGGAAGTCTGTGTTTTGTTGCCAGTTCACCGGCGACGTTTCTATATTTTTATTTAAATTCACAATATGTGTTGCGAGCCTACTTGGTTGAATATTTTAACTGAATTTAAGCAATCGAATTCAACCAAGGTAAAAGAAAAGTTCAGATACCGGTATTTCGATAGCAACTTACTATCTTCTTCAGTGATCGAAAACGCTCACTGAAGAAGATAGTAAGTTCCAAATCGAAATACCGGTATCCAAACTTTTCTTTCACCGTGGTTGAATTAAAGGGAATCTTCCGATTGCTATGATTCAGTAAACTTTAACCAAAGATCAGGTTTAAGTTCATAAATATTTTTCAAACAGATAGGTACGTATACTTCATACAATTTTCGATTTTCTATCTATCAACCGTACTTAAAGCATATGATGCTACCCCAAGTTTCATCCCCTATCGTTGTTTTTTTCAACTACAGAGAGATTGAACCAATTGAACTTCCACCAGTGACTTTCGCCAAAAGTAACTGCAACCCGCTGCTATTTCGCTGTGCACACCAAGGGGATGCAATAATTCAACCATGAAAAATTACCAAACAAGGATGCTTTATTCGTTGCTTTCAGGCAGGAGTGCATTAAATTAGGTCGACGACGACGTACGTTGCAGCACCATTAGGGGGTAGATATGGTTCTGGTACCTACTTTACAAGAACCGGGTGCAGACTGAATTATAAACACAAGCCTCATCCTTCCGGGAACGTTCCTACGGCGTTTCCCATGTTCTGATGAGGAGGTTTATTTTGGCAACAAGCATCTCCACCCACCCACTACACCGCGACGACATTCGCAAGTAAGTTAAGTGGTGGGGGAAGAGACAAGCATTTTAATGAGCAATAAATTATGCAATTTGTGCGAGGACTTTGCACATCTCTGCCAAGTGAATAAAGAGGACTGAAGGTACGGGGCTGCCCACAAGTTCCGGTTGTCCTCGGTAGGAAGTGGAAGCGTTGGGACGCCGCCAAGGTGGAGAAAAACTCCAGAACCTCCTGAAGTCAGCAGTTGGTAGAACCTATAGTTAATGGCGAGAGAAGCTTGGCTGGGCCCACAAAACCGAAATCGTTATGAGCTGTTGAAAATGTTACTGCCAAGTGAAATCGTCGGTCGGTGAATGTGCTGCAGTCGGTGGTTTTTGCTAGCTGGCGGCGAACATACATACATACAACATACCTATATTCATAAGGAACGATAACGTTGGCTTGCTTGCTACTTCCTGATGGGAAGCCAGGATCTTGACATTCGAAAGCGGAACAGCAGCGTCTACTCATAGCTGGGCCAGGAGAAATCCGGGCACCCCGGGAAGGATAACTAGACACGATGAAGCTAATAAACACGTACGGAACATTCATAAAGATTTATTTCTTATGTTTAATTTGTATTTATCCTCGAGGTCGAGATGCGGTGCGGTTGCCCCCGGATCCACGAATGTTCCTCAGATGAGGATGAGACTTCCAGACGGTTCGAAATCAGCTAACTATGGGGATGTCAAATATTAGTTCTTTCGGAGATTAGAGAACGCTGCCAGTGCACTTATTGTTAGAGGGGGAATAATCTTCACTGAATTTTAAGGTTCCTACCAATATTGCTATGGAGCCTTTTTTTTTTAAATTATCTTCATATAGGTATGTACATACATTGTAGAATCTTTTAAAACGTGATATTTAACGCAAACCCATCATGAAATCGGTATTTTCACCAGAATATGTATGCATTATGTTTTTATTTCGATTTCAACAATACAAATATCTTACAGGGTCCGGCAATTGAACTGCTACATTACTTCAACAGTAATTATTTAGTTGCACACGTAACATTATTGAACGACCCCTCGTCAAGGTTGCCGAAAAAAAAATTCTGTGTTTTTGAGAAAAATAATTCTGACTTTTTGTGATTTTACCCAAAAATTCTGTGATGCTATTTCTTTGAATTTTATTGAAAAGTCATGATAAATTGGATCTTTTTCATATTTTAGTTGTGCAAAATCAATTACCATTACCAATCTTATCATACTTTTTTAATTCAAAGTAAGAAATCAAAACTTTCTACTGTCCCAAAAAAATATAATTTCGGAATTCCGTTCAAAATTTTAAAATTCTGTGAAATCTGTGAAAATTTCAAAATTCTGTGTTCTGTGTCACAGATTCTGTGATGAAAAATTGCTCAAAATTAGCGTCCTCCAACGTCGACGCTCTGTTTTTGAAAAATTTTGAAATGGTAGCGCGTCAATGATAATTTTAAGGCAGTGTTTGTTTGAATTTCAGCCAGAAATCAAATTAATATCTCTACAATACTATAAAAAGTTTATTGATAAATCAAAACTTGATATAAATAAATTCAGTGCATTTAAAATAAATTAGTTCCAGAAGCACAAAAAATCACGAATTGTATTTTATTTACATTCCTATATTTCTATAGATTTATTCTAAAACATGGGTGGCCAAACCATGGCCCGCGAAGCACTTTTTGGAAAAGTCATGTTTTAAGTATTGATCGGTTTTCTTGATCTGCGTATATCATTTGGAAAAATATATCTAAATCCACTCTAACTAAATTCAAAACAAAGATCTGAATATCTCTATAAATGAATTCTATTTCACGAACTTCGTTCATTCATCATTTTCAAATTATGTAAAATATCGAAAGTTTGCTATGTAATTTTTTATTTGTTATTGTTGACTAAGCTTTAACTGAAAAAAGGTATAATATGGAAATTAAGCCAAATCCAAATATATTTTAATTAACGTCTTGCTCTGTATTTATAAACAACAATAATGAAAAACTAGACAGAATTTACAGCTGGGTAGTAAAATTCTACAAGAACCGGTTTGGTACTGACAAATCTCTCAGAAGAACAACTTGTTTTTAGCAAAATTTTTAGCAATCCTGTTCATAGAACGCTTTCCAAATTCACTAGTCAAATCGAGATATTGAAAAATTAAGATAGAGTTGGATTGAGTTGAGGTTGAGGTCCGTACTTTGGAAAATCAATATTATTTATGATATAATTAGAGTTCGTTGAAAAGAATATTCTTTTAAATGTCAAAACATTGTGAACGCTACTTTTTTTCAACAATGCCATTCTGCGGTTTTTTTAATTTGTCTTAAAAATGTTTCTAAGGAAAACGGCAAATTTTAAAACTTTGGAAAACGGGGGTTATTTTTATTTTATTTGGAGACCATAAAAATGACTTTATGTCCATTGTAGTAACGCCATTTGACATTTCTGGGATGAACAAATGGATGAAACTTTAAATGCCTTGAAAAGATTCATAAGTTGGGAGGGATAATTCATTTCGTATTTCATAATTTTTATAGTGTTTTTCAATTGGAGTAAAATTTGTAAAAATATGCAAGAAACAAAAACGGCTTATTAAGATGAATCTATACTTAGGTTGCCAGAATTTTTCCAGCACGTATCTCGGCCGGAAAAATCCGTACTATTTTTATCTAGAAAACTGGCAAAATCCGAATGTGTGATTTCAAAATTGTCGACCAAAGCCTCAGAAAATATCAATAGCAAATTAATTGCAAAAAAAACTCGATAAAAATGTCCATAATAAGTCAACAGCAGGTTTTGAATCGTATTTTAAGCTTCCACAAAACAGTCAATGATTATTTTTATAAAGCTTATTTAAACATTCTCGTTTTGAATGCATAAGGAAAGAAAATTACAATAAAATTGATTTTCTTTTTGTTCGATTTGGCAAAAAAAGTGAATAAATCCGAACATTTTTTAATGAAATGCGGACAACCGAGTCGGACCAGACTTTTCCCAATTTTTATATTAAAAATCTGGGCAATCTGGCAAGCTTAATCTTTACTCGATGTGACCTAGGCAAATGTTTTTATAGCGTTTTTAAAAATCTGTTAATTTTTTTTTTTGAATACTCCAGATCAATTTGTTTTTTTTTTGGCCCGCCAGCCAATCTCATTTCTAGAATTTGGCCCACCTGTTAAAAATGTTGGCCACCCATGTTCTAAAACATAATTAACATTTATTATCCACTAACAATCACTGTCACTATTGGCACTGTGGGGATTTTCGATCCACTACCGTGTCACGTCCTGTGACCTCTAACCTTCACTAGGTCAACGACCTTTTAACTTGGAGGTGATATCAGACTTGACCTTATCTGGTCAGGAGGAACAGCTAGAGAAACGACTGTTTGCTAGGACTTCAAATATACAACTAAACTTTATTTGGACTTAGGTAGTAAACTTGGGGCTACTTGCTATAATTCAATTCTCTCCTCTCAACTCCCCCCTTAAGATAATATTTACACTTAAAACTACTCATATTTCATTATTTCATATTTTTCTTGCATAGCCACTCTACGTTTAAATTTTCATATTTTTTTTCAGTTTTTCTTTGAGATCGGCGTGGCATTTGAAAATCTTGCAATTCATGTTTAAATTCTGTTTGATCCATCACATTTTCAGTGTCATTCTTGGATTCAGTTGTATTTTTTGTGCTTAAACTATCATTATAATTTGAATACTTAGAGAAAAAAGGTTGTTTTGAAATTTTTTTAAGTTGATTTTGATGAGCTTTTTTGAGTTCTCCTTGGATATCGATTAAATAAGTCATTTGAGATATTTTTTTAACAATCACTGCCTCATGACTAAACATTTTTCCGTTAACTTTAAACGAGTAAATCACTTTATCGTGCTTTTTAAATTTACTGTCACTACTATTATTTATAACTTGCGATAACTGTATATTTTTTCTTGGATTTATTCCTGATAATAAAGTTTGAATGGGGTAAGCAAAAATTCTTTGATTTGGAATAATGTTATCTTCTGTTGTTGGAGTTTGGTGATGATTATGAAGAAACGAACGAATTTTATTGTCTATCTGCAAAGATGGAAGAGATTCATAAGTATCGATTAATTTACAAAGGACTGCTTTAGTCGTTTGCACCGCTCTTTCCGCTAACCCATTGCTAGCAGGATGATATGGGGGTGATGTTATGTGGTTTATATTTCTCAATTGACAAAAATTTTCAAACGCGCTGCTGGTAAATGGTGGACCATTGTCACTCACTAACGTTTCCGCGAATCCAAAGGTAGAGAAAACATCATCTAGTGCTTGTGCAACGTGTTCTGCTGTTGTTTGATTCATCCTTTTAATTTCAATCCAACGTGAAAAAGCGTCTACTATTATCAAGAATGTTTTATTGAATTTATGGAAAAAATCTATATGAATACGTTCAAAGGGTTTAAATGTTTCTGGCCAATTGCCGTATATTTTTGGTAATCTATTTGTATTTAAAAGTTGACATTTTCTGCAGGATGATATAAAATTTTCTATATCTGATCCCAAACCCTCCCAATACATATGATATCTGGCAATCTGTTTCATCTTTTGCACCCCTCTATGATTTGAGTGTAATAATTGCAAGGATGGTAGCTTTAAATCCGATGGAATCACTACGCGTTCTCCAAACAGAAGACAGTCAGATTCTATGTTAAGTTGGTGTCTTTTGGAAAAATAGTTTTTTAATTGTTTTTCTTTAACATGACTGGGCCAACCATTTTTGTATAATTGATGACTTGTGATAGCAAAGGGTCAAGGGCAGATTTTTCACTTATTAATTTGGAATTGATATTTATATTTTCGTTGTCAATCAAATAATTTATGTTATTTAAAGAGCTTCGGTTACTTTCTTCAATATCGATCTGACTGGGAAGCTGATCTAGTGGGAGTCTCGATAAACAATCAGCTATATAATTTTCTTTACCAGGTTTGTAAATCACATTGTAATCAAAGATTGATAAACGAATATAATACCTCTGAAGCCTGTTAGCGATTACCATCGGTCCACCTTTTTTTCCACTAAAAATTCCCATTAAAGGTTTATGGTCGGTGATGATGGTTATTTTCTGACCAAGTACATATTTGTAAAATTTTTCCATCGAAAAGACAATAGCTAGGGCTTCTCTGTGCAGGATAGGATAATTTTTTTCTGCTTTTGTTAGACGTCGAGAGACAAAAAATACTGGCAGTTCAGCTCCGTTAACGTCATGACTCAAAACACCTGATATGCCTTCGTCGCTAGCATCACATGTTACAGTAATGGGTTTGGAAGGATCATAATGGGTTAAAATCTTGTTACTACAAATGGCATTTTTGCTGTTTTCAAAAGCAAGTTGGCAATTATGGTCCCAAACCCAAGGCTGATCTTTGGTCAAGAGATTGTGTAACGGTGCTAGGGTTATGTTCAACTTTGGTACAAATTTAATGTAAAAATTAATCATGCCGAGAAATGCTTTCAGTTTTTTAACGCATGTTGGCACTGGCACGGCCGTTATTGCTTTCACCTTCTCTGGATTAGGCGACACACCGCCTTCCGAGAGAATGTGTCCCAAATACTTCACACAGGGAACAAACCAGTGACATTTGTCGGAATTAATTTTTACATTATATTGAACCAACTTTTTCAACACCTCTTCTATCCTCTCTAATAATTCTGCATCGGACTCGGCCCAAATGAGTATGTCGTCAATATACGCCTGAACGTTACTGATACCAGATAAAATTCTATCTATTACTGATTGAAAAATGGAACTAGCAGGTTTCACACCGTATGGTAAACGCCGATAGGCAAAAAGACCTTTATGTGTGTTAATAAGTAGAATTTTTTTAGCGTTTTCAGAAACTATTAACTGCTGATAAGCTCCCCTTAGATCGATAAGAGCGAATTTTTTTGCTTTGCATTTATTTGTAATAAGATCTTCGATAGTAGGCAAAGGATAATGATGGGTGGTTATGTAAGGGTTAACAGTTTTTGAACCATCCATGCATATTCGGATATCTGTTTTGTTAGGCTTTACAACAACAACAATGGGAGAGGCCCAGTCGGCGTATTCAACTTTCTCTAAAATTCCTTTAGACACCAGAGCTTCCAACTGATTTTCAACTTTATCTCTGTGTTTAAAAGCTACTGTGTAAGGTTTATGAACTATTGGTGTTGCATTCTCAACCATTTTTATATCTACAACTACATCTTTGATAGGCTCCGAGATATCATCATCGAAAGCTTTGTGATACTTGAGTTTGAGATTTGCGATAGTGTTTTTAACCCAGAGATCTCTGCTGTCTTCGGCTAGAATAGAGTTAAGAGAAAATGTGGATCTCCACTTTGGAAAAATGACATTCAACCAATCCCTTCCCATAAGCGGGGTAAAATGTTTCTTAGATTCAACTACAACTAAAGGAAGTATAAACTTTTTATCATTTAATCTGACATGTACATTAAGCTGACCAGCAATCGGAACTTTTCCGCCCGATATCACAAAGAAATTTCTACTTACTGGAAGAAGAGGATTAGATTTAAATTTTTCGACAAAAGTTCGTTTAGAACATATCGTTGCGCAAGCACCAGTGTCGCACTCCATCATCAAATAAGTGTTATTTACATTAATTTTCAAACAAACTGGGGTAGTATCAGATCTAGTCTCACCTACAACAACATTGTTCACCATATCGACACTACCATCATCGTCATCATTAGATAAATCTTCGCATGCGTCATTATCATCGTTGAGATTGGACTTCAGCTCTTCCATCGCTGCACTCAGTTGGTTTATCCGCTCTTCAAAAGCTCGTTTTCGGTTCACTCGCCCCCTGGGTGGCCAAAAAGTACGTGGTTTTTTGGCTTTCGGAAAACCACATGTGTATGAAAGATGCCCTCTCTGGTAGCAGTTGTAGCAGACGACCTGGCTCTCCTCCGATCCATTCCTACGTCGTTGGTTGATAGCGTCGCGCGATCGAGCGGCGTCATCAAATTGGCTGGACCGAACTAAACTGTTCGATGCACTCACAGGCTTACGGTTTGGGCCAATGTAATTTACCATGTTCTCATCAGAGCGACCCATTTTGCGCGCCTCAGCCGCCGCAACTTCAATTGTTTTAGCCTTTTCTATCAGCTCCGATAAAGTCAGGTCAGCATTACCTTCACTTATCATTTTCTCGCGAGTTTTTTCTCTTCTTATTCCCGACACAAAAACTGATTTCACAAGCGTGATTTCGGTTTCTAACGAAACATCACAGTGTTCTACAATGTTTTGTAGTTCGATGGCAAAATCATCGAGTGATTCACCGTCCAACTGTGTGCGAGTGATTAATTTATGGCGTTCTGCAAACACATTTTTATTCACATCGAAAATCTTTTTGAACTTTATCACAATTTCCCCGTAGCTCTTGCCAACAATTTTGTCTGGCTTAAAGCTTCCTATCAATCTATCTGCTGTTTCTTGGCCAACACTTGTGATAAACTCCAGTGGCTTTTCATCATCAGGAGTCTTATTCAATGCAAAAAATATCTCCACTGTCTGTAAATAAGAATTTACATTCAACCCCGGCACATAAATTGGGAACTTGCCCTTCGACCGATTTTCACCTGACGAAACAGCAGGTTTTGATTCACTCGGTAAACTCATGTCCAACAAGCACGCCCTTTTTCCTCGTCGCCAATATGTCACGTCCTGTGACCTCTAACCTTCACTAGGTCAACGACCTTTTAACTTGGAGGTGATATCAGACTTGACCTTATCTGGTCAGGAGGAACAGCTAGAGAAACGACTGTTTGCTAGGACTTCAAATATACAACTAAACTTTATTTGGACTTAGGTAGTAAACTTGGGGCTACTTGCTATAATTCAATTCTCTCCTCTCATACCGGAGGGAGAATTGAGTTGGTGGATGATCATCCTCCATTGAATGCCCTACGCTGGAAGCTGTCCATTCTGCAGGCGTTGCTACTAGTACCGTCTTCTTCGCTGGGAGGTAATCAAGCTTATTTCTCATCTACCATATGAATTTTGAAATTATCCTGGAGCGGCTGTTGGCATTGTGCAGCCTAGCGATCCACTTCCGGCCGGAGGATTGGCAATTGCTGACTGGATCCTGGGCTAGGAGGTGCCCATTCCGCAGGGGTGAAGTTGTGATTCCATCGCATCGCACAAAAATACCGCCAACGGTATTGGCAGCAATGAGTTGGCTTCTAATCCGCTAGAAGACGATCAAACGATTCTTCTAAAAACAAACTTTACACTGCTTATCGGAAGCAACAAATCAAAACAAACGTTTTGGTTGCTATGTCTTCGATGCTGCATTGTGGTGCAAAAATTGTCGGGTGCGTCGCGTCAGTGTTTAGTACTTAACGACAGCGTTGACAGGTGACGCGACGCGACGTCTGACGTGCTATTGTGCGGGCGCCTTTACAGAAACGTAGCGCTGTGGTTGCCTTGTTCCTAGCTGACAAACGGCAGAAGGACATAGTTCGTTAGCTGTCCGATATAGATAAGTGTGTGTTTGTATACCGTACAGTTCAAAAATACCTGGAGACCGGAAGTGCCAAAAAACGGTAGGGTGGGGGACGCCGACCTACTGTGGTGACACCTGCCATGGCGAAGATCGTCAAAAAGCACCTTAAGAGAAATCCTCAACGTAGTGCCACTAAATTGGCAGAGGATCTCAACATATCGGATCGAAGTCTCCATCGGATCCTGAAAGATAAACTTCAGACCAAGCCCTACAAAATCCAAAAGGTTCAAGACCTTACGGTGAAGCAGAAACAAGAACGGGTAAAAAGAGCGAAGGCGCTGCTGAAGAGGGCTGCGGAAGGAAGGTGGAAGAATATTGTGTTTACCGACGAGAAAAGGCAGGAACACAATACCGCGTCGAACGTCGCGTCACGTCAGCTGTCAACGCCGTCGTCGAGTACTAAAACGACGACGCGACGCAACCGAAAAAAATTGCATCACAATACAGCGTCAAGAATCATAGCAACCAAAAGTTTGTTTTGATTTGCTTCGGAACGAAGTTGGTTTTCGTGTCTGTTTTTTTTCGCCGTTTTTGCGTAAAAAGATTCCAATAAGTTTTGTTTCCCCGGTATTCACGCTGCTTGAAGGACGGCTGCTGCCTCACAGAAGGGAAGTTCTTTTTGGAAAATTAGGTCATCATCAAGAGATACAGCAGGTAAGGGATCTGAAATACTACTGAAATATTGAAACCAATTTATTTTAAAAACAAATAATTATTTCTTTTCTGTTTCAGGTTATACTACACATCATAGGAAACGGCCTCCAGCTATTTTGAAGCATATTCGGTAGCCGATGGGTTGCGAGGACGATTTGAATCGGCCGTCGCGTCGGTGGAAAGATTAAACTGTGGAACGGACCAGGTTAGTTCAACTACTCAACTGCACGGAAAGGCAGGATGAAGGTTGGCACAAATTATCATTTGATTGGTATAGTTAAATAAATGTATTGACTCAAACTATTGTTAAAGAAAAACTAAATATCCGAAAATCCATTGGCACAACCACAATTTTTTCATGAGACGGCTCCATACCATGCATTGGTTACCCAAGGTATCAAAGAACAATTAAATGTTGAAAAATAATTTGAATGATAAAATTTGATAATTTCTACGTAAACGAGAATGTTGACTTTTATTTAAATTTTGGGTCTGTTTGTATCAAAATTCGGCATAAAACATAAATACGGAATATTCAAAACGCTGGCTGACGCGAGACAGTTTTGATTTTTTTCAAAACCAAAACGTCGACGCCGGAGAATGCTGCTGTTTAGAACATGAACATGTCAAACTGAAAATGGTATACCCAAAATTAAATGTCAACGTGACGCTGACGCGACGCGACGTCTGACGGGTTATTGTGCGGGCGCCTAAACTCTTTACCGTACAGCACTCAGCAGTTCGTGAATTAGCAAAACGACAGAGTTTGGTTGCCAGACAGATCACGAAGCCATTGCCGACTTGCTGACGACCACCCGGCGACAAAAACCAGCATCGGCGATGGTTTGGGCCGGAATCACCAGTGATGGCCGGACTCCGCTGGGTTTTGTCCCTGAAGGAGTGAAGATCAACCTAAATACAGATTGGGAACTAGTTCTACAGAATGTCGTCGAACCGTGGGCACGTCGATATTTTGGTTCCAGGGATTGGGTTTTCCAACAGGACTCGGCGCCGGCTCACAAAGCGAAGAACACCCAACTTTGGATTGCGCAACATTTTCCAGGGTTCATTTCGATCTCCGAGAGGCCGGCTAGTTCGCCAGACTTGAACCCTATGGACTTCGCTGTTTGGAGTATGTTAGGTGTGGAGGTCTTGAAGCGACATCTCGTGGCAGGCTGGGATAAAATACCACAAGAGCACCCGCGGGCCTCATACGATGCGTTCCACGACCATCTGCGGCGAGTGGTTAAACTCAAGGGCGAACAAGTCGAACTTTACCAGTGAATTTTGAAAAAGTAATTTGTTTTCAAGAGAAATTGAATGAATTTTAAATAAAAAGTTGTTGTTTTGTTTAATTTATATGTTTAATTCAATGTAGCACTTCGATTGCCGGACTCTGTAAAGTGTTTGGTGGCATATGAAAAATAGGGTAGAAATTGCTTTTGCTAGGCAAATCGAGCAGTCGAGCAATTTCTTCAAGCAATGACAACTTTACTGCATATTAGGCAGAATGGTCATCAGGCCGAATGACTGTTAGGCGGAATGGACGATATGCCGAATGTTCGTAAGGCCGAATGGACGCAAAGTCGAATGGTCGAACCCGGCATTGCATTCATTCGGCCTGCTGACCATTCAGCCTAACATGCAGACAAGTGTAAAAGATTTGTTATTGACTTAGCAACCATTCATTATGATCATTCAGCCTTATGATCATTCGGCCTAACTGCCATTCGCCCCAACATGCAAACATGCGTTAATATGTATTATCGGCCTGGCATACATTCGGCCTAATGTCCTTTCAGCCTAGTGACCATTCGACCGAAAAGCCTTCGGCCTTACGGTCTAACAGCCTTCGGCTGGATTACCGTCGGCCGAATAACCCATTCGACCTAGTGGCCTTTTCGGCCAGATAACCCATTTGGCCTAACGTCCATCAGCCGAACGACTCAGCCTTATTTTGCAGAACCGAATAGCTTTTGAATCCACCGAAAATCTTAGTTTTGAAATTACTATATTTCTCGCGTGAGCTTTCATTACGTCGAATGAAACAAAATTTGAAAAACTGAGATATTCACTAAAAAAGCTTCATTATAACATTATCTACCTATGTGATTGATAAAACAATCAATTTAAACCCTTTTAATATATAAAATTTAAGACTTCCAAAATGACGAATGAAACAAAACCTTGATTGCCAATTTCAATGTTGCTTACGTCCCTTCTTCCAAACGGTGAATGTGCAGAGGAAGAAAAACCTAGCACATTCGCTATGGATTCCATGAGCAAACAAGTGTATACAGGTAGAGGTTTTCAGAATATCAACCTGGCAATGAATATTATTTCAGATTCTTCTTTTCAAGCGTTCTTAAATCGATTCTCAAGCAGGCTTTCGAACGCTGTAAAATAATGCAGCAAGGAAAAGAAACCGAACAGCAGCAGTAGCAGCAAACCTAACAACTAACTGCATCAGGCTGAGCGGCAGCAGCCTGCTGCTGTTAGTCACCCAATCACCCGATTCACACTTTTATTACGCATTCACTAATAAATTTACCGCTGCACTCGACAACTCAATAAGTTAACATTCACTATGCGAAGAAAATTGAAAATTTACCGGTAATTGCCTCAGAAACATTTGGGCGTAAGTGCAAGTTGAACGAATCAAAGGACGAATGAGACAAATTTCCCCTCCAGCTGGTCGGCAACAGAAAGCTGATCAGCAGCAGCTAGCTGGTTTGACCGATGGCGCACCCGATTCACACATTTCATTATGCATTTACTCACCAATTTACCGCTACACTAGATATTTCACTTATTAAACAGCCACTACGCCGAGAAAATTGAAAATTTCCCATAGTATTTGCATCAGAAACATTTGGGCGTAAGTGCAAGTTGAACGAATCAAAGGACGAAAGAAAAGAGACGAATGAAACAAATTTCCCCTCCAAACGACGAACGTGTTCAGACGTATGAACGATTTATGTTTGAATATGTCGTATGTTCCTATATGATTAAAAAATAGCTCTAAAAATTGCAAAAAATTAATTTCATAATGTGGAATATCTGACACAATTAGTTTCCATGAATATTGCGTATTTTTTGAAGGTTTATCGGCGAAGGAATGAAAATAGGATTTGAAAAACACTCTTCAAATTTCAGACGCGTTTTTCTCGGTTCGGTGTTTCTGTTTTATTCGACGTAATGAAAGCTCACGCGAGATTTATTGAATATTCAATTTCAAAATTTTGAAATGAGCCATGGTTTGAACTATAGAATGCATTCATTTAAACCTGTTGAATACTGTCAAATAATGAAAATCCAATTCCATATAAATGCTTCATTGAACTTACAAAAATGCAGCTAGCTACTTGAGATTTCAATTACCGACAGCCCTCTTCCTTAAATCCTTGCAGGGAAGTCATAAACGAAAGAAAAAATAAAAGAAAATTTCAATGTTCGTCATTTCAATCATCATTCGAAGTGCACCCCAAAGTCTTTCTTTCCCTTTCGTTTGCCAAAATAAAAAAAAAAGAATTCCTCGTTTTCCCACCTTTCTCGAATTTGTAAAACAAAGACCAAGACTGGGGAACAATTCCTCCGAGGAAGGTGGAAAGCGAGAAAAAAATTTGCATATTATGATTTTTATTTTCCCTGTAATTTTCATCAAATTAGTGCTATTCTTTGGAGAAATCTCTCCTGCTGCCAGGGAGGGAGAAGAAAAACCAAAATCTCAAACGGCCAACCTTCAAAGATATGAACAATTTTCATTGAACAACATGTCCTTCTGGGGCCGGGTATCTTTAACCGTAGTACCTAGGTGCTTGGAGAAACAATTTTCCAAGAGATTCTTCCGACTGCCTTTTCCCGGTTGCAAATTTGGAATTTTTGTTTTTCTTCCGCTACCTTAACGGATTTTTTTTGGCTTGTTTGGGATAATTTCCCTCGATTCAGCGGGGAAAACGAAAGTCATTCCGAACGATTGGCAGTTGTTTGGCGGAGTTTGATTGAAAGTGCGGGGGTGATTTTGGACTTGTGTGAAAACAGGAGCAGGAGAAGCACAAAGAACATGAGCCAGCTAATGAAATTACGTCCATCTATGCTAATTATTGTTTTCTTGGCTCTTGAAATTTTATGGATTTCTTTTTTTTTGTTTTCTTGTTCCCATTCACAATTACCTCACGGTTGTCTGACTTTGGAGCGGCTGTGTCGGATTGTTTGTGGGCCAGCCAAAGTTTTGACGGAGAAAAAACAAATCAAATGAAATGGAAATGAAAACAATGACCGCGGTTGAGCGACTAGTGTGGGAGAATGGGTGCTTGTTGTTCGATGATTTGAATGCTGATTTTACTAGCTTTTATTTGCCCAGCGGTGCATTTGGAAGGAAATAATTGATTCAATACAGTCCTCCCCGCTGCGCTGTCTTAATTTGGTGTGAATAAGCTTCCCTATAAGAAACGATCTTCTTGTGTTTAAAAGATTTTTCAAGTAGACATGTTTTGTTTGGTTGTATCTTTTTAAATATCAATTTATTTTAAAATTTGACTTCAACCGGCCAGTTATATATGTCATTTCATTTCATAGTCTCTCTAGTTGAAAAAAAAACATATTTTGGTGAAAAAAATATGCTTACTTACTTACTTAATGGTCCCGCGACGAATCTCCTGAGCATAGGCCGTGGTAAAAGACCTCTACTGTTGACGATCCGGAGCCAGCGTCTTCACTCGGTCCTAGTAAAGATTCTCGTCGACAGTTCGGATTTTGGCGGCTAGGCTTCGTCGCCACGATTTTCTGGGTCTGCGTCCCTTCGATGTCCCTCTGGATTCCATTCAAGAGCCTCTCTGCAAATCTCTCAGCACTTAGGTTCCTGAATCTCGATTTCTAGCGCCCTTTGATGACTCCGGCGATGTAGTTTCTCATTTGAGATCCAGATGCCAGGCCACCAAGGATGATACTCCGCAGGCAGCGATTCACAAATACTTCAGCTGCTCCACTGTCTACAGTCTACAGTCAATCGATCCAGTTAAGATATCATCCATTACGATGATAAAAAGCAGCGGTGATAAAATACATCCTTGTTTCACTCCAGCAGTTACCGGGATTGGATCGGACAAGACACCAGTGAAGACACCGTCGTGCAAGACCTTGCAAGAAAATGCTCGTACTGAGCTTCGATGAGATGGACTAGTTTCTATGGGACCTCTCGTCGTCTAAGAGCAGACCAGATGATCAGTCAATCAAATGCTTTTCGGATTCAACGAACACCAGCAGAAGAGAGTCCTGGAATTCGTTGATTTGTTCCAGTCTGATTCGTAGCGTTGTGATGTGGTCCACACATGATCGTCCGGATCGGAATCCAGCTTGTTGCAGTCAGAGTGTAGCGTCGATTTTCTCCTGGATCCTATTCAGGATCACTTTGCAGAGTACTTTGCGGGTTGTACAGATCAGCGTGATGCTTCGCCAGTTACTGCACTCTATAAGGTCTCCTTTCTTCGGGTCCTTTACGAGGATACCATGCATCCAGTCGGCCGGGAATGTAGAAACATCCCAAATGTCAGCGAAAAGATGGTGCAACATTTGTGCTGACAAGGCAGGGTCGGCTTCGAGCATCTCAGCAGGGATGCAATCGATTCCAGGCACTTCGTTGGATTTCATGTCTTTGATTGCCGCTTTTATTTCAACTAGCGATGGCGCTTCCGAGTTGACGCCGTTAATGCCACTTACTGTTTGACCATCGCTACTCGTGACTCGGAAGAGTTGTTCGAAGTGCTCAGTCCATCGTTTGAGCTGATCTGTTCGATCGGTCAATAACTGACCTGCTCGGTCTTTCAGCGGCATTCTTGCATTAGTCCTTGCACCACTGACGCGACGAGAATTTTTTTTATTTAGTTCATCTTTGGATGGAATACCATACAGACTAACTTAAAACTAAGAGATACTACTTAATCCTAATTTAAAGACATACACCGTCTTAGCCGATTTAGGCTCACAGACTGAATAAACGTGGACAACTTAAGATTAACATTTAACACCCAGTACCAAGATGGGAATCGAACCCATGCCTCAGGTGGTCCATGCGAATACCGTGTCACCACGCTATCCACTCGGCCACCGAGACGTAAATCTACGTTTACACATATCGAAATTATGGGTTAAACCCCCACCATGAGGATCTAAAACAGCAGGCGAGGTTTTCTACTCTACACTAAAAATTTGAAATTCAGAACCAAATTATTATAATAGAGTAAGGTTTATCAAGAGTTGATCTAGACTGAAAACTAACGCCAAAACCTTAAAAGTACATCCCAAGTCCAAAATTCGGCTCCACTTTTTCAAAAGTTTCTCACTTGTTCATCTAAATTTCAAGACTAAATATTCAATTTTAAATAAAATTAAACCCATTTCGAAGGCTCTGATTCCACAATTCCCATAACCAAAATTGTATTCCTATTTTCGTTTTTCGGATTCGGTATCAAGTTCAAGATTCCTGATTTTCAGTTCAAATAATCATAAGAAATTAGACATGAACAGCTGCTTTGAAATCCTGGTTTAAATTTGGTTTTGAATTTATATCAGGTTTTTCGAAATCATATGCATTTTCAATATATTGATAAAAGTTTTCCGAATATGAAAATGTTTGATATTCAAATTTGAAGTTCTTAAACTTAATTCTTACACAAAATTCAAATATTTAAAGCATCGAAATCGCAATCCAAAATTGAAAAGTCAGATTTAGATCTTAGTAAATTCATATTTCAATTCTGGTTTATAATACAGATTGAAAATGACTAACTTAAATAGTGAATTTAGATTAACTTTATCTACAGAATTCAAAAAATAGATCATGAATGAGGGCTCTTAAACTTGGCTCATAAAATTCTGATCTGCAATATTATTTGGAAATCGGATTTTCTGTACATTTCAGAAATCGTATGGAAATTCGAATACAAATTCAAAGCGCAATTTTTTGAATTCAGGTTCAGAAGTCAGATTCAGAATGCTGATTCAAAATTCTGAAAAAGGTTAAACTTGGAAATAAATTTTACAATCAACATAAATTGTTGAGGAATCAGATCATGTACTTTACACATTGCGAGAGACATTGAGAAAGAGATCATGAACATAACACATTGCGGACCATATACGAGTTTTATCTCGTTTTTTCGCTTGCCAACAGTGTGCTACACTTCGAAGTATAATTCGAATGGTATAATTCGAATTTGAGTGTTAAATTTTATTCGACGTAATTGAACACAACATTTGCCGTAACTTCGTGGTCTTTAATGTATTAAGATTGTTTGTCAATTCAATTTACAGATTTCAATTAGAAAAAAAAGTTTGTAAACACCATTCAATTGAAAATTACAAATAAAAGATAGAATTTGAATTTTTTGTTTAATCCGAAAACCCCAATTTTGTAAAAATATCATCTACAGCATTTTTATTTTGGAATTGATTCCTTATGAACAATATTTGCTGTTAAAGAAACATCTTCACCTAAAAAATCTGCATAAAATTCTAAATCTTACCAGTGTATTGCTTTACATAATCAACACGATGAGGGCACCAAAATTCGGAATTTTATCTTTTAGAAATCAGTTTTTTTAAGCCAAATTACATTCTAAAATCATTAATTTGGTTTAAATCTGCATCGAGAAAATTTGATCCAAAAATCTGATGATTCGAATTTCTGACTTTTTTTTTGAAAATTTGATTTATTTTCATCAAAGATAAAAATCTTTTAATTTGTCAAATAGTTTGGAAGATTCAGCTTGTTGGATTTGAGTGTAGAATAAGTTTAACTGTAAGAAAAGGAAGACTCTCCTAAAAAATGCTTATTTTATGTCCAAATCAACTAAGTTAGTATACACCAAACTTTTAAACAAATTCAAAGATTTTATTTTAAGCATCGATAGAAGCGAATTGACCTCACATTTTAGGTTAAGGACCAATTTTCTTAAGTTACGATTTATTACGGAAACTTTTAATGTCGAAGTACTTAAAAATGAATAATGAATAATCATATAGTTACAAACATAATTTGTTTTATTTTTTTTTTGTATTCGTGAATGGTTTGGCAAAATATCATAGGTAAAAATCAGTCACCAAACCCCCCCCCCCCCCCCCCCATGAGTCGATTCTTCCTACGGCCCTGGTTTCGGCCATATGCAGTACGGTGAAAAGGTATCCAGAGGAGCTGACGTTGTCGTAGTGACCTCGTTGATATGTAAAGGTTGACGCGTTCCAATACGTAAGCAGAGTCAACACGATTAGTTAAGACATCAAAAATAAATGTTTGTTGTAGCTCGGTACGACGCTTTTCGAGAGAAGCAATGCTTATCAGAGCACACCTTTGCTCGTACGGCGGATGTCGAAGTGGTTCGTTCCAAGGAAGTCGCCGGAGAGCGTACCTAACGAAGCTTCGCTGGACACGTTCAAGTCGGTAGCAGTGTGTATTCTGAGTAGGATCCCATACGGCGGCGTCCCATGAGCGGCGTATTCCATAATGCTACGAACCGAAGAGCAGTACACTGCTTTTAGTGCATAGACGTCGTCAAATTCTTTCGTGCTACGACGCAACAATCCTAATGCAGCAAAACCCTTAGCAGACGTGAGCGCGATGTGTTCAGCGAATGTTAGTTTGTTGTCAATTTTCACTCCTAGGTCGAGAATGGATTTTATATTCTCCAATGTTGAACCCGAGAGTTGATATTCGAAGTTGACTGTGTTACGTGCACGAGTGAAGTTGACTATCATAGAGACGAACCAGCCAAAGGCTGAAAGTCTCTCTAATAAAGACAAAAAAAAGTTGACTATCTTGCATTTTTGGCGTTTGCCGTCATTCCATTTAAGCGGCACCAGTCTTCTAATCTGCCGATGTCGTTTTGTAAGGCATGACAGTCAACAGAACGGCTAATTCTTCTGAACAGCTTCAAGTCATCAGCATATAGCAGAGTGTTGGATTAAAAAGTATTACATAGGTCATTCACGAAAACTATGAATAGAAGGAGTCCAAGGTGACTTTCCTGCGGTACTCCAGATGGGGTGTCGGAAGTTCATAATCGTGAATTCCTAATTTTCGTGAAAGCCTGTCGGTGCAACAGATATGAGGCAATCCAATCAAGTGATCAAGCTGGAAAACCTAGGCGATCCATCTTTGCAAGGAGAATTCTGTGCGGGACACGGTCAAACGCTTTTGCAAAGTCAATATAGACTGAATCCACTTGACAACGTTTTTCCAAATTATTACTCAGGAAACTAACGTAACACATCAGATTCGTCACCGTAGACCATTTCTTTACGAATCCATGCTGAGACTCTGAGATAAGAGGTTTTATGGCAGCATACAATCGCTCGTGCATTAAAACTTCGAAAATTTTTGAAATTTTTTTCAGGATTGAGATTGGGCGGTAGTTTTCGACGTGATGAGCATTGCCTGATTTTTTTTTAACAATTCTTTATTTGAAACGGCTCATACCTTTAGGCTTTAAGGAGCCAAAATCGATTTTGTTGTTTACAATTGTTTTCTTAACTTAACACTTTGTGAGAGGAGAAAGGAAGATAGAAAGGGAAATATGAAAATAAAAAAGAAATTATAGACGAAGATCGATAGCTTCATTGCCTGATTTATAAATCGGAGAAATTGCCGCAACCTTCCAAGCACTGGGAAACGTCCTTTCGTTGAGCGATCGATTTAAAATACTGCAAATTGGGGCAGCTACAGATGCGGCGCAATGTTTCAGAACCACAGGAAAAATGTCGTCAGGACCAGATCCTTTCGTTGGGTCAACTGCGGTCAGCTTCTCGTAGATATCCTGAACGGAAAAGCACGGCAAGGGCAAGTTTATGTCGTAAGACTCGAGCGATGCGAGGTAGCTGTTGCTGTGCCATTACTAGGTGGAGAGTAAACGCTTTGGAAGAATTCAGCAAACATATTTGCCGATTCGGTCAAGCTGGAGGATGTGACACCGCGGAAGCTTACATCAACGGGGACTGCGGCGTTTTGTTTTTTATTTTTGAGATGTGTCCAAAATGATGAGGGGTCATTTTTCATGTTTTCTTGAAGACGCGAAACATGTTGCCGGCGAAGCAGCTCGTTTAAGCTTTTAAATTCGTTTTCTAAGCGTCTAAGATGATGTTTACTGTCTTCAGAGCGAATTCGATTGATACATTTGCGTGCTTTTCGAAGCTGGTTGCGTAGATGACGAAGATCAGAATTCCACCATTCGTGTTTCCTAGATATGAATGTATGGCGGCGCTTTAAAGGGACATTTTGTTTCAAAACTGTGTATAGTTTCAAGTAGAACAATTCGACAACAGATTCCACGTTTGAAGCCACATCAAAACATTCCCAATTGGTTGAGTCGAGAGCAGCTGAACCTAGCTCGAAATTACAGTTTTTGAAATCTAAATCGAGTTCACCAACAGGCTCTTCAGAAGGTACAGCGTCAAAGTCAACGTCGATGCAAAAAATATACGGCTTGTGATGGCGGTCCACCGGAACTATCGGGGTGGGAGATTCAATCATGTTTACTTTGACGGGATCGTTTGAGAAGGCAAGGTCTAAAAACCGTAGATTGTTGTTTGGTACGCCGCAAAGCTGATGTAAGTGGAGAGTAGCGTTTCCGATAGAGCGATTTCAATTTTGGTTGAGGGGTTTGTCGGTAGGTAGCTATGAATGGTGGAGGTGTGGCAGATTATAATCACCCACAACAATGACGAAATCTCTGACAAATGCTTTACTGATAATCTCTTGAACGGCAGTAAAATGTGACTCATAGTTCCGGAGGCAGCTATTTGGTCGTAGATAGATGCAACACAAATATAGGGTAGTCCGGCCAATGTTGACTTTCACAGCGGTTTGTACAAGATGTTCGCAGTTTTCAAAGACCAGAGGGATTGCACTGAGTCCATTTTTTACGGCAATCAACACACCTCCTCCTCGTCAAGCCGTGCTCGTGGCTGAACTTCGGTCACAACGATAAATGGAGTAGTTTGAGGCTAGTTCGCTGTTCAGAATATTATTAATCAGATGATGCAGATGTGATCAATTTGATTTTCTGTTCGGCCATCTCGGGATACCCAAGTGACTTTATGTGCTGGTCGATGCGGTAAGAGCGATCCACCGATCACCATGTTGTTGTTGCCTCAAAATTCTACAAACAGCTCTCGGTTTTCGCTCATCTGTCGTAGGCCACGGCGCCCAATGATGCACTCAAGGCCCTGATTGTCGGAGCCAATCTTTGCGTTGAAGTCACCCAAATGGATTTGAATGTCACCCTTTGGAATTTTCTCAACCACGCTGTTCAGTTGACTGTAAAACTGTTCTTTCTTCTGCAAATCGGCAACGTCAGTTGGCGCATAACACTGGACCATTGTAAGGTTTCTAACCCGTGTTCTGAATCTGGCTACGATTATTCTTTCGTTTATCGGTTCCCATCTTATGAGGGCCGCATGGGCCTGCGGGCTTAACAGGAAACCAACTCCTCGTTCCCGAGTAGCGTGTTCTCCTCGTATGCCAGAGTATGTCTTTTGTCTTGTGTTCTCCAGCGTTAGGCCAACGGACTTCGCTCAGTCCCAGAATTTCAAGCTTGAGGCGGCTAGCTTCTCTAGCAAGTTGAGCCAGCTTGCCTTGATGGGCAAGGGTTAAAACCTACCAAGTTCCAATTCGTGTCCGTGTTTTCATGCTAAAAGTCATCGCCAAAGTTCCAGATCGGTCATTTCTTTCGGATTCTGTAACAAGTTTATGAATCGGGAGCAGTAGGTTGTTAGCCTAAAGTCCCTATCCCGCGATGGAGCTGCCATCTTGGACTTAGCTGGCGGGAGCCGCATTTCATAAATTCAGCCGCTTGCTGCAAGACAGACGCTGTTTGAGCCGCCCCTGACCTGGAGAACAGACGCGTGCGGCCACCTTCTCGGTCTGCATGCGACCAAAGCGTCCATCGGGGTTGGGTACCCGATCTCCGCTTAGATTACTAGCATCCCAGCCGGTACCACGGGGAGGTTGAGATAGGAGTTATGAATAAGAGGGGATATGACCACTATGGGACCTCGTGTTGCACATTATCCACCATTTACCAGCCAAGAGTTGTCATTGAGCACGTTTAATGAAGTCTGGTCGCAACATCAATTGATTTTTTTAAAACGTATGACACTTGTTCCAAATAATGACCTCTTATAATATTTGATATGAAAATTACTGCTTCTTTAAAATAGAATTTTATTCTAGATATGTGAATCCCAAATTCATTTTCGTATGTAAAATATCTCTAAATTCGTCTAAATAAAATACAGATGTTACGAATCTACAGACAAAGATGGGGGGAACTTAACTTAAAGATGTGTAATTTTTTAATGAGCATACGTTAATCCGGGTTCCTCAGCCGGAATCAAAGTCCCGTCCATGTTACAGCAGCACGTACCTACTTACTTTTCTTTGTCCGCCGAAGGATGAGGCGAAAGGCAGCATCATTACAGCGTTTTTAAAATGCCAAACTTTTTCCTGAGGGCGTCGTCGCTGATTAGGTAGAATTGTTGCAGGAGAATAAACGCTTCCACTCCTCAACCAGGTCCATGTTACACACCTAATTAGGATGCTTGACACGATTCTTGATATTTTCACTTGTGCCAATGGTAGCTAGGTATGCATTTCGTGTTATAGGAGTCAACTTATGTTTTCGGTGGTTTTTGTGGTTTCAGATTCAAATGGCTACAATTAAAGAGATATTTTATGAATGTCTTGCTTACATTGTGATTGAAGAACAAGCACTTTATTTCATTCTTAATATAGAAACTTTTTTCTCTATTTTCTCTAACTAAATTCTGATTTTTAAAATTAATCTTTTTTTTCAGTTGGTTTTTAAAATGAGCTGATAATATCTGCGCTAGTCAGCATAATGCCAATAAACTGAAATAAGTCCCTCACTCTCTTCTGCTGATGGTTCATAACAGCAAAAAACCAGCTCAACCGGAAGTATACAAAATGCGCCAGCACCGGAAAAGAGTTGCCAACGATGGGAAATTGATTCATTTGCAAATTTCCTTCCTCCCCCAACTTCAGGCAACCAGCATTTTATCTTTCAGAGCACGAAAGTAGCCACCGAACAACACAAGGAAAAGGAGAGGAAGAGTTGGAAAATATTGCAAATTTACGCTGAATATCCTTTGATCAAACGCGCTCAGCTGCTATTGATATTTAAACAAGTCCAACTTTTGCCTGGATTCGCAAAATAGAGTTGATGTTGCCTAACAAACGAGCGTTCGGGCGTGTGCTCGCTCAAGACATCCATCTTTCATCAGTTGCTATTGGTTCAAACGGATGGGTGAAAGGAATCAGCAAACGGTTGCAGAAAAACTATATCTTGCTCTGTGTTGCCTTGGTTTATCTTCGGCAGCAATTGCTGTGATTGTGCAAATTTTCCGTTCTGCTGAGCTGATTTGAGGAGGAATGGGCGTTGTTTGAGAGATTGGTAATTTTAGCAATGATTGCAAAAAATATCAACACTTTTCCGTGGGGCTGGATAGCTGCATAACGCTTAGCCGATAATGTTTCAGGGAAAGAGTTGAAAGTTGCAAATTTGTAAACACTCTTGATTTATTTGCTCGGTGCTGAATGATTCATGATAGTACATAAATAGGAGCCATATTTATCAATAAGATAATGAAGTGTAAGTTGATTGTAGATGTTTTCTTTGTGTTAAATTAAATAAAATTAATTTATTTATTAAACTATGTTATGTGAATACCAGTTTTTGATATTTTAGCGCTATTTTTAAGTTCATGATTGGATATGCACGAGTGTTTTATGACAGTTTTGTATCGCCATTTTTTGGTTCACTAATCGTACTTCCACAACCAGAACATACGTCTATTAAGGAGGGGGGGGGGGGGGGGGGTAGGGTCTAACGGGTATAAAAAAACACCATTTTCACGATTTTTTCTAGAGCTATCGTTCAAACAAATGTATTCAAATTTTTTGCATTATACAAAGCATTGTTAAAAGAACATTTAGTAATTTTTTCGTAGAAAAATATTGAATAATGAGCCGGTGACGGAGCACTTTCGAGGATGCCTTTTAGAAAACAGGATTTGCGGTGGATACTGTATCTCAGCACAGAATCATCTGAAATAAAAAAATCAGAGCAAAATACTTTTAATAGAAGTTTTTCTGGACCCCAACGTTTTTATTTAACTTAAAAATATTTTTATGAAATTTTTGTGGCTGTTTAAAGTAAAACCTACGATTTGTCACTTAAAAATCCGCCATTTTTCACCTTTAAAATCTCCCCAAAGTAAAAAAATCAAAAAAGAAAAACGTTGGGGTCTGGTATTTTATATGTAGAAAATATGTTCCAAATTTGAAAAGCATCGGATAAGTAGTTTTCAAATGACGATGTCCACGGACTTTAAAAATGTGCTTTCGAGAAAAACTCGTTTGAAGTTTCTGCTCTTGCTTTCTTGCAGTATTAGATAGGAGGAGATAAAGGCCTATAACTTCTACAGTTTTGCTTCAATTGACTTGAAAATTTGACACAACATTCTTGAAATGTTTTACAATAAGAAAATAAAAAAATAAAAAAATCGATTTTTTGAAAGTGTGAGATCCTACCCCCCTCCCCTTAATAGTCATCGACCAAAGATAGAGCGCCTTTACTAGCCCTTGAAAATAAAAATGAACAAAAAAAAAAACATTAATAGAATACTAAACCTTCCGAGGTCCTGAAGAACTAGAAAGGTTTATTTACAGTATGCAAAAAAAAAATTTATCCACCGACCTCACAAATTTACAATTGTAATGTTTTTCTGGTGAAAATCAAAATGATTTCATAAATGTTTCTCCACAATTTATCATTTTATGTTTATTTATTATATTGCCATTGAAAATACGGCGTTCATATCTTTTCTTGGGGTTTTATGTGATGAATTATGAAAAAGGGTAAAAAATACGCAAATAAAGTTTATCCACCCTCAAATGGATACTACGATTTAAGTGTCTTTTACAAAGTTATAGTATGTAGCCTGCAGCTTTCTTGAATGTAAACATTGTGTCTAGCTGTCATTTAGCGCTCTTGGAGTTTTCGTTTAGTGTTTCGTGGTCAAAATTGGAAGTATTTGGTTGCAAAATGCAAAAAAAAGCACAAATTCTCATCAGTATCTGAAATTTGATTGTTGAACATCACAAAACCGGCAAAAGCTACCGTAATATTGCCGATATTGTCCAGCTTAATAAAGATACGGTTGCTAGGATTGTTCAGGTGGACAAACAGCGTGGTTCAATCTCACCAGCTAAGCGATCGGAGCGTCCTTCAAAGACTACAGGCCGAATTGACAGAGCTATCGTGAAGAAGGCAGAGCTGGAGCGGGGACTATCAGCTCCGAAAATTGCGAAACAGATTGAAAGCGAATTTTCCATTCAACTGACAACACAATCCGTGCGAAATCATCTTCATACGAAAGGTCTTAAGGGCAGAGTAGCGCTTAAGAAGCCATGGTTGTCCGCAAAAAATATCAAAAAAAGATTGAAGTGGGCCCTGGACCACATTTCATGGACCAGTGATGACTGGAATAAGGTGATTTGGTCAGATGAGACGAAAGTAATGCTATTTGGGTCTGATGGTATCACAAGAAAATGGCGGCGAACTGGTGAAAATTTGAAAAAGGAGTGTTTGCGCCTACAGTCAAGCATGGCGGTAGTGCGTTACTTAACATACATTGATTTTTCAGCCAACTGAGCATAACTTTGAATGTCATTTGCAGGTGAAGTCATGGTGTGGTGATCTATGGATACATCCGGCGTTGGAGAACTTGAATTCATCGATGGAATCATGACCAAGGAAGTTTATTTGGATATTTTGAAGCGGAAAATACCAGCGTCTGCACAAAAGCTTAAGTTGGGGCGCAGATATACGTTCCAACAAGACGGAGATCCGAAACACACCTCAAAGTTGGTTTCGCAATGGTTCAAAGAAAAGCGTATAAAGGTTATGGAGTGGCCAGCACAGCCTCCCGACCTTAACCCGATCGAGCATCTCTGGTCAATTTTGAAAATTAAGGTTCAGGAGCAAAAACCAATAAGCATCCAGCAATTGCGGCAGGTAATCTCAAGTGAATGGGACAAAATCACCCCGGAAACAACTGCTAAGCTTGTTGAATCGATACCACGACGTTGTCAAACAGTTATTGAAGCCAAAGGAGTTCACACGAAGTACTAAAGCTACATATGTGAGCCAGAGGGTGGATAAACTTTTTTTTTACGTTATTTTTTATCTTTTTTTTTAACATTATATCTCAAATGCAATCAGAGTTGAAAAATATCGACAGAACAAACTGAAATTTAAATTGGAAATTTTTTCAGTCAAAAATATACAAACGATCAAAGTAGTTTCGGTTGTTATCAATGAATCTGTGAGCGCTTGATAGATCGTTCATCATACTGCTTGTTTTGATATATTCTCAATCGCCGTCATTTTAAATGAACCTGCATCGAAAGAGTTTGTTTATCGTTTTCATAGCTATGATCATGTTTATGAATGTTCATCCGCGTCTCGGTTCATTCCAAAAGTGAAATTTTGGATTTCTGATTTTCAACTGTCACTCGCCGTGTGTGAAATTGTCGCGATATAAACGCCGGTTTCAAAACTGTTCTAGTTTCTTTTTCAAATGGCTTCAAATAGCAGAGAGCGAACTTACACCGATATCGCTTCATCGTTTATTATTTTTAATGACGATAAAGCTGCGGCATGCAACATCGACCCGATTAGTGAATGATGCTACACCCAGGAGAATTATGACATTGGCAATATGATTCGGCATTTCCGCTCAAAGCACAGCGAGCTAGCCAATATGAAGGGCCTGCTGAATATTATGGACCTCCCACAAAAAAAACCGCGGATCATCGCAAAACGACCGATTGCTATTAATCAACAACTTTTAACCGAATCAGGGGTGGAATTTGTAGCCTGCTCTGGTCGATCCCCTTTAAGCGTATAGCTTTTGCGCCACTCCGTTTCCGGAGACTACACACCACGGTTTGTTTGCCCGGCTGAGACTCTCTTCTGGGCAGGTCCCGAAGATAGTCAGAAATGTTATAAGGACCGATTCAGATAGGCTGACAATGAATGTGGTGTAAAACTCAAGAAAATATCTTGGACTCACTCTTTAGATTGCCCAAATCACCCCAAGATCCCTAGCAAATACACGGTAAGAGGTCACTCATACCTGAGTTACTCATCATTGGGCCTCAGAACACTCTAAACCAACACGTTTCGGTCGTGGAAACAGAAAAGCCCAATTCAAATTGACGCACGTGGCGTCGGGCAAGGAATTCGTTACGCGAAAGTGACGAGACATCAAAATTTCTCTACTTAAAACATTTATTCGGAGGAATTTAAGTACTTTATTTGTGGGATTACATCGATGTTTAAACTTTTATTCGATAAGGTAAGTGAATTCAATTTTGTGTCTTCATTATACATGTGATTTAATTCGTAGCGTGTGATGTACATTAATTAATCCTATAAGAAAACTCTTCTTCTTATTCTAACATTTTCCTCCTATTCCAGTGCGTGCAAATCAAATCTATCTAGCTTGAACCGTTGGTGCTAACGGGCCATATCTTATCCGGCAGAAATGCGTAACGCTGCCGGCACTCGAGTGGTAGAGATGGGCTGTGTGGGCGTCTATAAATTACGTATGCATACTTTATGCTCCACACAGCCTAATATTTAATGTTGGGCCTGAATTTACAGGATCCGAAAAATCATGATTTTTAATATGCGCAAATTTCAGTGGCGTCTTTCATGGACGCTAAGAAAACCCCACGCTGCACCATATAGAGAGCACAGCGTGGTCGATGTCTCGCAGTACGCGCTGCAAAGCCCAAAGAGGGAAAAAAAGAACAATGCAATGGTCATCGACTCACCAGAAGATGTCTTATTCTCGGCTCTACTTACAACTCCGGCTCTCGGCTGATCGAATGATGACGTAGCCGACCGGCGGCGATTCGCTCTCGGTGATGATGGTAAGCTGGGATGGAGCGTGACGTAGACGGATGGCTGGCAGAACAAATGCTGCTGACTGATTCTGCTACCCTGGTCGCTGGGCAGAATGCGATGTCGGTTGGATGTTGTGAACCGCGGCGTGGACGATAGCGTGGGTGGCGGCGATCGCTTTCGTCCCGTCGATTCTTCCGGTGTTCTTCGGCAGGATCGATAATCGTATGGTGGAAGGCCTTGTTAGCTGTATGTTAGGGCGGAAACTATGTTTGGCCATACGGCATAAAAGTTAGCACATTCACGGTTGGTGGTTCAAGATTATGCACGACTTTACCTGGATTTATTTGTTATATAAGCACGCACTGGTTTTATTACGCCCTAATCTAACCAGCTTTATTGGCACTAGCTGGGAAAAAAAATAAATGAATTAAGCTTCGGAATCTTAACATTCGCCACTTATATTACCGTTTGAAAAACTCTAACTTTTTTAAAAGAATTCTAAACGCGATCAACTGACTTCCACTCGCGACAACTGCCGAGATCAAAGTGAACTGCAGCGTGTATCCTCAGTTCAGGGCCAATGACCTCGGACCTACGACCTCAGCGGAAGTACGTCATTTCCCGAGCATTCTATAGAAATCTTCGGGAAATTTACGAATCTAACGTGCGGCGCGTTTTACATACTTTCTTTGGTCCTATCCGTCTCTTTCCAAAACTTTTCGAACAATTGTCGAAATCGACTGTAAAGAGAGCCATCCTGAGCCACAAATCGACCGACCAGTAGATCGGATTGAAAAAGGGATCGAAAAGAGAGTACATTAAGGCGGATCCAATATAGTTTGGTCGATTTCGAGAATTGGATCTTATGTTCTAAAATTTTCAAACGAGCGACTGCTACATAACTCCAGACTTGATTTACGAAAATTTGGTTTTTGGAGAAAAACCAAATTTTCGTAACGGAAAACATTGAAAATTTTGGCTTCTGCACTTAATAAAATGTACTTCGAATTAAAAAAAACTAAATACTACTATTTACAATTTCTATAGGCTCATTACATATGACAACAAACGAATTCGGTTCTGACATTACTCTCACTTTATGCTCAGTTGGTCGCTTTATTACGTTTAGCCCAACAGATTAATCTGCCATAAATAAATCCCAATTATTTGGTTAACCTTTTCAGCATTTAATCGCAATACTTGCGTATATCCCAATATTTTGGGTTAAATCGCAGCTTCATAAACATACTCCGTAACTTTCCCAAACATAACTGCGAGAGTGCTTCTAATTCCATCAAATCTTTGGACAGCGAAACCTCTTAATAGTTTTCCTCATCTTCTCTTTATGTGCAATCATCTTGCATTGACCCGATAACAAACAATTATTTGTCCGCAACTAAATGTAAAAATCACTTTTACATTACTTATTCAACACCGAAAGCAAAAACTTTTCGGCCAAAAAAACGTAACGCTCTAGCGACTACCGCCCAACCCTAACGAGCCGCACGCATACAACGAACCAAAGCGAGCCATGAGCGAGAAAACAAACGTCAAAACAACCAAATTCGTCGCGCAAAGTTTTCGCAAGATGCGGATTTTCAATAATTCCACCGATTTTATTGTGCCAATTGGGATGGAGCAGCTACAATTCTACGACGGAAAAGCGATGCATACTACAGGTAATTGAAAATTGTACTTAATCTGCTTGAATTTCTTTTTAGGTGAACGAAAACGAAATGAAACTTCCGAACACCGAAAATTTGGCTGTACCTAGACGACCGAGTTTTCGAATCATCTGAAAATTTGGATGAGGTTGGTTTTTCGTTCTCCGGTGAGTTTTACCTACCTAACTAATTCTTTCTGAAACTATTCTAGGAGCAATACAACAAAAGAGGTTCCTAATTGATGCCGAGTTCCCTGAGGAAGGCAATGAAGGAAGCTGACAGGATGAATACCGCAGATGCCAGATCGGTTTCCTCCCAAGTGAGGTCCTACTGGCAACTGAGTACCCGACCGATCAATTCCCTTCACTACGAATCCCCAGAGAAGTTTGACATGTCCTCGAGGAAAACAAATTTTTTTCTACCAGGACTCCAAGTGTTGTTCCCGTTTACAAGGCCTATGATTTTTGCTCTGTAAAGCTTCTAGCCTTAGCAAAAGTGTCTTAAATGGCCCCGGCGAAGTATTTCCGCCGTAAAGGAAGTTTTTTTTTTTATAATAATAGCTCAACCACTTTAAAAGAAAACTTTTAAATCCATATTCGACAAGCATAACTAGAAGGCTTGTTTAATCCAACAAATAAACTTAAAATTGAAATTAATATTCTATTTTTAAGGTACTCGATGTTAACCTTAAGAAAAAATTGTAAAACTAGTTTTAATCAGAATAGGGAAAAAAATACTGTACAGAATAGCTAACCTAAGAAAAAAAAAACAAATTGTTAGATTAAGGTAAATTAAGGAAAAAAAAACAAAATTTTAAGTACTAACATAGTATGTAAGAACTATTGTGCACTTAAAAACTAACATAAATTGAATAGATTTTGAAAAGAAAATAATGGGAAGAGCTAAATGAATATGTACAGGTTAAGGTTAGGGAAAATATGGCTTCGGCCCGATTTGCGAGCTCTTCTCATTTCTATTTACAATATTTACATGGTTTTAGGTGCCGTCATCTTATGTTGTTTTGCGTAGGAGTGGTATTTAGAATAGGGAACTGCGAGTCTTTCCGTCTTAGCTATTTTCCAGACATTGTTGCACTGGCCCGATTAACTATGGTTGCTCAACATTGCTCTCACTCGAGGGCTTCTGAGTCTTAGGCGATCAGCGTCCGGATTTCCCCACACTCGGACTCACGCTTTTCTTCCAATAAGTACTGCTCATCAACGCACTCAGGCTCCGAGTTTCTGGATAGGTAGGTCATCGTTCTCCGGATTAACCGTCGAACTCGCTCTTGCTTCTGGTCGGGGGGAAGGCTTCTCGTCAACGATGAATGGAATTAGATAAGATTTCCAGATAATTAACTGATCGATTTCCAGCAACTTAAAAGACTTTCCTCCAGTAAATTGAAATATTTTGTGGTAGGATGTTAGGACCTGTAAGTGTGGATCGATATTTTGAAAAGTCCAGAGTAGTTTCACTGAACCTTCGTCATCCTAAAATTTAGGGATTCATAGCTGAAGTAGATTTTAATTAGTTGAGGCAAATTTCTTAAGATATTTGCAATTAAAAATTCCCAATCTCTTGCCCTCAGGACTTTCCAAATCATAGCAGTGACTCCCAACCACTCTTCTCACAATTGCTTGGACAAATTTTGGGGCCAGTTTCCCACAGAAACCCTTCCCTTTGTCGGATTGCTCAGTATTTTTTTTAAGAACTGTTTCTCCCACGCTGTAGGTTGCGCAGTTAGAATTCGAACGCAAATTGTAGTAACTTGAATGTTTCTCGTACGCAGTTTTTAGGTTCTTCCGGACGTCGTCAAACAATTGGTCCCTTTCTTCTTTACCCAGTTGACCATCGTTGTTACCAGGAGCATCTCTTAGCTGGCGATATTCTTGTCCATTCGACACTTTATTTCTCCCAAACAGTAGGAAATAGGGGGTGTAGCGAGTGGCCTCGTGCACCGAATTTCGAACCGCGTTAGCAATGGCCTGAATGTTGTTTGCCCATTCTTTATGCTCTTTCTTTATTGAGGCTCTTATAGCTGTCGTTATGACTCGGTTGACTCGTTCCGAATCATTCACCTGCGGATGGTAATAGGGAGTCTTCCAGTGAGTTACGCCGTACTTAGTCAAGAGGTTTTCAAAGGTGCTCGAAACAAATTGAGATCCGTTGTCGGTTAGAATGACCTCAGGGACTCCGAATAAAAGGAATATGAATGTTTCTACGAATTGGCTTAAGGATTCTGCTGAAGCTTCCCTGAAAGGTTGAACTATGATAAATTTACTGAACAGGTCGGTGATAACTAGGAGGCATGTATTTCTGTTCTTCCCAGAAACAGGTAGAGGTCCTACATAATCCATAGTTAGGAATTGCCAGGGGTATTCTGCTATTTTCTTCTGGCCTGCCATAGGAGGAGTAGCATTTTGATTAGAAGCTTTGCTAGTTTGGCAAATCAGACATGTTTGACAAAACTTCTTGATGTCTTTCCGCATTAAGGGCCAGAAGTATCGCTCTTTCACTGCTGCTAGCGTCTTCTCAGTCCCTAGGTGAGCTTGGTCGTGAATGGTTTGAATAATTTCAAGGTGTTCAGCTTTCTTCGGGTATCTCTTCCACTGGAATCTCGGGTCTTCAATTCGTCTTTCTACCTTCACATATTTTAAAATACTCCCGTCTACCACGTGAAAGTCAGGGTAGTCTGCAGGGTTTTTGCCAATTTTCTCCAACAGTTCTTCATACTTTTCGTCCGTAGGTACAGACTGAATTGCTTCCACCGATCTGGACAAGCAATCCGCAAGGATGTTGCTACGTCCCTTCCGATATTCCAGCTCTATATCGTAGGACTGGATTTTAAGGGCCCATCGCAAGAGTTTTGCATTGCCCGTCCCCACCCCCATTGTGAAGAGCCACATTAGGCTTCTCGCATCCGTGACAATCTTAAAACGTGTCCCTTCCACATAATGACGAAAGTGCTCTATAGCAAGTAGCACTCCGAGGCATTCTTTCTCAACAGCAGCATATTTACGTTGTGTACTACTCAGTTTTTTGCTGAAGTAGGCAATGACGCGAGGTTCTCCTTCAATGTGCTGAATCAACGCCGCTCCGACAGCATTGTCGGAAGCGTCTGACTCGATGACAAACGGATGGTCGAAACTAGGATTCCCTAGAATCGGAGCTGAAACTAAGGCTGATTTAAGTTCGTTAAAGGCTCCTTCCGCGGCTTCGGTCCACACGAACTTCTGCTTACTTTTCTTAAGAAGATCGGAAATCGGTGTTACTATCCGGCTGTACTCTTTTATAAAACGCTGGTAAAAGCCTGCAAGACCCAATAGTCTGCGGATGTCTTTTACACTGCGTGGTCTAGCATAATCTAGAATAGGCGCAATCCTGGAATTGTCGATAGCAACCCCCTCTTCAGTTAGCAAATATCCTAGGTACGAGACTTGCTTTCGACAAAATCTGCTCTTGTCTAGCGATATGGTTAGATTTCCCTTGTTGAGTCTCTCTGCTACTAAATTTAGTAACCTCAAGTGTTCAGTGAATGTCCGTGTCGCGATGACAATGTCATCCAAGTACACGAACACCTGAGGCTCCAGGTCAAACCCTATGACCCGATCCATCAGCTTGTTCATGCTGAACGGAGCATTACAGAGGCCAAAAGGACATACCTTAAAACGCCATAAACCCTTCGAAGTGCGAAACGCTGTATAGTCACGCGATTCCTCTTTCAGTGGGATTTGAAAGTACGCGTCTTTCAAATCCACAACTGAAAAGAATCTCGCCTTTCCAAGTTTATGGAATATGTCTCCCATCGCTCTCATTGGATAGGAGTCTTTTTTCGTCCACGCGTTAACTTTACGGAAGTCTAGACAAACTCTGAGCTTGCCATTAGACTTACGCACCGGAACTAGCGAACTTGCCCATTCGCTTGAGCATTCTTCTATCGCGTCTAACCGTTTATACCTCTCGATCTCGGCATCCATTTCCGCCTGTATCGCTGGAGAGCATTTGTAAGCAGGCTGACGGTGTGGTACTGCTTCTGGCTTCAAAATGATCTCGTGGTACAACACTGAAGTCCTTCCAAGGCGATTTTCAGTAGTCACAGGAAACTGATGAATAACCTTGGCTAGCTGTGCTCGTTCTTCTTCCGTTAGCTCGTGTTCAATCTCTAGTGTTTCCGGGGTTGTCATCGATGGTTCTGGTAACTCTAAGGCCGGAATGTCTAGAGTTTCGTCTGGAGAGGTCTGCTTCACTTCTGGTAAAGTCTCAATCGGTAGAATAGTACGCTGAATCCTTTCGTCTGCTGGAATCTCTTCGGGCGTGGATACTGTAGCTACCTTCTCATATCCCCTATCCCCCGCCATCATCGGTTGTATACCAAACGATCTCCAAAAGTCGTAACCGAGAATTAACTTTCGGCACACCTGGGGCACGACAAGAGTTGGCACAACCTTCGTTATTCCCCTGAACTCTATCGGCAGCTGTACATAACCAAGACACTCGTGCGTGGTCTTGTCTGCTGTAACGATCTTTAATGGGCTTGGATGAAGCTTGAGTCCGTTTTTACTAGCAATGTCAGCAATGCTAGTCACGCTGACGCTTGCTCCCGAATCTAGCAGCGCATCGTATGATGTATCGAAAATCTTAACCGAAATATAGGGGCATGTTTCTGTGTGAATCCGAACTTCGCATACTTTAGAAAAAAGATCTTCGTGAATAACCTCGTTGGGAACTATTAGGTTCGCTGGAATGCTTTTGTTCCCCTCTGAGCATCCCAGTGTTAGTTTCCCGCTGTTGCTCTTGTGGAACGTGGGTGTTTGTCGCAGAATGTCGATATTACCCCAGGGTTCCCACAGACATAGCAAAACACCTTCTTTTCCTCCCTACATTGTCTCCATAAGTGTCCCTGCTTCCTACAATTCCAACAAAAAGGACCTTCAGAAGCTCTCGGTGCGTGGTTTTCCTCACGTTTCGATGAAAACTCCTCTCGTCTCGTTGAAATTTCTCCTCGTTTTAATGGAGTCTTAGCCTGATCGTGCCTCGACCCATATTTTTCGTAAGATCGACCAATCGCGTTAACTTCCTCCTCGACCTCCTCCTCCGAGTATAATGAATCCGAGTCTTCTTCCACCTCGATATTGTGGACATTAGGCCCCTTGGATCCGATCTCCCGAAAATTACGCAAAGCTGGATCATTCGCATCGATTCGGCGTGCGTAATATTCCAATTTTTTCAGGTCCTTCACTACTCTGCACGCTAAGCGCGATCTGTAGTGAGGACGCATGTTTTCCCACACCACTTCAAAAAGTTGCTGTTGACCCATTGGTTCCGAGAGCATGTTGTTGAGTCTTTCCAACTCCATTTTGAAAGAAAGAAACGTTTCATTTCGTTGTTGCTTACAGCCGTAGATCTTCAGCTTTTTCCCTCCATCCATGCCGGGGTTTCCGTACATGTAACGTATCTTTTCTTCAAACTCGTCCCAACTTCGGAATTCGTGGGAGTAACACAAATACCAATCATAGGCATCCCTTCGCAAAATTGTATGGATTCTTTGCAAAAGGACATTTTCCGAGATCCGGTCCATTCGCGCTAGCAACTTAACCTTATGCAAAAAGTCCTCTAGAGATTGGTGGCGTGAAACCCCGTCGAAGGTTAAGTGCCACTTTTCCATGCGTCTGTCGGCGTTTTGAATTTCCGATTCGCTGACCCTTGAGTGAAATCTTTCCCGTCGACGACGCTGCCCTTCAAAAGTTTCCCCTGTTGACGATACTGGATACCCTGAAGCGTTGTTGCTAAAACTGAAATCCTCGAACCCTACGTCCCTCTGCGGATTAAAAGTTCTGTCGAACCCTGAACCTCGTATCCGTTCCTGAGTAACCGCCCTCTCTCGCCTTTCATGCACGCCCACGTGTCGAGTCTGTCTACGCCTCGGCCCCCATTCGTCGTCGTCTGAGTCCGATGTCTCCTCATAATCTACGTCTCTCGAAGATCGATGGATCGGTAGTTTCTCGTAGCGACTCGCCACCCCTCTTACGCGTTCTGTTGAAGCTCTTGGTATGCGGTTTCTCATCTCCCTCCCCTCCTCAATGTCACTCTCCTCATTCCCCTGCCTGTTCCTAGCTGACCTATGTTCTCTACGAATCGTAACATTCTCAAACCTATCTCTATGCTCCAATTTACCCCAGCCGTCATCGATCTCCCTCCGTCTGAACTGCTCACGTGGCTGTTCCCGCCTCGTACCCTCTGCGTTTTCTGGAGGAGCCTCTGGACCTCGTTCAGGATGCTGCTGACTCAGTTTCATCCTCGATAACTGCTCTTCCAGTTCTGCGATGCGCTTCAGCATAGCCGTGGACGATTCCGCCTGGTTTGATTCCATCGTTTGGATCGGTGCTTGGTTGAAAAATGGTTGCTGGACTAGACTGGTCATAGACCTTTTCCCTCTCGACGACATAAACGGAGTTTGTGGTGGTGGTGCTGCCCAAAAATTCGACGCTGATGGTGGAGAAACAACGTGAACCCCTTGTGCTAACCCCACAGAATCCCCTGTTGCGAGTCCTGGAGAAATACATCTGTCCTGATCCTCCATCATCGACCTGTCCGCCTCAACTTCTAGCTTTGGGAGACTTTTCTTGACCGCTCCACTAGACTGAGACTTGTTCAGAACCTCTCGAATTTCGTTAGCCAATTCCTTTATCATGTCCCTAGATTGTTGTTCTGGAGCCGAGCATCTTAGCGTTCGCAATAAGTAGTGCTTCAAACGTGAAATGCATTTCTCGTCTGGACCATGCTCCAATTTTTTCCGAAGTTCACCTACTACACCCGCAATTCGGTCGAACTCTTGATCAATTGTGTATGGGGGAGGATAGTTTCTGTCAACATTACCGTCTTCCAGAAACAGTTTCCCAAGTAATCTAATTTTCTTATCGCGATCCAACCTCGTCTCACCCGTTTTACCCCGCAAAATTAATTCATAATCCAACTCCTCGTTCGTTAGATGATCGACACGAGGGAATTTCGACGTCATTCTAACGGAAAATTTAATGCTTATAAATCAAAAAATAAATTTAATCAGCCAAATGTTATAAATTTAAATATCTAGCAATTACTTAAGTAATCAAATTATATTAAGCAGATAATTGAAAAATTGTAACTTGAACTTATTGAATACAACAATAGCTTAACAATACTTTTATTACCAAATCAATATTCGAAAATCGCCTAATGAACACTAATAAATATCGCTCAGAATTTCAGAACATCCTCAACTTGTGAACCAAAGAAATACCAAAAAAATTAATCATTATACTGTATCATAAATAAGCCTTAAAGTACATAAATCGTGCATTTTTGATTAATGAAAAACATAATTCCAAAAGAAATATTCTCGAACGCCAAAAATTTAAACCAAATTCAATAAACCTACGATTGGGCGCCAAAATGTAGCCTGCTCTGGTCGATCCCCTTTAAGCGTATAGCTTTTGCGCCACTCCGTTTCCGGAGACTACACACCACGGTTTGTTTGCCCGGCTGAGACTCTCTTCTGGGCAGGTCCCGAAGATAGTCAGAAATGTTATAAGGACCGATTCAGATAGGCTGACAATGAATGTGGTGTAAAACTCAAGAAAATATCTTGGACTCACTCATTAGATTGCCCAAATCACCCCAAGATCCCTAGCAAATACACGGTAAGAGGTCACTCATACCTGAGTTACTCATCATTGGGCCTCAGAACACTCTAAACCAACACGTTTCGGTCGTGGAAACAGAAAAGCCCAATTCAAATTGACGCACGTGGCGTCGGGCAAGGAATTCGTTACGCGAAAGTGACGAGACATCAAAATTTCTCTACTTAAAACATTTATTCGGAGGAATTTAAGTACTTTATTTGTGGGATTACATCGATGTTTAAACTTTTATTCGATAAGGTAAGTGAATTCAATTTTGTGTCTTCATTATACATGTGATTTAATTCGTAGCGTGTGATGTACATTAATTAATCCTATAAGAAAACTCTTCTTCTTATTCTAACATTTTCCTCCTATTCCAGTGCGTGCAAATCAAATCTATCTAGCTTGAACCGTTGGTGCTAACGGGCCATATCTTATCCGGCAGAAATGCGTAACGCTGCCGGCACTCGAGTGGTAGAGATGGGCTGTGTGGGCGTCTATAAATTACGTATGCATACTTTATGCTCCACACAGCCTAATATTTAATGTTGGGCCTGAATTTACAGGATCCGAAAAATCATGATTTTTAATATGCGCAAATTTCAGTGGCGTCTTTCATGGACGCTAAGAAAACCCCACGCTGCACCATATAGAGAGCACAGCGTGGTCGATGTCTCGCAGTACGCGCTGCAAAGCCCAAAGAGGGAAAAAAAGAACAATGCAATGGTCATCGACTCACCAGAAGATGTCTTATTCTCGGCTCTACTTACAACTCCGGCTCTCGGCTGATCGAATGATGACGTAGCCGACCGGCGGCGATTCGCTCTCGGTGATGATGGTAAGCTGGGATGGAGCGTGACGTAGACGGATGGCTGGCAGAACAAATGCTGCTGACTGATTCTGCTACCCTGGTCGCTGGGCAGAATGCGATGTCGGTTGGATGTTGTGAACCGCGGCGTGGACGATAGCGTGGGTGGCGGCGATCGCTTTCGTCCCGTCGATTCTTCCGGTGTTCTTCGGCAGGATCGATAATCGTATGGTGGAAGGCCTTGTTAGCTGTATGTTAGGGCGGAAACTATGTTTGGCCATACGGCATAAAAGTTAGCACATTCACGGTTGGTGGTTCAAGATTATGCACGACTTTACCTGGATTTATTTGTTATATAAGCACGCACTGGTTTTATTACGCCCTAATCTAACCAGCTTTATTGGCACTAGCTGGGAAAAAAAATAAATGAATTAAGCTTCGGAATCTTAACATTCGCCACTTATATTACCGTTTGAAAAACTCTAACTTTTTTAAAAGAATTCTAAACGCGATCAACTGACTTCCACTCGCGACAACTGCCGAGATCAAAGTGAACTGCAGCGTGTATCCTCAGTTCAGGGCCAATGACCTCGGACCTACGACCTCAGCGGAAGTACGTCATTTCCCGAGCATTCTATAGAAATCTTCGGGAAATTTACGAATCTAACGTGCGGCGCGTTTTACATACTTTCTTTGGTCCTATCCGTCTCTTTCCAAAACTTTTCGAACAATTGTCGAAATCGACTGTAAAGAGAGCCATCCTGAGCCACAAATCGACCGACCAGTAGATCGGATTGAAAAAGGGATCGAAAAGAGAGTACATTAAGGCGGATCCAATATAGTTTGGTCGATTTCGAGAATTGGATCTTATGTTCTAAAATTTTCAAACGAGCGACTGCTACAAATTATGAATCCTATTCGATTCGAGTTACCCGTTTCGAGTTGAACTCGAATCGAATTAGCATCAGTATTACGAATCTCGTTCGAGTTCTAAATTTTCACGTACCAGATTTCGAGTAAATCGGGTAGTAGATCATCTCGAAATGTTCCATTCGAATCGAGATCGGTAATGCCAAAGTTGGTCGAATCGAACGAAACTCGATTGTTTCGAGTTCCATAATCCCGCCCCAGTTGTCAAACTCGTCACGGATCATGGACTACCACTTTCCTGTTTTGAGTGGGAGGGATTCAGATTACTTTTAGATCCCATTTGCACAGCATTTGGATGTACTTTGAACTGCGAAACCATAAAAAAATCATCCTCACATCATGGCGCAGCGAGTGAAGGAGATTTTAAAAAAGGAGATGAGTGGAAACTGATTAGTTTAAAGGTAGATTTGGCATCATGCTAGGAGTGAATGTCCAGTATGCCTCGCAAGACAAGGTAGTTATCCGCACATTTGGTAAGTAGATATTATCACGCCAAGAGATGTAGTCGCTATGACATATTTTCTTTTTTAGGCATGATTGAGTTAAAAGAAAGACAAGGAATTTTCGTTGATTTGAAAAGTGAAGTTTAGATAAATAACAAAAAATTAAAATTATAATCAAGATGAAAAAGACCTCCAATGGAACAAGCAATGGAGGAGGATTTTCTCGATTCATCAGGCACGGCTAACCGCTCCGGGGGTACAGTCAGTCAAACAAGCGGCCAATGCGTAAGGAACCGGTGCCCTCTCATCAGAATGTAGTCCAACAGTTCATGGGTGATGGTTACAGCATGGGTTCATTTTCAAGAGCCCTGAAATACAAGTTCACACAGAATTTTAAGATATGCCGTTTGAAAGAAGAATAATCCTGGTTGTTTACCGAGAGGTTGTTGCTGAAGGATCTACACTGGAATACGGAAATGGAACGAACAATGGTGAGGTTGTCCAGGGTACGAGAAAAGGCTCTGCAGACCAAATGGCTGGTACCAAGTTACAACACACAGGGGTTCCGGTAGATAAGAAATTGAGGAGAAAATATCATGTTCGTGCAGAAATGGATTTGAGCGGACCGAAGATTGCAAGATATAAGAACCAGGTTTCCCGTAAATTGGTGAGCTCTTTCCAATTTATTTATCTGTGTATTCGGTCACATTTTAAACTTTTTAACACATCAATCCTACTTGCCAAGTAGGATTTCCTATAAAAGCAAATATCCTTCCCTCTTCCTATCTGAAACAGCATCCTTGTTTGTAGGGTCGCATGAGTTCTCTTGCACCTGAAAAGTTCATTTCGCTGATCAGATTATCCCTATATGATTACATTGACTTGTCACGGTGTGCATAATGGTATCGCACTGATTCTCAATAGCAACACTTGAAATGAGTATTGAACCCAGATACTCATTTTGGCATCTAGTGTTGGGCTTGATTGTTAGTTGTACTTCGTGTATCAGCCAATTCAAGATGTGTGTTGTCACCCAATGCTATGCTATGCTATGCTATGATTGAGTTAAAAGAAAGACAAACTGAAATTTTCTTATCATCGAAAATTGTAGATTTGCTGGGTTAGTACAATGTTCCAGTTGAACACATTTGGTCCGTTACCGTTGACAATGGGGCCAACATGTCGGCAGCAGTGAGAAAACTCAGAGACAAGATGCAAGTAGCGATGTTAGAGAAATTGCAAGACGATGAAATCGACGAGCTTGAACCTTGTGCGGACATATCAGCTGACTGAACTATGTGCTGATTTACAAGAAAGTATAAATCTTGTAAAATGCGCAGTGCATACTTTGCAACTAGCTATCTTGGACGTTGTCGATAAGTCCAATCCAAAAGTAAGCAGTCTGACCGAACTGGCTTAAAAAGGCAAATCCATAACATACAAAACGAATTTTGATCATCATGGAGCATCATATCGTCCAATCTGGTGCCAGACCCGATGGGGTGGTATTTTCAAAATGATCCAGTCTTTCCATTACCAACGACCGTTTTTCAAGCAGCTCGCTCAAACGTGACGGAATGTGAATTTCATGATTTTCATGTTTATTTATAATGAACTGCGAAAAATATCTGAGTGACTGGGATGTTTTCTCAATATTAGGCGATGTCAGCTAAATGATCTATGAAATTTTCAAGACTGAACGCTATGCGTAAAATGTATTCATTGCTTTGCTTGTTAGACGACAATTTGAGGCCAAAATACAATCTTTAACCACAATATCTTTTTTTTTTTGTAAAAAAGAAGAAAATATAAGATAAATCTGTAGTTTCTTTTTTAATTATGTTCGACTGTTGATGATTAGATAAGATTCTTAACTTAACTTAACTTGAGAAACTCAAAGGTGTTGTAATATTCGGAAGCTCAGAAGGTATCAGAATGGGGGTAGGCTTAATAGCGGCACGTTATCCAAACATACATCTGTACTTTTTATTTTAGATAAATATGTACTGCTGTTTTGGATTTTTTCCTTGCAAAAATAACTGTCAAAGGTGGCGTCCGGTGCATAACGCCTAACGGATAACGGCGCAATAACGCCTAAATTAATGCAAAAGAAGAGATCATCTTCTTGGCTGGCATGCAGTTTGTATTTTAGACGAAAACAAAACAAAACCCAAATCAAAACAAAACACAACACAGAAACGGAGGAATGAGGATGAATAACTCGAGAGAGTTAAAATTCTAGAAAAAGAAAAAAAAAATACAGTTTGTATGGAAAAACACCGTTTGAATATAATTTAATCGGAGATGAACAACGGTTTACTATTTTATTACTCATCATTTAACACGTTCGGCGCCATGGGACCCATATTCGTGTGACGGGTGTATTTCCTAGGAGGCCCCGTCATATCAAAAACGTGTGACGCTCTCTTACTCATGTTAGCCGCTCAGTTTAGGCACACGTTGCAAAGCTGGGAGTCTCCTTCTTCATTTTTGTAGAGAATAGATGAAATAAAGGGATGTATAGAAACAAAAGAAAAATGTTGATAAAAATATCAGGGATGAAACCGGTAAAAATAACGTATAATTGAGTTTTGAATAAAATCGTGTAATGAGAATGAGCAAGAACATTTCGGAGAGCACGAACAAGAGCACTGAGTGCGTCAGTTGATTCGCAACTATTGTAAAGAACGGATGCTTGATTCTAAGCAGTTTGAGACGTACATGATATCGAGTTCACCGGCGGATTCGACAACGGATGCTTGATTCTAAGCAGTTTGAGACGTACATGATATCGAGTTCACCGGCGGATTCGACAATGGCGCAGTTGAGACTCCCTTCGCCAGGTGAGTGTGGGTCTTCAGGATTTTGTTTAGAGAAATGTGAAGTGAAAAAAAAAGTGTTTTAGTGGTTTTTACCAAAAAAAAAATGAAGACAAATGTCTGGTTTTTCGAAGAAGAGCGAAGAAGATTTCAGCGTAGTAGGACAGGGCAGAGCACTGACGCAAGGGCAGAGCTCTGCTTGTTCAACGGCTGGCTAAATAAAGGAACTCTGACGCAAGGGCAGAGCTCCAGTGTAAACAGAGCACTGACGCAAGGGCAGCACTCTAGGAAAAAGTAAAGGAAAATGTTGAGAACGGACTCTGACGCAAGGGCAGAGCTCTAATGAGTTAATATTTTGAAAAACAAGGAAAAAAAATATAAAAGTTGAGCCTGACGCAAGGGCAGAGCTCTGAAAAAAATTCGAGCTTTGACGCAAGGGCAGAGCTCTGATAAGATAGAAGATCTCTGACGTATGGGCAGAGATATACATATAAATGAAGCGAATCGAGTCGTTATTAAACTAAAGTTGTTTAGACGAAAAAGGTCGAGCTTTGTACAACAACCATTTTTTTGGAAATGAAAAGAATTGGATGAAAGTTTTAGAAATATTAAAAAAGTGATTGGTAGCGGAAAAAGTTTGATCTAATCCGAGTTTTGAAGGTATAGCAAGCTCTGACCCCGATATGTTGAGTGATTGAAAAAGAGTTGTATATTCGAGGATAGAAGTTTTTTTTTTTTTTGGAAAACGGAACTTAATTAAAATCAAACAAGATAAGAAAAATGACAAATTTTTTGGAAAAAATAATTTAGGAGGAGGAAAATAGAAAAGCTTTGGCTTACAAGAAGAGTTGAAAAAAATCAACTAGATTACTCCGCAATTTTTAAACAGAGGATAATTTCCAGTAGGGTGCCAAAAAACATTTTGTAGAATTTGATTTTTTTTCAAAAAAGTGGGGAAATAGATATATTATGGAAAGAACTGAATAGCAATGAACTTGGGGTTTCAATTATATGAAAAGAGAATATTGAAAAGATAAAAAAGCAAGGATGAAGAAATCAATGTTTTTTTTCGAAAAGTGATAGTTAATCAAGAAAAAAATAGACAAATTTGTCGGAAAAAGAAAGCTGGGATAACAGAATAACTTTGGTCTTTTAAATTATGTGAAAAGAAAATAAAAATTGGAAACAAACTGAATGTTTTTGAAAATCTACTAGAAAAAGAAAAAGACAATGTGTCGGGAAAAGAAAGTTGATAAAAAAGGATTGAAGAATAGCTTTGGTTCACAAAAAGAGTTGTAAAAAGAAATCAATTGAATTAATTTTGCAATTTTTTTAAGTAGAGACGCTCTTTCAGCAAGGTGGTAAAATAAAAAAAAATGAAAAATAAGATTATATTGAAAATGTGGCAAGATAGATTTATTATGGAGCAAAGACATAAATCTCAGAATTGGTCATAATTACCAAATTGTGGTAGCAAGAGGGATCTGAATAGCAGAAAATTACTAACAGAGCTTGGTTGATTACTTGGCTGAGATAGAATAGCAAAGATCTAATATGAAAATCGATGGATTTTTTAAGTGAGTAAAATCAATCAAGAAAACAAAATAAACCAATTTTGTCGTAAAAAGAAAGTTGTTGAAAATAAAACGAAAGATAGAGGCGAATCTACCAAGCAAGCCTCTCTAATAAAATAAATTAAATTAAAAAAACGAAAGAGTTGTAAAAATAACATTTTTTATCAATTTGAAATTTATAAAAAAAAACCCTTACAGAACATCTAAAAAAAGGTTATTTCGAAAATGTGGGTTTGATCTTATGAGATATATAAAAAGCAGGGAATTTGTTTTTTTTTTAATTATGAAGATAGAAAATTTTGAAAAGATTGAAATACCATAGATAGTCTGGGGGAAAACCAGAAACAAAACTAGAAGAAGTGATGAAGAAAAAAAGGATACACTGTGGCAAAATAAGGATTATTTCGAGATAAATTTACTACTCTCCCGGTGAATTTTGCTTGTTTTTTTTTTTTACCATGATCACTAATAGAAACATTAAGAATAAAAGCCTGTTCAACTTTATCCTAGCTTACGAATATATCCTGTATGGGAAAGAGTAGAGGAGGAGATGAATGTAGAGAATAGATGAAATAAAGGGATGTATAGAAACAAAAGAAAAATGTTGATAAAAATATCAGGGATGAAACCGGTAAAAATAACGTATAATTGAGTTTTGAATAAAATCGTGTAATGAGAATGAGCAAGAATATTTCGGAGAGCACGAACAAGAGCACTGAGTGCGTCAGTTGATTCGCGACTATTGTAAAGAACGGATGCTTGATTCTAAGCAGTTTGAGACGTACATGATATCGAGTTCACCGGCGGATTCGACAATTTTGTCGCTCCGAGAATTTCTTTGGGTCCGGCTAGTAAAACTACCAAATTGAGCGTGGCGACGAACGTGTTAATTCAAATTCAATTATAATTTAGTTATATTTTTTTGAAAATTAGGACAATTCAGGACATTTTAAAGACGAATTTTCAAAAATCAGAACAATTTGGGAGTTTTTGCTAAATCAGGAAGGCCGCTGCTCGAAAATCAGGATACCTTTAACATTTCTGGTTCGGAGAGCAGAGTCTTTTTATATAAACGTACCGAATAAAAAATGCGTAAGCTCTCATATTTCTCCTTACACAAAGCGCTATAGATTTTTACGGAGAAGGGAATTCTCTTTATCAACGGATTTGGTTGCTCTCCCTCACCCTTATGTCTTTACAATTTTTCTCTCTTGATTGCAGAGCGATTTATCTCTCCCGCACTGCTCGGCGGGAGCAGACGAAAAAACACTCTTTCACTGGACAAGCTGAACTGAGGAGTTTTGCCGTCATTTTCAACTCTCTTGGCCAACGAGCAGGAATGCCATGTGGTTTTGTCTAAAATCAGGACAACATGAAGAAAAAATCAGGACTTTTCAGGACACCACAAATTTTGCTAAAATTGCATAAATATTTATAGACGAAATACTGGTACTGTAGACGCCTTAATTTATGCACTGAGGCGAGCAGACTTTAAAGACTGATTTTCAAAAATCGGGACAGTTTGAAAAAAAAACAGGACAGCCTTTCGAAAATCAGGACAAATCTTGATTTATGAGGACACCTGGCACTTCTGCCAACGAGAGACTTTGGTAAGGAACCTATAGGGGAGAATGAGGATACTTGATCCCTGGGATACTGTATTCCTTCACTGTATCTCGAAAAAGGAATGTCTTACAAATATCAAATGTTCTAGAAAAATGTGCGAAATAGAACAAAACAACAATGCTGTTATCTCAACAAATTTGAAAAAAATATTTTCGAGTTACTGAACTTTGTTTGATAAAATTTAACAAAATGTGATTTGAAGGTCACTTAAATGTTTCTCACATGAAAAAATTGTAAAAAATATATTAATTGTAAAATTTTAAAATTGTAAAAAATATATTAATCTAATATGTTTAACGTTAGAATATATTATGAACTTCATAATGCCAAATTTTTAAAGCAATAGTAAACTCTCCATTTTTTTTAAGAAGAAGTTTTCCAAAATGTATGTTAAAGGGTAAACTTGATCCTTAGACCAGGCCCACCAATAGTTGCTAAACCTCGAATCGAGTACATTCAGCAACATATCTGTCAACCCATCATCGCACAAACAGTCGCTAACTTGATTCGGGAAATAGAATTCGAGCAGCAGGTTGTTACAGGATGCTTTTATGTAGCAACCCGGTAGCAACGCAGCCGGTCGTCGCTATAAGAAAATAAACAAACACAAATACCAACCTGGATGGCAACAATGGGTGCGAAAATCAGTAAGAAAATAAAAACGCAACCAATCAAAACATCCAAAATACCGACCGAAATAGCAACGCCCGGTGGGTTTGGTCTTAGAGTCCTAAGTGGTTATCATGAAATTACTAATAATTGTCCATTAACTAATGTTTATCCAGTAATTATTTTTTAAAAAGGACTTAAAAATACTGTATTTATCTAAAAACTGGAAAAAGACGCCTTAAAGTATGGTATGATTCTAGGGTAGTAGACAAACTTTTAGAATTTTCTTTGTCTAATACTTACAAACTGTGAAATGAGAAATAATATGGCAAATTTTTTTTCCTAGGGTCAGGGCACCCTGAATAAAGGATCAAGTCTCTTTTATAAAAGGATCAAGTCTCCTGTAAATAAAAAATTATCACAATTTTTTAGTCTCAGGAAAATGCTTCTTGATCATCTACGAGTTCATGTATTTTTCTAATTTTTGGAGCATATGAACTTAAAATTATAAGCTGTCAGAAAATGCAAAAGACGGAGGGTTGCTAAATTTTCCTAAATAGGTAGAAGTAAAATTAGAAAATTTTCCCACATACATTCAAAAGAAATAAGTTCAACTTTCACATAAATCAACCCGTTAGCTTCTAAATGTTTTGATTTCATAAAGAACGGTGTTTATTTGCGAGCCTTCGAAAAATAAATATTTTTAAATTTTGAAAAAAAAATATTCACAGCATACAATTCCAAAAGCAATCCAAGTTTTGCCTATTTAAAATTCAATTTCTAGGATTTCAAACGTAGAAAACAGTATTCAGATATTAATACTTTTGACTGAGTTATGGATGATTATGTGGAATAATTCGACTTTGATCAAAGTAACCCCTGTTTACGGTTCCTCACAAAATTTGAAGCTGAAACCAAAACTGCTGGGCACCAAGGTTATTAGATCACAAGGTTCTCTGACTTTGTCAGTAAGTAGGCGAGGAGAGGGCGGTGAGGTTCAGTGTTTGTAAACATCGAAAAATTTGTTCGAGCTGAGGGCTTTGTTGGTAAACAAACTCCACAAACTCCATAATAGTCAAATCAAAATGGCTGAATCGGGAGTTTCTCATATCGTTACACCTCCATTATATACACACCTAGCTGGGCACATCAAAACAGTTTCCCAATACACTGGAACGAACCCTTCAAAATTATCGAGAATTTCTCTTTTGATTACAGTTTTCAAAGTGAGAAAATTAGAAATTTGTTTTTGAAAATGTTATCATGTTGATTCGACTTTTCAAATATTTTTGTTGTACCCAATCAGAATTTTGACAAATAATCTTAAACCGTACTCACGGAAAACAGAAACAGGTGTTATTCCCACTATGATGCTGGCTGACCTCAAACTCGAAAAACCACAACGTCATCCTCGGAACGAAACTGCGTCAAACGGCTTGGCATTCCAAAATGCCACCCTTAACTGAAGGAGTATTTTTGCTGATCCGAACCGGAAACAACGACACCCGGAACGCTGCACAAATCCGACAAAAGCTGTGGGTTTCTGACAAACAGACATTTTATTGAATTAATCAGATTATATTTATTTACTTGCCTGCTGCATGAATGCCGGTTGACATTTCCTCGGGTGGAAGTCTTTCTGTTTGTCTACTGGGTGTGGATTTCATTCTAGATTCGAAGAATATTAAACTACTTCTACCTGGGCTGGGAAGGCTGGTTATGATAACTATAAATATTTTCCTATACATATATACCATTTTTTTAAATGTATTATAATTTTTTGATCAAAATTTTTTTGTACTATTCAAAATATTTTTACTTAGAATCCTATCCATACACTCCACTTCCTTGGTTATTTCTGTATAATACTCATTGAAATTCGAAGTGGTTATTATTGGCTTCGTCTTGTTTACAAATCCCTTCCGGATTGAATACCTCCAGGAAACCCTCATCAAAGAACAGATCCTAAACAAGCAAAGAAATCAAAAACCTCCAACCTTCGATTCAGATACCCCAAACGACTGTAAATAAAAAAAAACAGTCGAAGCCACGGGGACACAATCGGCAGCAAAATAAATCGGCAACAACAATCGTCTCCGGCTGATTGCAAAGTCAATAAGGTTATCGAAACGGAATTCCGTCAAAAAACCTCCTCCCTCTCCTAGCCAACACGGGGAAGTGAATTGGAAGGAGCCTTTTCCCAGGCACGAGGGGCGCACCCGAATCGATTGGAAACAATATTGTTCCGCATCCGCCTCTAGCTTTACCTACAACCTACAATATCCAGTTGGATGCTGAATGGCGTAATCTTACCAGGAAGCCCATTTCAATGATCCGAACGATTGAATTAATTCCCACTCCCACTTGTTCATTTTTCTTCCTAAGGAAAGATTGAAAACGCAAAGAAAGGAAAGAGCCATTTGTGGAGACTCTCAAATGGAAATTTTAAGTTTTTTTTCTAGCCGCTGCCCGACGAGGGATGTGGCGAGAAAATTGATTTCCATTTTGATAGGACTCCGTCGTCGATTGGCAACATCCGCTACCATTCGGAGGTGAGAGGTCCAGTGCAAGCGATGAGACTAGATGGAGAGGAAATGGATACTTAGTGGCGTGAGATTCAGTTATTTTGTAACGGCCAGTTATGTTGTTATTCTTAAATGCTTTGCAGGGGTGTTTGAAATTAATTTTGTACTTAAAACGAAATTCTATGATGACACTCGTTGAATTTACCCGGCGTTGCTCGGGCTCGCATGAAATATAAATCGAAATTAATTGTTTTAAAGGGTATTCGGATCAAACATTGATCAACTTAACTGCGCCGTATTTTTTCAAATCATTAATATAACAAACCTAAGGTCGAGTTCACAGTGAGCACGAAGCGAAGTGCGAAGCGAATTTCCAATTCGCTCGAATAACCGTTTCTCATTGAAACAGATTGAAACATTATGAAAAAACATCGACTAACCACAGTGCAAGCAAATTTTCGTGCAAAGAACCGGCTCGATCGCGCGAATTCATCCAGTTCATCCGAACATACACTGAAAATATTCTCTCGGATATTTTTCATCGCAAATGTTAATATATCAAAAAATCTATTTAAAAAGTTTATTTATTAATTTATTATCGCCGTTTCTTTGTATGAAAAATACGCGGTTTTTTAGCGCGGATTTTCGCAAATAACGCGTTGTCAGTCTTTTTCAATTGAAAGAAATTCTATCTGGCAATAAACGACCGGGGCATGAAAGCCCCAAAATATGAATATAGGGTAAACATGCTGAACGGATAGAAGTTTTTATTCGTTCTCCGACGCCATCTTGAAATCCAATATGGCCCCTTCCACTCAACTTTCAAATGTTGAAAGTGACTAAAATGCACATGAAACTCTATGGGTATTGGATGAAAGCGCTCAGTATGTAGAAGTCGAATTTTCTGTCCGACGCCATCTTGAAATAAAAAATGGCGGTTTCCGCTTAATTCAAAATACAGTAAATAACTGAAAATCGCATGAACCATATAGGTAATGAGAAAAAAGGACTCAAAAAGTAGATGAAAAATGACTGACAAAAATATAACAAAAATTTTGAGGAATCTGCAAAATAGCACTGAAAGAAATAAATAAAAATATGACTAATTCTATTAAAAAAAAAGTAATAATGACAAAAATATCACAAAGTTGTGGCAAAAATAAACAACATTTTTTTAAATTTGACAAATGACAAAAATTTTAAAGCACAATGATAAAAATATTACAAACAAAATAGTGACAAATGACAAAACTTTGAATAAACACATGACAAATGTGGTGGAAAAATTATGCCAAAAATATTACAAAAATAGACAATATGAGAAAAATTTCACAAAAATGGCAAAACTATGACAAATGTGAAAAGAATATGACAAAATGATGATCAAAATTAGACAATAAAATGACAAAAACCTGACAGAAGTAGTATAAGGACAAATATTTGATAACAAATTTACAAAATCCGAAAAAATAATGAAAAATATGTTACAAAAATATGGCAAATATGACGAAAAAAATGACAAAACCTAGACAAAACTATGGACTTGTGTAATCATCGAACACAGTTGTACCGGATAAGACTTTCAGTATGAAGAAAAGATAGTAAAACGACTGTTATTGAACGAAGAAATACAAAACTATAAAATCTATGCAATCAAATAAACAAAAAAACCTGACAGAACTATGACAAAAATACGACAAATGACAACATCACAAAATTATGATAAACCTTTGTCAATTTTTTGTCATAATTTTGTATTTTTTTTTATCATAGTTTTGTTACATTTTTATCATATTTTCGTCATTGCTTTTTTTATATTTTTATCACATTTGTAAGATTTTTGTTGTAGTATTCCCAGATTTATGTTATTTTATTGCAAAATTTTGCCATATTTGTAATTTTTGATTAGTTATTATATTTGACAAATTTTTAATTCATTTGTCATATTTTCCATAATTTTGTCATATATTTGTCAAATTTTTTTTTTGAGTTTTGTCATTATTGTAAATTTTTTGTTATTACATATTTAGTTTTTTTTTTTAATTTTTGTCAGACATTTTGAAATTTTGATCATGGCTTTGCCGTGTTAATGTCAAATTTATCAAAAGTTTTGGTATATTTTTCTCATATTTTATCATTTTTGCCATATTTTCCTCAAAGTTTTATCAGCGTTTCATAATTTTGTTTTCATAATATTGAATTTTTTTTTATATTTTTGTTATATTTTTGTCATAGTTTTGTTAGATTTTTTTGACGCAATTTTCAGTCTTTTACAACATTTTAAAGTTGAGCGAATGCCGCCGTATTTGATTTTGAAATGGAGTTTCAGAGCGTCAGATTGCAAAATTCGACTTCTACTAATTGATTCCTTTCACCTCATACCCACATTGCATTTTGATGTTAGGCGGAAGCCGCCATCTTGGGTTTGGGCGTTAAAAATCTATTTAACGACGTCCTCATAAAGTCCATGCACCGAGTATTCATGTCCATAAGGTTCCTTTTCATAATCCCTGCGGTCCTTTAACTCGCAAGGTTTTTTACGGAATTTTCCGAAATCAACGTGGTTTTTCGAAATTAACGTGGATTGTTTTTTTTTTTTGCGCGGTACGTATCCCCCGCTCACAGTTTTGATTCTGCGAATCTATTTACAAAGATTTTTTCACGCGGGATTAACTTTTGCAAAACACCGAAGGTTTTTTTTCCGTGTTGAACCGCTTCGCAATTCGCGTGCACTGTGGTCGACCTTCAAAAACGAACTTGCGAAATTCATCCGGTGAATGAATATTTCGCTTCGCGCTCACTGTGTTCGTACCCTAAAACCCCTCAATTTATAGGTGTGTAAAAAAACTTCAGCTTAGGTGCAGCTTCTTAGGCCGATGACATAGTGAGTGCGATGCTATGCGAAACGACGAATGCGATTAAATGCGGCGAACCACATTTGATGAAAATGTATGTGAATCGCTTAAACCTGGCATACTCAACGCGGCAAAGTAGATGTCAATTTGTTCCGCCGCTCAAGTTCGCATTGGCCGCGTTCGCCAATTGGCATCGCATCGCTCTAACTATGTGATCGGCCTTAGCCACGTCCCGAATGGAGGCGGTCAAGTCTTGGTTGAAGGCCCCAAAAACGCGGTTGTGGTTTTCAATGTTGTACGGAATACTTTTTCCTTCACTTCTGGGCTTCCGATCGGTGGTCAATCGTTCCTGGAACTACTAAATCATTTGCGACACCATCGAATTCGCGATTCCCAACGTTTTAACGATGGAACGATGCGAGAGATCCTTTTTTTCGTGATAAATGCGCAAGATATTATCACGCACGAGCTGTTCTTTCGATTCCATTTCCGCGAGTTTTGATCACATGACTTTAAAACTTGCAGGATGTAAACAATGCACTATGAACTAAATCCACCCAAATTTTCATTAAATTCTACCCAAGTTAGAGCAATTTCAGTGTGGCGATTTCATCGTGGACATCCTTTGTTGATAAAAAAAAGTTTCGGAATTCCATTCAAAATTCAAAATTCTGTGAATGTTTCAAAATTATGTGTTCTGTGACACAGATTCGGTGAAGAAAATTTGCTCAAAATTCTGTGAAATTACAGATTTTTCTGTGATCTCGGCACCCTTGCTGTATGCATCAAATATTAAGGCGTTTACAGCACCTGTATTTCGCCTTTGTTTATGCAATCTCAGCAGAGCTGTGACACTGGTCGAGAATCCAAAACACGGGTCGTTAAGTTTTTAAAATTTTTATTATACATAGGGATGAATGGAGATACTTGATCCCTTTTTCTTTGGGAACTCGTCGTCTTTTGCTTTTTCTGACAGCGTGTAATTTCAAGTTTGAATGCTCCAAAAGTTAGAACGATACATGAACCCGTTGATAAACTAGAAGCATTTTCGTGAGACGAAAAAATTTTGATATTTTTTTAAGTTAAAGGAGTCTTGATCCTTTACTAGGGTACCCTGACCCTAGGCAAAAATCTAGCAAAATTCAATGATAAAAGGTTCATTGACTATTTTGTGCCATATAAGTTCTCATTTCACAGTTTGTAAGTATCAAACAAACAGAATTCTATAAGTTTGTCTACTACCCTAGAATCATTGCATACTTTAAGATGCAATTTTTTAGTTTATAGGTGAATACAGTATTTAAGTCCTTTTTACCAGATAATTACTGGATAATCATTAGCTATTGGACAAATAATAGTAATATCGTGAATTGGACAATTTTCGCCTTGTGATAATGGGTCTTCGAACCAAAAGAAATTAGCGAATTGGCGTGCTATCGGGAATAAGATCGATTACCTGATATCTCAAAACTATTTGCACAGGAGACTTTTTCAATGTCCGATGTATGGAAGCCAGATTGGAAAAGACCCTGTTTTTCCCGGTAGCCAATTTATGCAGTTCCCTTTTTTAATTTTTCAAAAGAGAATATCCCTTTTATCGTGCTGTCCCTCTATTTTAGTCCGTTTTCTTTATTTACAGTTTAGTTTTATGTGTGGTAATTGTTCTGTGGAAGATGTGTTTTATGTGACCTATGGTAGATTCCTGTATAATTTATCTATTAACTTAGCATTTTTTATTTATAAGTATTTATCTAGCCATCTCAAAGTCAATTCTCTCTCGAATACAAGCTGTCCGGAAAATATCAGATTAGGAAGTTCATCGTTTGACTCGAAGAAGTGCCGGATCTACTTGATACATTCCATAGAGTTATATTTCGGATGAGTTTCAAAACTTGTAGTTTAAGTTTTTAATTGGCGTTCAGATCGGTTTGTTCGAAGTAAGTAAGCTAAAAAAGCAGTTTTTTTTGTTAATAAGCCCATCCTGTCTTTATCTACCGTGAGGCCGATTCCTTCTTTATCCATCGAAAGGTTAAATCAAATTAAACAATCCACAACCGCAGCCTTTATATCTGCGCTTACTAAGCCAATCCGTCTTTTTCCACCGGAAGGTTAATCTAAACAAACAATCAGCAGCTACAGCCTTAAAAATCTGCGCTTACTAAGCCATTTCCGTCTTCATCCACCGGAAGGCCAAATCAAAACAAACGATCAGCAGCAGTCATTAAAATCTGTGCTCTCTGTGCCAATCCGTCGTTCTACCGGAGGCCGAATCAAAAACATTTCTTTTCGTAGCAGCAGCCTTTAAAATCTGCGCTTCCTGTGCTAATCCGTCTTTCTCCCGGAGACCGAATCAGGAAAAAAATTTTCGTAGCCTTGACAATTTGCGTTCTCTGTTCTTGTTCTTCACACCACGCCATTGTCGAGGTTTTACGATTCTTACGAATCTTAATTCAGAGATTCACTCAGACACGTCGGTTGCTCACAAAAATAGATCAATGATTGACTTTGTTTTAGTTTGTTTTGCCTAGCGCTGCCAAAATAACAAATGCCATAGAATTTATTGTATTTTATATATCTTCAGTGTCACCGAATACAACTATTTTTTTTTTAATTTTTATTAAATTGGATTATTTTTTGCATATCCTTCATCTCATCTCTACAGTATTGACTCTTAATTTACTACAACCACACTTTTATCCAAAACCGATATAAATTTTTAAATTTATACCATTCATTCCAAGGAAACATCATTTGAATTCACCAGGAATTCATTGTCATGTTCAGCTTCTGAAAACCAGCCCAAGAAGGCCATAAAGATGCAAATTGAATCTACTTCCGTGTGTTTATGGGTTTGTGTGTGTAACTACATGGGCCTACATTAAGTCCCCAAAAATTTGTCCAGACTTTCAAGAAATGATCCCAAATAACAATCGCTCACCGACTCCCTCACACAGCCACACAATGGCCGTTGGAAAACGTCTTAGAAAACTATTCAAAAGCTAAAATGACTTTTCGCCAACCAGTCATTCATTCAGTCAGTCAGTCAGTCCATTATCAACAGAACAGCGCACGAATCTCTGTTATTCATTGGACCGACTTCAGGATTCTGTGCAGAGGAACAAGACGTATGCGAAAACATGCGAACGTGAATAAATAAATAGATTTATGCTCCGGGTGAAAAGCCGTAACAATTTCTATTCATTTGTCGTTCGCCCAAGAAATTCGTCCATCCAATGTTACTGGCCAGCGAGACTCATTGAAATTTATGATTTTCTACTTCTCCGTCGGGTTCTTGTTCGTTAACGAAAAGGTTCTTTAGGCTTTGCCTGGTGACAAATCCTCTTCCATTCTTGGACCGGTTCTCGTTATTGGTGGACCAATATGTCAATATGCAAAAATATGCTACGGGGGCGCTCCGGGAGAGACCGGAGGCAAAATAGCAAATGAATGTGATGCCCGGATTTAGGCAAAGTTTTTGACCGGAACGGTTTTCCGAGTGTGAACGTACATAGAAGCATGGCGATGTTTCCGGTGGCTTGGGCCCTGGAATAAAGGACAAATCGATAGAAATGTTTGACAGTTTGGCAGTAAAGCATTGGAAGAGATGAAGTCCTAAAATGTGTAGCAATCGATGTCGTATTTGATGAAAAATTTCAGCTCAGTCGCAACCAAACTGAGTTAAGATCACTTTTTAAAATAGAAGTTTTACATCCGAACAATTTCAAATGATTTTTTTCAAATATTTTTTCAAAATTTCATATATGTACCTATGATGATCTTAATCCTAGATTTCAAATTCGGGTTGAAAATTCTTATAAATATTTTTTCAAAATTTCATATATGATAATCTTAATCTCAGATTTCAAATTCGGATTGAAAATTATTAATCAAAACTTAATTGGAAATGACGATGGTACTTACCAATCTGAATCACATTTTGTGTTGCCAATTCGACAATAATGTCGCTTTTTAGCCTTAGGATAAAAAATAAAATACAAATCTTATAATTTAGTTTAATTTCTTTTATTAGAGAGGTTTGCTTGGTAAATCTTATAAAACCAACTCGGTGAAAGGCAGCGATCACTAATTGAAACTGCTAAATATTGCGTAAAAGCTATCGATCTCTGATAAAGCGTCAATTGCTAATCACTATCTAAAAATTAAAAAAAAATACATATAAGGGGGGTTTTGGGGGTTAACCTCCCTATGAGGGACCAAAAAAATGTCAAGCAAAATGTTTTTCTCTAAACTTAAAATTTGAAATTCTTAATCAAATTTTTATGAACGACTAGCTGATCCCATACGAACTCCGTTTCGCTTTCAACTTTGAATATGTCAAGAACAGTTTATATGAAAGTCAATTGCCAAGCATTTCCCAGATGCACTTCTGAATTCATTGTTAAGAAATTATTGCAAAAATATTGGACGATCACTTTGTCTGTCGTCTGCTACTAAATTTGAAATCAGGATTCAATTGACCGTGCCAAAAAAAACCACGTGTATAAATTTCGACTAAATCATTGCATAACAACGCAAATATTGCCAAAAAGCTAAACCCCTTTCAGGGGGGGGGGGGGGGGCTCTTATACAATCTTTGATATCTGAAATCGATTGCCCTTCCTTCAAAAGTCCCGTGTGCAAATTTTCAAAGCAATCCATTGTACAATAACGTCAATATTGCTAAAAACAGTGAAAAATTAATTTATATGGACGACCCCTTTCATCGACCCCTGGCAAAACATTTGACATCTGAAATCGATTTCCCGTCCCTGAAAACTACCGTGTGCAAATTTTCATCCCAATTCGATGTATAATGACGACAATATTGCAAAAACATTGAAAGGTTAATATGGACGACCCCCTTTGCCGGCCCCTTACACTGAATTTAATACCTGAAATCCATTGTTCATCTCTCAAAACTCTCGTGTACCAATTTTCGTCTGAATCCGATGTATAATAACGACAATATCGCATTAACAGTGAATAATTAATATGGACGACTTCTTTGGCCGACCCCTGATTTTAGTTTGGATACGTGAAATCTGTTGTATGTCGCTAATAACTCCTATGCGCAAATTTTTATCCCAATCCGATGAATAAAAACGGCAAAATCACTAAAATACTGAAAATTTAATATGGACGACCCCTTTTACCGGCCCTTTACACTGAATTTGATAACTCAAATCGATTGCACGTCACTCAAAACTATCGTGTACCAATTTTCATCTGAATACGATGTATAATAACGTCAATATCGCAAAAACAGCGAACAGTTAATATGGACGACCCCTTTGGCTGACCCTTTACACAAAATTTGACACCTGAAATCAATTGCTCGTCTTTGAAAGCCCCCATGTGCAAATTTTCAACACAATCCGACGAAAAGTAATGTCATTATCGCGAAAACAATATTTGTCTTCAATGGACGACCCCCTTCAGAAGGGGTCATCCGAAAATCGGAAAACATTTTTCATCATTCCTGGTCCTAATGAGCATCCATGCCAAATTTCAGACCTCTAGCTCTTAAGACGGCTGAGTCTTAACAAACAAACAAACAAACAAACAAACATACAGAAATTGCTTTATATATATATAGATTAAAGTGAATCAAAAGTAACAATCTAGACTCAAAACTACGGCCAAAACCTCGAAATCTTATCACAGGTCCACAATTCTAGTACAGTTTAGAGAAAATTCACTCGTTGATGGATATTTAATGATGTTGTCGAAAAACGCTATCAAAACTTATTCACAATAGAAGTTAATGCATTTTTTCTTTTTTTTTGTATGTTTTATTTAACGAGGGCTTAACCTATTGTTTTCACCCTAAGTTGATGCATGAATTTTGGGTACAGTCCTCAGTCTCGAATTATCAATAAAACTAGACTCACTAAGGTTGCCTGATTGCTCAGATTTTTCACGGATGTTTTCTCTTTATTTGCAAAATCAAAGAAAAATTTAAGTTGCGTGAAAAAACAACTTATCGATTTTTTTCTTTTTGAATTTAGTTGAAGGATTCCCAAATTTGCCTAAATACTACCAAAATTTTGGGTTACCGTCAAATGAGGCATCATGCAACAGTAAGGTTAGATGCAACAATTGTATACCACATCACTTATAAAAAATTTGTTTTAATAAAATGTAATAAAGTTATAAATTAATTACAACTAAATGATGAAGACATAGTTTCAGAGAATTTAGAAAATCGAGCAATAGACGTACACATTTTTACAATTTTTGATGCCGTAAAAAATTTAACCCAGTTTGACGGATCAGATTAATGATATCAGCTACAAACTTTATATCGCTTTTGTTATTTTATACCAACACTTTTGGAGAAAAAACATTCGAAGATTCTCTTTTTAAATCTCGTTTCCATATGCTGGAATATTATTGTTTTGCATCGTTCATTTGTAAATTTCAAAATTTCATCCATTCAAACTTTTTTTTTATGATTTCCGCTAGAAGAATTTGTTGTAGTATTTTTCACCCCTAAATGTATGCAGCGCCATAATGATTTTTATTTAAAAACATTTTTGACAGAAAATTTTTTAAAAATTAATTCGAACAATACCAAAAATTACTACAATTGGTGCTTTATGCTTTATGACATCACAAATATGTCAAAAACTTTAAATTTTCAAACGTTTTCATTGGATGTTTTTTTTATTAAAAACAAAGTTTGTTGCAAATTACCCCTTTTTCTTCATCTGTGCTTTTTCTTAGTAAGGTGAAAATCGCATGTTTTTGTTAAATCAAAAATAACTGGTGAAACCAATCATTTTCCTGAGTACGTCAATTGGATAAAATAGCTCGAATTTGCCTGCTCGGATAAGTGCGAAAAATATCTGGTATGATATGAGGTTTGAATCATTTCCGATATTCTGGTTCCTAATTTTCTTTTATAAAAATTAAAATTTGTAGCCTGTGACCAGATTGTGGAATCTGTATCCAATTTATTGTTCTTGATTTTCAGTTCGGTTCATCATTGGGACAAAATCCTGGTTCGAATCTTGGTTTTGCATTTAAAACTAACATTAGATTCACTTTCCATGTTCGAAATTCATCATTCCAGAATAATTGAAGAAAATATTTAAAATAACAATCATTTTTAAGAATTGGATTTCAAATTATTACTTATAATTCTTAAACTTAACAAAGAACCATAATGATGATCCAGAAATGAAATATCAGATTTTCTTCATTCGGAATTTTGATTAAAAATTTTGTTTGGAATTCAGTTTCTGAAATCGATTCCAAATAAGAAATACCGAAGTTTTATTCAAATTCAGAATAAGAATAATGGCCGTAGGAACGGGGGGGGGGGGGGGGGGGGGGGCAGGGTTTAAGGGGGTTAACCCCCCCCCCCATGAGGGTCCGAAAAAGAATGTGAATGAGAACAAACCCGGGCAAAATCCGGGCTTTTCCATTGAAATCTTGGCCGACCAGGTCGAATTGGACTTTTCCCAAATTTTATATTAAATAACTTGGCCAATCCGTTTAAAACCGGGCATTTTGGCAACATTATCATAGAAATTCAGGTCTGAATATTGAATTTTAAATTAAACCCATTATGGAGGTTCTGGTTCCATATTCCTATAACCAAAATTGTATTTCTACATATTTTCGTATTTGTGATTTTGTATCAAGTTAAGGATTCTTGATTTTCAGTTCGAATTAAATTAATTAATTAAAATTAATTAAAAGCCGCTTTGAAACCCTTGTTCGAATTCGGTTTTGCATTTCATATCCAATTTGAATCATGTTTTTCGAAAAGGCAATGCATTTCAATATTTGATAATAGTTTACCGAATATGAAAATGAAGAAATTTGTTTTATATTCAAATTCGAAGTTCATAAACTTTATTATAACACAAAATTTAAACATTTTAAGCTTCTAAGTGGCGATTTAAAATTAAAAACCGCATTCTGATACATCATTCAAAATTCACATTTTGAATCAGATTCACAAAACAGATTAAAAATAAATAATGAATTAAGATTAAACCAGCACTACGGAATTTAAATAATACATTCATGAATGAGGACTCTAGGATTTGTCTCATGAAATTTTGATCTGGAATAAAGATTCGGAAATACATTTTGGAAATCGTATAGAAATTCGGAAAAAGATTCAAAGTTCAATTTTTGAATTCAGGTTTAGAATTCAGATTTAAAATTTAGAAAAAGATTCAACTAGTGAATGAGTTTTTCAATCAATATAAAATTAAGAGAACATAAACTTAAAAATTTACTTGTCAATTCAATTTCCAGATTTCAAAGATTTAAATCAGAAAAAGATTGTACACACAATTCAGCTGAAAATCACAAATATAAAGTAGAATTTGAAATAATTTTCTAACCTCTGATTCATGCGAAATATCCCAAATTATATTTAAAAAAAAAAATCATCCTTGGGATTTTTAGTATGGAATTGATTATTTCTGAAAAATATTTCCTCTTTAATGAACATGTACCTGATCTTCACCTAAAAAACCTGCATATATTTTTCCGGTGAATTGTTTAACATTATTAATATGCAGCTTTTTTAAAGCCAAATTAAAATCAAAAAAAATTCAAAATAGTTCTTTAGTTTTTTCCACGATTCCAGGAAAAACTGGGATAACATCTAGAATCAATCTTAATCTTAAATAATCTTTATCCAACAAGTACTATATTGATAAGAAAAAACAAGATTCGGTTAGCTCAAATGTTGTATTCGATATAAAATCTCAATGAAGTGACGGTTTGACTCCAAAAATTATCCCTAAAACTTCCTGGATTAATTATATTTTTTAATTACTTAGTATTCCTTCTCAAATTTCCTGGATCTCTTATACACATTGAACCTGTTGCTTTCTTATGAAGGTTGGAAAAAATTGCATCTTTTTTGGAGCAACGCTGAATTCATTTTTCGCATTAGGTAACTCCGATTGAAAGTCAAAACAAATCTAATCTGCGTAGTTTGCTGTCCCACTTTCTCGGCAGTAGCTAACCTTGAAAAATTTCTGTCCATCGAAAGTATGCCGAAGTCATCGGAATTAATATGATTACTTTCGACCAACTTTCCAGGGCTTCCGACGACGGGACGTGGTCTGTTCCCCGGGAGATTCGTCTAGGAAGTTTGCTTCATTATTACAAAACTTCCCCCGAAACCCTGCCCTGGCCTTCTCTGGGCCTTTTCGAAGTCGTAACAGCCAGACAGACGTCTCCCCTTTCGCTCACTCACTCACTTACTCATTCAGTCAAAAGTTATCAACCAACACTAGCTAACGTGGCCGGCCAAAAAGTTTCAATTTTAAATTTAACGCTAAAACTTTTCCCGTGCGGGAAATATTTTCAGCGTAAATATATCAAAACTTTCGGTTTGTTTCCCCTTGAACTTCCCGAAGTCTAGATTCGTCCCTTCTCCGGTTGCAGTTGCCAGGACCCTTTTGGCCACCAACCTCGGTCGAGATAATCGGGGAGTTGTTAAAATTTATGCGAAAACTTAAATTGTTTTCAAACAAATTTTTCAAGATCGAGGAGCAGCATCCGACCGAGGTGAGGTGTAGGGAAGATGAAGTCTTTGCGCGACACGAATCAGCTGATTCCGGACGTTTCATTCAACTGGGTGGAAAAAATCGATTAATTGTCGTTTTGGCGTTCGTGTACGCGTGCTGAAGCTGTTGAAACGTTAAAGTAGAGTTATCTTCTGTTAACAGCCTTCGGTAGAATTCAATCGGAATTTTTCAATTAATTTATTTTCATAAATGATTTTTCTTTATATTTCAAATTTTTAATTGGAAATCTTCCGTAGTTAAATCTATAGGGCGACAAATTTGTATTCATTCCATAAATAATGATCGCATTGTTTGTAAATTTCGTGGATGGTGAACGGATAATCTCGCGTGAGCTTTCATTACGTCGTATGAAACAAAATGTAAACAAACAGTTCGAAAAAATACCAAAACTGACATAAACTAGTCGAAGCTTCTTCCCATTTATTTAGAACATTTGTCGCCTGGACAACATCTGTATGTGAAATACAAACTTTAAAGCTGTTTTGATAATTTTTGCAGCAGTTTCTGTGAATTCTTGACATGTTTCATACGGCGTAATGGAAGCTCATGCGAGAATTTTAGATGGATTTTTTTTTCAATTTTGATTAACGAAACCAAATAAACCAACTAACATTCATTTACCTTTCCAATCAGTGAATATGGAAACGGTAATATTTACTATTTTGCTAGGTCAATGCGAAACAGATATAATTTACCTTTTAACTAGGTGAATTAAGAAAAGGTGAAATTTACCTTATTGCTAGGTGAATGAAAAAAAATGATGTTATAATTTACCGAGACAGATGGGAGGAAAAAAATCACCTCGCTTCTCGGTAAATTTAACCTTTTTTATTTTTTTATTTTACATGTATAAATCTAATGATACACGGAGAAAAAAGACGACATTTGTTCCAATTATTTCAGCTGTTTATATCAATCATCATAGTGTAGTTAATTTTTTCGAATCAAATTATAAATAAAATAGATGCAGCTATATAAGCTGATTGATCTTATGTAGTCAACTATAAATATTTTAGATTCAACTACAAGACTACAAGACTTTGCCCTCGCACGAAGTGTAACCTGTATATGACGCTTATTAGACCGGTTGTTCTCTACGGGCACGAGACATGGATATTGCTCGAGGAGGACCTGCGTACACTCGGAGTATTCGAGCGACGAGTGTTAAGAACCATCTTTGGCGGCGTACAGGAGAACGGAGTGTGGAGGCGAAGGATGAACCACGAGCTCGCGCGACTCTACGGCGAACCCAGTATCCAGAAGGTGGTTAAGGCTGGCCGGATACGCTGGGCGGGACATGTTGCGAGAATGCCGGACGACTGTCCTGCAAAACAGGTGTTCGCTACGAATCCGGTAGGAACAAGACGAGCGGGGGCGCAACGAGCAAGGTGGTTAGACCAAGTGGAGCGTGATCTGGCGAACGTGGGGTGCCCGAGAAATTGGAGAACGGTTGCTATGAACCGAGTGAATTTTAGGAATTATGTTCGTCAAGTTATGTCGTGAGACGGAATACTATGTAAATAAAATAAATAAATACAATTGTAAAACTGAATTCAGGCATTCAACTATAAAAATAATAGATTCCACTACAAACTGTCGATTGATCTCCTGCAATCAATTATAAATATAAGAGATTCAATTATAATAGTATAATTGATTTAACTGTAAATATGATAGATTGATTCTACGCATTTAACTGTAAAAATAATAGTTTCAACCAGTAGTGGATGATGTTTTCATGTTAAGAAATCTTTCGCCGGGGGATTTTTTGTAAAAAATTCCCTCTAAGTCTATCCCCGCCGGGTGCAACAGCTTTTTGTTTTGCCTAATCCTACTGCTAGGATCTTTGCAGCTCCCGAAGCCGGAAGCAGCAGAACGGAAAAAAAAAACAATTTGATGGGATCGATCCTTATGTTTTTGAATTAAATTAGCCTTGGAACTGTAATCCGGGGTAATATTGATCACTTTTTTCAATATTTTTCTATTATATTTTCTGTATAGGGGATTGTGGCATGTTTCATATTTTTAAAACCAGTACTGGACTCCTATGAACGTAAAAACATGGTTGCATAAAATTGTTAGACTACTTTAAATTTGATGTAAAAATCGGTTTCGTCTCTGTTTAGAATTAGGCTGTTTTGGAGTAAAATCGATCAGTCTTCATTTTGACGGATTTAACGAGTTTTCTTGGTCATAAAGGATACAAAACACCTTCACAATATTCACAATTGCTAGTTTATCAATTTTACCTTCCTTTTTAACGTTTTCTTTTAAACACATTTATAATCGAAAAAAGAACAATGATGCTGCATACATTTAGGGGCAAAAATTAAAATAATAAATAGTTTCAGCTACAAAATACTAATGAAATTTTACCTTCACACATTCTTCTAAGCCCTCCCACTAATTCAATTTTTAATTTTTCTTCAAAATTAAACATTTGATAGGGTTCATATCCATTTGTCAAATACGGGCTTACTATTGGAAAACGTCCTTATTTTTTAAAATCAAAAATTTATCACTACATGACTTTTATAGTTAATAACACTGTTACTAAACATATAGAAAAGAAAAAAGTAGTTCTTTCACATTCAACAACCCGTTTGCTTCTAAATGCTTTTTGGTTTCATCAGGATTGCTGTCTGAGAGCCTTGGAAAAAGTAGATATTTTAAGATTTACCAATTACATTTACAAACCAAATTTTGCCTATTTGATACTCAATTAATAAGAACAACAGTAGAAAACAGTTTTCAAAAATTCAAACTCTAGACTGATATAATGTTCAAAAATGTATTGTTGGTCAAATTTACCCCGGTGATCAAAGTTACCCCGTTTTACGGTACACATCTTTGTACCTGAAAATGATCAAACTTTCAAATGTGATAGGAAGTATTAGGGAAACATGAGTTATCAAAGAAAGAACATAAGCCGTAAATATCATAAATTTCTCGAAAAAGATACAAAGGCTCACCGGCAGGACTTGAACCTGCAATTCTCGATTCAGTACGACGGCGCGTTAACCAATTACACCACGGTTAACATGACAAAATAGGCTCCAGTATCCTTACATTTACGGGTTATGTTCTTTCTTTCTTTGGTATCTCATGTTTCTCTAATACTTCTCATCACCTTTGAAAATTTGTTGGGCAATTCAAGCAACAGCAGACAAGTAAAGATAAGCAAAACCTTCTATAGCACCGGGGTGATTATTAATTGTGATTTCCGAATTTCAGAAATTCAGTGGAATGCAGAAGATCGATCATAGGCATATAGTTGGTCGAGAAAAAATCAGCAATATGATTTAATATAGTAAGTGGATCATTGTTGGAAGTACTATACTTGTCATTTCTTGTAGATTTTGCCGTTCATATCACACATAGAAAAAATTATACCCCTTAGTTAATAATTCAATTCGATTTCAAATCAAAAGTATTTTTATTGAACAAATAGTTATCAAAATATAAGCAAAAGAAATCGTGACGTCACAACGCGCCTCTTTTCCATTTTTCAGTATTTTTTTTACAAAATCGCATTTTTCTGCTTTTCTATTCGATCAAATTTTATGAAAATTTTAGAAAATATCGTTGCATTACAACCAACAAATTGCTATTTTGGATTTTTTTCAATTGTTGATTTAAATTTATTTTAGAGCGATTCAGTTTCGTGACGTCACAATGCGCCATTGTTTTTAAGCAGGGTTTTGCAAAGCGTTGTGACGTCACGAAATTTTATGGTCTGCTACATGAAATAAATCATAATATATTTTTTCAAATAAATGCTTAGTTTACTAAAAATGCTCGAAAACTCAACAAATAATGTGATTTAATGATGAAATCGATCCTTTAATACCCAAAAAATCTAAATGGCCCATATAAGCAGATGAGGTTTGCAACACTGCGTACATCAATTTTATTCAAAATTTATTTTTGTGATGATGTGAATATTATTAAAAAAAACTTATGCTAGTAAAAATTTATGTGTACAAGCGTTGAAAAATGTTTCTCAATCTTTTCAATGTTTCATTGCAAAGGAAAGGAAAGATAAATGGTAATTTCCAAATCCTGCGATCTATCAAAAGTTAGTTAATGGACACTAGAGTAGGGTTGCCATCCGTTCCGCAAAAGCGGGACATGTCCCGCTTTTTTGTTGAATGTCCCGCTTTTCCTTAAAATGTCCCGCTTTCTTTCTTGAAAAAAATTTACAACTGACGAACAATGAAAAAGTCAAACTTTAGTCTCAATTTGAATTTGTGATGAACACAAAATCTTTCAAATACATCTTTCCTAAGTAACACTGATTGATTCATGAGACTTTTTAGGCCACTTATGAAACTTAAATTTGGTCTTGAAGCCTGTTGTAGCCTGAAATGTTGCTTGATTTTTCTCAAAATAAGCAGCATTTTTCATTGTTTATATATGGTAATACTGGATAACTCTAAAACTCTACCATTACAGTAAGATTCTGATTCAGTTAAGTGTTTTTGGAGCACGTTCAACCAATGTATGTATGTATGGTAGCCACTTTGGGTGCACGGTCGTTCCGCAGTTGTGGCTAAGGCTTCATCAACAAGTCACCGAAAGTTACGATATATGGAAGTTTTCTTGAGTTTTCAAATTTTTAAACAAATTACCGCGAGAACCGTGGAATATAACAGTGGCATAAAACCGTGTAAATAGAAGTCATGTAAGAAAAACTGAGTAAAATCAATCTGCGATAAAAAAAAAAACCTTAGTGTACTTTCAATGATCAACTTTGGCTGATGGTAAACTTATAAGTTACAAAATTAAGCTTTTTTTAAATGTCGCGCTTTTTTCGGCTGTGTCCCGCTTTTTCTTCGTGAAATGTCACGCTTTTTTCTGAAAGTATCTGGCAAGCCTACACTAGAGTGCCTAAATCAGCCGACTTATGAAAAGCTAAAATAGATCCCAGGCCTAGCACAAAGTTAAGTGCTAAATTTGGGGGATCGGACCGCGGAAATAGATTGTGCAATGAGCCTAACATTTGTATAGAATTATGATAATTTTTGCTTGGAAAAAACATGAATACCCAGTTATGTACGAATTTATTAAGTCCCTTTCGGGTGATTTGTTTTCTTTATAGTTATTTACAAAGCTTTCGTTATGACAAACAGTTTATCCCATGGTCCCATTTCGATAAGGGTTATGGTTAAAAAAACACATTTAGTTTCAAAAATAAGCTTCTGATGGGTCAATTACAAAAAAAAAAATAGGGGAGGAGCGGGCTATATGCGCCTATTAAGCAGAACACTGATTTAATCAAATACCACATCGAATATGTGTACACAAACTATATGCACGTGTGCAGGCATCTGTTTTCTATACATTGGAGTAATTTTCATGTGAAAATTTTCTTCTATTTCCAAGAAAATGATTTTATCATAAGTGTTGTCTAAAATGCCGAACCTCAAACCGTGCGGGCTAAATGCGCCTATTTATTTTTTGAACAAATTATATGTTTTTTGGGCAATATTTCCGTATAATTTCATTGAAATTAGTAGAAAGTAATAATTTCCGTACGACAAAGCTGAAGTTTTATAAAAATCTATGTATATTATAAATATATGGAATAAAACAAAAATTAGGGTTGCCATACTATGGAGGCAGTTAATTCATGAGAAAAACTTTATCAAATCTGTTTTTAGATCTTCAATTCTCTCTCCAGATGTTATTCAGAGCTTAGATTTGAAGGTTCAATGAATAAAAATCATTTATTTATTCTATTTAAACTATTATTTTAGGATGGAAGCATTTTACAAACATGATGGGGGTATTCAAAAGCACTCTGTTATTCCACTATATAATCATTATTAAACCTCTACAAAAGCTGAAATATGTTTTATTTCTAAAGTTCATTTGAGTAAGAAACAAAAACCATCCTAGTTTTTGTTTTAAGCTTCTTTACGTATAATTTTTAAAAGTCGAAATATTACATCAAAATGTATCAAAATCTTTTATGATTTTTTAAATTTTTTCGAGTTTGTAAATTCATCAAATTCTTTCTTGCCTTATGTTCTAAGCGTATCACCCTCAAAATGTATTGGTCAGATAAGCTGTCTAGTCAGCCATTTCATCAAACAGCCGTAGGGTCATTTAACACGATAGGCCCATTTAGGAAACCTTTCCCCTACGCTCCATATGGAATTCACCTACAACTCACATGAACTTTACGTGAATTCCGCTTGCTGTGCGAGCTCTGTTTGCTACTTGAAATTCACGTAGGTTTCACGTTATTTTCATGGTGGCAAAAAAATGAACATGGATTTTCACGTAGCGCTCATGTGAAGATTTTTTTCGGTGTACGTTTTTAAGACTATGGGAGAATGGGGAATCATGGGCCGCTTTTTTCTATGCTCCATAACTTCTCAATTATGAAAGGTAAAATGAAAAGAATTAATGGTTTGGTTTTCACATTTCTAACGTATCATAAGGCAATTTTTGTTTTAATTTTAAATAAGTTATTTTCCCCAAGTTCTGACTGTTCTAAAAAAAGCATTTTTTTTGGAATTTGGAAAATGGTGGGGAATTGTGGGCCACCAAATCCACATTGACCAAATAACATGCAAAGGTTTCGTTATATGAAAGCAATTTTAGATGATGAAATTAAAAAAGAGTTGTGTATGATCGAATAGTTTCGAAAACCTGACTCGAGGACGTTTCGGTAAAATTTCTTACACAGGACGGACAAAATATTTTTTATAACTCTTCATTTAGCATAAGAAAACTTTACAGAAAGGAAAAACGTATTTTAATATTTGAATGTGTATAAAAAACATAAAAATATAGGTTTCCCAAGATACCCCACAAAGTGTGGCCCACGATTCCTCACAAGCTATGATTTGGAAATTGGTTGCTTTTGTGTGACTTATTGATGCTTCATCAAAAATTCCTTTTCCACGTGAAAGAACATTATAAAACTAAGATCATAAGCGTATGGGCATATTTCTGTTATGAGCTTTGGGTTCCCTATCGATGCGGGTGCTTGTTTGATTTTTTAAGTAATTTTTTTTAAGCTCGATATATAAAACCCGATTTAATACACTTAACAGTGGATTGGAGCCTTTCTAACAGAGTTTAAATTATATTTGGAAATATATAAAATAATATAGAATATACATGATAGATTCCTTCCCTCTGAATCATATAAGTATGATTTCAGATATTCAAACACGAAAAATTCCAATCTCAATATAAAAAAATGATGCCTGATACGTTTTTTTGGGGAAAAGCGAACTGGTATGTAAGGAGCTCATTTTATGTATGGAAAGAATGGTATTTAAACAGTAGAATTTCCAAGATTTATAACACGCTGAAATGGTGCCGTGGTAGCAACCAGAACTTTCACGTTGCTGGTCACGGTTCGAATCTTACTGTTTTTTTATGCTTTTTTTTTACTGAATAAGTAAAACCAACTACAATATTGATGGATAGCCGTGACGCGTGCCCTAGCATGATACCTTTTTTAGAGCTCAACCATGCATAGAGGAAAAATTCCCACAAAAGGAGGGGAAAGTAATATGACTATTAAATGATTAATCTCATTCTGTAAACTAAATCTGAAATCTTATTCTGATTCTAAAGTTTGAATTTTGAGTTACAACACTTAGTCTAATATTTGAATATAAGTTCCAATTTCAAATTCCAGGTTGATCTTTAATCCAAATTCTTAATCAGAATTCTAAATCTGAATTCTCAATCTGAATTCTGAATCTGAACTCTGAATTTGAATTCTAAATCTGTATTCTGAATCTGAATTCTGAATCTGAATTCTGAATCTGAATTCTGAATCTGAATTCTGAATCTGAGTTCTGAATCTGAATTCTGAATCTGAATTCTGAATCTGAATTCTGAATTCTGAATCTGAATTCTGAATCTTAATTCTGAATCTGAATTCTGAATCTGAATTCTGAATCTGAATTCTGAATCTGAATTCTGAATCTGAATTCTGAATCTGAATTCTGAATCTAAATTCTGAATCTGAATTCTGAATCTGAATTCTGAATCTGAATTCTGAATCTGAATTCTGAATCTGAATTCTGAATCTGAATTCTGAATCTGAATTCTGAATCTGAATTCTGAATCTGAATTCTGAATCTGAATTCTGAATCGGAATTCTGAATCTGAATTCTGAATCTGAATTCTGAATATGAATTCTGAATCTGAATTCTGGATCTGAATTCTGAATCTGAATTCTGAATCTGAATTCTGAATCTGAATTCTGAATCTGAATTCTGAATCTGAATTCTGAATCTGAATTCTGAATCTGAATTCTGAATCTGAATTCTGAATCTGAATTCTGAATCTGAATTCTGAATCTGAATTCTGAATCTGAATTCTGAATCTGAATTCTGAATCTGAATTCTGAATCTGAATTCTGAATCTGAATTCTGAATCTGAATTCTTAATCTTGTAAATCTCATTTTGATTGTTTTGCATCACACGGTTTTCAACATTGAAATTTCTTTCATCCAAATTTTTTTTTATGATTTCGGATTTTACAACTTTTAATAGTATGGTTTTACCCCTAAAAGTATGCAGCAAACTTAATTTCAGAAAAATTGTGAAAAAAAGTTTTCACAAAACAAAATCGTGTTTTCATGCGTAATGATCTTTAAGTCATCGCAAATTTATCAAAAACTGTGCAAATTGGTATTCTTGGAGAAACAATTCCAGAATTGAAAATTGATAAAGTGAGGAGAAATTTTACGGATGATGAAAAGAGCGAAAGAACATTTTTGCAAGGAAAATTTATTAACGTACACCATACTTTACCTCGCAACATCCAGCTTCATCAATTTTTAATTCTGATATTCTTTCTCCATGAATCTAAATTTTTCACCGATATGCCGAAAATAAATTTACAAAAATTCTGAATCTGAATTCTGAATCTGAATTCTGATTCTGAATTCTGAATCTGAATTCTGAATCTGAATTCTGAATCTGAATTCTGATTCTGAATTCTGAATCTGAATTCTGAATCTGAATTCTGAATCTGAATTCTGAATCTGAATTCTGAATCTGAATTCTGAATCTGAATTCTGAATCTGAATTCTGAATCTGAATCTGAATTCTGAATCTGAATTCTGAATCTGAATTCTGAATCTGAATTCTGAATCTGAATTCTGAATCTGAATTCTGAATCTGAATTCTGAATCTGAATTCTGAATCTGAATTCTGAATCTGAATTCTGAATCTGAATTCTGAATCTGAATTCTGAATCTGAATTCTGAATCTGAATTCTGAATCTGAATTCTGAATCTGAATTCTGAATCTGAATTCTGAATCTGAATTCTGAATCTGAATTCTGAATCTGAATTCTGAATCTGAATTCTGAATCTGAATTCTGAATCTGAATTCTGAATCTGAATTCTGAATCTGAATTCTGAATCTGAATTCTGAATCTGAATTCTGAATCTGAATTCTGAATCTGAATTCTGAATCTGAATTCTGAATCTGAATTCTGAATCTGAATTCTGAATCTGAATTCTGAATCTGAATTCTGAATCTGAATTCTGAATCTGAATTCTGAATCTGAATTCTTAATCTGAATTCTGAATCTGAATTCTGAATCTAAATTCTGAATCTGAATATGAGTTCTGAATCTGAAATTTGAATTCTGAATTTTGAATCCTGAATTCTGATTCCTAAACCTGTATCCTGAATTTGAAAACTGAATCTGAATTCTGCATCTGAAATTGAATCTAAATTATGTATGAGTATGTAGAAATGAAAAAAAAAACATAAATTCATTCTTCAACACGAGTAAAAAAAACGAGGGTCATAAGATCTTCATATAAATTCCCCCCCAACGCAGTTTCCTGTACGGCTCTGCATTTTGTTGACACCCGGCATGGCTTTAGACACTATAATTTCATAAATGAAATTATAATGTCTATAGGCATGGCGGACTCTGAAGGAAACGCCCATCCGCCATTTGCTGCATTGAAAAGCAAGAAGTGTAAGATATAAACACTGTTGCCGTATTTGCCCCAGCAGACTGAGAAACTGCCCAGACCACGGTGCGTCTTAGTAATGCCTTTTACCTATTTGAGTTTGAGCCGCTTTCAATCAAGCGTGCCGATGGTTTATTGGATAGCGCTTGCAACTTGGGATCTGAAGGGTTTTGGTTCAATTCTCGAGTTAATAAAAATATTATTTTTTTATTTTGATTATCTTCAATTTATAAATGATTGCTGGTGCTGCTGCTTCGAGGCGCCACTAGCAACTTTTTTTTATGCCATAATAAGTATGATATGTATTTGGTAAAGAAAACGGTTTCAACTATTTTGTTTTTTTCCCGTTTTTGAAAGGGTTGTGTAGAAAAAAAAAATGCATTCTTTTGAGACTAAAATCATTTTAATTGTGCAGCCCAGTTTCGCAAAAACGTTCTAGACATTTTTAAAATGGCACATACAAATCCACGGACATCAACAGAACTCGTCGAGCTGAGTCGATAGGTACCTATAAAGGTATGTCTAAGACCCATAATTAATGATCTCTCAAATCGACCGATAACCAAACCTTTCTGTTAGAAAGGCAAAAATGATGCCTGATACGTTTTTTTGGGGAAAAGCGAACTGGTATGTAAGGAGCTCATTTTATGTATGGAAAGAATGGTATTTAAACAGTAGAATTTCCAAGATTTATAACACGCTGAAATGGTGCCGTGGTAGCAACCAGAACTTTCACGTTGCTGGTCACGGTTCGAATCTTACTGTTTTTTTATGCTTTTTTTTTACTGAATAAGTAAAACCAACTACAATATTGATGGATAGCCGTGACGCGTGCCCTAGCATGATACCTTTTTTAGAGCTCAACCATGCATAGAGGAAAAATTCCCACAAAAGGAGGGGAAAGTAATATGACTATTAAATGATTAATCTCATTCTGTAAACTAAATCTGAAATCTTATTCTGATTCTAAAGTTTGAATTTTGAGTTACAACACTTAGTCTAATATTTGAATATAAGTTCCAATTTCAAATTCCAGGTTGATCTTTAATCCAAATTCTTAATCAGAATTCTAAATCTGAATTCTCAATCTGAATTCTGAATCTGAACTCTGAATTTGAATTCTAAATCTGTATTCTGAATCTGAATTCTGAATCTGAATTCTGAATCTGAATTCTGAATCTGAATTCTGAATCTGAATTCTGAATCTGAGTTCTGAATCTGAATTCTGAATCTGAATTCTGAATCTGAATTCTGAATTCTGAATCTGAATTCTGAATCTTAATTCTGAATCTGAATTCTGAATCTGAATTCTGAATCTGAATTCTGAATCTGAATTCTGAATCTGAATTCTGAATCTGAATTCTGAATCTGAATTCTGAATCTAAATTCTGAATCTGAATTCTGAATCTGAATTCTGAATCTGAATTCTGAATCTGAATTCTGAATCTGAATTCTGAATCTGAATTCTGAATCTGAATTCTGAATCTGAATTCTGAATCTGAATTCTGAATCTGAATTCTGAATCTGAATTCTGAATCTGAATTCTGAATCGGAATTCTGAATCTGAATTCTGAATCTGAATTCTGAATATGAATTCTGAATCTGAATTCTGGATCTGAATTCTGAATCTGAATTCTGAATCTGAATTCTGAATCTGAATTCTGAATCTGAATTCTGAATCTGAATTCTGAATCTGAATTCTGAATCTGAATTCTGAATCTGAATTCTGAATCTGAATTCTGAATCTGAATTCTGAATCTGAATTCTGAATCTGAATTCTGAATCTGAATTCTGAATCTGAATTCTGAATCTGAATTCTGAATCTGAATTCTTAATCTTGTAAATCTCATTTTGATTGTTTCGCATCACACGGTTTTCAACATTGAAATTTCTTTCATCCAAATTTTTTTTTATGATTTCGGATTTTACAACTTTTAATAGTATGGTTTTACCCCTAAAAGTATGCAGCAAACTTAATTTCAGAAAAATTGTGAAAAAAAGTTTTCACAAAACAAAATCGTGTTTTCATGCGTAATGATCTTTAAGTCATCGCAAATTTATCAAAAACTGTGCAAATTGGTATTCTTGGAGAAACAATTCCAGAATTGAAAATTGATAAAGTGAGGAGAAATTTTACGGATGATGAAAAGAGCGAAAGAACATTTTTGCAAGGAAAATTTATTAACGTACACCATACTTTACCTCGCAACATCCAGCTTCATCAATTTTTAATTCTGATATTCTTTCTCCATGAATCTAAATTTTTCACCGATATGCCGAAAATAAATTTACAAAAATTCTGAATCTGAATTCTGAATCTGAATTCTGATTCTGAATTCTGAATCTGAATTCTGAATCTGAATTCTGAATCTGAATTCTGATTCTGAATTCTGAATCTGAATTCTGAATCTGAATTCTGAATCTGAATTCTGAATCTGAATTCTGAATCTGAATTCTGAATCTGAATCTGAATTCTGAATCTGAATTCTGAATCTGAATTCTGAATCTGAATTCTGAATCTGAATTCTGAATCTGAATTCTGAATCTGAATTCTGAATCTGAATTCTGAATCTGAATTCTGAATCTGAATTCTGAATCTGAATTCTGAATCTGAATTCTGAATCTGAATTCTGAATCTGAATTCTGAATCTGAATTCTGAATCTGAATTCTGAATCTGAATTCTGAATCTGAATTCTGAATCTGAATTCTGAATCTGAATTCTGAATCTGAATTCTGAATCTGAATTCTGAATCTGAATTCTGAATCTGAATTCTGAATCTGAATTCTGAATCTGAATTCTGAATCTGAATTCTGAATCTGAATTCTGAATCTGAATTCTGAATCTGAATTCTGAATCTGAATTCTGAATCTGAATTCTGAATCTGAATTCTGAATCTGAATTCTGAATCTGAATTCTGAATCTGAATTCTGAATCTGAATTCTGAATCTGAATTCTGAATCTGAATTCTTAATCTGAATTCTGAATCTGAATTCTGAATCTAAATTCTGAATCTGAATATGAGTTCTGAATCTGAATTTTGAATTCTGAATTTTGAATCCTGAATTCTGATTCCTAAACCTGTATCCTGAATTTGAAAACTGAATCTGAATTCTGCATCTGAAATTGAATCTAAATTATGTATGAGTATGTAGAAATGAAAAAAAAAACATAAATTCATTCTTCAACACGAGTAAAAAAAACGAGGGTCATAAGATCTTCATATAAATTCCCCCCCAACGCAGTTTCCTGTACGGCTCTGCATTTTGTTGACACCCGGCATGGCTTTAGACACTATAATTTCATAAATGAAATTATAATGTCTATAGGCATGGCGGACTCTGAAGGAAACGCCCATCCGCCATTTGCTGCATTGAAAAGCAAGAAGTGTAAGATATAAACACTGTTGCCGTATTTGCCCCAGCAGACTGAGAAACTGCCCAGACCACGGTGCGTCTTAGTAATGCCTTTTACCTATTTGAGTTTGAGCCGCTTTCAATCAAGCGTGCCGATGGTTTATTGGATAGCGCTTGCAACTTGGGATCTGAAGGGTTTTGGTTCAATTCTCGAGTTAATAAAAATATTATTTTTTTATTTTGATTATCTTCAATTTATAAATGATTGCTGGTGCTGCTGCTTCGAGGCGCCACTAGCAACTTTTTTTTATGCCATAATAAGTATGATATGTATTTGGTAAAGAAAACGGTTTCAACTATTTTGTTTTTTTCCCGTTTTTGAAAGGGTTGTGTAGAAAAAAAAAATGCATTCTTTTGAGACTAAAATCATTTTAATTGTGCAGCCCAGTTTCGCAAAAACGTTCTAGACATTTTTAAAATGGCACATACAAATCCACGGACATCAACAGAACTCGTCGAGCTGAGTCGATAGGTACCTATAAAGGTATGTCTAAGACCCATAATTAATGATCTCTCAAATCGACCGATAACCAAACCTTTCTGTTAGAAAGGCAAAAAATGATGCCTGATACGTTTTTTTGGGGAAAAGCGAACTGGTATGTAAGGAGCTCATTTTATGTATGGAAAGAATGGTATTTAAACAGTAGAATTTCCAAGATTTATAACACGCTGAAATGGTGCCGTGGTAGCAACCAGAACTTTCACGTTGCTGGTCACGGTTCGAATCTTACTGTTTTTTTATGCTTTTTTTTTACTGAATAAGTAAAACCAACTACAATATTGATGGATAGCCGTGACGCGTGCCCTAGCATGATACCTTTTTTAGAGCTCAACCATGCATAGAGGAAAAATTCCCACAAAAGGAGGGGAAAGTAATATGACTATTAAATGATTAATCTCATTCTGTAAACTAAATCTGAAATCTTATTCTGATTCTAAAGTTTGAATTTTGAGTTACAACACTTAGTCTAATATTTGAATATAAGTTCCAATTTCAAATTCCAGGTTGATCTTTAATCCAAATTCTTAATCAGAATTCTAAATCTGAATTCTCAATCTGAATTCTGAATCTGAACTCTGAATTTTAATTCTAAATCTGTATTCTGAATCTGAATTCTGAATCTGAATTCTGAATCTGAATTCTGAATCTGAATTCTGAATCTGAATTCTGAATCTGAGTTCTGAATCTGAATTCTGAATCTGAATTCTGAATCTGAATTCTGAATTCTGAATCTGAATTCTGAATCTTAATTCTGAATCTGAATTCTGAATCTGAATTCTGAATCTGAATTCTGAATCTGAATTCTGAATCTGAATTCTGAATCTGAATTCTGAATCTAAATTCTGAATCTGAATTCTGAATCTGAATTCTGAATCTGAATTCTGAATCTGAATTCTGAATCTGAATTCTGAATCTGAATTCTGAATCTGAATTCTGAATCTGAATTCTGAATCTGAATTCTGAATCTGAATTCTGAATCGGAATTCTGAATCTGAATTCTGAATCTGAATTCTGAATATGAATTCTGAATCTGAATTCTGGATCTGAATTCTGAATCTGAATTCTGAATCTGAATTCTGAATCTGAATTCTGAATCTGAATTCTGAATCTGAATTCTGAATCTGAATTCTGAATCTGAATTCTGAATCTGAATTCTGAATCTGAATTCTGAATCTGAATTCTGAATCTGAATTCTGAATCTGAATTCTGAATCTGAATTCTTAATCTTGTAAATCTCATTTTGATTGTTTTGCATCACACGGTTTTCAACATTGAAATTTCTTTCATCCAAATTTTTTTTTATGATTTCGGATTTTACAACTTTTAATAGTATGGTTTTACCCCTAAAAGTATGCAGCAAACTTAATTTCAGAAAAATTGTGAAAAAAAGTTTTCACAAAACAAAATCGTGTTTTCATGCGTAATGATCTTTAAGTCATCGCAAATTTATCAAAAACTGTGCAAATTGGTATTCTTGGAGAAACAATTCCAGAATTGAAAATTGATAAAGTGAGGAGAAATTTTACGGATGATGAAAAGAGCGAAAGAACATTTTTGCAAGGAAAATTTATTAACGTACACCATACTTTACCTCGCAACATCCAGCTTCATCAATTTTTAATTCTGATATTCTTTCTCCATGAATCTAAATTTTTCACCGATATGCCGAAAATAAATTTACAAAAATTCTGAATCTGAATTCTGAATCTGAATTCTGATTCTGAATTCTGAATCTGAATTCTGAATCTGAATTCTGAATCTGAATTCTGATTCTGAATTCTGAATCTGAATTCTGAATCTGAATTCTGAATCTGAATTCTGAATCTGAATTCTGAATCTGAATTCTGAATCTGAATTCTGAATCTGAATCTGAATTCTGAATCTGAATTCTGAATCTGAATTCTGAATCTGAATTCTGAATCTGAATTCTGAATCTGAATTCTGAATCTGAATTCTGAATCTGAATTCTGAATTTGAATTCTGAATCTGAATTCTGAATCTGAATTCTGAATCTGAATTCTGAATCTGAATTCTGAATCTGAATTCTGAATCTGAATTCTGAATCTGAATTCTGAATCTGAATTCTGAATCTGAATTCTGAATCTGAATTCTGAATCTGAATTCTGAATCTGAATTCTGAATCTGAATTCTGAATCTGAATTCTGAATCTGAATTCTGAATCTGAATTCTGAATCTGAATTCTGAATCTGAATTCTGAATCTGAATTCTGAATCTGAATTCTGAATCTGAATTCTGAATCTGAATTCTGAATCTGAATTCTGAATCTGAATTCTGAATCTGAATATGAGTTCTGAATTCTGAATCTGAATTCTGAATCTGAATTCTGAATCTGAATTCTGAATCTGAATTCTTAATCTGAATTCTGAATCTGAATTCTGAATCTAAATTCTGAATCTGAATATGAGTTCTGAATCTGAATTTTGAATTCTGAATTTTGAATCCTGAATTCTGATTCCTAAACCTGTATCCTGAATTTGAAAACTGAATCTGAATTCTGCATCTGAAATTGAATCTAAATTATGTATGAGTATGTAGAAATGAAAAAAAAAACATAAATTCATTCTTCAACACGAGTAAAAAAAACGAGGGTCATAAGATCTTCATATAAATTCCCCCCCAACGCAGTTTCCTGTACGGCTCTGCATTTTGTTGACACCCGGCATGGCTTTAGACACTATAATTTCATAAATGAAATTATAATGTCTATAGGCATGGCGGACTCTGAAGGAAACGCCCATCCGCCATTTGCTGCATTGAAAAGCAAGAAGTGTAAGATATAAACACTGTTGCCGTATTTGCCCCAGCAGACTGAGAAACTGCCCAGACCACGGTGCGTCTTAGTAATGCCTTTTACCTATTTGAGTTTGAGCCGCTTTCAATCAAGCGTGCCGATGGTTTATTGGATAGCGCTTGCAACTTGGGATCTGAAGGGTTTTGGTTCAATTCTCGAGTTAATAAAAATATTATTTTTTTATTTTGATTATCTTCAATTTATAAATGATTGCTGGTGCTGCTGCTTCGAGGCGCCACTAGCAACTTTTTTTTATGCCATAATAAGTATGATATGTATTTGGTAAAGAAAACGGTTTCAACTATTTTGTTTTTTTCCCGTTTTTGAAAGGGTTGTGTAGAAAAAAAAATGCATTCTTTTGAGACTAAAATCATTTTAATTGTGCAGCCCAGTTTCGCAAAAACGTTCTAGACATTTTTAAAATGGCACATACAAATCCACGGACATCAACAGAACTCGTCGAGCTGAGTCGATAGGTACCTATAAAGGTATGTCTAAGACCCATAATTAATGATCTCTCAAATCGACCGATAACCAAACCTTTCTGTTAGAAAGGCAAAAATGATGCCTGATACGTTTTTTTGGGGAAAAGCGAACTGGTATGTAAGGAGCTCATTTTATGTATGGAAAGAATGGTATTTAAACAGTAGAATTTCCAAGATTTATAACACGCTGAAATGGTGCCGTGGTAGCAACCAGAACTTTCACGTTGCTGGTCACGGTTCGAATCTTACTGTTTTTTTATGCTTTTTTTTTACTGAATAAGTAAAACCAACTACAATATTGATGGATAGCCGTGACGCGTGCCCTAGCATGATACCTTTTTTAGAGCTCAACCATGCATAGAGGAAAAATTCCCACAAAAGGAGGGGAAAGTAATATGACTATTAAATGATTAATCTCATTCTGTAAACTAAATCTGAAATCTTATTCTGATTCTAAAGTTTGAATTTTGAGTTACAACACTTAGTCTAATATTTGAATATAAGTTCCAATTTCAAATTCCAGGTTGATCTTTAATCCAAATTCTTAATCAGAATTCTAAATCTGAATTCTCAATCTGAATTCTGAATCTGAACTCTGAATTTGAATTCTAAATCTGTATTCTGAATCTGAATTCTGAATCTGAATTCTGAATCTGAATTCTGAATCTGAATTCTGAATCTGAATTCTGAATCTGAGTTCTGAATCTGAATTCTGAATCTGAATTCTGAATCTGAATTCTGAATTCTGAATCTGAATTCTGAATCTTAATTCTGAATCTGAATTCTGAATCTGAATTCTGAATCTGAATTCTGAATCTGAATTCTGAATCTGAATTCTGAATCTGAATTCTGAATCTAAATTCTGAATCTGAATTCTGAATCTGAATTCTGAATCTGAATTCTGAATCTGAATTCTGAATCTGAATTCTGAATCTGAATTCTGAATCTGAATTCTGAATCTGAATTCTGAATCTGAATTCTGAATCTGAATTCTGAATCGGAATTCTGAATCTGAATTCTGAATCTGAATTCTGAATATGAATTCTGAATCTGAATTCTGGATCTGAATTCTGAATCTGAATTCTGAATCTGAATTCTGAATCTGAATTCTGAATCTGAATTCTGAATCTGAATTCTGAATCTGAATTCTGAATCTGAATTCTGAATCTGAATTCTGAATCTGAATTCTGAATCTGAATTCTGAATCTGAATTCTGAATCTGAATTCTGAATCTGAATTCTGAATCTGAATTCTGAATCTGAATTCTGAATCTGAATTCTGAATCTGAATTCTGAATCTGAATTCTGAATCTGAATTCTTAATCTTGTAAATCTCATTTTGATTGTTTTGCATCACACGGTTTTCAACATTGAAATTTCTTTCATCCAAATTTTTTTTTATGATTTCGGATTTTACAACTTTTAATAGTATGGTTTTACCCCTAAAAGTATGCAGCAAACTTAATTTCAGAAAAATTGTGAAAAAAAGTTTTCACAAAACAAAATCGTGTTTTCATGCGTAATGATCTTTAAGTCATCGCAAATTTATCAAAAACTGTGCAAATTGGTATTCTTGGAGAAACAATTCCAGAATTGAAAATTGATAAAGTGAGGAGAAATTTTACGGATGATGAAAAGAGCGAAAGAACATTTTTGCAAGGAAAATTTATTAACGTACACCATACTTTACCTCGCAACATCCAGCTTCATCAATTTTTAATTCTGATATTCTTTCTCCATGAATCTAAATTTTTCACCGATATGCCGAAAATAAATTTACAAAAATTCTGAATCTGAATTCTGAATCTGAATTCTGATTCTGAATTCTGAATCTGAATTCTGAATCTGAATTCTGAATCTGAATTCTGATTCTGAATTCTGAATCTGAATTCTGAATCTGAATTCTGAATCTGAATTCTGAATCTGAATTCTGAATCTGAATTCTGAATCTGAATTCTGAATCTGAATCTGAATTCTGAATCTGAATTCTGAATCTGAATTCTGAATCTGAATTCTGAATCTGAATTCTGAATCTGAATTCTGAATCTGAATTCTGAATCTGAATTCTGAATCTGAATTCTGAATCTGAATTCTGAATCTGAATTCTGAATCTGAATTCTGAATCTGAATTCTGAATCTGAATTCTGAATCTGAATTCTGAATCTGAATTCTGAATCTGAATTCTGAATCTGAATTCTGAATCTGAATTCTGAATCTGAATTCTGAATCTGAATTCTGAATCTGAATTCTGAATCTGAATTCTGAATCTGAATTCTGAATCTGAATTCTGAATCTGAATTCTGAATCTGAATTCTGAATCTGAATTCTGAATCTGAATTCTGAATCTGAATTCTGAATCTGAATTCTGAATCTGAATTCTGAATCTGAATTCTGAATCTGAATTCTGAATCTGAATTCTGAATCTGAATTCTGAATCTGAATTCTGAATCTGAATTCTGAATCTGAATTCTGAATCTGAATTCTTAATCTGAATTCTGAATCTGAATTCTGAATCTAAATTCTGAATCTGAATATGAGTTCTGAATCTGAAATTTGAATTCTGAATTTTGAATCCTGAATTCTGATTCCTAAACCTGTATCCTGAATTTGAAAACTGAATCTGAATTCTGCATCTGAAATTGAATCTAAATTATGTATGAGTATGTAGAAATGAAAAAAAAAACATAAATTCATTCTTCAACACGAGTAAAAAAAACGAGGGTCATAAGATCTTCATATAAATTCCCCCCCAACGCAGTTTCCTGTACGGCTCTGCATTTTGTTGACACCCGGCATGGCTTTAGACACTATAATTTCATAAATGAAATTATAATGTCTATAGGCATGGCGGACTCTGAAGGAAACGCCCATCCGCCATTTGCTGCATTGAAAAGCAAGAAGTGTAAGATATAAACACTGTTGCCGTATTTGCCCCAGCAGACTGAGAAACTGCCCAGACCACGGTGCGTCTTAGTAATGCCTTTTACCTATTTGAGTTTGAGCCGCTTTCAATCAAGCGTGCCGATGGTTTATTGGATAGCGCTTGCAACTTGGGATCTGAAGGGTTTTGGTTCAATTCTCGAGTTAATAAAAATATTATTTTTTTATTTTGATTATCTTCAATTTATAAATGATTGCTGGTGCTGCTGCTTCGAGGCGCCACTAGCAACTTTTTTTTATGCCATAATAAGTATGATATGTATTTGGTAAAGAAAACGGTTTCAACTATTTTGTTTTTTTCCCGTTTTTGAAAGGGTTGTGTAGAAAAAAAAATGCATTCTTTTGAGACTAAAATCATTTTAATTGTGCAGCCCAGTTTCGCAAAAACGTTCTAGACATTTTTAAAATGGCACATACAAATCCACGGACATCAACAGAACTCGTCGAGCTGAGTCGATAGGTACCTATAAAGGTATGTCTAAGACCCATAATTAATGATCTCTCAAATCGACCGATAACCAAACCTTTCTGTTAGAAAGGCAAAAATGATGCCTGATACGTTTTTTTGGGGAAAAGCGAACTGGTATGTAAGGAGCTCATTTTATGTATGGAAAGAATGGTATTTAAACAGTAGAATTTCCAAGATTTATAACACGCTGAAATGGTGCCGTGGTAGCAACCAGAACTTTCACGTTGCTGGTCACGGTTCGAATCTTACTGTTTTTTTATGCTTTTTTTTTACTGAATAAGTAAAACCAACTACAATATTGATGGATAGCCGTGACGCGTGCCCTAGCATGATATGCATGCATAGAGGAAAAATTCCCACAAAAGGAGGGGAAAGTAATATGACTATTAAATGATTAATCTCATTCTGTAAACTAAATCTGAAATCTTATTCTGATTCTAAAGTTTGAATTTTGAGTTACAACACTTAGTCTAATATTTGAATATAAGTTCCAATTTCAAATTCCAGGTTGATCTTTAATCCAAATTCTTAATCAGAATTCTAAATCTGAATTCTCAATCTGAATTCTGAATCTGAACTCTGAATTTGAATTCTAAATCTGTATTCTGAATCTGAATTCTGAATCTGAATTCTGAATCTGAATTCTGAATCTGAATTCTGAATCTGAATTCTGAATCTGAGTTCTGAATCTGAATTCTGAATCTGAATTCTGAATCTGAATTCTGAATTCTGAATCTGAATTCTGAATCTTAATTCTGAATCTGAATTCTGAATCTGAATTCTGAATCTGAATTCTGAATCTGAATTCTGAATCTGAATTCTGAATCTGAATTCTGAATCTAAATTCTGAATCTGAATTCTGAATCTGAATTCTGAATCTGAATTCTGAATCTGAATTCTGAATCTGAATTCTGAATCTGAATTCTGAATCTGAATTCTGAATCTGAATTCTGAATCTGAATTCTGAATCTGAATTCTGAATCTGAATTCTGAATCTGAATTCTGAATCGGAATTCTGAATCTGAATTCTGAATCTGAATTCTGAATATGAATTCTGAATCTGAATTCTGGATCTGAATTCTGAATCTGAATTCTGAATCTGAATTCTGAATCTGAATTCTGAATCTGAATTCTGAATCTGAATTCTGAATCTGAATTCTGAATCTGAATTCTGAATCTGAATTCTGAATCTGAATTCTGAATCTGAATTCTGAATCTGAATTCTGAATCTGAATTCTTAATCTTGTAAATCTCATTTTGATTGTTTTGCATCACACGGTTTTCAACATTGAAATTTCTTTCATCCAAATTTTTTTTTATGATTTCGGATTTTACAACTTTTAATAGTATGGTTTTACCCCTAAAAGTATGCAGCAAACTTAATTTCAGAAAAATTGTGAAAAAAAGTTTTCACAAAACAAAATCGTGTTTTCATGCGTAATGATCTTTAAGTCATCGCAAATTTATCAAAAACTGTGCAAATTGGTATTCTTGGAGAAACAATTCCAGAATTGAAAATTGATAAAGTGAGGAGAAATTTTACGGATGATGAAAAGAGCGAAAGAACATTTTTGCAAGGAAAATTTATTAACGTACACCATACTTTACCTCGCAACATCCAGCTTCATCAATTTTTAATTCTGATATTCTTTCTCCATGAATCTAAATTTTTCACCGATATGCCGAAAATAAATTTACAAAAATTCTGAATCTGAATTCTGAATCTGAATTCTGAATCTGAATTCTGAATCTGAATTCTGAATCTGAATTCTGAATCTGAATTCTGATTCTGAATTCTGAATCTGAATTCTGAATCTGAATTCTGAATCTGAATTCTGAATCTGAATTCTGAATCTGAATTCTGAATCTGAATCTGAATTCTGAATCTGAATTCTGAATCTGAATTCTGAATCTGAATTCTGAATCTGAATTCTGAATCTGAATTCTGAATCTGAATTCTGAATCTGAATTCTGAATCTGAATTCTGAATCTGAATTCTGAATCTGAATTCTGAATCTGAATTCTGAATCTGAATTCTGAATCTGAATTCTGAATCTGAATTCTGAATCTGAATTCTGAATCTGAATTCTGAATCTGAATTCTGAATCTGAATTCTGAATCTGAATTCTGAATCTGAATTCTGAATCTGAATTCTGAATCTGAATTCTGAATTCTGAATCTGAATTCTGAATCTGAATTCTGAATCTGAATTCTGAATCTGAATTCTGAATCTGAATTCTGAATCTGAATTCTGAATCTGAATTCTGAATCTGAATTCTGAATCTGAATTCTGAATCTGAATTCTGAATCTGAATTCTGAATCTGAATTCTGAATCTGAATTCTGAATCTGAATTCTGAATCTGAATTCTGAATCTGAATTCTGAATCTGAATTCTTAATCTGAATTCTGAATCTGAATTCTGAATCTAAATTCTGAATCTGAATATGAGTTCTGAATCTGAATTTTGAATTCTGAATTTTGAATCCTGAATTCTGATTCCTAAACCTGTATCCTGAATTTGAAAACTGAATCTGAATTCTGCATCTGAAATTGAATCTAAATTATGTATGAGTATGTAGAAATGAAAAAAAAAACATAAATTCATTCTTCAACACGAGTAAAAAAAACGAGGGTCATAAGATCTTCATATAAATTCCCCCCCAACGCAGTTTCCTGTACGGCTCTGCATTTTGTTGACACCCGGCATGGCTTTAGACACTATAATTTCATAAATGAAATTATAATGTCTATAGGCATGGCGGACTCTGAAGGAAACGCCCATCCGCCATTTGCTGCATTGAAAAGCAAGAAGTGTAAGATATAAACACTGTTGCCGTATTTGCCCCAGCAGACTGAGAAACTGCCCAGACCACGGTGCGTCTTAGTAATGCCTTTTACCTATTTGAGTTTGAGCCGCTTTCAATCAAGCGTGCCGATGGTTTATTGGATAGCGCTTGCAACTTGGGATCTGAAGGGTTTTGGTTCAATTCTCGAGTTAATAAAAATATTATTTTTTTATTTTGATTATCTTCAATTTATAAATGATTGCTGGTGCTGCTGCTTCGAGGCGCCACTAGCAACTTTTTTTTATGCCATAATAAGTATGATATGTATTTGGTAAAGAAAACGGTTTCAACTATTTTGTTTTTTTCCCGTTTTTGAAAGGGTTGTGTAGAAAAAAAAATGCATTCTTTTGAGACTAAAATCATTTTAATTGTGCAGCCCAGTTTCGCAAAAACGTTCTAGACATTTTTAAAATGGCACATACAAATCCACGGACATCAACAGAACTCGTCGAGCTGAGTCGATAGGTACCTATAAAGGTATGTCTAAGACCCATAATTAATGATCTCTCAAATCGACCGATAACCAAACCTTTCTGTTAGAAAGGCAAAAAAAGCATATCATGCGTATTTATATCAACAACATATAGAAAAATATGCTTACGCAAAGTGACGACGATGACACGCATCTGAGATATTCAGAGTGACCCACGTACACTCTCCCCTACTTTGTTTTTTTAATTTTTTGTTCGCCAAAAATTTGAATTTTTTTTCGATGTTTCATCGTATAGCTTTTAATTTCATCTTTCATGAACACTTAAGCGATTTTTTTTGAGTAAGCGATGTGTGACTAAAGCGGGCCATAGACTACACAAATGGCCTGTACAAATTCGATGATTCCACGACGATTGTTTGATCTATGCTCGACCACACACTATACAAATGTTTTTCACGCGAACATAAACGATTGCTAGCGAAAACAGCAACGGCAACGGCAACAAAAAAAACCATCTCCACCCCGGCTGGGAGGATGTTTTGTACAAAATATTTCGATCCCGACCGATTTTACTCCAACCGTTTGGGCGCTCATTCAAGCAGTGCCATACACTATGCAAATCGTGTTTACAGCGACAAAATTTCATCGAATTTCATCGCATTTGTACAAATTTTGTGTAGTCTGTGGCCCGCTTAACGGTAGTTTTAATAAGGGCTTTAATTGGATTTTTTTTGTATTTTGGAAGTTGAATTGTGAGGAAGCAAGTGAATACAACTTCCTGTTCTAAAAATGTTTGGAACATTTTTTACTGGCATTAACATGTTTCTATTGATGTATTTAAAAAAAAACGATCGTAGTAGCGCAAAGTTATAACGGTTCAAGCGAGAAGGGACTATAACGGGTAAAAGAAATCTGAGACGGATGAGGGTTAATGAATTATTTTCTCGTGACAAATGTTTGAACTAGCTTGTTTTAAAGTTTGGCCTACATCTCTTCAAAACTGTTCATGTTGATTCATATTATATATTGATTTTGTATGAGATCTCCTCGTTTTTAAAGAGCAAGGGGTCATTCAATACCGTAAGTCATCTTGCATTGTTCCAAATTTGATAAAACTTAACCCATTGCGGAACAAATATGAGAGAAGCATCGTTTACCTGGCTCAAAAAGATGGTTATGTGTGAATAAATTTTCGGTTCCCATGTTTACTTTTCCATCCGGATTTCAAAATAAGATTAAACTACTGATAACACCTGAAACAAAGAGATTAAGAAATTCAAATTTATATAGCCTATAGAAAAAATGACGCCAGACTTACATTTTCCGCTTTTCCGATTCCATTGAAACTCATTTTGTTCCGACACCAAAACCAAATTCCAAAATATTTTTTTTAATTTTTGGCTGCTGCAAGAGCAATTAGGTCTTCCCCATAAGGATACCTAAATCTTAGTTAAAATCTCAACCAGAAATGTTAGTTTTATCTATTTAATTTATAGTTTAATGCCTTAAATCCATCATTGAATTGTAGTTAAATCCATCATATTTACAGTTAGATCAATAAGATAATTACAGTTGAATCCATTATGTTCATAGTTGATTAAGTACATAGATCAATTACCAGTTTGTAGTAGAGTCTATTATATTTATATGTTGTTGAATTTAAAAGCGTCATTCATAGAACATTTTTTTAAATTAATTCATCTCACTTTATCTAAACTAGCTTGGGTTCAAAATGCGAAGAATTGCTTGAAAATTATCGTTTTGTGTTGCGTATTTCATGTTGGTTTTCCATGGAACCCCTTTTTTAAAACGGAAATAAAAAACTGTAAAATAAATCATGTTTTCATGTCAAAACTTGCATGCGTACATCATGAAGTTATAGTTTGTTTTTCATATATTTCGTATGAGACTCGCTAAATTGAAGTAGAAGAAATTAGAAGAAATGGTTCAAAGGAACATAGTTAGATTTTAGGACATAGGGTGATTTGCCAATCGTTGAACAGCTAAGCACATGATTTTGGTTTTTATGCTGTATTTTAGTCATTTCAATAGAATTCACTCTATTTTTTTGTCGATTACACTCATACAGGATTGGTCAACAAGATCCCAAAGTTCAAGGGATCGAAAAAAGGGACATAAAAATTAAAAAAAAAACAAAGAATGAATGAAGAAAATGGGATTTTATAAAGTAACTAGCTGACCCGGCAAACTTCGTTAAGCCTTTTAATTTCGCAAAAATAATGAACATGTAAATAAGCAGAAAATGTGTAAATAATTATTTACGCTCATGAAACTGGATTGTTACCTTCAAACGGAGTGAATCGGCACAGTTTTTTGACTATTCGTAATACTTTTGTCATATTATGGTAGTGCCTACCTCCAGGGGCAAAAATTTTCGAAGAAGATTGACTTCCAACAAAACTGGAAAGCGAATATCTTCTGGCATAAATTTAAAAATCTATTTTCTTCCGTTCTACATTTTTTGTTTCATTTATCCTTGACACAGATATGTTCAATTTCTATTAACCCCAAGATAAGTGCCAACAAGTGTTTTGTTGAAATGTGTCGTCATTTTAAGCAGTTTTGATCAACTGTCTTTCCTTTTTCGCCAAAACCATGTTAGAAATTTTCTTTATCGTATAGGTACCAAATTTGTAGAAATGGCACAACACTTTTCATGGCATGAAATTTTGCGATTTTTTTATGCTGCAAATATATAAATATCAACAAATTTTCATATACATACCATTCTGTTTTTCGTTATCTATCATGCATTTGATATGTTCTCTGTATTAGATAATATCCTCTTAATTTTTAAAATCATCTTTTTTTATATCGACTTTAACTTTATCATATTTATCGAGAAATGCATGCTTAAGCACTGAACAAAGAAAATTAGAACATTCAATATATGTGTATGCACATTGTACATGGAATTTTTATTCACAGCAATTTCAAATCGAACGGTTATGAAATCTTTTCAAAATCAAAATCAAAATCAGAAATGAAATTCAAAAAAGTCTTTGCAAATCTAATTCAGTTTTCATTATCTCTGTTTTGGAACTTGAATGATATTTTCGTCGATACTCAAATTTTTATTTTCCAAGCTTCTTGTATTTGAAGATGTTATTGAACCAATTATCTGTTTTTGATTTCTGATTCTGAGTGTTGGATCAAATTATGAATTTTATTTTTACAAAGTCAACCCTATTTATATCCTTAATTTTGTTTAGTTTTTTAGCACCTTAGTATGAAAGGAAGAGGTGGATAGTATCTAACATTTCCTTGGTATTCTGATGAAATTCACATAGAATTACAAAGTTAATATCATTCTATTCTCGAACTAACTCATTACATTCTTGACGTTTACTAAAACCAAGTAAAACAATTTATGGTCGTCTTATTCTTTTAATTAAAAATTAGACATTCTCATGGTGTTATACCATAAATATGAACAGGAGATTCTGTAATGGAATATTTCATTGTTATCTGATCAGTTGTTTTGGATATGTCAAAACTTCCACAGTCATACGTAGAATATTATTTTTCTTGAACAATATGACAGTCTTTCATTTAACCGGAAAATAGACAAAACAAAATAACGGAGTAAATAAAAGAGATCAGAATTTTTTTCCGCGTGTAACCTGGTCAGGCAAATTTATTCTATCTAAAAACCTAACAATTTCCGGGAATTTGATTTCAAAATTGTCGACCCAAAATCCGGGCAATACCAAGCAAATTTGGGCTAAATTTAGGAACTACTCAAAAAAAATTAAAACGAAAAGCACTTTAATAATTTTTGTTCTTCGAAACACATCAGAAATTTTAAATCGTATTATAAGCATCCAGAAACCGTGCATGATTGTTATGTAAAAAGTTGCTCAAAAAATTTCGTTTTAGTACGCAAAATTTCAAAAAAAATAAACTTAATAAGAGAATTTTTTATTATTTGGAAAATAAAATGACTAAATCTGGAAAATTTGGGTTTTTTTTATCAAAATCCGGACAACCGGGTTGGACGACTTGACCGGGCCCTTTAATTTTGTTTAATCAATTACCCGGTCAAGTCCGGGTAAAACCGGGCAATCCGACTGACTTTGGGTAAATTAGCTTAAAAAACGTTTAAGTTGCCTTGATGCTGAAGCAAAAATGACAATTTTCGAAAATAGGTATAGGTCCATGCCGGCTTATTGCGTTCTTTTTTTTTTCACCCCATACGGAAGGTGAACAATTACATCCAAGTATCCATTTTACTGGTGCCACGTGAAAAGTACACTTGCAACGAAAATGGGCGCCAAAACTTTCTATAGAGAGATGGATGAACATCAGTAAGCCTTGATTGCTTTTGGCGCCTTCCTACTCTGGGTGATTCGAATGAAAAAAAATGGAAATTGGGTGCCATGACTTTTATTTGATACAAATAAAAACTAAAAATTAATTTTCAAATTCCATAAAAACATTTTTGAAATTATCTCTCCGTTGTGTTATTCTTCGCGTGAAGACAAACACAACAAAAAAAATCGCATGCAAATCGGATGATCCTGTGAAGAGTTTTGCGTGTTCGCACATTTCTGTATGGTCTGTCTCTCTCCCTGTTTTATATATATAGATTGCTTTAGGATCCACTTGGAAGTCGATCGATTTTTAACATAATTGATATCAATTTAAAGCTTAAAAATAGACTCAACCACGCCCAGAATTTCAAATCGTTCGTCGAATTTTTGAATAAATCTTTTCAAAAAGCTAATTTATTTTGAATATCTTTTTCGTGAAAGAGGGATTATTTGTAATAAATGTAACCTCTAAAGCATGTCATAAATCATCAAGAAACATTCATTCCACATTGCAATCCTTTCTTCAGAAACAGGATTTTTAGAACAAACTGTAGATACTTTGCATAAAATGTTGAGTGAATGGTCGGGATAAAAGATTTCAAAATAAATCTGATAAAAAAGTAGCCAAGCAGTTTAAGAGACTTTGACACTTTTCGGACATTGCAAGTTGTCCGACTTTTTAATACATAGATATGTTGTTCAACGAAATTAATTATCTCAAAATTTCAATTTTAATATTTGATGATAGAAAAAATATTTTCATGGAAATATGAAGTGTCTTTGAATTAATGTTGAATTACTGAAAATCAACATTGAGTGCACAAAATATGAAAATTCTTAGTGGAAAACAGTCTGAGTACTCAAGAAATTACTTAAATTAATAGTCAAACGTAAATATCCATATATTTAGCAAAAAGTGTCATATTAAAAGACCATTCGAGTTTTTTTTCACTTGCATGGAATCAATCAACGTGTTCTATTTAGTATGGAAATCTGTATGCAAGAAGAAATTTTTGCCAATAAAATCATTCTGAAAATTCAAATAAGCTTGAAAGGAAGTTTGTCGTTGATTAGATTTTGATTTTACCTATTCTTAAGCTTCAGTTTTTTGCCAACATGAGGGATGCAAAGTATTTCACGAAAATAGTTATAACTATTTTCAAATACAAAATCGGAATCCATTGAAAAGTATTGCAAAATTGCAGGTTTTCCTTGCTGGAGCTTTCAATAATTTCATGACATGGTTTTGCGAAGGTTTTATAAATAAAAAAACTCATTGGTTATCAAAAGCAGTTAATTGCGATTTTTACTTCCATCTTACGGTTGAACAGCTTTCAAATTAGCAAACAAAAACAATAATATTTGAATTTTTATTTTGAATTTTTTGTATGACAGCGAATATCATTTATGAAGAATAAGTTAGGATTTGTTTTTGTTCACATAAAATGTATTGCAAGAACCTTAAAATATTTCAAAAATACAAAAAAAAAAAGTGATTTTTGAATGAAAATTTTCATTTCCCGTACAAATCAAAACACGTTGCGCTAATTCAGAACTAATCTATTGAGTCATGAATTTCCCAAAAATGTTATTGCTATTTTTGGCAGTAAAAACAAGCAAACAAAGTTTTTAGAGGTATACACATAAATAAATTTGAAATTTCGATACAAATCTTGCAGTAGACTTATTTACAACAATGGGACAGAAGGAGATTGAGTGGACCAATTGTTGCACGATCCGATATTTTCTCTGGTTATTTATGGATCGTATTTTTTTCCAAAATCATGGTGTTAAAACTGTCCAACAAACGTTTCGTAAAGATACGAAAACTGCTTTGTTCTGACGCAAAACCTTATTTGCCGTAGAAGGAATCTTAAGGTTTTGTTTAGCAATTAGCACAAAAAACGTGCGAAAAAAACATGAAAAATTAAAACTGTGGGTAGATGTATATTTTACAGCAGAAAATATCGTAAAACGCCTCTTTTCATCAGTAAACATTCTGATTGTGATTCTCTTGGAAAATGAACATTTGCTTAAAATCAATATAGGGCGGCATCCATAAATTACGTAACGCAAAAACGCACTTTTTTGACCCCCTCCCTCCATATGTCACAAATCGTAACGCTTCGATGTACCCCCCTATGATAATTACGTAACACTGAAAAAGCCCCCCCCCCCCAATTTTTTCATGATTTTAAATACTGATTTTCGAAGGTAAGAAAAGATTTAACATAAATTGTTTATATACTTCAAAACGGAATTAACATCTATCCAAATTTTAGAACTTATTCATATGATAGCTCTCTGATAAAATAAAATGATTGTCTTATTACCTTTTGCTCTGTGCTTGTGAACAGATGATTTACCTTGTTTATTTTATTTAGTTAAAGAAGCATAACTTGTTATGCAAAATATACTCCACTTAGTAATATTCGTTGGAATATCCAAAATTGCATTTTTAAATCAATTGAGAAAAATAGTAAAATTTCCGTCTTAAGGTTGAATTGAAATCTTGGGGGAAAATTTATAGAATATTCGGTTTTCCAGGGGTTATTTCACGGTTATTTCGACATCCAATACACATTTTAAAATGTCTATCTCAGAATCTTTATAGAGGTTACAAACCACTTCAATCATATTGAAGCTTACAAATTTTAAGCTGATTTTGGTTTGCTTTTCATTCTGCAATAATTGCATGACATCAAAAGTGCAGCGATTAAACTGAAATTCTTAAGGAAAAAATCGTTACGTAACGATGAGCATACCTCCCCTCCTCCCCTATGTCACAATTCGTAACGCTCGAGCTTACTCCCCTCCCCCCCCCCCCCCCCCCCTAGGAGCGTTACGTAATTTATGGATGCCCCCTAGGCACTTAATGCTACTTGGCTTTTCCGTACCCCTCCCTGAAAGTTCGCAATTGCTTGGATACCTAGTTGATGTTTTTGATATCCGGAATCCGGAATACCAGAACTTGATACCACTACTGCCACAGCAAAGGCAATCCCGAAACGAAAGGATTACTGACCAAGATGAAAAGCTTGGAAGCGTGTCTCGCTTCGGTACCATTTTTCCGATTAAGGTGAACTCTGCCGATATCAGATTGGAAAACGGTATTGCAGTCCTATCATTGAACGGAGTTTGTTTCACGGCACATTGTAGGTAGGATGTGTTTGTTTTTATTAAAACGATACCAGCAACTTGGATTTGGCGCTTCAACCCTATCACCGGGCAATAAATCCTCCGCGTACTTTTCGGATGAGCAGAAACTATTTTATTGATATCGAAGTTCCACTGAAGCGCAGCGAGAGCCAAAGCAGAAACCCGAGTTGTGTATTTATTTTTTTCTCTCTCAATATCGCTTTACGGGGGAAATCAAAGCAAATTTCTACCGGAACCTCATAGTCTCCTTACAGAGAACGTAAGACCGGCTCTGGCCTGGTGGGAAACAAAGGATTGAAGGGGTTGGTCCATTTGGGAATCGAATAAAATCTTCCCATTTCCCAGTGCTCTGAAAGGGGAAACCAAATGACAATTGGATTCTATTTTGCCAATGCCAAACTGAGCATTGCGAATTGGGTTTGTTTTTCAAAGAAACATTCCTAGGTCCTATGTAGGTTTATCGAGACCAACAGGCTTTTCGTTCCTTGGCAATTTCTCCGAAAGACATTTCCTGGCGAAAGTAGTCTTTGTCATCTGAGTGAGAGATCAAATGAAGCGAATTGATGCGATTGGATTCAATTTAGCACACAATAGGAGAATGAGCACGAGCTCCAGTCTGGATTCACATTTCTTGATGGATTGGGACAACTAGTTGCGTACAACAGCATTCGAATCGAACAATATGAGCAGGCGAAGTCAACCGATGAAAAGTGTCTGCTTAATGTCGTATGAAATTTGATTATTGTCTGTTGGATTTTATGTTCTCCGTTGAACAATGAAACAGTTTGATTCCATGCCATGTTGCAAACTTTTGAATAGGTTCATTTTATCATTACAACATTCGGTGGTGGGGAGTTAAATTTTCCAAAATAAGGAATCAATAATTAAAACTTTGCTACAAACTATTGAAATTTGTGATTGTGATGTTTTGATCATATCATATCACAATATATAGGTTGATAATAACGTTCCCGTACTTTTTAAAAATGCTTCAAAACCGTAACCCTGTGACGTGATCTTACGATTCTTACGAATCGCAATTCAGAGATTCACTCAGACACGTCTGTCGCTCACAAGAATAGATCAATGACTGACCTTGTTTTGTTTGTTTTACCTAGTGTAGCCAAAATATAAAACGTTGCCATCGAAATTCATTTCATTTTTATTTTTTCAGTGTTGCCGAAATCAACATTAATTGTATTTTATCGATTTAAATTTTGTTATTATTTTTAGCATATCTTTCATCTAATCCCTACAGTCCTTCTCACCTCTATTCTCAAAAAAAAAAAATTGTATTTTGCAATTAGGCCGGAACAAATTTCAAATCCTTCTTTTGTCACTCGGAGTTGGATCAACGCAAGTGGGGGACAATGAAAAATAATGCAAAAAACTAATAAATTGGAATAAATTGCATGAAAACTTGTATGCAACACAATTGCATACTATATAATTGCACAAAACCCATAAGTCAAGTAATTTTTTTTTATCAAAAAGTTCAATAAAATAAAGCGTATAAAAGTTGTTTAGACTCCCATCTTCCACAATTTGTTTTGTGCTCTGGTAATCTTTCGGATATTAGATAAATTTTCCAAAATTACCATAAAAAACTTCGAACATTACTAATTCCCCCCTTCGGGTTTTTTTGGAAATTTTGAAGGGGGGGGGGGGGGGGGGGGGGGGTTCGGTGACGAAAGAAGAAATTGATATTTGTTCCGGCCTTATTGTTTTTCTTTACAATAAAATTTAAATTTTCAAGATAAGTTAATCAGCATTAATTGATTTTTGTAAATTTATTTTCGACATATCGGTGAACATTTATATTCTTGGAGAAAGAATATCAGAATGGATTAATTTAAGGGCCTTCTGAATTATTCTACCGATAGAGGGAAAAGCAATGCCATCTGTCTCATTTTCAAACAAACTGATTGCTACTAATAGATGGCGGTACAATAAAAAGTCAGATTTTTGGGTTGGTCGTATTGGAATTATGTATATAGTTAACAAAATATAAGAATCTTGAATTGAAAATTTTAGTCATTATGGTCATAAAGGGATAGTTAATCTATATATATAAAAAGCAATTTCTGTATGTTTGTTTGTTTGTTTGTTTGTTTGTTTGTTTGTTTGTTTGTCCTCTATAGACTCAGCCGTCTTAAGCGCTAGAGGTCTGAAATTTGGCATGGATGCTCATTAGGACCAGGAAGGATGAAAAATGTTTTTAGATTTTCGGATGACCCCTTCTGAAGGGGGTCGTCCATACAAGACAAGTATTGTTTTCGCGATATTTACGTTATTTTTTGTCGGATCGTGTTGAAAATTTGCACATGAGTGTTTTGAAAGACGAGAAATCGATTTCAGATGTCAAATTTTGTGTAAGGGATCGTCCAAAGGGGTCGTCCATATTAACTGTTCGCTGTTTTTGCGATATTGACGATATTATACATCGTTTTCAAATGAAAATTGGTACACGATAGTTTTGAATGACGTGCAATCGATTTAGGGTATCAAATTCAGTGTAAGGGGCCGGCAAAAGGGGTCGTCCATATTAAATTTTCAGTATCTTAGTGATATTGACGTTTTTATACATCGGATTGGGATGAAAATTTACACGTAGGAGTTATTAGGGACAAACAACTGATTTCACTTATACAAACTAAAATCAGGGGTCGGCCAAAGGGGTCGTCCATAATAACTATTCACTGTTGATGCGATAATGTCGTTATTTTACATCGGATTAAGGTGAAAATTCGTACACAAGAGTTTTGAGAGACGAGTAATGGATTTGAGATATTAAATTCAGTGTACAGGGGCGGCAAAGGGGGTCGTCCATATTAACATTTCAATATTTTTGCTATATCGTCGTTATTATACATCGGATTGGGATGAAAATTTGCACACGGTAGTTTTCAGGGACAGGCAATCGATTTCAGATGTCAAATATTTTGCCAGGGGTCGACGAAAGGGGTCGTCCATATAAATTAATTGTTCACTGTTTTAAGCAATATTGACGTTCTTATGCAATGGATTGCTTCGAAAATCGGCATACGGGAGTTTTGAGGGAAGGGCAATCGATTTCAGATCACAAATATTGTATAAGAAGCCACCGAAAGGGGTTTAACTTTTTGGCAATAATTGCGTTGTTATGCAACGATTGAGTCGAAATTTATACACGGGTTTTTTCTGAAAGGTTAATTGATTCCTGATTTCAAATTTAGTAGCAGACGACAGACAAAATGATCGTCCAATATTTTTGCAATTATTACTTAACAATGAATTCAAAAGTGCATCTGGAAAATGCTTGGCAATTGACTTTCATGCAAACTGTTCATGACATATTCTAAGTTGAAAGCGAAACGAAGTTCGTATGGGATCAGCTAGTTACATTATAAGCACTAAGTTTCTTTTATTCCAAATTAATAATTTATAACATAAACACATAAGATGAGCTTTCTTTTTTTAACCTACATCACCTCACGGTAAAATGGCATATTATTAGTATTTCGAGTAGGAACAAATGAAGTATGCATTTGCAAAATCGATAAAAAGCGACCAATCATATGAGGAAATCCTCCAGATACAACTGAAATTAAAAAAAAAAAACAAGATAGCGCAAAACTTTCAAATACCAAAAACTTACTGAAAAAATGCACTATTTTTGATATTCAACGAACAATAATCGAATAATTAGCATAAGTTTTTAAACAAATAGTGCTTGATTTTTTAATAGGTATTTCTGAAATGTTCGGAAATCTCAAATACGTTTTTCTTGATTAGAGCCTACTGCTGGTTTCGCCCATATGAAATGTTACGCAGGTCGTTTTCTTTGACATGAGGTTTCACAGCTCTACGTGCTGGTGGCGACATCTCTCTGTAAAATGGCTTCATCCATCGATCCATTGAAAATTGATAGCGATGGATAGAAAAGTTAGGAAGAAATTTACAGATGTAGAAAAGAGCGAAAGAGCATTTTGCGAAGAAAAGTAATTATCGTACACCATACTTTACCCCGCAACATTGAATTATGTAGAAGAAGTAGAACCGGAATAGAGGTTGAAGTGATTACATGTGGAAGAAAGATAAATATTCAAAAATGAGTTAAAGCATGGTTGCATTTGGTAATGATTAACACGCTTAAGAAAAATCGAAAGAATGTTCCTTATCGTGTAACCTCGCAATGCTATCAGAATATGGAATGAGAGCGAGATCTAAAATTATGAGAGAACGAAAGAGACAGCGTAAAGCGCGTCATTCTGTTAACGAATCTTGGAGATATCAGTCGCGTTTGCACAAGTAGAAAATAAATGTAAGATTGTATCCGAACAACGGAAATAAAAGTACGACAGAGGTGTCCTGATTTTTAAGGATTTGTCTTGATTTACTGTTTTATTTGGTTTTTTGGGATTTTAAGCGTTTTAGGTTTATTCATCTCATACCAGGGGTGCCAGTCCGTCCTGATGTCTTTTTAAATTGTTCTGATTTTTGAAAAATGCAATGTGACTGAACCGTCCTGATTTCCAAAAAAATAACTAAATTGTAATTGGTTTTTTAGTAAGTAAAATCATCAGGATATCCAACAGTGTTGGACCAACACATCTGTGATAACATAGTTTAACCGATAATAAATTTTGGGTTTCGGTAATCTACAGTACCTTTATTTCGCCTTTATTTGCGCAATTTAATCAGAACTTGTGGTGTGCTGAAAAATACAGATTTTTCTTCATGCTTTTTGATTTTTAATTAAAGCACCTGGCAGCCCGGTCTCATACACACATTTCCATACATAAAGCTATCCAGAGCTTGTGATATAGCCCAGTTGGCAAGTCAGTTGCTTCCTTATTGATGTCCGTGAGTTCGAGCCCAATAGCAAACATCGAACACAGTTGTTCCGAATAAGTTTTTCAATAACTGTCCGCCAATTGAAACGTTGATATAGAGTCGCGGATATAATTGAAACAAAACAAAAAAGAGTCTTTCCGAAATACTGTGCTGAATTTTGAAAAAATGTCTTTAAAATCTCGCGTGAGCTTTCTTTACGTCGTATGAAACATCTTAAGAATCCACAGCAAACTGCTGCAAATGTTATCATAAAAAATTTTAAAATTTGTATTCTACATATCGGAAATTTTGTCTAGGCGACAAACGTTCTAAATAAATGGAAAGAAGCTGCAGCTAGTTTATGTCAGTTTTGGTATTTTTTTCGTAATAAGACTGTTTGTTTACAATTGTTTCAAAAGACGTAATGAAAGCTCAAGTGAGAAATGTCCGAATTGTCCTAATCTATAAAAAAAAACATCTCAATAGGGATCATATTTATAAATAAATTATGAGAACATCGCACGCTCCTTGTTTTAAACTCAAAATTAAGTAGTTTTGGTTCAAAACAGCACTTCAGTTGCTGCCCTCAACTTTGAGTTAGACTACCCGATCAGGAGGGAAAAACTAAATTATATCAAAATGAGATATTTTGATACTAATTTTTTCCTATCTAAATGAGTTATTATTCAGTACTCGTAGGATGTTAAAATATCTCAAATTATATCAAAAAATCTATGCGATCATAGCTAAATTATATCAATTTTAGATATGCTCCTTTCAAGATTATATCTCATTCAGATAGCATAGTTTGATATTGGACAGAACAAAACCTATCAAAATTATAACTTATCAAGATATGAGTGCTTCGAGAAAAAATTCTAGTGGAATGTCAATAAACCACATTATATGCTAAAACCCAAGGAATATTTAAAGAAGGTAGTGTCGAGGCAGCATTGCTTTAGTATTAGTACACACTGCGACGTCACAATCACGAAAAATCTGTTAATTTACTAGGAAATTTGTCTTTTTCTTTGATAATTTGAAGAATTTGCTGGAAATGTTCCACTTTTAATACCTGTTATTCTAGAAGGATTCTCACTCTTCAAGATTGGTTCGAAAAAAGTCGGATTTTCGAGTAATTTTTGCATGAAATAGACCATCTAAGTTCGAAAAAATGGTGGATTTTCCCTACTCAAATTTGCAAAATTTTAAAATTAGTTCAAATTCTTCCATGAAAATGATCAAGTCAGTGCAGTTTAAGATCCTTATTACAAAAAAGTTATCTAAAAACAAACTTTTATATAAAACCAATATTATTTATTCGCATTTTAGTAAATCGAGTTAACAATAATCAATTGATGTTAATTGTTCTACATAAGAATTGAAAATGGTAAACCGATTGGATAAAAATCATGACAATCAGTTGAACACTCAATAACTACCTGCTAGACCTTTTTAAAGTAGATTTTATCTTCGTTTTTGAACGTTTTAGCTTCAAGATGACATTGCGTTCATTATTAAAATGAGAAAAAAACATAATGCAATCTTCAAAGGATCAGAAAATTTCATAACATAGTGAAATAGAGGTCTAACAACACAATCAAAATGAAATTGGAATTCATTTTCGTTCTAAAACATGTTTTTCTTTGAAATTTCAACCATTCGCATATAAATTTTCGATACATTCGTTTTTGTGACGTCACTAAAAAAATCCAATATGGCTCTCGACACTACCTTATTTAAATATTGATAGACTAAAACCATGCTGTATTTTAGGTTTCCCAAGAATCAGATTCAATTTTATGGATCTGTTGAGCGAAACTTATTAATGCACGGTTTGGGCCGTTGACTTCGATGTCCGTGTTTCAGAAAAAGTTGCACGTCTATCAAAATATGATATCCTAATCATTTTATTTTAGGACAATCCGAAAAAAATCTTTTTTATTGAAATTAGCTCAACTCCATTTAAGCCTGTCAATCAGAATAAGATATAATTCAGATTGGAGAAACTTGAAATCGAAAATTTAAAGTACTTTATAATAACTGAATCAGATGTAAATATTTTGGTGAGATATGTTTGAGTTATTATTTTGATATGCTCTCCTGATCGGGTAGGCAAACGCAAAAACTAAGTTCTAACTGGCATACTCAAACCTAAGTTCGAAAACGAGTTCCATTTTTTGAACTTTCTTTATTCCTTTATTCGTAGCTTCCGCGGATTAATAAAGCTGTAAAATAGTTCAACCCATGATAATCTTTGATTCAGATGATATTTAAATGATTATTTTCGATACGAACTGCAGTAAGCCGAGAAAATGCTCACTTATGTTGCATATATTATGGCGTTTACAGCACCTGTATTTCGCCATTGTTTATGCAATCTAATGGTGTCCTGAAAAATTCAGATTTTTTTTAGCTGTGGCTTGATTTTTGACAAAACTACCTGGCACGACTGTTGGACAATCGCAAAAAGTGTTGATCGAGGTTGCCGTCCGGATAAATTTTTTATAATTTTTTTTCATTAATTTACGTACAACTAGGTATAAAAACTTATTTGAGAAATCTGATTTAAATCTTCAATTTTCTTTAGGTAACATGATAATCTTTTATGGTTCTGAACTATTTAGTATAGTTCTTTTGATATAAGACACAAACAAGTGCTATCGATCGATATATTTATGTTGAAATTAAATTGACGTAAGTCAGAATCGCTTTTATTTAGTTTTACAATGATAAAGGAAGGATTCATGTTAACTTATGTTCGTTTCAAATAGTCCATAAAAGGTTAAATTGAATAGCCAAATATTGTTTATTACATTTTAATGCATCAGTCCTTTTTTCAATGTTTATGTTTAACCCATTCTTTTTGAAAAATTTTGGAAAAATTTAATCAATATTTGTTGGTGCCTCCAACCAACACATACCTTTTAAATTTTCATATATTAGAGTCCACAATAGGCAGTTTTGATTAAGTTTTGCTAATTTGAGTTCAACTAAAATAAATCATCCATCTAAATTTGGCAACAAACTAATTAAATAAATAATATTTTCATTAAATATTATATCAATAAACAAATATCAAATGTTCTAGAAAAGTGTGCCAATTAGAACGAACAAATGCTGTTATTTCAACCAATTTTTAAAAAAAATATTTTTCGAGTAATTGAACTTTCTTTCAAAAATTTAACAAAATATGATTTTAAATTTTTTTTATCACCTTAAAATGTTTCTCACATAAAAAATTTAAAAAAAAAATTATTCCAATATTGCAATCGCTAGAGTATAATATGAACTTCAATAAGCCATATTTTGGAAATAATAGTTAACTCTCAATTTTTTTAAGTGAAGTTTTCCAAAATGTATTGTATGGGTATAATTGATCCCTAGAGCCCTAAAAGATATATTTTCCTTCTGAATGGATCGTGTGGGGTCGGACGCAGCCGCGACCGACCCAAATGAATATCAGGCAGCACTGCCGGTAGCTGTCAGTTGACAGGGCGTCTCGGGATCAACACAAAATGGATATCAGGCAGCACTGCTAGAAGATGTCAGTTGACAACGTCCCTCACTTTCAGGGGCGCTCGTGTTCGGCAGGCATTCGGTTGATAACAGTGATGGCGTCCGCTGCCTCACGTTGGCGCTGGGTGATTCTCCCGTCGATACAATCGGAAGTGTCACAGATCGTTATCATTGGTTATCATGAAATTACTAAAATCTATCGAATAAATGATACTTATCCAGTCATTATCTATTGAAAAGTACTAAAAATGCTGTAATTATCTAAAAACTAGAAAATTGCGCCTTAAAGTATGCAATGTCTGTAGAGGAGTAGGCTAACTTTTAGAAATCTCTTTGGCTGATACTTACAAACTGTGAAATGAGAACTTTTATGGCAAAAATAGTCAAAGGACCTTTTATTTTCGGATTTTACTAGATTTTCGGCTAGAGTCAGGGCACCCTGAATTAACGATCAAGACTCCTTCAGGAAATGATCAAATATCCTGTAACTTAAAAAATATTTTTTTAGGCTCGCGAAAATGCTGTATCTGTATCTGAGATACCTAATCAGCATCTCAGATTGCTCGGTTTTGAATTTGAATTTTAAAGGTGCTTGATACGTCTTCTGTTAAATACATGTTAAAAAAAATGTTTTCGATCTATTTCTGTTGAAAACGTCTTATTCATTTTTCTGAATTCAATATGAATCAAAACTCCTTCTAAGCGTACATGATTATATAATTGTACGTAAATCTTCCCACTTTTCTTTTTTTTTAACGCCCGCAAAGAGTCATTAATTATTTCATATGTATTAGGACTAAATTCATATTATTTACAAAACAATTGCTACTTTAACCTTTACTTTTTCCTTAACCTACTATTAAATGGTTTTGATTCGATCGACAAAATATCAATCTGGGTAACATCTAGGCGTCATGCATAACCATGTGCTTTTTAAATGAGCTAGATATAAAATAACAAAATGGAAGTTCAAACGAAATACTAGGAATGTTAAAAAAATGCGATTTGTCTATGACCGGACTCAATATTGTTGTTTTTGACCGGACAAGAAAATATCCAAAATTAAAGAGATTAACGAAAATATTTCGGTCCTCTGAAAAATTTTGAATTTTGTTTTTTCTATTTTTTTTTTTCGAAACAAGTCATTTTTACAAGTCATTTGAGTATTTATGCTTCTTTTTGTCATTGGTGATAATTTTGGTAAAGTAATTCGTAGTGTCTGGCCATAGACAATACTTTTAGAAATCAGTGAAAATTAACATAAAATGTTTTCTCTTACCTCATAAACATGTTGTAATTTTTTTTCTTCTAATATTTAGAGATAATAATATTGATACTGTTCAAATCAGTAGAGAAACTTATATTTGCGAAAATATATTTTTGAAGTTATTGATGAAATGCTAAAGTGTCCGGTAGTAGACAAGTTCCCCCTTTCAAAAGAGCGCAAATCTATTGTAGATAGTTGATCCTTAATTTTCTTCAAGGAATAAGGTTGCTACTGTGATAAATAACGAATAGTTCAATGAATGCTACACCACAAATTGAAAGTATTATGTTTTGAAAATTATTTTTTTACATTTATTATTAATTATTAAGTAATTATTTTAAAACTAATGCTGGTAAGATATTACCCTACTTTTTGACTTGTTTAGAAATGTGCTCAAATAAATAATCAGAACATAAAAACTGGGTCGATTAAATAACCGACTAGCAAAAGGGTAACACATTTTGTATCTTGAAAATGATCATTATGAAAACTTTTTGAAAGTTTCCAAGAAAATTTTTCATTGAACAAGTTTGCAAATTACATAAAAATAATAGTTTTGTTGATTTGGTTTGATTCCGACATAAATTTGTATGTTGAATGATTACAACTCTTCCCAAAAACTACTCAGTTTTTTTTTGTTATAAAGTCACAAAAAAAGCTCCAAAAAGGCTTCAGGGAATTTCTAATCGCCTCGCTCATAACGTGACTGATGTATCTGGAGATAGCAACAATCTTGTAATTATTTGTAGTTCAACGAGAAACAATGCCTCTATCCAAAATGCTTCCTTTGTGGAACGACCCTATATGTATTTATATTTTGATTTGGTACGTGTTTGTTTATTCAACAATATATTGGCAGTAAGGTTTAAGAGTAAGTCTATTTGAAAAAATATATCTTTAGATAGGTAGAAAAGATAAACTAAAACTCCTTCTTAAAACGGGGATAGGAAAAACGACAAATAATTGAAAAACATGTACATATCTTACTTTTTAATAGTGTCGAAATATTTCAGTTATATCTGGAACAATTTTGAAAATTATAATATAAAAATTTACCAATGAGATAGCTTAAAAATTATTCCAAATTAAGAACAGTATGATCTTTTTCGATTGATGTTTCTCGGTGATTTGTAGAGGAAAATTAGGCTGTTTTTTAACGTTTTCGGCTCGATATCGAGCGACGGCCGTTTAGGAAACACGCGGCAACAGAGTTTTTTTTCTGATGATGGCCGAACAGAAGTAAGCCGAAAACGTTAAAAAATGCCTAATTTTCCTCTACAAATCACCGTGAAAGATCAATCGAAAAATATCATAAGTAGAAGCGGTGATCAAAATAAGATAAGAAATTAAGAACAGTTGAAGTGTGCGAAAACTGCAACCGAGAAAATACTGAAAGGTAAGTTCTTTAGGTAAAAATGTAAAAAAACTTTCCCTCAACGATATTTAATTTCGAGGAACAAAAGTTGTTCGTAATCATAGTTTTCTTTGTTTTAACTTCTATAAATTTACATCGGAAAAATAATTTGGGATTTGCAGGGCACAATATGGGTGAATCAATAGGTGATGAAAAATATGGATTGTAAAACAGAAAGTTACCTTCTTAGCGAAAAACTACGCATTGATTTACGTTTAAAAAAATGCATAGAACTAAATTTTTATGGTATTTTCAAAATTAGAAGATCAACACATTTTAAAAGGTACACAACTTCAAATAAATCCCCACTGGTTAGAATTTTGTTTCCATCCGCTATCGTCCACCGAACTTCATGCAGTCATGCTCATTTTCCACTTTAATGAGCGGTCTCCGGGCAAATATAAATTAAAGTCAAAATATCATTGAGCCACCCCACGCTACGAATGAATGGGCAGCAAAACACAACTCTGAGGAAAAAATCTGCCCAAGAATTTTCTCAATCTGGTGGACAAAAAATTCCTCAGATCGAATGCCACCGGAATCATCCAAACAAACTCAAGAGGGTGCGTAAATAACCGTTAACGATGTCCTCAGTTGAAGGCGAAAGACTGGACTGCGATATAGGGGAACATGCCCTATTATGCGCCACCTAAGCGAATCGCTGATTTTCTATGTATTCCACGTACAAATTGTGTTAAAAATGAGTGCAATCGTTGAAGAAAATTGTATTCTACAAATGCCTATGATTTTTTATTACTCAAATTGCTATAGTTGCTTCAAAAACTAGATTTTTAAAAACCTTGTTCAAAGCCACAGAACAAAACTGTGTTGCAAATACGCGCCGCCGTGTATTCAATACGCGCCTAGCAGCCGAACACACCCGAAAGCAGCCGAAGACCGAAAACACACCAATACTTACAGACACTTTGAATGAAAATAAAATCAAAATGGACTAATCAAAAATTAAAAAAAAATAAAAGTAGATTTTTTGGGCTGAATTAAGGCTCTAAATAAGGTTTTTGACTTTTTGTTCATTTTCAATGAAACTTGGCCTTTTTGAAAAATTAATGCTATTTTCAGCCTACTACGATTGGCGCGTTATAATGAGCGCATGGGCCGTGATAGAACATACCCATAAAAAACATACCATAGCGAGTTCGGTATAATTTTATAGCATTAAATCACAATTTAGATTCTCCTCTATCGATGTGTCAGAAAATATTGTCTTATTCGTTTTTCTCTGCTTGGTGACACCTTATTGAAAGTGTTTTAAAATTTAGATCGAAATGAAGAAAAACCTAAATTGTAAAATTATCACGACACAGGAGCATTTTAAGGAAAAATTCATACTTGCCATGACCAATCACAGCATTTAGAACAAATTGGTAATATTTTGCAGGCTTAAAATGTTTCAGATTCTTCAAAACAAGGGTGGCGCGTATTAGCCACATGGGGCGTTATATGAACTTTTCCCCTACTTAGGTAGGACAAAAAAAACATATTTGGAATACGGGACGACTTGCTTTTTCTTCTTTCTGGCGTTGTTGCTGCTGCTATTTTACAAACGAATTTAAAGGTGCTTCCACTCGCAGCGGGGAGGCGTTTTTAATAACGCCAGTTAATCAGATTAGGAGCTTTGTTTCGTTTGGGGAGTTTCCTGAGGATGTTTTTTGTTTTGGTTTTACTCGGTTCGATTTTATCATTAGGAAGAATAATGCACCCAGCTTCCCATATTTAAATGTAATTTAAGTACTTTCCGAAGGTTTAATCAAGATTTTAGGTGTACTTTATTTTTGCTGCCGTGGGTGAGTCGATTTTTTAATTTGGAAGGGACAGAAATATTAGGGATGCTTCAATTATTTTGACATCAGACTCATTTTGGTGTAGTGCCGCCTGAAATACAGTGTTATGTTATTATAACATGCAGAATTTTCTCCTCAAAGAAAAAAAAGCATTTTGATGTAAGATAATATAATTTTTTTTACTAGATACAGAATATGTATTGTGTCGAACTATCGTTCACTTTCTAGAACCGCATTTCCCTTTTTAAATTATTTGTTGGTTAATTACTGAGTTTTTTGGGTTTCAATACTTTTTTTTATAAAATAACAATTATTTTATGACACCCCTTATGATATGTGAGTTGCATCACTGGATGAGCATCGCTTAACATGTCTGCCTTCCCATCTATCTGGAAAGAATCCAACAAATTTCCGGCCTACAAGAAAGGCGATATGCCAAAACGCTCTAAGACTACAAATCTGTTGGCCTTTACGTCTGAAGAGCAAGACAACTTTGTTTCAGGATTCCAAACCGACGCCATCTGCATCGACCTGTCAGCTGCTTTCGACTAAGAGAACCAAGGTTTTGAGAAACACAAGGTCTTCCGACTTTCACAGTAAGAAGACAAGGAATGCGCGGGCCTTCAAATGAGATAGTTTACAAACTTAAGAATATTTGCTCAGCTGTTCAGTGGTTTGTTGGTTAAATTTTCTTGTGTTGCGCAGGTTGAAACTTCTTAATCCATCTACTATGTTCGAGTGCATTTCGAAAGACAGGATGGTTGATAAAGCATAACAAATGGAGAGAAAGCTCGAGGAGATTTGTTAAAATGAGTAGTTTCTCTGAGAGAAAGAGATGCCGAACTTGACTGGAAACCAGAGATGCCAATGTGCCTGACTTTCCAGGATTTGACAACCTGATAAGCCATTGGATTTCACTGATTTTTTGAAAATATGTCTGATTTTGCATGATTAATATGTGGTGAAAATGGGTAGTAAGGAACTGGATTAGGTACCATTGCTAAAGTGGAAATGCAGAGAGCGATGACCAAATAATTATTTTATTTATTTACATAGTATTCCGTCTTACGACATAACTTGACGAACATAATTCCTAAAATTCACTCGGTCCATGGCAACCGTTCTCCAATTTCTCGGGCACCCCACGTTCGCCAGATCACGCTCCACTTGGTCTAACCACCTCGCTCGTTGCGCCCCCGCTCGTCTTGTTCCTACCGGATTCGTAGCGAACCTGTTTTGCAGGACAGTCGTCCGGCATTCTCGCAACATGTCCCGCCCAGCGTATCCGGCCAGCTTTCACCACCTTCTGGATACTGGGTTCGCCGTAGAGTCGCGCGAGCTCGTGGTTCATCGTGGTGCGATCGTGACCTTGTTATTGCTGGACAAGCGGGTTCGGTCGGTCTCGGATCCGTAGGCCAGCATGTACTTCGTCTTGGACGTATTAATCATCAACCCAATCCTTCCTGCTTCGCGTTTCAGTTTGCGATAGATCTCCTCCACCGCCGCAGATGATCTGCCGACTATATCAATGTCATCGGCAAAGCAGATAAGTTGACTGGATCTGTTGAAAATCGTGCCCCGCATTTCGGCCACTGCTCGTCGAATAACACCTTCTAGCGCCACGTTGAACATCATGCAGGATAGACCATCACCTTGTCGAAGCCCCCTGCGCGATTCGAATGAACTCGACAATTCACCCGAGATCCGCACACAGCACTGCGTTCCATCCATCGTCGCCTTGATCAGTCTGATCAGCTTCCCGGAAAAGCCGTTCTCGTCCATGATTTTCCATAGCTCGTTACGGTCGATCGTGTCGTATGCGGCTTTGAAGTCGATGAATAGATGGTGCGTAGGGACTTGGTGTTCCCGGCATTTTTGGAGGATTTGCCGTAATGTGAATATCTGGTCCGTCGTAGACCGTCCCTCCATGAAGCCGGCCTGATGACTTCCCACGAATCTGTTTGCTTGTGGCGTTAGGCGGCGGAGTAGGATTCGGGACAGCACTTTGTAGGCGGCATTGAGGACAGTGATCGCTCGGTAGTTCTCGCAGTCCAATTTGTCGCCCTTCTTGTAGATGGGGCATATTACCCCCTCCTTTCATTCCTCCGGTAGCTGTTCTATGTCCCAGATCCGGACTATCAACCGGTGTAGGCAATCGGCCAACTTGTCCGGGCCCATTTTGATGAGTTCAGCTGCGATGCCATCCTTCCCAGCCGACTTGGTTCTACTCAGCTATCGAATGGCTTCCTTAACTTCACTCATCGTTGGGAGTGGCTTCTCTTCGTCGTTGGCTACGCCGGCGATGTACCTTCCCCCACCGTCTTGATCTCCTGCATGTGCGCCGTTCAGGTGTTCATCGAAGTGCTGCTGATCACCTCACGATTGTCCGTCAGGATACCCCCGTCCTTATCCCGGCATATTTCGGCTTGCGGCACGAAGCCTTTGCGGGAGGCGTTGAGTTTCTGATAGAACTTTCGCGTTTCTTGGGAACGATGCAGCTGCTCCAGCTCCTCCTCCTCCAGGCGGCGCTTTTTCTCCTGGAAAAGTCGGACTCGCTGTCTCTTCCGCTGTCGGTGATTTTCCACATTTCGACGGGTGCCTCTTTGCACTACTGCCGCCCGCGCGGCATTCTCTTCGTCAATCACTCTCCTACACTCCTCGTCGAACCAGTCGTTCCGTCGAGATCGCTCCACATAACCGATGACGTTCTCCGCAGCACTGTTGATGGCTGTTTTGATGGTATCCCAACAGTCCTCGAGAGGGGCTTCGTCAAGCTCGCCTTATGCCGGCAGCGCTGCTTCGACAGATTGCGCATAGTCTGCCGCGACCTCAGGTTGCTTCAGTCGCGCGATATTTAACCTAGGCGGGCGCCGTGGTTGTTTACTACGGAGAGTTTTGGGCGCATCTTCACCATCACCAGATAATGGTCCGACTCGATGTTGGCGCCCCGACAGGATCTGACGTCGATGATGTCCGAGAAGTGCCGGCTGTCTATCAAAACGTGGTCGATCTGTGATTGAGTTTGGTACGGTGATCTCCAGGTGTACTTGTGTGGGAGGCGGTGCTGGAAAAAGGTACTACGTACGGCCATTCGTTTGGAGGCGGCGAAATCTATCAGTCTGAGGCCGTTTTCGTTGGTCAGCTGGTACGCACTGAACCTTCCAATTGTCGGTTTGAATTCCTCCTCCTGGCCGACCTGAGCATTGAAATCCCCGATGACGATCTTGATATCATGTTTTGGGCAACGGTCGTATTCACGCTCCAGCTGCCCGTAGAATTCGTCTTTGTCGTCACCGGTACTTCCGAGGTGAGGGCTGTGCACGTTGATGATGCTGATGTTGAAGAACCGGCCCTTGATTCTCAACCGGCACATTCGTGAGTTGATCGGCCACCACCCGATCACGCGCTTTTGCATCTTTCCCATCACTATAAAGGCTGTTCCAAGTTCGTGTGTGTTGCCGCAGCTCTGGTAGATGACACGACCATCTGGTAAGGCCGTGCGAACGGGGGGGGGGGGGGGGGGGGGGTTTAGGGGTTAAACCCCCCCCCCCATGAAGATTTTGTCCAAGTAAAATTTCCACCGTAGTAACGGAAGATTACTTGATCTTAAAATGTATTTGAAACTAAGTGTTACCAAGCAAGCCAGATATTTTTTTCGCCTCTGGCAGAATTCCGACATAAATCATCCTTGGCTTGGAGCATTTCGATGTACGACACTATTTGCCGTTCACGAATTGAAACTAACTTTGATTGTAGATTTCAATTTTCAGTTCAATCGACCTTTTGTATTAACTTGATTTAAACAAACCCTACCTTGTCTTTTGAATGGGTTTTTATTAAGAAGTGTAATCAAGTAAGAACAGAGTTTGAAACGAACCATTCTTTTATTTAAAAAAATTTTTATTTCATTAGTTATGTTGATACAAAATATTCTTAAAAAACCAATTTTAGACTCAATTTTATTTCGTGGTTTTTGTTCTTCCAAATGCCTAACAAAAAAGGTTTTGATAATTTACCCAAAGCCACTGAGGTGCAATGAATTTAAACGGTAATTTAAACTAATTTGGGTGCCCCGAATCTAAATATGCTATTATTTCTATCAGCTTTTGTTATTGAAATGACTTTTGAAAATAAGTTAAAATCATTAGACAAATTTCTGGTTTTGTTTTAAACTCAAATCAAAAATATATTCTTTAAAAATAATAGCCTTATATGAATTATCAACTTTAAACAGAATCAAGTTTTTTTTTTAAACTTCCTGCTGTAATGTGAACGATACTTGTAATGTTATGTTTTAATTTTTTGACTGATAATTTTTACATTAGATCATGCATCATTATCATCAAAATATTTTTCCTTAATTGGAAAACTAAATCAGAATCAGATTTTTCATAAATGTAGGTTTGTTAGTTAATTAGTTATCAGTTATGTTTGATTTCACTTAAAACCGATACATTTTTAAACTCCTTATCATTTCATATTTTGTTTTCATTTTCGAATAAATTTACAGAATTTTATAGCACATATTTTTTCAATTTTATTATTAACTTGCTGAATTTTATATTCTTCTTTTTATCTAATTAAATTGAAGCATCAAACATTGAATAAATTCTGTTCAAAATTCATTTCTTCTTCAGTAATTGGTAATTTTGCATTTCAAATCGGGATTAAATATTTTTTGTTCAAATAAAAAAATAATACAGCGGAATTTCTTATTAAATTTTCAGTTGAAGATGAGAAAAAGAATTTTAAGTTAAGATGAATAAAAAATTAACAACTATTATCATTTTCCTAACAACTGATAATGGTAAGTTTTGCGCCAGATTGGAAATTTATTTAAGAATTCAGATTTGTTTTTAACTCTGTATTTTGGAAATGTTTATTTTAAATTTGCTAAGACATTCTTTTGAAACAAATTTCTTTCTTACTTTCATGACTTATCGAAAATTTGAAACTTAATTTGTAATATGTTTCGAAAATTTTGTTTTTTTCATCAGTCCTTTTTTTAGTTTGTGTGTTAATCATGCATGAGTGAGACACGGTGTAAGAAACACCTTTCCTTTTTTATTGTTTATTTTTGATATTGTTATTATTTTTTATCTAAATTTGAATTCCGAAACCCCCCCCCCCCATGGACGGGTCCTTCGCACGGGCCTGCCATCTGGGTACGTTCGTAGCGTGGAGCCCTTCCATGTTCCAAGTTTCCAATCGCTAGTCCCTTTTCGTCGCGTGGGTCTTTGCCGATTTCCATCCGAAATTTGTTGTTCGTTGTTCGTTGCTTATGTTTTTTGTAGTCACAGGCTCGCATGGCCCGCAGCTAGCCCCACTATCTCGCAGGAGGACCGTCGTGATGTTGCTGTTTTGGGTCCCGAACACCACCAGGACGTTGTTGCACTCCGCACGCCGCCCCTGACATGGAGAACAGACACGTACGAAGCCCCCTGACTCAGTCTGCATGCGACCAAAGCATCCACCGGGGTTGGGTACCCGATCTCCGCTAAGGTTGCTCGCACCCCAGCTAGCACCACGGGGAGGTAGAGAATCGGAGTCGCAGACAAGAGGTGATATGACCACTACCCGAAGGTTGGGTGTATGGGGTCTCGAGTTGCACATTGTCTTCCGTTCACTAGCCGGGTACTTCCCCCATGTGCAAGACTAAATTAAAAAAATAGCACACACTCGTATTTATATTGGACAGCTCACGAACTATGTCCTTCTACCGTTACTCATCTTGGAACTAGGCAATCTCAGGACTACGTAACTCTGTTTAATACACAAGTTTAAGATCTGGATTGGAAAATGGAAATAGTGAATATTGAAACTTATCGTTTTAGTATTGCTGATAAATAAAGATGCACGAATAATCGAGTCCAAACTGTTATGCAGATTGAATATGTTAAGCTGAGGAATATTAAATACGATGTATTCATGTTGCACTGTGGTATAACAGGAAGGAGTTCCTTGAAATATTTTTTTTCACTACCGTTATGATGAGTTTTCATGATTTTTGTGTTGCGTAATTGTGAAAATATTTCTTCTTGTTGTCTAACAAAAAGATTGTTTGATTTTTTTTAACTGGTGAAAACATTTTACAAATGAAAAGGTCACAGGAATAAAGTACTTTTAGTTATTTATCTGTAAAATGTGAATTTGCTCAATCTCTCAATCTAGTTCAATCCATTTTTTTAATCAACTTTAGAAAGATTCAATAAGTTCCTATATTTTGTCCAATTTTATTCCTCATCAAACTCATACCCATTGGGAAAATTCTTAATTCATTCAAATTAAATCCCTCTTCAAATTTGCTACAGCGGCCCTTCTGCCAAACGGGATTGTTTTATGTTACTACAACAATCAAAATTTAAAGTAACGTTCCCAGCTCACATACAGGCCAGGCACTTGAACCTCACTTCAATTACCCCAACCCAGGAAAGAGAGTAAGGTTGTCGAAAACCGTATTTCATCACTGGACGACGACCCATGAACGACCCAAGCCAGAGAAAGTGGTTTTCCGGTTTAGAACCCTTTCCTACCTCAAGAATCTGCCTGTCCATCAATCCTCACCCATGTTCCCTTTTTTAGGCCCGGCCCGCAAGACACATGCCTTTTGCATCTTTGATTATTATTCTAATGGTTCTTTCGGGCACTTGCCTTCATGCAGAAGAACTCTTATCCTTCTCGTTCGTATGAATGTATGTTATTGTGCCTTGCTGGAAACCCTGGTCAGGATCCCTCGCTGTAAAAACATTCTCTAATGGGCCAGCCGAGAGTCAAATCAGCTCGGTTTCGGCTGAATTTTACCGAAAAACGATACGTCCAAATTATGGAAAAACATCCCTCAAGGAAGGGGGCTTTGATTTCCTTGGACCCGGGTCATCAACAGCAAATCAACAGCGTCAGAAGCTGGTCCCGCATCACACATCTACACACATATGCTAATGGTTTCTGTCGGCCGAAGAAATTGAATGAAAATTTTCGGAATAAATTTTCCGGTAGGGGCCAACAACAACAACTGCCTTTCGAAATCAGGGCTGAAATCGACAATAGGGTAGTCGTTATGCGGGTTGTGGAAGAGAAAAGATTGTATGCTGTTAATCCGATGTGCCGCTGATTAACTTCAAGACTTCGGAGCAAACTGTCAAATTAAAATATTTCATTAAAGATTTTGACTCTTGAAGTTGAATTATAAAAAATCCAAAACTTTTTGACATAATCTTGATTAAATTCAGAACACCAATAATGGTGTTTTTACTATACATTTATATTGGGGATTACAATAAGACTTCAGATACAGAATTCCTGGAGTTTTAATAAATTATTGTAATTTCTGGTAAACCAAACAAAAGTTTGAATTTATGTCTTTACATATAGGTGACTAGTTTTTTTTCCATTTTCCTTAATCCTTCTCATTTCAAATCTTGATTCAATCAAGAATAAAACTAAATATACTTAACCAATATTTACCACAGTCGATTCCTATTGAGTTTTTTTTTTTTGAAAATCAGGACATTTCAGGAGATTTTTACGACTATTTCTCATAAATCCTAATGAAAAACCCGATTTAATACACTTGACAGTGGATTGTAGCCTTTCTTACAGCCTATTAATTATATTTGGATACATATGGAACAAAATGAATTATGAATTATGATTAAGGAATTTCATACGCAGTAAATCCTAAGAAAACTAAAGAAATTAAGATTCAAAGTTTTTTATAGGATAAAAGTATTTTTCTATAATCCTAATTTTCATATCAATACACAACATTATTTGCAACTGATTGGAGATTTTTGAATGACTGAATTCTGGAATATCTTGTTTGATTCCGTTTCTATGACATTGAAATCTAACTCAATTTACTCCTTTTGGAGTTACAGCATTTGGATACTTCAAAATGGGAGGTATAAAAATTAAGGATACATTTTGATCTATTTTGTCATTGTTTTTTTCAATTTTGTCAATTTTGTGTTTGATCAACCTGGTTGAAATGGTTAAATCGGACAGTTTTTTCTGTTTTTTCAACATTGTCAATTATAATTATTAGCTTTTCAGCTTTATATGCATGTTCCAAAAAAAAATCCCAAATGCTTTAAACTCTTCTATTGAGGAATTGGTGGCGCTACTGTTTGGTTATTATCTTCCATTGGCTTATGCATGTGAGAATTCGGATTGACTCCCACCCAAGCCTTCATCGTTCTAGCTAGACACCAACCCCAACAACAACAACAACGCAACAATTGCACAGGTTTTTCAATGCGAACGAAAAGTTTTCATCGCACAACGGTAGATCTGAAAAGAGAATTTGAAAAGGGAACAAAAAAAACTAGCCCGAGAGCTTAAAGCTCGAGAGGATTCTGAAGCATTTGTCTTATTGGATTCAATTTGCTTTCGCGGGCGAAATTCTCTCCTGTCGTTGGTGCTTAGAAAAAAGTTTCCTGAGCACGAACGGCACGTGAGAAGCAGCGTTACCACATATACAGATTTTTCTGTAAGTATACAGATTTTTTTAAATTTTCAAACACAGAATCTGTATATACAGATTACAGATAATTGGAAGTTTTTACAGATTTTATACAGATTTTCGAAATTCAGAGATTTTCCAAGATATTTTGATTATACTTCGAGTCAATCAATAATCATCTACTTTGATGACTCAATCATCCATCAATTAAGGCAAATAAGGAAAAACTTCCAGATTAGAGTTATAGGAACCGTTTCAATACAGTACAACAAGCAAAAAGTTGAAGAATGTTTTAAAAACTGTGTTTAAGAATCGTATACCAACATTGGTCATTGCATCATAGGATGTAACTTTTAAAGGATAAAGACTTTCGACACAATGTTCAAATCCCAACTAATTTTTATACCCCAGAAGGAAACTGATCGTTTTATATAACGGAATATATCGACTTAAAACTTCGCGTGACCTTATTTTTCACACGTAGTGGACATGTATTTTGCCCGTTACAATTAATCGGACAAATTATATAAAATGTCAGGTTAAACACTGGTTTGACATGTCGCACAAATAGTAGCCTGCAGTAATAAGCAGCGTAGTCCAAAAAGGTCACCGCTGTTCAGCGTAAGTATCCGAAATGAAAATTCTTGATGCAGATTTCAATACAGATTTTTGAAATTTTATGCAGATTAAAAAGATTTTTTGGCTCGAAAATACAGATTTAAATGTGGCAACGCTGGTGAGAAGATGGGATGGTGTTCATGCATATACCGCGTCCCCGTTTCGTTTTCTCCTTCTCCAATAAGTGCTTGAGAATCTATCGTTTGGCGATGGATGGGACTTACAATCACTAGCGAAATATTGCGTTGTGAGAGTCAGGTCCCTACGGCAAAGTCTAACTATAATTCTAACTATTGATTTTCGAACTCTGGATCGGCTAATGGCTGAACTAGAAATCGTGTTCGAAAGAAACCGGGCGGAGGGAATCGGAACAATCAAATTGATTTCTATGTTCCTTTCGAAATTGGCTGAGAGCCCAATTTAGAATTTGGGATCGTTGAGCTATTTTTCCGGTGATCTGATCTGGCTCAAACTTGGCGTGAGACCTCGACTTTCCTGAGATCAATTGAAGACTACAGCGCATCTTCATCATACATTATACAAAGAATCTCTAGCCACTTTTTGTAAATTTTGCGCTTATTGTCAATTTTGATAGTTATGGTAATTTCGTCGATTCTGTTGATTTGGTCAGTTTTGCCAATTTTCTCAAAATTTTCAATTTCATTATTGTAAACTTGGTCAATTTTGTTAGTTTGGTCAATTTTTGTTAATTTGGTCAATTTTATCATTTTTGTCAATTCTGTATTTTTTGTCAATTTTGTCTGTTTAGTCAACTTTTTTTTTTAAATTTTGCCAGTTTTGTTAGTTTTGTCGATTATGTCAACATCGTCATCTTTATCAATTTTGCCAATTTTATCAATCTTGTCAGTTTTGTCGATATTGTCAATTTTCTGAATTCTGTCAATATGGTCAATTTTGTCAGCTAGTTTTTTTATTTAATTTTTTCAAATAGTTAAGTTTATCATTTTTTCTCAAATTTGTAAATTTTGTCAATTGGCCAAAACGGTCGATCGGAGTATTTTTTCAGTTTCATCAATTTATTAAATATATTTCATCAATTTTGTCAACATGTTTAAACAATTTTATTAATATGCTTCGTCATTTTTTTTTCATTTTGTCATTTGTGTCAGTTTTGTAAACTTGGTCAATTTTACCAATTTTGTCATTTCAGTCAATTTTGTTATTCTTGTGATTTTTGTCATTTTGATCTACTTAGTAATTTTTATAATTTTTGTGGTTTTCGTCACATTTTCTTTTTTTGTGATTTACGTTATTTTTGTCAATTTTGACAATTTAGTCCCTTTTGTCAATTTTGTTTATTTAGTCAATTTTACAAATTTTGTCATTTTTGTGACTTTTGCCAATTTTGTCATTTTTGTACTTTATGTTACTTTCGTAGATTCTATCATTTTTTAACAATTTTGTTAATTAAGATCTTTTTCTTAGTTTCATCGATTTTGTCAATTTGTTTGGTTATTTTTTTTTGTCAATTATATGCATCTTGTCAATTTTGTAGATTCAATTTTGTCATTTTTTGTCATTTTTTTTAACTTGTTGCTTTTGTCAATTTTAAACTTTTCTTTCCGTCAATACTGATTATCAAAATTTTGTAAATTTGTCTCTTGTCAATTTGCAGGTTTTGTTTGGAATCAACGGAGTGGGGAGGAAGTAATAAGATTATAGACACATAGACTAATAAAAGAAATTATGCTGAAATAACAGAATTGAACTTAGTGAGCTTCGATTGCCTTCGGGTGGCTAAAGGTTTCAAAAACTTATACTCAACAATATCTAATATATTTATCTTCAAAAAATTGTCAGGATACTACTAGATGAGTTAATCCCAGTATCACATTTTTTTCCAATAAGATTATGTGTACCCTACCCAGCATGAAGCAGGTCAGTATAATTTTTAGGAAAGGGCGAATGCTGTTTCAGGAAAATTGCGTTAAAAGTTTGACAGCTCTATTAGCTTGGTCTTAGAATGTACTTTTCACCCAGCTAATAACTCGATTTGTTTGCATTTGGCGCATACGCCTTTTTGAAAAATCGAACCGAAATGTTTAAAATAAGCGTTTGTTTTCCTGGGTTGTTTAGTTTATAAATTAGGGGCAGTGATGCTATTACTGAAATATTTTCATTAATTTCAATAATCAATAAAATAAATTTAATTTGTTTTATTTCTGAAAAAAAAACTGCACTATACGTATTGAAATGAACATATAATTCAATAAAGATTAAATTACTTTTTGTAATTCAAACCTCTTAATCTTAAAAAAAAAAGATTTGTTTAAAGAATTTAAAGTTTTTAAAAACCCTCCTAGTATACTGCTAAAAGGATCTCGCATATTGATAGTAGTTGAATGTCAACCTGCTATATAGATCAGGTTAACTTAACCTAAACTTTCTCCTCAACAATCGTTTTTACCCACTCTTATGTTTCGGATTTTTCTGTTCAATTTTCAATTAAACGTATAGGCTCAATACAAAAATCTAAGATTCCGATTTAAAGAAAATTTGTTTAATTTCCAACACTGTTTCTAAAAGCTCCACTAGTAAGCGTTTGAAACAAAGCGTTTCAGCCAGATTCATAAATGAAAAAACACGTTGCATATTCAAAGGCGGTTTTCTCTTCACACCACGAGCTTTTAGCGTCGCTTATGTGTATATTTATTTCGCCTTTAGTTATGCATGTAAAGAGATACTAAAGGACTGTTCTAAGACAGGTAATTTAATTTAAATATTAACTAAATCGACTTATTCAACTATCTCAATTTATTACGAAAACAATTATCACACCACACAAATAACTGGTTCTTGAAATTCAACGTAAATCTTGCGGTCGACTCTTGTTAACGACATCTTCAACTTTTTGTCATTTATGTCAGTTTGGTCACTTTTGACTTTTTATAGTTTTTGTTGTTTTGTCACTTTTATTATTTTCCTCATTTTTTACCATTAATGTCATTTCTGTCACTTTTGTCATTTTTATCATTTTTGTCATTTTTATTATTTTTGTCATTTTGGTCATTTGTTGTCATTTTTTTCATTCATGTCATTTTTGTCATATTATCAATTTTGACAATTTTGACAATTTGGACAGTTTTTTCAGCTTTATCAATTTTGTTTATCTATTTTAACAATTTTTGTCAATTTCGTCAATTTTGTCGATTTTCTCGGTTGTGTAATTTTTTTTCAATTTGGTTTTTTTTGTCAATTTTGTGATATTTTTTTTAATTTAGTCAATTGAGATAATTTTCTAAATATAACTAGTTCATTTTGTCATTTTAGTAAATTTTGTAATTTTGTCAATTTTGTCAATTTTGCCAATCTTGGCATTTTTGTCAATCTTGTCAATTTTATCAATTTGGTCAATTTTGTATTTTTTTTTTAATTTGGACGAAGCTGACAACTCTGCAAAATTTGTTAATTTTGTCAAATTTGACAATTTTAACAATGCTGTCAATCGACCAGATTGACAGGATTGTATCGTCAATTTTGTCAACTGAGTCGATTTTTTCAATTCTGCAAAACTTGTGAATTTTGAAAATTTAAAATTTTGTCAGTTTGGTCAATTTTGTCAATCTTTAAAATTTTGTCAATTTTTTAAACTTTGAAAATTTTTCAATTTTATCAATTTTGTAATTTTTTCAATTTTGTCAATCTTTTCAATTTTGTTAATTTTGTCAACTTTGTCAATTTTGTCAAATTTGTCAGTATTGTTAATTTTCGTCTATTCAAGCACTTTCGTCAATTGTGTCAGCTTTGTAAATTTTGTAATTTTTTTTGAATTTTGTCAATTCTATATTAGTCAAAATTGTCAATTTAGTTAATTTTGTCAATTCTGACCATTTGGTCAGTTTTTTCAATTTCGTCAACTTCGTCAATTTTGTCATTTTGGCAAATTTTTCAATTTAGTCAATTCTGTCGATTTTGTCAATTCAGTCAATTTGGACAATTCTGACCATTTTGTCAGTTTTGTCCATTTTGTCAATTATGTCAAATTTTTCAATTTTATCAATTTTATTAATTTTGTCAATTTTACTAGTGACGACTTGGTGGCGCTACTGTTTGGTTATTATCTTCCATTGGCTTATGCATGTGAGAATTCGGATTGACTCCCAAGCCGTCATCGTTCTAGCTAGACACCAACCCCAACAACAACAACAACGCAACAATTGCACAGGTTTTTCAATGCGAACGAAAAGTTTTCATCGCACAACGGTAGATCTGAAAAGAGAATTTGAAAAGGGAACAAAAAAAACTAGCCCGAGAGCTTAAAGCTCGAAAGGATTCTGAAGCATTTGTCTTATTGGATTCAATTTGCTTTCGCGGGCGAAATTCTCTCCTGTCGTTGGTGCTTAGAAAAAAGTTTCCTGAGCACGAACGGCACGTGAGAAGATGGGATGGTGTTCATGCATATACCGCGTCCCCGTTTCGTTTTCTCCTTCTCCAATAAGTGCTTGAGAATCTATCGTTTGGCGATGGATGGGACTTACAATCACTAGCGAAATATTGCGTTGTGAGAGTTAAGTCCCATTTTTATGTTTAATAAATTGGAGCTCCGGTTCCTAATTTTTGGATTGGTTCGGTTAAGACTGAATCATTGAATTATAATAATTAGTATTGGCCTTTTTTTTTTTTTTTTTTTTTTTTTTGCCAGGAATTTACCACTAGGTGGCATTCTTCCCTAAAGTTTTTTTTTTTTTTTTTTTTTTTTTTTTTTTTTTTTTTTTTTTTTTTTTTTTTTATTAGTATTGGCCGGGAAAACTTAACACTTATATCTTCGTCCCACACGGTTTCTGTCACGATGACATCAAACCTGAGTGGGAGTGAAGCCTATTTGTTCTCCCTTCCACACATCGACAGATGTATACTTTCAGATAGCAAGCGCGTATCTATGACGTCACGTATAATTTGACGTCATATTATCGATAATCTTGATTTTAGTGATTGCTGGTTGTGGCAGGCAAGCCAAACTGACACGTTTCTTGGAGTGCGGATTTGATGATAATTACTATGAAAATTTATTTTTCAAACTATTTTGTTTTTTTTTTCTTTCTTTTATACATTGAAGAGGGAAAAAAATCAAATTTTTTAAGACAAAAATCATTTTTATTGTACTTTCCAGTTTCGCAAAAACGTGTTGACAAAGTTTATAAAAAATCACACCAATACATACAAATACACTGACATCGACAGAACTCGTCGAGCTGATTCGATAGGTACCTATAAAGGTATATCTAAGACCCATAATTAATGATCTTCCAAATCGACCGATAACTATACCTTTCTGTTAGAAAGGCAAAAAGGTCCACAATAATCAGGACAAATTCTGAAAAATCAGATAGCGCTATTCGTTCTCCCGTTTTCACGTTAAGTGGTTATCGGCCAAATCATATCTGATAAAACGATACCTTTGAGAATTTCTCAATCGGAAAAATAATACGAATTCGGCTGGGAAGGATGGCATCGCAGCTGAACTCATCAAAATGGGCCCGGACAAGTTGGTCGATTGCTTACACCGGTTGATAGTCCGGATCTGGGACATAGAACAGCTACCGGAGGAGTGGAAGGAGGGGGTAATATGCCCCATCTACAAGAAGGGCGACAAATTGGACTGTGAGAACTACCGAGCGATCACTGTCCTCAATGCCGCCTACAAAGTGTTGTCCCGAATCCTACTCCGCCGCCTAACGCCACAAGCAAACAGATTCGTGGGAAGTCATCAGGCCGGCTTCATGGAGGGACGGTCGACGACGGACCAGATATTCACATTACGGCAAATCCTCCAAAAATGCCGTGAACACCAAGCCCCTTCGCACCATTTATTCATCGACTTCAAAGCCGCATACGACACGATCGACCATAACGAGCTATGGAAAATCATGGACGAGAACGGCTTTTCCGGGAAGCTGATCAGACTGATCAAGGCGACGATGGATGGAACGCAGTGCTGTGTGCGGATTTCGGGTGAATTGTCGAGTTCATTCGAATCGCGCAGGGGGCTCCGACAAGGTGATGGTCTATCCTACATGATGTTCAACGTGGCGCTAGAAGGTGTTATTCGATGAGCGGTGGGCGAAATGCGGGGCACGATTTTCAACAGATCCAGTCAACTTATCTGCTTTGCCGATGACATTGATATAGTCGGCAGATCATCTGTGGCGGTGGAGGAGATCTACCGCAAACTGAAACGCGAAGCAGGGAGGATTGGGTTGATGATTAATACTTCCAAGACGAAGTACATGCTGGCCTGCGGATCCGAGACCGACCGAACCCGCTTGTCCAGTAATAACAAGGTCACGATCGACGGCGACGAGCTGGAGATAGTCGAAGACTTTGTCTATCTCGGCTCACTGGTGACCGCAAACAATGACACCAGCCTTGAGATCTGGAGGCGAATTATCAGCGGATGTCGTGCCTACTATGGACTACACAAGCAACGTCGGTCGAGAAGACTTAGCCCTCGCACGAAGTGTAACCTGTACATGACGCTCATTAGACCGGTTGTTCTCTACGGGCACGAGACATGGATATTGCTCGAGGAGGACCTGCGTACACTCGGGGTATTCGAGCGACTAGTGTTAAGAACCATCTTTGGCGGCGTACAGGAGAACGGAGTGTGGAGGCGAAGGATGAACCACGAGCTCGCGCGCCTCTACGGCGAACCCAGTATCCCGAAGGTGGTGAAGGCTGGCCGGATACGCTGGGCGGGACATGTTGCGAGAATGCCGGACGACTGTCCTGCAAAACAGGTGTTCGCTACGAATCCGGTAGGAACAAGACGAGCGGGGGCGCAACGAGCGAGGTGGTTAGACCAAGTGGAGCGTGATCTGGCGAACGTGGGGTGCCCGAGAAATTGGAGAACGGTTGCCATGGACCGAGTGAATTTTAGGAATTATGTTCGTCAAGTTATGTCGTGAGACGGAATACTATGTAAATAAAAATAAAATAATACGAATTTAAAGAGACTGTTTTGACTGTTGTTTTTCGAATCTACAATTTTGTACAATGCTCTTCGCTCCTCATGAAACTAACTGCCTTGCTAATTTTTCAAAGCTCCTATCCACTTCTCCAAAGTTGTTAACCATGTAAATAATTGGACAGATTGGGCTAGCTTACTAAATTCTCCTTGGTGTGGACTAAGCTTCACGTTTTAACAGCTGATCAGTTTGACTTTGTCTCACAACAAACCATGTAAAATGAAGCAGTCAAAAAAATTGCACATCAGTATCGCTTTTACTAATTCGAGCCTTATAATCATTTAATATTTTATTCTAAAATTTTCTGAATGACGTACTAAGCTTCCCATGTATGTACTTATGAGTAAACTGATTGGTTGGTGAAAATTACCTTTGAATTTGAATTTTTCGAAATGTACCCTCAACTGGGTGCAGCATGCATAAAATTCGAACTTCAATAGCTTTAAAAATATATTATGTTCATAGATATCACAGAGGACAATAAACTCGAATCAATTGTCAGATTTTGTCTCACACCTCTAATTAAGGTGATATGATGTTTGGAAGTTTCAAAATGGATCAGTTTTGAATAAAATCTAGCTGATAACTGATAAGACCATCCAAACTAACACATATGAAGCGAACTATCATTTGAAAGTTTTATGATGGCATTTTATTGCAGCTAGTTTTATAACTGTTTTATTATGGTCATGTACAGCGCTTATTCAGATTCTTCATTCAACTATTTGTTTTCAGGTAGTTCTGTAAACGCTAAAAAAAGCTTTCACTTAAAACACTATTTAAGCTGCTTAGAAAGAGTTCTGAATGCTCTATTAAAACTCCAATAAAACATAAACTAGGAAGTTTGTTTTAAACTTTTTTTGCATGTTTTATGAAGGCACGCAGGACTTGATTTTTAAACCGTAATAAAATAAGGTGACAGTTCTCGATCAAGATGTCAAAACAGGACACGCTCAGGCTAGATTGCACATATTAGAATTCGAACCAGGGTTTCGGCAAGAAAAATCTTCAACTTCAATTTTGAGTAAATTTTTCTGTGTCACAGAACACAGAATTTTGTAATTAGATTTTTTATATTTTTTTCATATCTCAATTCTAATAATTTTTTTTGTCAATATAAACTAGGGAGTTTTTCTTTGATTTGGAAAATCATGATAAGATTGTTGGTTTTAATTTTTTTCTTAAGCGAAATGTTAAAAATACACAGTTTGCGCGACTTTTTATTTAAGAAATGCTTTTACCACCACAGAAAAGCATCACAGATTTTCTTGGCTATCATAGAAAGTCAGAATATTTTTTCGTAAAAAACACAGATTTTTTTCTGGCAACCTTGGTTGAACTCCCTTTTTACACATGTTTGATAACTCATGTGAGTTATTTTTGAGGTGAATAAAAAAAAATTATAAAAGTATTCGATAGTTGCAAATCGCCGGAAGTGGTTTGAATATCTCTTAAATATGAGTATTGAGTGAAAGGGTCCAACTAGTAGGAAAAAAAATATGTTGCTTGACGCCATCATTAAACCAAGATGGTGGCTTCCGCTTTTCTTTTCAAAGCTCTGAACAGGCTTCGGACGAATCCTGAGGCGCGACTCAAAAGAGGCAGAGCAGTACCTAGTAGTCATAGAGGAGGAACTCCCAAACTCCTGGCAGTCGAAAATAACTCTTTCTCGCTTCTCCTAACGCCAGAATCTCTAAGAGCGCCAGTCACTCTTTGCTCTCCCAGAGGCTCTGCGTTCCTCCCAAAGAGGATCCCTGGGAGGAATTACTTTGCGTGTGACGATTCAGAATTGCGTTCGAGTTGGGTACATATTTGATTGCTTCAAGTAGCTAACAGCTGCTGGCTGGCTGATGGGGTGGCTGTGCGGCGATGTAAGCACAACGAGTTTTAGACTATTTTTAACTTTAACAACGTTTACATTATTACTCTAATTTACATTCAATGATCATGTAAAACGTTTGTCTTATTTTTGGTTTTCAGATAACATGTATTACAAAAAATTCGGCCGGTGTTAAAAGAAGTACCGTCAACTGGGGCATCATGCACACTTTTCACCATGAATGGCTTCTAAAAACTTAACGTACACATAATTATTATTGATAGGACATCAATTTAACTTGGTTAGAAAAATTATTGATTTCCCCAGTTATTTTTAAATTCACAAAAATATGCGATTATCACCCTACTAAAAAGGGACAAGATGCAACAAACTTTATTGTTAATGAAAAAACAAATGGAAACGTCGAATATTTATAGCTCTAGATATATTTGTGATGTCATAACGTATAAAGCAATACTTTTAGTAAGTTTCGATTTTGCTCAAATTTGTTCTGTCGAAAATTATTTTAAAAAAAAGCATAAGGGCGCTGCATACATTTAGGGGTAAAAAAATACTACAAAAATCAACTATCTAAAACCATAAAAGTTCATGTTATGATAGATGAAATTTTGAAATTAACAAGCGCGTGATGCAAAACAATAATATTCAAAAAAAAGTTCTGTCAAAAATGATTTTAAAAAAAAGCATAAGGGTGCTGCATACATTTAGGGGTAAAAAAATACTACAAAAAATCAACTAACTTAAATTATAAAAGTTCATGTTATGATAGATGAAATTTTGGAATTAACAAACGCGTGATGCAAAACAATCATATTCAAGTATATGAAATCGAGATTTAAATTTTATGAATTTTAGCCCAGACTGGTAACTGAATTATATTTTTTTTTTTAATTTATTTAAAAATATTTGCATCAGAGTTGTTATAGGGTAATAAAAGCAGTATAAAGTTTGTATGTGATATCGTTTAGCCAATTCGTCAAACTTGGTAAAATATATTTATTCAAATAAAAATTAAATTTGGTATTGTTTTTCGACTGGATGATTTTTAATTTTTGGAGATTGAAACGGCTTATTCAGTCATTTGTGGGAATAAAAACGAGTTATTTTTATTATTGTCCAAACGTTTCGGCCATTTATTGTGGCCTTCTTCAGTGGGTAACTGTAAATTTATTGTAATTTTGTAACATTGTCTAAATTTGTGTTATGTGAACATATTTTGTACTCACTAATCGTCAGGTTCGTTTTTAGTCTAATTTTTGTGGTAATTAAATATTGTAGTTCGAATTTTGTCTGTGAATACTGTATCAAATATGTTAGTTTGAAAAATTGAACGTTTCCTATTTTTTTAAACTCACTGCGTCGAAAATTGAACCGCAACGCTTCACCATTAGATAAACTGTGCGGCAGCGCTTTGTTTACTAATGGCTACTCGGATTTTGTGTGTTAGTGTTTTGATCGTGATTGGTTATTGCTATGTTACTAACATTTGTTTTTTGTTTTCGTGTGGTTGTACATTGTAGGATGTTTGCATATGTGGAACTGAGGTTGTTTACGTCGGTTCTAAAGTTTAATGTGTTCGTGTTTGTGTAGATGTGACACATTTCCAGGATTGGGAGAGCGCTCGATCTTCTGGTTCTATCAATGACTCTGGCTTTCTCGAGATCCATCGTGTGGCCTTCATCAATGATATGAGCCAGAAGAGCGGTACAGTTCTCTCTCATGCTCGCTTTCTCGGTGTTCGTTTGGGTGGAATCCCGTGTAGATAGCTGTTCGTACTTCTTGATGTTTGACTTGTGTCCAACGAGTCTTGTTTTCAAGTTGTTACGACTCATACCGATGTACTGTTTTGGGCAGCTGCTACACGGGATGGAATAGATGATGTTTGGTGTTTCAGATGAAGCAATCGGGTCTTTGGCTCCGATGTTATTGCCACGAGCCAAAGACCCGATTGCTTCATCTGAAACACCAAACATCATCTATTCCATCCCGTGTAGCAGCTGCCCAAAACAGTACATCGGTATGAGTCGTAACAACTTGAAAACAAGACTCGTTGGACACAAGTCAAACATCAAGAAGTACGAACAGCTATCTACACGGGATTCCACCCAAACGAACACCGAGAAAGCGAGCATGAGAGAGAACTGTACCGCTCTTCTGGCTCATATCATTGATGAAGGCCACACGATGGATCTCGAGAAAGCCAGAGTCATTGATAGAACCAGAAGATCGAGCGCTCTCCCAATCCTGGAAATGTGTCACATCTACACAAACACGAACACATTAAACTTTAGAACCGACGTAAACAACCTCAGTTCCACATATGCAAACATCCTACAATGTACAACCACACGAAAACAAAAAACAAATGTTAGTAACATAGCAATAACCAATCACGATCAAAACACTAACACACAAAATCCGAGTAGCCATTAGTAAACAAAGCGCTGCCGCACAGTTTATCTAATGGTGAAGCGTTGCGGTTCAATTTTCGACGCAGTGAGTTTAAAAAAATAGGAAACGTTCAATTTTTCAAACTAACATATTTGATACAGTATTCACAGACAAAATTCGAACTACAATATTTAATTACCACAAAAATTAGACTAAAAACGAACCTGACAATTAGTGAGTACAAAATATGTTCACATAACACAAATTTAGACAATGTTACAAAATTACAATAAATTTACAGTTACCCACTGAAGAAGGCCACAATAAATGGCCGAAACGTTTGGACAATAATAAAAATAACTCGTTTTTATTCCCACAAATGACTGAATAAGCCGTTTCAATCTCCAAAAATAAAAATTAAATTAGTGTGGTGGTATACAAAAGTAGCATCTAACCCTGCTCTTGCATGATACCCCGTTTGACGGTTATTGAAGAAATACTAGCTACCCGAACAAAATATCTCAAATTTCTTTACTAACTTGAGGCTCGTTGTGCGATTTCTTCTTATGCTATCGTCCTTAAACTTTTCATGTAAACTTCACACAGCAATCTGCTTATTTTGGCTACTCTACTCAACAAACTTATCAGCCGGGACACGTTCATCTACTGCTATTCGTATTAAATCATTCCCAAATGACACCGCCGGCATAAACCAAAACAAACGAACAAGGGCCAGCCAGATACCTAGCACATAACGTTTGCTTTATAAGCGTGCTCCTAGGGAGCTACTCCCGTAGAGCGCTCATTTCCCTTTTCAGAGCAGAGCGAGAGGCAACAAGAACTCCCTGGGAGCATTGCATCATTGAGGCAAATGGTAACTCCATCTCATTCCATCTTGCCGCCTAAAGAGTGGGAGCAGATTTGAGCTCCGTAGGTGTTTGCTCTCAAATGAATCCGAAGCCTGGCTCTGAATGCTTGACAATCTCATGAAACATCAGAAAAATATGGGTATTGGGTGAAAGGACTAAACAATTAGAGATTGAATTCCGTTGTCCGACGCCATCTTGAAAGGAGAGATGGATTCATCCGCTCATCTTGAAAATGCTGTAAATGATTAAAAATCGCATGCACTCCCCGAAATATGGGTATTGAGTGAAAGGGATAAATTAAAAAAAAGTTAAATTTCACTATCTGGCGCAATCTTGAAATCCAAGATGGTGACTTCCGCTGCTCTTCAAAATGCTTTATATCACTAAAGATCGCATGTAACTCCCACAATATGGGTATTGGGTGAAAGGACTAAACGAGTAGAAGTCGAATTTTGCTTTCTGATGCCATCTTCAAATCAAAGATGGAGGCTTTCGCACTACTTGAAAATATTGTAAATCACTGAAAAATTGCATGAAATTTTTATAAGATTTTCGACCATTTAGAATATTTCAAAGATCAGTGAAAGTCGCCAACTTGGGTGGCGTCGGATAGCGAAATTTACCCATATTGTGGGGGTTTCATGCGATTTTAAGTCCTTTAGAACATTTTAAAGTTAAGCGGAAGCCGTCATCTTGGATTTCAAGATGACTCCAGAAAACGATATTCAACTTCAACTTATGGTTTTATTTCACCGGACATTCCCAACCAATCCCTTATCTATTTCATTTACAAAGTCTGGCCTCATTTAAAGGGTGATACGGTCAAAATTTGGTCAGTATCAACTTGACGTATTTCTTTCAATTTTGCATTTAAAACACCTGAACACTCCTCATTTTGAAGGTATGTGTGTGTAAAATGTTGCTCCTATTTTGATTTTGGAATTTACTCTTCAGTTGTCAAAATGCCGTCCAAGGAAGAAGAGCAGCGTATCAAAATTTTGCTCGCGCATCGCGAAAATCTGAGCTACTCGCACACAAAGCTGGCAAAATCGTTAAAAGTTGCCAAACCAACCGTTACAAATATAATGAAAGTGTTTGAGTAACGTTTGTCGACAGCCAGGAAATCTGGATCGGGGGGAAATCGAAAACCGGAAGCCGCTGAGACGACAAAGAGAGTTGCCGGTAGTTTCAAGCGAAACCCTAACCTCTCTCTCCGAGATGCCGCAAATAAGCTGGGTGTATCGTCTACAACCGTGCATCGAGCCAAAAACAAGCCGGACTATCGACTTACAAGAAGGTAGTGACTCCAAATCGCGATGATAAACAAAATACGACGGTCAAAGCGCGATCCCGGAGGCTGTACACGACGATGCTGACGAAGTTTGACTGCGTGGTAATGGACGACGAAACCTACGTCAAAGCCGACTACAAGCAGCTTCCGGGACAGGAGTTTTTTACGGCAAAAGGAAGAGGAAAGGTAGCAGATATTTTCAAGCACATGAAACTGTCAAAGTTCGCGAAGAAATATCTGGTTTGGCAAGCCATCTGTACCTGTGGCTTGAAAAGCAGCATTTTCATAGGTTCCGGGACTGTCAACCAAGAAATTTACATACGTGGAAGAGTGTTTGAATAAACGTCTGCTGCCTTTCCTGAAGAAACACGGTTGTTCCTTACTGTTTTGGCCGGATTTGGCATCTTACCATTACGGTAAAAAGGCCATGGAGTGGTACGCCGCAAACAACGTGCAGGTGGTTTCCAAGGACAAGAACCCTACCAACACAGCGACGAAAGAAGCACGAGTGGCGGTCCTGCGGGCTTGCAGCGTATCGACATCGACACGCTGCAAGCCCGCAGGACCGCCACTCGTGCTTCTTTCGTCGCTGATCCGCTTTCATCAAGAATCGACTCTCCCGCACTTTTGGAAGTTCTTCTACTTAGCGTCCGACCTCGTGTTTTGAGAAATCGGGATCTTCAGCTCTTCGTTCCTGTTAGACTAAACAATTACGGGGCCAATTTTGCAATAGTTGGCGTCACAAAGACTTTTAACCGCTTCTCAGAGCATTTTGATTTTGACGTTTCGAAGGTTGTATTCCGAAGAAGAATTCTTAGTGTTCCAAGTTCAGTGTAGATTTGTATTTGTAGAAAGTCTCTTAATTTTTATATATCATTTGGATCAATATATGATCTGTTGATTTAATAATAATAAATAAATAATAATAACACGCCAGAGCTCCGCCCAATTGAGAAATACTGGGCTATTGTCAAGCGGGACCTACAGAAGACCAAAAAAAAAACTGCTAAGGACGTACAGCAGTTCTAGGCAAACTGGCTTTCTGTGGCGAAGAAGGTGGACAAGGTGGCTGTACAAAATCTGATGGCAGGGGTTAAGCGTAAGGCCCGGCAATTCGGATTTGGAAAAGCGGAAGCCTAACTGAATATTTTTCCTGAATTTTATACTAATTAAACTTAAAAAAGAAATTTAATTTGATTTTTTAAATTAATGATTTCACCGATTTACACGCGTTTTCTCTTGACCAAATTTTGACCGTATCACAAATTTCTTCAAATCAAGGACGTAGCAGTTTGCGCAACGTGAGACCGTTTCAGCTTCCAAATCGAATACAGAATTACGCTCGTAATGAACCAATCTAAACTGCAAAAAATCGACACTTATAGTGTATGTTCCTTCACACATAAGCCAATAAATGTCTGCTACTATATGATTCAAATAATATTTAGGTTTGAGTTTTAGTTTTAATTGAATTGGAATATGATGTTCATTACTTTACACATAAATTTTATGAATATCATTTTTAAAAATTTCACTCTTTCAAAGCAAAAAACTTTTTCTCGGAATAATAAAGGCAAATAAGGTTAGTAAATTTTATTATAAACCTTAAAAGACGGTGTTTCTTACGATAACCACACAGTTTATGTATTTTTTATTCTATCTCTCTTTCACAGCAAGTTTTGGTGTTTGTTGCGGCCTTAAGCAATGTGTAATACAGTGCTAGATTCGGAAAAGGAACCTCGGATTTTTCGGATGATGAGCCACCGGAAAGGACAATAGTTTAGTGACAACAATTTGCTTTGATTAATTTATACGAAAAAATATTAATAAAAAATATGGAATCTTTTTAAACAAATACATCATTATTCTGCTTAATTCCAAACGCCGGAGACTACATTCGAAAAACCCTATTTTAAAGCCTATTTTTAGGCGTTTTCATAGCACATATAACATCCATATGTGTGAATTTATCATTTTCATGAGTCGCATGTGTGAAAATGTGTGACCTTAAATTTCAATTGGGAGGTAAATTGCAAAAATCTATAAAGGCTCACACATAGCCCCAATGTGTCGATTTGGTTGAGTGTATAGAATGATAGCGCTTTACTACGCACATGCTGATGTAATCAAACTGACTATGTCCAGAGAACAAATAAAAAATAGTCTTAAGATGTTTTTATCATA